>NC_036448.1:26974827-28174827 GCF_002775205.1 Xiphophorus maculatus
CACACACACACACACACACACACACGCGCACACACACACACCCACGCACCCACACACACACACACACACGCACCCACACACACACACACACACACACACCTAGGGAGAATTTTAGAGAGACCAATTAACCAATTAACAGTCATGTTTTTGGACTGTGGGAGGAAGTCGGAGTACCCGGAGAGAACCCACCATGCACAGGGAGAACATGCAAACTCCGTGCAGAAAGACCCTGGGCTGGGAATCAAACCCAGGACCTTCTTGCTGCAAGGCAACAGTGCTGCCAACTGTGCCACTGTGCATTTGAACTACTTCAAGATAAGACCACCATTACAAAACCCATTAGTGGTTTTTGTGGTAAAAATAAAACAAGAGCAAAAGTTAAGATTTTCCAAGATTTGCAAATAGTTTAAAATGCAAGGATTTGTTGGATGGCATAAAAAGCAGCCCAACCACTGAGCAGCATGTTTCTCACCTCCAGAAAACTCTAGAATATGAAATTAAATGTCTGGCAGTTGGCAAATGTATAAGCTCACATCTAAATGTCCTGCATGTCAACTTTTCCAACTTTAATCCATACAGATATTTACAGTCTGTGTTGTCAGGTCATCTCCAGTAATGCATTTGTTAAATCAAAAAGTTTGGAGCTGCATCAATGTGAGTCTCTCTCTAAATAAGTAATTAAATAAAGATTCCAGCTGATATGACATGCAATCAGCCAGAGTCAAGTTTGGACTTCAGCATATTTAATATTTAAACCTTTTCTCTCACCTGGTTGAGATGCATCTGAATTGCAAATCAGCCTGCGTTACTGATGGCTGCTGAGCCTTTTCAAAGAGATCAGCTGTTCTACTGAGGGACGTTTCAGGGGAGAGAGGAGAGGCGACACAAATCATAGAGTAATGAAAGCCTGAATGAGCCAGAATAACAGCAATGAAGGAATCCCACTAAGAGAAGAAAGTGAATGTTTACAAATACATAGATGAATTACTTTATTTGTGTACAACAATCTTGAATTTATCAGTAATGCAAATACTCAGCATTATCCACATCCACTCCCCAATATCTGTTTCCATTATTTCCTGAAACAAAAATGACCACCGATGTCTACACAGGTGTGCATCCAAATGTGGATTCCTCAAATGTTGAGTATAAAATCAATGTGACAAGCTGGACTAGGAAAGCTGGAGAACCACCACTGACTCCAAGGCAGACCTTTGATCTCTTCATTTACACTGGGAACACTGGTATTCACAGTGGTTTGAGAGCACAACTGCCTGCGACAGCTAAAGTCCACAAATACTTCAGACCTGCAGTTAAAAACGCTTCAAACTATCTATTTCAACAGATAGTTTGAAGCTACTTAGAGGATGTTTTTTTCAATAAGTTATTTTTTCAGCTAATTTGTTGACTTTAATTCTTGAGATTTATCTAGGCAGCATTTGTTAATGAGATTAAATGAGGTTTCATTGAACAGCATACTGTCCAGACTGATGCATGAACAGGACATTTTATTGGGGTTACAATCCATCCAGGAACCAACTCGCCCACTTCATCCTGTAACCTTCTGATTATTTTTTCCCATGCTGAGAAATGAAACATGGAGCTGCAAAAACGCAACAAACACCCTGTGGAACACGTTTCCAGACAGCGTTTAATCATTTGCTTTATTAGTGCTCTGTATTAAACAGTGAATATGATATGGGAGTGTTAGTGATTGGTAAAACTGGGGTGCGCGTGCGGGGGTGTGTTGGTGTGTGTGGGCGTGTGTGTGGGGGTGTGAAAGCTCCACCCTCTAAGTGTGGGCGTCCCAATCATCCCGTGTTGGAAGTGTGTGTGTTTCAGGACTTGCACTGATTGAGACCCCTGACAGCTTTTGACACCATGATTTCCTGTTTGCGTTTGTACTTTTTCTGTGTTGAGCCCAGCAGAGCCGTGTGAAGCAGCACACCCACTCTACTCTTGTTGAAGCAACGAGGTTTGTGATTGGGCGCCTCGAATTTGATTCACATTGCCCTTATTGGCCAGTACACAAAGAGGGGGCAGTTTGTTGCTGTTGCTAAGATCCTGTTGCTAGGTTCTGGCTGTTGCTAGGAGACTTGTGATGCATTATGGATGGATGGCTGCTTTCCTCATGGAGGAGCGATTCTGAGCCCCCTTCGTTGTCCCTTTTTCACTCTGTCATTATTTTCCTCTTTCTGCGTTTCCATCTTTCTGTTTTCGTTTTTTCTCAAACACCACATTCAAATGATACTGATCTGCACATAGTTGCAGTTGCATGGCTCTAGGCAATGTTTTTAATAACAGGAGCCGTTTCCGTATGTAGACTCATTCACAGAGGCTCCTCCTGTATATTTATATTCTATGTAACAGGAAGTTCCTTCCTCTCCTCATTAAGGAGACAGCCCAGCATCTCAGTCAGTGTCTTCTCGTCTCACACTGGCCTGTCGTAAATTCCTCCTAAATTACAGATGTTTGGCACCAGACGTCTGCAGCCACTCCTGGAGGCTTTGGCCAGCTTTGCATTGAGGGGGGGAAAAGCAATGCATGACCCTGCTGCTGACTTGAAAGGCAACAAATTTTCCATCTCTCAGATGTCACAGGCACATGCTTGATTTGATGTGCCAACATCTGGTTTAAAACATAACGATTCAGGAGTTTGGATTCACAGAACTATCAATCAATCAATCAATCAATCAAATTTTATTTGTACAGCACATTTCAGCAGCAGGCATTTCAAGGTGCTTTACATCATATCAAACACAGAAACACAAAGCAACATAGAATCAACAATCAAAACACGAAGTTCCATCAATAAATTTGTAATCGATTACGTTTCAAATACAATCCTAAACAGGTGGGTTTTTAGTGGAGTTTGCATCCATAAAAGATTTACCTGTTACAGTCCTACTGTGTTATATGGAACAAAATACCTGTTGCTATTTTTATTCCCACTCACGCTCACAATCACACAGTTTAAAACGACGTAAACAGCATTTTAACTACTGCACAGAAAGGAATTCTGTTATGTTAAAATATCTAAAAATATGAATTTAATTCAAATATTTTGTAACATGCAAGTAACAATGGATCATTATGATGAAATTTGAACCATCAATATTACATGGCAAAAGAAAAATCTCATTGAAAAATCCTTACCATCTGACATGGTAGTTAGTGGTGGTGTCTGAAAATGTGTTGAACTATGTTTGGCTGTACAGTGATGGTCAAACAAAACGGGACATGAGGGATGCCAGTGTGATGATGATGTCTTTTTAATCTGGTCAACTTTTTATAATCCAGACCTTCATGAGTGTGAATTTGTCTTAAAAGTTGAGCTGTTTGGTTACTTTGAGTTGTGTTTAATTTGGTTATCAAGGTAAAAAGAAAAAGAAAAAAAAATTACAATCTAATTCAAACACATGCCCTCACCACTGAATGAGTTTTATTTAACATACATTTAAAAAGAAAAGCAAAACCATGTGAAAAAAAATCTCCTTTGGTTGTATCTTTCTTTATAAACTCTTACCATTAAATGTTGACTAGATCTGATTCCATCTGTTATGTGTAACTACTGCTAGAGTTACGGTCAAAACCTTCAAAATAGATTTTCTTCAGGCACCTGATCTCATACATTCATCATCATATGTAACGTTCAAGATATTCCAGGTCTAAATCATTATACAGACAACATATATCTGTTTATATTTACCAACCATCTCCTCTGAAGACTGAATGACTCAATAAAGACGTATAAATTAATCTGGTTTCTAAGAAGAAGGATGTACATTCCCCCCCATTTAACCTTGATGCAGATGTAATGTTTTACTTCCTGTTCATGTTCTAATAATCTCCAGTGTCTTTTGCTGTGAACTGAGAGTTAACTACTTCTGCAACACTTTTCACTTTTAGCAGCTCCTGCTCTGCATGATAACTGCTTTTTTCCCATGCAGTTCTGTAAAACCTTCAGATTTCTAATTTCTTTTTTGAGAACTTTGTGCCACTGATGTAAGAAATGAAACATTTATTCGGCTTGATAAAAAAGAAACTTTTTTCTTTAGATATAGGTATTGTAGATAAATCATCTGAACTGCTTTACATAAATTAGTTGACTTTTTGTTTTCATTTAAAATTTGCTGAAGTCATTAAAATAGTTTTTTGCTTGGGTTTAGGCAGCCATGATTTCATAATATGCTTTAGGTGTTAAAATATAATTGGTAGTCTTGATTGTTTTTCTGGTGAATCATCTGAAAAGACTCGGCAAATGACCAGAACTTTCTAAATGTGAAATGAACCTTGTACACTCATTGTGGTTAGTGCTGTCACAGTTGCTAGGTGACAAGACATACGCCAAAGTACAGGCCAGAATAAATCTGAAAGCTAGACTGTCTAATTTCATGGCCGCTCATTTCTGGTCTTTGCGGCCGAAGAAGCACTCGGCCTGCTTAGCTGCGGCGTTTTGAATGATGCAACGCCTGAATTTGAACTTACTCTAAGAAAAATTGGTTTGCGTCGCATCATATTTATACTTCAGAAAGGAAAATGTTTGATTTCTGAGTGAAGGTTTAAAAATGCACAAGAAACTTGAGTCTGCCAGAATCAAATTGCTTCAGTCTTGAACGTATTTTAGTTGCGTCAAATTAAGTAGATCTTGATTAGGACGTGTCCATTTCCATATACGTGGTGATGATTCAGAGTAAATTTACTGTCAACCAAGCTGTTTGTTTCTGATGGGGAAGAATCTCTTAGAAGTTAGTAAAAACCCTGTTACTTTCGCAGGTCTCAGCAAAACGTATCCAAAGGATCGCCGGTGTTTCCTTCTCTCTCCTTTCTACCCAGATGGCAGCATAGCTACTCAGCCTCAGCTCTTATCTTTGAAGACTGCTCAAGTCTGCACATCAGAAATACCTGCTGCTGCTGTCTTATTCTCACAGAAGGCAGGCAGTGTGCATGTCAGTAACACTGAGCCAGGGATGTCTCTGCATCAGTGCCACAGCAGGGGGGCCTGTCAGCTCGTATGTGTGCACAGAATTAGTATTGTGCAATGTGTGTGTACAGCTGATCCGTGACAAGCCAACTGTGACGGGCTCTAATAGCTCTCCAACACATCCGTCTGAACACGCTGCTGCTCGTCGTGTGCGTGTTGCCTCTGTCCGTTTTATCTGTGACTCTGTTATCACCTTTAAGTCTTCTCCTCCACTGCCAACAGCACCGGAGCAAGACAGATTAAGAGGGAAGTTGGCCAAGTAATGGTATTGATGGGAAGTTGTGCTCCTGGTGCAACTCTGCTCAGATATTTGACAAACATGGAGCAGCCACATTACAGCAGATTAACGTGGGTCAATGATCTGAGGAGGGTCAGTCATTGGGATACATTCTTGCATCTTTCAGGATTGGGGGTCTGTTTGGGTGGAATGGCCAGATGTGGAACAACCTTATTGCTGCAATAATTCTTCCAATAGTAGAAAAAAACCTAAACATCGAGAGACTTGAAAAGAGATCTTCAGGAATTAAAAAATGTGACAGACAAAGAGAGCTCAAGATAAAACTGTAAATGATCTTTACAGCTTCTGCTTGTGAATGACTCACCAGTTTGTAGAACCAGCATTAGCAGATGAACTCAGTCATTTTCTGACTGAACCCAACATGACTTCAGTTCTTTGAGGTCTGCAGACGTCTGTTTCTGCACAGCTGTCTTCAGGCTCAGCCTTGTTTGCTCTATATAAGTTGTCCCCTGAGTCCACGGTATAAACGTTCATTTCACTGCTTTGAATATGACTTGCACATTTATTTGCCATTAATATCTGTGAGAGACTCATTTTAGCCGGTGATGTGTTGCCTTGAACATGATCAAAAGTGGCTGTCCCTAATTTTTTTATCAAACAAAAACAAATTGTCAGTTTTGCCAATTCTTAGTGATGATATTGACAATTCTTCTGGTCCTTTCTTCTTATGAGAATATTAGAAACCTTTGCATTGATGGTTCTTTTAAACCATGTAGTGCAATAACCCAGTCTAACTTTTTCCAAATGAGAACTAGGTCAGGTAAAGATTACCTTCCAGCTAATGTCTCTGAACATGTTATTCATCTGCTCACTACTCGCAGGTGGGGACGTCTGCAACTCTCTGTACTTTGGTTTGGATCAGTTCTCCACTCATCATCTCTAAAAACCCTTATAACTGCCAACTTTAATAGTTGGAACAACAAACTTATACTCTAAGACGTGTCTTCTGAAACATCTGTGAATAGGGGAGGGGTAAACTGGACCCCCTCTCAGTATAGGAGTCCACTATGCTGAGAAATTTTCTCAATAAAAGCAAAGTGATTTAAAGTTATTATCCCACCTTTGCCATCTTCAGCTGTTACAAGTTATCTGTGATGATATGCTGCTTCGGTTTCTCCAAATAAGTCCTTTGTTTCATGGCCAACCGTCTCTACTTTGGTCTCAGCTGTTTAAATTACATTATTCCAGAAAGTTCTGACTTTCCTTTAGGTTCAAGTTTGCAAGTCTAAGTTGTTCCACCATGTTATTAAAGAAAAGATTTTCTGTTGGCAGTCCTTCCAAAGAAGTCATACGTTCTTCCCATTTCTCAAACTGTCCTGTTGTAAACTTTATTAAATACTGTAGAGTCTTCAGGACTTTGTCATTTCTGAGCATCGTATGTCATGTTCTGATTTCTGGGTGAAGTTGATGGAAAACCTGGGAAGACGGGCAGCCATCTTTAATGTTTTTATTTTTGAATAATTTTTCTTATTCTATTTTGATCAACTTGAAACAGTTTGTAAATTGCTCTTCAGCCCTCACCAGATGTTGCTTCTGTCTTCCTATTGGTTAAGACAATGCTACATTTTCCAGCTCAGCCCCCTGCTACAACCTTTGCATTTATATAAGTTCTCACATTTAGTTATAACTAGAAGCATTGTTGCTACACTATGCTTCAGACTATTTATACACCTCTTTTCATTTTTAGTTTTTCATTAAGTAGATGGTAGGATAATGTGTTTATGTACTTTTATATGCTTGAGGTTGGATTAAAATAATTTCAGAACCTGTAAGAACCAGGATTTTAATTGTCCTGATGTAGGAGGATGTCAATTGTTATTGATCATAAATAGATAGCATAAATAACAGCATTAAAAAGATTTTTTTGGTTTTGTTTGCAGTGGTAAATCTCAAAATTTTCTTATAAATTGTAACTCATTTAAAATATCTCTGTGTAAATTCAGTTCAAAATCTTTGTTTTTTCTTTTATTAATCTCAAGAATAGAAAAAATATCTTCTGTCACTTATGTTAAATGAAAAGACTCCATGATTGACACATTTGTATTTAATCACAGCTCAGTCCAAAGCTCCTACATGTCGGTTCAGTCCTGCTAAGCCCTCCCTCCTTCCTCCACTGCAAGAAAGCAATTTTTGCTCACAAACGGTTCAATTCCCCATGAGGGCCTCTCTTAGCATGCTTACAAACATGAAAATGATGAGTGACGGCAGGCAATATTGGGGTCATCAAACGTGCAACACTGATTCAAATAATCAACTAAATGCCAGACGTGTCCTTGCAGTGGAAGAAGCTGGCAGAGAAGGTCGGACACAGAAGGGATGAGACCTCAGGCAGCCGTTGCTTATCCAATCGGATGAAGTAAAAACGTAGAGGGAACACAGGGTTTTTGGAAAATAAGTGTTTTCTTCCTTTAATTGAACGATTAGCTTTTGTTTTCATTTAGATCTGTTTACAACCATTTACACAACACTTCAGTCTAACAGTTAAAATAAGTAACATCAACTTACCTTACAAATAATAACCGTAGTTAATGTTGACAGTGCTGGTTTCCTAATCATTTCTAACACTTTGTGGTAAATCATGCAGGTTGGGGCATAATTTCAGAATAACTGGGAGGGTTTCGTGTTCTTTGATGGCTCTATATGAAAAGGCTGTCTGTGCAAAGTCTGAGCTTCTTTGATGTAACATGCAGTTGTTAGGCGATGCATGATCTAATTGTCTTAGACTAGAGCTGTAAAAAAAAAAAAACTGCTCAGTGTTGTTTAGAATCTTGAAAGAGAGTAACCGATAAAATTATCAAAACTCAACATGTTATATTTACAAAGAATCTGACAATAATGATGCCTTACAGGGTTTTTTTTAAACCAGTTTGTAAAATTATTTTAATGGTTTTAATCTTGGGGCTTTTGCATGAGACCAAAAAGAAATATAGTATAGCGATTAATAAGAAACGATCAGTGGATTTAAGTAAATTTGTGCAGCATCAAGAGGAGCATACTGTATGTTTCTGCTTTGGGATTTCTGATATTTTCTTTTTTTTTAGCTCCAACCCTGAAAATTTCACTGGACTTTCTACAGATCCAGTGAATAGTTCCCTACTTGAGCCGTAAAGTAACTTCTTTTCCTTATTATATGTGTAAGGTGATCATCTGCAGGGTGGATAACACCTTTGGCAGAATAATCATTTTAATGAGGGACCCTGACAAGCCAAGACCAGTTATATAAATCCACCTTTAGAGTAAGAGTAAAAATAACTTTTTCATATAATTTGGAGGCAAACAGCCACATTCAGCTGCATATTTGATCTTCTCTAAATAAGTATGAGATTTGTATCCTCAGTTAACTGAGCCAAATCAAAGAGAGTTGTGTAAATAAAGCTGACACTTTGTGGTGCACTCCTCCAATTATATCTTTATTCATTCTGTGATGAGTTTGCCTACAGAAGGGTGAAAACAATCCCCTTAATTTATCACAAAGCCTTTTTCATCAGGTTATACACAGTAAGAGCCTCCTGAGCCTGAATATTTATGTTGAAATGGGATTTAGAGCTGAGGAAATGTTGCTCTGACCAAAAGAAATCAAATTAAACTCTATCTGGTAATTGATGATGAGCAGGTCTGATGCAACCCTTTGATGAACCTCCACTCTGCATCAATCTGTCTTTACAGGAAGTATTGATGTCACACCATTCATTCAAATTTATACAACTTAAACAACTGTGCAATATGAAGTTAAAGCAATATTAATATGTGAAACAAAACAAAATTCCCACAGTCAAAATGTACTAAGAACTAAAACATACTTGATTTAATCGGATATGAAAATAATTTCCATCAAAAATGTCTTATTTTAGTTTAGATTAATTTGTTTTTCAGATCCCCTCTGTCGGGACGTGATGACATAATTATTATTATATGAGCTTATACTGTTTGTTGCTGTGGATTCTCAGTTCTGTTTGCTTGTTTCACTTTCTGCAGGTCTAGAGAAGAAAAGTACGAGTTACATCAGACCTAAAATCATTTGCAGTGGTGATGCGTTCAGGCAGGACTATAGTGCTGGAAAATAATAATGTCATTGTACAGAAAGACAAATGATCATCAAAGCAACCGAAAGTAAAAAGGCAGGTTGAAGGAGGAAGTGAAGGTAGAAGGGATAATACTTGGATTGACAAAAGATGGTGAATATGAAGCACAAGGGAGGAAAAAGGTCATGATGATTTAATGTTTGAGGATCTTTGCAAGGATCCAAGAAGAGATCTGTGAGGAATCCCAAATTTTGACACACTGTGATTAAGAACTTTTTTTTTAATTGGAGAATTATAATATATTTTAGTTTGCTCTCTGAATCTGTTCAAAGCTTGAACTAAAATACAGAGAATAGACGCTTAAAAACTAATTCATATATATTTTTTATGCAGGAATCCCTTTGCTCTCTGTGGGGATTAGATTCCCCTGGAAAACAATAATGTTCAATTTCATCTGTTTGTTTTACTGCGCAAATATAGTTATACTTCAAAAAAGCCTTCAGACACATTTCAGGTGCTTCCAAATTAATCTGAAGTAGGATGAAGTTTCATTAGTCTGTACCTAAATATTATTACTAGTACGACTTTCAGTTTAACCAACTTTTCTAATGTTGTTTTAATACAAAAGGAAACGGCTAAAAGGCAAATGGATGTGGATCTTTTTTGGAGTGTGTGTATATTTTGAAAACTAGAAAATTGTTCTGTGGTTCAAAATCTGTCTTTACATCAGAAGTTTTCTTCCCGGTTATGAACCTGTAATCTTTTTATTTTAATCTAGAAACTTTTTGATATTGATCAAAAGTTCAACGTATAAAAAAGCTTTTCAGGCTCCATTAAACTCTACAGATTCACACATGAGGAGAAATATTTCTGCTTCAGTTTTGGTTCATGCTTTTTACCCTCTACTTTATAAATAAATTACAGGAATTAAAGCAATTCTTCAGCGTCAAACAGGGTTTAAAGCTGAAGAATCCTCAAAGATAAAAAAAACTTCTTTTTTAACTTTGAAGTAAAAAACCTTTGAGGGTTTCATGAGATTTCTTAATGAAACGTCATAAAACCTCATGTTTCATGAGGCTTCATCTAGAAACCTCATGAAGCAACAAAAGGTTTCACAAAAATGATATTTGTTTGTGAAATCTCATGCATAATGTTTACAAAACAGTAAAACCGCCTCCTGTGGTGCTTGGGATGAAATGAGCGAATCACAAGCTGCGGTGCAGTTTACTGCAGGATTCCACTTTGGCCCACACCTAAAGCTAATGACGCTGTGTGTGATTTAAAACACAGCTGTTTGTTCGCTCCTCCATAAAACAGATGGTTGGAACGCCCACCCAGATGGTGAAAATGACTGTGGATAATTGCCTTCCAAACAGTGTACAGTGGTGGCAGACGCACAAATCAGCATCACCACTGACTTTATTCACAAACTAAATGTTTCTGTTGTGTTAAAGCAACATTTCAACCAGCTGAAGGGAAAAAAAAAACAAACAACTTCACAGGAAATATCAGTTCAGCTTTAACTTCAACACAATCTCTACAGTGTTTCATTTCACATTCTGAGATATCCAGGTGTTTTTTTTTATTATTATTTTACAGTAGAAAGCTATATTTCAAAGTATTTACCACATTTTATTAGGAAAGTTGAGTTTATCCACTTATGACTCCATATTGATGCTGAGTTGCATCATGTTGGTTCAGCAGCAGCTCATTATGGAAACACAGAGTTTTTCATCAGACACAGGAAACATCAAGACTTTAGTGTTCAAACTAATAGAATTTTCATGTTTATACATTATTTTATTATGTTATTACAATACACATATTTATTACATTATAACCAATATGTTATATATATATATATATATATATATATATATATATATATATATATATATATATATATATATATATATATATACAGTACAGACCAATGGTTTGGACACACCTTCTCATTGAATTCAATGAGAAGGTGTGTCCAAACTTTTGGTCTGTACTGTATATACAGTATATACTGTATATATATACTGTATATATATACAGTATATACTGTATATATATATAGTGATCGAGGCGGCAGCATTTCTCAGTGATCGGCCAGCAGGATGAGGGAAGATCTGTGGACTCAAACTAGTCGACCTGAGCTGCAGGCGGGCGGGTTGCGTCGACAGAGTATCATCAGATATTTTCAGATAAACCTGAATCCAAACAGGGTTGAGCAAAGACTAAATTAGGACAAATTAACTAAAGCTGGAGAAAAATTCTATCTCCTATGACAAACTGAAGCCTTTGGAATAAGCATAGATGTAGCAGTTGATGACATTTCTGAAAAATCAGACGCTTTATGTTTAGCATTGTTCTAAGTTGATGAGACATTGTTTTTGATTTTTGCCCAATAAATGATTGTGCTCATACAATATCTTGTTAGAGCATAAAATGTTTTATGTAATATAGTTAAAACAAGAAAAGTATTGTTAAGGTAAAGTTATAATGCTCTTTTGCCTGGGTGTCTGCCCTGCTGTAACCATGGTTACCTCAGGTACAGATTTGACTGATTCCTGTTATGTTTATGGCATTTTAGGTTGTTTTGAAAACAGGATGATAATTAAACAGGCATGCAATAAATGCGAGTCAAATATTCTTAGAAAAAAAGTAATTTGATGTTAGATTTTTTTTTCTTGTCCCAATATGGAGTTTACTGCTACTAATAGCTCTGCTACTTATCCTTCATTTCATCCACAGACTTGAGATTGTAGTTGGTTAAGCAGAACAATTAGAATCCACAGCAATAGAAGTTATTAGGTCTAAATCTGAGAAAATTTCCACAAATATCAGAATTAGGTCCTTTGCTGAAAGATGAATGATTACAAAGAGGTAAATAAAGGGTGGAGAGTCTTTTTACTTTGCTGATTATTATAGTTATGGCTACTTTTTTTATAGATATACCTGCAGTAGTTAAGCCAGAGCCTGAGGGAAATAATGTGACAGTCAGTGAAATGAAGTTATGTTTTCTTTGCATTTTCCATGCACAAAGTTACGTTTACTTTGTACATGGAAAATAAAAAATAAAAACACAGACCATCTCATGGTTTCTTGTGCTTTTTTAATTTACAGCATCAGCAAACAATTTTAGGATGCATTTAAGGGAAAACAGATTTTGCTACTCATATTTACAAATCATCCATTTATGCTACATATAAGATCTGTTGAGAAGCAAAACTAAACCATTTTATAATCAATTTATTTATTTAAAACCCACTATCCTGCCCTTAGACCAGTCATTTCTGCTTCAGCTGCGGTACCTTGATATTTGATGTAATCACAAGAACAAAAATACAATTACGTTTTTTTCAGTCATATTGAGCACAAATAACCCATAATCAATTGAAATAAGGGCAATTTAAATGTAGGTTTAGCAACCTAAGTGGCTTTTTACAGTCTTCCTACAATATTTTTTCTTTCTTAAGGCAGACATGACTGTAACTTCACTGACGAGCCACAATATTGGTTGTCCACAAGAGATCAGTTCAGGTTGAAGAAACATAATATTGCTCACACTAAAAATACCACAGCAAAATAATCATATCTTAACATTAGAATCGTGTTCAGTTTTCTAAAATATAATCCCAGTGAAATGAAACAAGCTTTAATTGGAGGTTAAATCAGTTGTACCCAAAGTACCACACTGAGCAACACCGAATTATTCTCTAAGATACAGCATGAAAACATGAGCGAAGCATGACAATTATTTATGCAAAGACATCAGTTCAGCCTAACATTCAGGTTTGGCAAATAAAGAGCTAATTTACTAAATTAAAGTACAAAACCATTTGACAGAAATCAGTTATTCTGACCATAACCAGCACATGCTTTATTTGTACAGCACTGTGTAAGACACTTTACAATCGAGAAATAAATCTTAATTTTATAAACAACAAAGCTAAACTTTTTTTTGATTATGTTGCCAAACCTTGTTACACCCAACTGATGCCCATGAGGTTCCTCATGATCAAACACAAAACTAATATAGATAATCTGAGACATCAGCCAATCAAAATGTGATAATCACTTTGGAAAATAAGCTTTAGGATAACAGAAGGAGAGTCCAGCTATGTACAGGATGGATACAGAGCCTTCCAGCCACAATGTCAAAAAGAGAATATTTAAATGGAGAGGAATACAGAAAGTAAGCTAGGACACCAAAATATTGTTTGGACAAGAAAATATGGAAAAATGTGACAAAACAGAAAAAAAAGACAAGGACATGGATAAAGAGAGAAACTCTAATGAGACGAAGATGGGAAAACTGACAAGGTTAACAGACAGCTGGAAAATTAAAACACCAAAATAACAAGACAGGGAATAACTGGACAAAGACGAAGGGAAATGAAGAGAAGTAACAACAGGAACAATTCTTCAGCAGGAAGCGTCTTTTTCTACTGAGGAAGAGCCTTCAGGATCACGTTCACCTCTTCAGCCACGGTCGTCAACGCAAATTCAAACTGATCCTGCAGGAGAAACAGGAGAGGAAGTGAAAAATAGCGACACTCCAGGCGACATGGAGCTCAAGACGTCTGGCAAGCAGGATTTCCTGGAGGAATTATCGATCCCGGCTCGACAACGCAGCATTTTCTGATTCCTGACCTAGTTACCGTATTGTTCCTTTAGCAAAGACGGTGTGGATTTTTATTTTTTTGGAAGTACTCCATTGTAGTGACTGTAGCCTCTGGAGCTTCATGTCTGAAAGCCTTCTCGGTCATAATTGGACCTGAGGCTGTGAGAGCTGAAGCCGGGGCTCCGGACCGCGGGGGGAATGGTGGAAAGGCGACGACACACTTCGTTCAGGCCGCAGGCTTTAATACGGCCACGATCAATACAGCAGATGTTCTACACACTTTCTTTTTAATTATGTTCTCATATCAGCCAGTAATTGTTTTCACAGCAGCCTGGAGTCACTCCGTGTACAATGTGGTGAGGAATGAGTTCATTCTAGGAGAAATTTCCAACACAGAGCAGGCGGGTCATTCGCAGGTTGGAAAAACAAAAAGCTTTTCACAAACTACTGAGCGTTTATTTCCCAGGTAGCTGATTTTGGTTTTAAGAAACCCTTTCAACACAATGTTCAAAGCTTTATTAATGCTTAAAAGCAGGTATTTTTGCTCAGTATGAGGGAAAGTCTGACTTGAAGAAACTGGCTGGTTTCCTTAAATAGATGCTTTCCTTTATAGCAGCTGGTGTAATAAACAGATTGTGACAGTTTTGTTTTATCACTAGTTTTAATTTTAACGGACTGAATTGAATCTCTGTGATTGGAACTGATTGTGTAAAAAATGTGACCTTTTCGTCTTGAGAAAACTGGTGAATTGGTGCTACACAAATGAAATTACGTAAACCAAATTGCATAAATTCCTGTTAAAATGCCAAGATTTTTAGCAAGAAAAATGAGATCATGATAAATTTAGAAAGATTTTCCATTTTTGTTTGTGATTTTGTTGTTTGTCCAAACAACTGAAAAACTCTCCGGCTGGAAACTGGCAAGAAAAATATAAACTGTGGGTCAAAAATCCAAGGTTTCAAGTAATTTTCAAGTCAATAGGCTAGAAACACAATATCTGCAAACATCAGTGTGATCAACTTGTTGAACTTTTTCATCAATATTTCCTCTAAAGTTTGTCAGGAAGATGGTAAGTCATAAATATGATGCTATGTCAGATTTACCAGGTTGGCCAAAGACTAACTGTCTTTCATCCAACCAATGTCTTCAATGCATAAACCTACTCATTAAAAAAACGTCAAACCAAACTGTGCATTTATGTTGCATGTTTATTCAGGGTAATTTTATTGTGAAATGGTGTTCAATGTATTTGAGTTAGATGATTTATTTTTTCTTTGAGTGAAACTGTTTTTTTCTCATTCATGGATCCTCCATCATGCACTTTGAGCTTCATTATGTAAACCAAAGCTAAACCAGTGCACTTCAAGAACTTGTTGGATTTTGAGTCAATTATTTAAACCTATTAATTCATGTGTGCGATGACATTTCTTTAGCAGTTAAGCTAGACTGAGAGTTTGGAGAAGAGCAGACATCCTGGTCTCAGGTGTGTTACCTTGGTCTGGACCATTCCTGGCCTCTGGTCCCGCAGGTGCTCCAGAGTGGCTGCAATATCAATCTCCTTGGCACCTGTCAGACACACAAACAAAAACAGACACATGAAAAATGATGCTGCATTGAGCTGAACGCGCAGGGAAGACGATCGGGCTAAGATCTGTCAAAAAATACGACGTTTACAACAAATTTTTTTCTTAAAGCAAAAAGAAGATGCATTCAAGCTTTTCGCTCAAACCCCCCTTGAGATGTTTTGTTTGGATGGAAAAAAATCTGACAAAAGAAGCCGTCAGCAGCCATCCTTGAGGTGCATCATAGTCTGATGATGAGCTGACACAACAGAGCCTTGTCACTCCTTAGTGTCAACGCTCACAGGCCTGTTACAAGAAATAGTCCCGTCTTTAGGGTGTACAAAAAGTTTTTAGTCTTCATTGCTTTACAGTCAAAGTTATTATTGCTAAATTAAATGATACCTGCTGGGTAATTTTCCAGAGGGAAATTTATCTGGTGGTATCGCAGTTCAGATCAAATTATATTTTATTGCTTTGTAAACCCACTTGCTAAAGTAAAAACTTGGGTCTTTTATTTGCCTTGGAGTTTATTAGTTTAATCTGAGGAAAACATTTTTACAGTTTAGTTCATCTGAGAAGTGAGAAAGAACCAGAATAATCTGAAGCACAGAAATGTTTCCTAGTAGCTACTTTTTGTGATGAGTTCTACCAGAAACATGAGTCATTCTGCCAAGAAATGTCGATTATTATGGTGCTGTGGTTTATAAAAAAAGTAGCAGGAACAATAGAATTTTTGTTGCTTCTTTCAATGATAACTTTAAAATGTTAGTCTTCAAAATTGTTCTATTTTATTGATTTTGTCTAAATGAATTCAATGTACTTTCACCATTTCTAAAGGTTTTGTTTCTTCCCATTTATTTGAACTTTTGCAAAGAACTTTGTTGCTCTTATTTTTATGAGAATCGCCTCTAACATCAAGTTACATAACTGAATAAAAGAAGCAAATCTCCGGTGGTTGTATTTTTTTTTTCTTTTGCTTGCGGTTTAGAATTTATTTATGTTTCCTCCCCTCCAGGGGGTCTTTTGTGGGCTCTAGTGTCCCTTATATGAAAGTAGGCTGACAGGAAAGAGGGAAGGACAGGAGGGACGACATGCGGCAAATGTCACCCGGTCCGGGAATCGAACCCGTGACGGCCACGTCGAGGACTCAAGGCCTCCAAAAACGTGGGTCGCGCTAACCCCTACGCCACCACAGCACGCCCCACAGTTTAGAAAATTAATGGAACCATTGTTACGGTCAGTGACCTCTAGGGGGCTCTCCTCATGAGATTGCTCTTTCACTTGTTCACATTTTTTTTTTTTGCCACTGCTGAGAAGCTTAGAACTTTCCTGTTTGTTCGTTTCTGTCCTATAATTGGTTGGTTTTCCGTAATTGTAAGGTAAAAACATGTTTTGTATTGACACCATCCATTAAGTAGTTAATAGTTTGTTGCCAGATAGAATCTTTGCTGATTAGAGGGTTGTAACTACCATTAAAGTAGCCGTACCTCTAATTCAGGGCGTTATTCTCTCACCATTTTTACACCTGACTCTCCCAGTTTAGGATAATCTGCAGGAATACTCAGGTGACTGCAGTCAGTGAGTCAGAAAAGCTGAGCACAGAAAACTGTTTGACCACCTTGAGTTTTACTGTGAACAAAACAAAGGAGATGATTGCAGATTTCAGAACAAACAGAAATATATCAAACACTTTGTCATGGGAAAAGAAGCGGAAGAGTAAAAATATCTCTTTTTACCGTGGCATAATACCGGACCAGAGACGCAACAGAGCAGATGGTACGTCTTCAGAAACTCTATGTGGAACAGTGTTTGCAGAAAGATGCTGCACAGCTTCTATTAGTCTGTGGTGGAGAGTGATGATGATGATCATCGTCAGTTAGCAGCATCAGAATGATCCATTAAATTAAAACAGAAAAAAGAAATCTGGAAAACTTTGCTCTTCTTGAAACTAGAATAAAAGAAAAGTGTCTTTTGTTAGAAGCTTCTTCCTGGTGCTGTAATATTGACTGCAACAGGAGATCCTTCCTGTGCAAAGTCCTCACTGTTTACAACAACTCTTTGGGATTAATAAAGTATCTTTTTAAAACCTTATTTTTTTATGGGACATGATTAAAATATTGATGAGGGCAAAGAAATTAGACAAAGGAGTTCTCATAAAAGTTTTTTTAAGCAGATGTTACAATAAAGGTAGAGGACTCAATGAAACAAGAAATAGCTGAACTGAAAAGACGATGTGGGAGCAACAATTAAATTCACAAAGAACATGAGCAGTGAAGAATATTCAATTTGTTTTCTGACTCTTTTTTCTCAGTATCTTCTATCCAACCTCAGATACAAAGAAACACAAGAATTACTTATTTTTTTGAGACACATAATAACGCTTCTTTTTCTCGCCTGCCTGAGGAGGAAAATGAATGGTGGGAGTGCAGTTCATTCAGAGTTTTCTCTTTCTGTTTCACAGGTTTTGTGCTGCAGTCTTTTTTCTTCTTCTTTTCAACACAATGGACTCCTGTCCAGCCAGAAAAGTGGAAACACACAGCTCACAGGTTTGGCTTTTCTCTTTCACTTGGAGGGAAAGAATTTAAACGAAAAACTTTCTGATAAGCCTCAAAACGGATCGCATCTCAGGAAAATAAAAGAAAAAAACAAAACAAAAAGCTCTCCTTTTGTACAGCTCCTTTGTCGGAGTTGAGGTTTGAAAAAGGAACCAAGGAGGGGGTTAGTTTAAAACCTGAGCGGCTTTTCTGAGCTTCTGTAAGACTCCAGATTTTAGGTGGAGGTCAAGGAGTTGGACAAGAAAAGAGGGAGAAAGTGATTTTATAAGTAGTGATGTAGAATTTAGGAAATAAAATAAAGCTGGGGTGTTTGAGGAAGCCAAAAGAAAGCTGAAGCTGAGAGCCAGGCAAACTGTTAATCAGCTAAAATAAAATAAAAAACCTGTAACATTTCAAAGGGAATTGAAAGAGAGTTGAAAACCTCCAACCACTTCATGGGCTTTGTAAGTCTTAAGAAGAAGAGAAATGTGGCCGGTGGTGGCGGGGGGATGTGTAGGGGTTAACAGAGAGGGCCAAGGAATGGAGCGAGCCTTTCAGAACCAGAGCAATACCTCCTCATCTCTGATACCTCACCGTAATTCCCCAGAAAATTTGTAATTCCCTCTGAGCAGCTGGAGCAATCAGGAGAAAGCAAAGGGCTGTGGGAGCTGGGAGGAGGGGAAAGGAGGATTGTTTTTTAGTTGTTTAAACAGGAAGAAGAGAGGTGAGGGGGAACGCAAGCAAACAAAAAGGTTCAGAAAGATAAGAGTGAACACAGAGAAGCTTTTTAAAAAGTATTTTCAGAAATGTGCATAAATATAAATCAAATTTACACCAATTATTATTTATTTGTTTTTGATGTTGAAACATCTGATGTTTACACAATATACAAGTCTTGATGTTAACATCTAGCAAAACAACTTTAAGTAACCGATTTCAGAAACTGGCCCAGAACAAACAATTTCAAAAACACCCACAGGTTTTAACTGACACTATATATATATATATATATATATATATATATATATATATATATATATATGCTGCTTTTATGGGATGCAATGCTTATGCTAATAATGCATTATGTTAGTGCTTGTTATCTTATTGGGATATGCTGATCCAAAATATGATTATTCTAAAGAACCCATTTTTAAGTTGCAGCTGTGACCTTGACGCTGCTCTGCATGCTTTGTTCTGATTAAACCACAATTAGATTAAAACTTTCACTTGTCTTTTCTCTCTGTAAAGCAGGGACTGAAAGAAAAGCATGAATTATGTAAAGCTGCACTGCAGCATCAAATCCCAATGTTTAAAATGCTCCAAATCTTTTTTACTTTCCATCATGCTGTTGATTTATTCACTAATAAATCAAATTCGATCCAGTTTGCTTTGGCAGATTACAACAGTGCTACATGCAGGCTCTTTGGAATCCACCAGAGGGCGCTGCCTTTCTGACCACACCCATATTTTCAGTCTTCCTGAAGATTAATCCGTTTTCAGTTTGAATTTGTTGGCGTTAGTTTCAGACTTTCCAACAGTATGGTTACGTAAAGTAAAACTGACTGCCCTCCAACACATTTGGTACAGATATGTCAATTTGAAAATCCTTAAATTCACATTTAATGCAAGCAATCTCCCCAGATCATCCTGTTTAGGATCATCATAAAGAGCCAATGACGAGCCATTTCTAGTTTTCCAAAATCTACCATGTTTGTATTTAAAATGTTCTAAAGTCTGATAGTAAATTTCTACAAGACCTGGATTTTGATCGAACTGCTCACATTGTCAGAAATATGATCAAATCGAATCGATGTGGATCAGACTTATTCAAAAAGTAAAACAAGCAAAAATAAAAACTACATTTTGAAAACTTGAAGTTTGTCTGAACAAACAGGGTCACAAAGCAGCACACACAAATAAGAGGAAGGAAAGTGTGGCAGGGTTTTCAAAATAAAATATTAAAAAGTGTAAAATGCATGTTTATCAGCCCCTTTTACTCTGACACCTTTCTATAAAATCAAGTGCAACATATTGGCTCTAGAGTCACGTCTCCCAATAAATAGAGTTCACTTGTTTGTAATTTAATGTCAGTATTAAGAATCAATCAAATTTTATTTGATGATGTAAGGGCTTTACATTATAAAAACAATTGAAACATTAAGTTTTCCTAAGAACATAATAGACAGATCTAAAAGAAAGTAGTGGCGAATTCTTAAAGCGACATTTGGTCATAAAACATCTCCATGTTCAATCCATCTAAAATAAAGAGTTTGGCACAACAACAAACCAGCCAATTCATAGCTGCCCAGCTAACCTGAGGCAAGACAAAGAGATTGTTAATCACAGAATGTAACTGGAGGAGCTGCAGCGGGCCACAGCTCAGGTGGACAATTTTAACCTCTGAATATGCTAAACCGGTACAGATATGAAGTGTCTTATAATGGTTTATCACATGAAATCCTATGGAAATCCACTGCAGTTTGTGGCTGTGATGTGGTACATGCAGAAGTTTAGGGGTATTAATAACTTCTGGAGGCATATTTGAAAAGACTGGAACCGAAAGCAACAACGTAAGTACAAAAATGCTTTTATAACTGATAATATGTTCCTGCTGTCTGCAGTTTGAGTTTTGTCTTTCCAGACAGACAGAAACGTGTCCTTGACCGCCCCCCGCCCCGGTGTCCATCCCGTCCCTCCCAGCTCGGCCCCTCGGTCCCCGGCCCCTGGGTGCTGAAGAGTGTGATCACAGTGTGACAGCCTGGGAACCGACTGCTGACCCTTTGATGTGGAATTAAAGACACATGAGCTCGTTCTGCCACAGTGGCAGCACCACCATGGGACACAAAGGAACACAAAGATAATGCAGCAGCATTGTGAAATCACTGCAGTCGCGACTAAATGGCTCAGATCTGCACATGATGAACAATCTACAAGTGAAAGCTAATTCTTTTTAATTTGTTCCTTGCATTAAGAAGACTCAGTCCTGTTTCTAAAACTTGAATCCTTGCCATGACAATATGCTGCACAAAGTAACTTTTTGGTATCATTTGTAAACAAGCAACTTATCATTTTTTCTGAATCTGAGGCCAGGAGAAACATTTCTGCAGTGATTTGTGCTCTGGCTAAACAAAAAGGCCAGATCTTAAAGAGCTAATCGTTTTGATCCTGGTAGTTTTTAGTTTTTCTGATTGAAAAACTAAAAACCAGTTGGTTTTTAGTTTTTCATTGGTTTTTCATTTCGATAAAATCCACTGTACCTCAGAAAGAAAGTCCTGACATTTTTTTAGTTGTCAGCATGTAACCTCATTTGGTAAGACATTATTTTGGACCCAGAATGTGAAGATGAGTGCTGAGAGTTCTTGAGATTCTCTGTTGTGTTGACTGAATCAAAGACTTTTCATCAGACAACAGTTTCAATAAATAAATGAAGAAGTCTTCAGCCCTTTTATCTTGTTAAGTAGCATACTTTTTTGTGGCCTAAACAAAAAACAACAACAAATTGACAGAGAGGCAGACCAGATAAAAGTCATTTTTGTGTGCTTACATATTCCCGATGCTAAGATTAGCACCTACTTTAAAATCTGATGCTAAACTCAACAGCTTTTTTGTATTAAACCTGGATTGCATAATATAATCTCTAGTCCAAAAACTAAAACACTTAGACTGTGTTTTAGTCTAATGTGCAATCAAAATGTGCAACTAGAGTTAACAAGATATTAGATCAAGTACTCCAACATTAATCACTGTTAGAATGGATGCAAATAAAAGGAAACAACAACTAACTGCATCACTGGCCTGCAGAGATACACAGAGTTTGTCACATGCTTCATTAGAAAATGCATAGATCATATGACTGTTACCAAAACCAACAAGAAACGTGGAAAATTGAAAACCATGGCTGACTGGTGAGGTCTTTTCACTGCTGCAGGCACTTAATGCTGCTTTTAAATCTTAGGGACGTTGCTGCATATAGATCGGTAAAGCAAAATCTGTCCTGAAGGCAAACAGGCTGTATGGGCCGAAGCTCAACAACTTCTAAGGATGATTAAAAACTCTCAGTGGTTGTGTTAAGGATCCCGCTGCAGGTGTAAGAGACAGCAGTAGGTCAGGGTGAAAGGTCATGTGTACCGCACTCTCTGTTTACCACCATGACCACATCACAACCTCAACACCAACAAATCCACCAGGTTTGTAGATGGGATTGTTCAGCAATAGAACATGCATTTTCTTAGGTTTAAATCATTTAAAATTGTTTACTGATCATCAAAATTATTCTCTTAAAAAAAACATCAACAGACGGCATCAATCAGCATCTTTCTCATAAAAATGAATACATTTAATCACCAATGCAAAAGCAGTTTGTTTTCTGTTGCTCAAAGGGTAACAGGCAACACAACTGAGTGTTTTCATAAAATGTGACATTATGTTTGCCTGCTAATTGCTGTAATTATGTAATTAAATATCATTACTGGAAATGAAATTGCCTGATTTAGTCCGTAGAAGATAGACATGCTGCTATGGTAACGCCTCTCCATGGCAGCAGGAAGGAAGGACATGGAGGCGACGCTCACCTTTAGCCATCCTGTTGAGGACCATGTCGATCAGGATGTAGGTCCCGGTTCTTCCTGCACCGTCACTGTAGGGGCGGAGCAGCAAAGGATGGACAGAAACAGGCATTAGTTACATCAGTGGATCATTTTGGTTTGGAAAATTCATCAAAACATCCTCAGATTATATTAAATCACAGACAAAAAACTAAATGTTATTGAATGAACAGCTACATTTAAAGCAGCCAATAAAATCAAATAAACATTTTAAATAAAAACAAACTACTACCACTTCACAGTGTACTGCTGCAGCAGAATGAAGTGAGTTACTTGTGCCATGAGGTCACCGCCTTGTTATACTTTTCTTTCCCAAATTTAAGGATAAAAAACGACCTGGAAATCAGATTCTTATTCTTCATAAGTTGGTTTAATAACTAACCACATAATGAAGAAGTAAATCAAGTTTAACTTATGCATGCTAGAATAATAAATATATAGGACGGCAATGCTTTAGCATTATTTAACTAAGGAAGTGTATCATGTAGTACATTACAGATATACTTGATGGGTTGTAGAATTAATTATTAAAAACCTGAAGATGATTAAGTTGCTTATTTAATTCAGTGTCAGCACAAAACAATGCTAAACTACTGGTTAGTTTTTATGTTAGTGCAATGTCAACAGTTAGTAGTAGAGTTCTGTAGGTCCATTTGACCCGTCATCACCTAGTATCCACATTTAGTTTCTAAAATGCTACCAAGCACACCAAAGAAATAATCCATTCATTTTCTGTACACCCTTGTCCCCAGTGGGGGCGGGAGGGCTGCTGGTCCACAGAAATTATTACGTCTCAAATTCATTGTGAAACGTTACTCTAATAAAAAATAGCAAGTTAGAAATCTTAAGTAGGATTCAGTTATTCAACATATAGGGATGTTTTCCAGGAGTATCACTGTTTCGTATTGCTCTATTCTGGTTTGATGTCATCCGACTACAGTCTTAAGCAGACGAATGAGGTCTTTTTTTATGACTTTACTATTTTTACTGCAAGTGGATAAATAGCTGCAGATGTGTAGATTTATGTTGTAAAGAGCTTAAAGTCTTTGGGGGAAAGCTGAAATATGAAGAGTATTTCACTTAAACACGAGGCATAAATACATTTTCCTCTGCTCCACATAAGTAACAGACTGGAAACAGAGAGGGAAGATTTATTAGACAAAGTAATGTATTTGGAAAGAATATTTTGTACTATGGATTTATTTCAAGCATGGGAAAGTGATAAATGTATCCTAAAAGTTTGTTTCATGAGATGTTACATCTGTTGTGTATGGTGTGTGTGTGTAGACTTGTTTATGCAAATTATTTAGTACCTTTTCCTATAAATTCAATAAACCTTCTGAAGTGCAATATGTCGTATACAGACTAAAGCTCAGTTCTGATGAACCGGATCCCCATTTTTAAGGTTTGAAGTCAAAGTTTGGGGCGTGCTGTGGTGGCGCAGGGGGTTAGCATGCCCCACGTTTGGAGGCCTTAGTCCTCGACGCGGGTTTGACTCCCGGTCCCGGCGACCTTTGCCGCATGTCCTAAAGTTTGAGTTACAAATATACCAGAAATGAACGGGCATTGGGTCAGTGTTAGGTGAAAACTTGGAGTTTCTAAAAATGAGTGGAAGTTGATACAAAGTTCTAATATTAATAGAAGTACAAACTTTATGACTTTGCCCTCAGAATCAGAATATTCCATTTTCACCGGTAAGTTTGCATTAATTGAAAGATAACATGGAAGTAGGTGTGCGTGTGTGCTTTCATCACAAGGTGATCACAACGTCTGATATCCAATCATGACAGAACAGAGTTGAGGGCTGTGAATGAACACGTCAGGATGTCTGCGGCGGTCTATTAATCTATCCACAATGACACTGACAGCAAAACAGGAGGAAAGAAGGAAAAGAAAAAGTAAAAGACAAGATGGAAACGGACACCAGAAGAAGGATGGAGCAGGAGAGATGCTGTGAGGTTATTGAATTTCAGCATCTGCACTCCTCTGTTCGCTCACTTCTCTTCCTGATTGCTTCACCCTGCTCTCTGTATACATTAGGGCGATAAATGGCACTGCAATGTTGGCTCTGAGAAACCCATTTGGAAATGAAAGTATCCACACTCAGTCTTTTCTTTGCTCTACCGTTACACAGGGCTGGTCTGCTCTTAGATTCATCAACGGATTATGGGTCCAATTTCATCCTTTGACTTACAACTCAGCCCTGTGTTCTGCATGTTTATGATGCACAGTGGGGTTGTGTTAGGTTGAGCAATGGCAAGGTCGGGTACATACATTTTTTTTAAAGTGTTACGAGTGGTACAAAAAAGGAAACATTTAACTGGATATTTCAGCTACAAATGGGATTGTTGTTAACTAAAATAATGTCTGGTTTCACCTTGCTTTAGAGGAGCCCAGAGAAAATAATGATTGAATAAGAGAATCAACGCAAATGCTTAGCACCATTAAAAATCAAAACAATTCAGCATAGAATGTTTTTTAAAATAATAAGTCAACATTATTGCAGTGAATGAATCCATTCACAATGGCAGACAGAAAACAAGGAGGAAAGAAGGAAAAGAAAAAGTGAAAGAAACAGAGAAGCATGGAGCAGTGGTTCAACACAAAACATTTCAAACAAACTTGGTACATTTATTCTTTTTTTTTTTTTAGGTTTCTCTCATATTTATTAAAGTATGAATTTAGATGTCACAGATTCTCTTCTTATTCTCTCATATCATCCAAAAGACAGACATAACACTCCATGACTGCTTTGGCAACGAGGCTAAAGACTCTGTGGCTGAAATGAAAATATAGCTGATTAAATTAGAGCTGCCTTGAGTCGTGTGGCGCAGAAAAGCACCACAGTTCAGTTCATGTGTGATGAGATTCAAGAGATTTGATCTTTTTTGTCATGTAAATGTTTAAATGCTAACCCCACAGAAAACCTCATGAACTAACCCAGGAGCTAACCAACTAAACTACAAGAACCAATACAGAGAAGGGGGGTACCATCACTAAGGATTTGGTCCAGATGTTGATATCCAGAATATGTGAGAAAGAATAGACCCTGTAAATCTGGACTCTTTGCAGTAATTAGAAATATTCCCAAACAAATATAATATACCTTAAAATGTGTTAAAAATTAAAAACAGCAAAGAGGGCACACCTTATGAAATAATCGTACAAAGATTCTTGGTCCCAAAATCCAAATTTCTCTATTTATCTTATTAGTGGCTACTTGTGAACCTATAAGGATAAACAAGGAAAATCAGGAAGATCATGTTTTTGCAGATGGTTTCCCAATAAAGTCTATTTAATATGCTCTGAAAAGTACAGTGTTATTATTGTGTTGGAGCTATTGCGTGATATTAAACAATGTCATTTTGTTCATCAGTGAAATCAAATTCACTTCTGTACCACTTTGTTCCACCCACAATTTGTAAACATCTAAGCAGTAGCAAATACTTTACATGACTTTAATGTTATGCTAATGCTATGTTAAACAAGGACCCAGGCTAATTTGCCCCTCACATATTTTATATCAAAATTTTATTATGAATTTCTGTAAAGGAAACATCACAGTGAGTGCAAACAGCCACTTTGTTGCCCGCTTCAAAAATAAGACTATGTTGCTATGGTAACTTTTTGTTTAAACATCATAGAAGTAATTTATGTAGATGTTATACTTGCCTGCAGTGGACTATGATGGGACATGAGCGACCCCGGTAGCACTTATTAACTTTCCTATGAGACAAAACAAAAACAAAACAGGAAGTCAGTGTAAATGTCATTCATGCAGAAACAAACTGATTTATTGCCTGATACAATTACAATTAATACATCTGGAACATTTTCAACTTTGGGCCATTGACCAAAATTCACCTGATCTTAGTTTTAAAATAAAACAGTGTCAGGACAAGTCAACATCTGGCTACCAGGTGTTCTGTTGTCAGTGTTTATGGTTTTACTATGTGGCTTCAAGATTCTGAATTTAGTTTATTTTAGATTTTCAGCAGAATCATAATGAAAAAGCAAAAGAGTCCTTTGAAGGACGCCGGCCCTTTCTGAAGATTTTGGTTAAAAGCAGAACTTTTTCTTTAAAGCACTCAGTGGATTTGTGAAACCATGAAGCTGCTGGCTGACCCAGAGCCAGAACGGCTTGATCCCAGCTGGAGATTTTTCTTTTCAAGATGACACCTCGCATTAATTACATTCAACCCAAACAAATTATGTAACAGCAGGCAGTGTGCATGAGAGACATGAAAAAATTACACCTCAATCTGGCTGCTTTTAAAACCTCTAAACAAGAACTTTGTACAGTAATTCGTGTTTCAAGTAAAATGTACAACTATTAAAGCAAAAACATGGTACTTAAAAAACTGATTTCAAAACCTCTTATAATAATCTGGAATAGAGATTAACAATGGCAGTTTACATTTTCTTTAGTAATATTTATCAATCAATCAATTAGTATTTATTCCCGACACAAGAAGGGGCCACAGTAAAAAGAGATTAAACACATACAAAGGAGATTACTTTGTCCTGCAGTTTTAAAAATAAAAAAATACATTTTTTGTGTTTCTTTTAGCTTTCTCCACATCTTTACAGAATGTTTACAAAGAAGAAAAAAACTAAACAAAATAAAACTTACTGCTTCAAGGTTTCTAGGATTTATTTAAAGGATCAGCTGACTTCATTCAGTATCTCAAGGCTTTCAGCGAGTTATGAAGGAAGATTTTATTTCAAAGTCTGTAAACTATTTTTTTCCACTTCATCCAAAACTTTTAATCTGAATTTTACATTGCTGAAGGCCAAGAAACCGTTTGCTTCTTTTTTTCAAATATTTACAGTAATTGTCTCTTCTCAGGTTCTTGCCAATGAAAGACAGAAACCCAGTGGCTGCTAGAAGTTCTGCTGCCAACATTTAAAGGCAGATAAAAAATGACTGGAACTAGTTCATGCTGACTAACAAATATCTGGTGAGGTGAAAACTTGAGGGAATAACTTTATTACCAGATGATAATAAAGTTTTTTAAGTGCAGGAATCTTCTCACCAAGGCAGACAAATCAACAGACAGGGAGAAGACGGTCTTTGTTGCCCACTGCATATTACCTAACAACTCTAACATGTAATTATTTGTTTCATTATTTAAAATAAAGCAGTTTAATCCCAGAGAAGCATTTTGTATTTAACCCAGAAAAATACCTTACACACTATTGGTTGTTTGCAGCCAGGGAAAAAGAATCAGGTGAAAGTAAATAACTGTCTTTTTTTTTTTTTTTTTGAGGTTTGCAAAATTATTTCTTTAAAAAAATGTTCAGATACAACACAAGCTGAAATTTAATAGGACTTCTAAAAAGAATTGCACAAAAAATATTTATATGAATTGAGGTCCAAACTGCTTACCTAAACAACTGAGAGGAAAACTTTATGAAACAGTTTTGTATTATGTAGGTGTGAATCTGTGCTGGGTGTTTCAAATGAATACATTGGAAGTAAAATATTATTTCATGACTTCAGTAATAAATATATGTTTTGATCAAGAGATCTCACCACGATTCAAGATGGTTTGTATACTTTTATCATTCCTGAAACTGATAAAGGGAAAGCTTTTGAATTATTATAAACACACAGCGCATGTCTGCCTTTTGTACAAATACAA
Source organism: Xiphophorus maculatus (assembly GCF_002775205.1). Taxonomy (NCBI): domain Eukaryota; kingdom Metazoa; phylum Chordata; class Actinopteri; order Cyprinodontiformes; family Poeciliidae; genus Xiphophorus; species Xiphophorus maculatus. Next base: position 27,003,092 of record NC_036448.1, read on the forward strand.
TTTGATGCAGAGTTTTATTATAGAAGACGAGTGGTAAAATTAATTACACAGATAGACAAAAAGCAAATAGCAGAATCCTTTTGTGGAATAAAGTGACCACTTTGCCATTGATTGCTTCTTTTTTTTAACGAGTTTCCATCTGTAGGATCTGATTAACAGTGGTAGCCTATTATTTTGTTTCTCCAAGTTGTCAATTCTAACCAGAGGAAACCTGCAGGAGAAGAAGAATGTCAATATGAAGCCAGTTATTCTTTCTCTGAAATAAACAAGTGGCTAACTGTGTAGGATTGTGTATCAGCGACCAAACGGAGTAACATCAACTTTACACATGAACTTCAGTTATTTTAGGGCAGGAATAAATGAACAACCACAAAGAAACTTGAGTCAATACGTCTCCCCACCTAACACAAAACCCTACACAGAATCGGCAGAGCTCCCTGAGGAAAATCACTAGTGACGTTACCATGGAAACAGGCAGTAGAGGATGGCCAACGAGCAGGGTGGGCGGCTGAAGGGGTATGGAAGTAGAGAGGGGGAGCTAAAATCAAAGAAAATGCCTTCAGAAGCCAGATTAATGGTCAGGTAAAGAAAATTTACAGACTGATGACCAGATAGGAAGGAATCAAACCGTAACCACTGTAAACAAGTTTAGATTATTGTGGCTTAAAAGAGACAATAAAGTGTCTAGTTAGTGTCTCACTAAAATAATGTGTTTTTCTTTTCCTTTTTGCTTTATTCTTGCTGTATTTCAGTGATTAAACTGAAGAATCCAGATTTTAATTCTGGGCAAATTTCTTTCATCATGAAACAAAAGATACACGCAAACAGCTTCCTGCTGCTGAATCAACAAACAGAAAACAGGCCATTTTTCTATATGTTTATCTTGAAAAACCTATGATACTGCTGAAGAAATGTACGCTGAAACCTGATTAAAAGCTTGCTGTAACATTTAGTCCATGAAATGCTGCAGTTTGGTCAGGTTAGGCCGCAATTTAACATTCTGGATGTCATTGCACACACAAGGCTTGGAGAAGAAACTGGACAACATAAAACCAGCAGCAGGATCCCGACAGTGAAGTTTCAGGTCATGATGTGTTTCACCAAACGGTTTTGGCAGATTTCATGGAGTGGAAGAAAGGATGAATTGATCAGACTAAGAAGAATAAAAGAGAGGACAAAAATCAAGTAAAATAAACTGTTGAAACGGTTCAGAATGTGGTTGTCAAATTTTATACCTATCTATATATTTTCCTTGGGTTATTTCACTTTATTACACTCAATACACTGTTTTGTTTTTGTATGTGTCGATCATTTGGATTATTAGCATCATCAGGTATGAATTTCTTGTCAGAAACTTGACTACGAAGATATTTTTCCCTGGTTTGGTGTCGTCCCATTTCTTTAGATTCAGTTTCATAATTTTAGCAGCAATAAGGTGATTTAAAAAGTTCTGAAATTTCCCACACAGTGTGACGGTGCAACGTCCAGGTCCAGAGTTACGACTACATTCATTTTTTATTTCTTATAGAAAAACTTTCAGAAATCAGCTAAAACAGAATCAGACCAAGTTTATTTCATTTCTGTAATTACAAAACAATGTTAGAGTCACATTTTTTTTAAATAATGTTTTTATTTACACTTTATTTTTACAAAGAGCATGCCACAAATTACTCATACTCTTCTTAATAAAAACTGGAAAACTTTTATTGATATTACTGCCACCAAACCCTTCTGAGAATTGATCAGCTTGTTGGCTATTTTCACATTTTATCGTTGGTAATAAGCTCCAATTCTTTGAACTTGGAAAGAAACCAAAATTCTTCAAATGCCTCCATAGATTCTCTATTATACCACTATTAGTTTCTACTTTGTTTTACTTTTAAAGCTGATGTGTCTTCTGTCTGCCACTTGTCCAATTTCCAAATGTTTTAGCAAACATTTCACAATACATCATTATAGTCAAATAAAATAACTATAACAAAGTAAGAAAGCAGCTAAAGATCAAATGAAAGGAAATATTGATCTTTAAAATATTACAAGAATCTCTGCCAGCTTAGAAGCAAAAGAAGGAGAAAATATACACTTAAGGAATGGTGTTAAAAGTTTGTTACAGTCCTATAATTTTATAGTCATTTGGATTCAAATAACTTTTCATTTGCACTAATGGACAGTCCTGAATGCCACTGAACAATGATGTGGATCAATACTTTACATTGATAAAGTTCTCCTGTGTCGGCATTTAATATATGTGATTAAAATAAAATAAAAACTTAGAGGCAGCAAATATTGTCCTTCTTTTCTCCCAGCCTGCAGCCGACAGAACAGAGAGAAGCATCATCTTTGTGTTGGACGTATTCTCAGCTCAACGGGTCAGACGTTTTCAGAAAAGACGAGCAGAAACTCACTGAGGGACGGATGGAAAGGGGAGGGAGAGGAAGACAAAAGCAACCACGAAAGAAAGGGATACATGGTGAGAGAGGAGCGAAGATCGGAGGCAGTCAAGCAAACCAGGAGCAAGCAACAAGGGAAGAGGTCATTTCAGATCACCGAGCACACCGAGGATAGAGAGGAAGAGGAGGAGGAGGAGGAGGAGGAGGAGGAGGAGGAGGAGGAGGAAGGTGGGGAGGGAGGAGGAGGAGTGGTGCTTGGTTGTAGAGTCACAGTCTCCAATGATCACTTTTGTGACTATGCAACTGGACTCATATTACTAGCTGCAACATCACAAAAATGACACTGGCAACCGCTAGTTAGCTGGTAAAACAGGAAGGGAGAAGCTGGAGAGGATTGCTCAGTCAGTCCACTGTGAGTACATGCTGGCCAAAGCATACAGACAGGAATACGTCAGCCATTATCTTCAACACATCAGAGCAGGGGAAAAAAAAAAAAAAACTGGTCAGGTTTTTTTCATTATTATTATTTTTGAAATAACCGCAGTAATAAAAAAGAAAAATATCTCCCAGAACGCTTCCTTCATTGCGTTGTGACCCTGCTGCCCTGTGAGTAAAGGCAATATTTCCAAACTGATGGTGTGTGGCGACGCCCACCAGGCCCCCTTAGAAAAGCTGTGACTCTTGATATCCCACCTAATTGATGTGCAGTGACACCAGCTCTATATATGAAACAGGGCTGGGGTCTAAATCCACAGTGAGTGAAAGGAAAGCTCACACCTAACAGCTAATACAGTACATCAGTTTAAAAAGAGGTCAAAGGTCAGCAGGAAGGAAGTAGCACCACCAATAAAAGATTACATGGCTGAATCACCTCAATACATCCAGCAGTAAACATGGATGTCTGAGGACATATAGATATTTATCTCTTTGCATCACAGGGTTATGAATATGGTGCAAACAAACAACTTTTATTCATTAAAATACTTGTTTTTATGGATTAAGATGACAAGAATTCAATTGTTTTTTTTTCTTTTGGTCCTTGGGATTTTTAAAACCTTCAGTTTTTCCAAATCATTCTATAAGGTCAGTGGTAAAAGTTGCATTAATCAAAAACAAGATGGAGGCCAGAGAGCTGTAGAGTTAGTAAAACACCAGAGTCCCATGCAGAGTGCTGGAAGCGGGGCATCTTAGTGAAAAATATTAAAACAAACTTGTCAAATATTTTTTAAGCATGCATGGTGTTCCTGGAATCTGTTCAAAATTGTTTCTATAAGTGAAACATCAATTATTTGGGGGATATTTGTTGACTTATTTCCAATTTCCTGTTAACTGAAGGAGAATACTGTTGATGTCTGCTGAGTGACTCTGCCTCGTTCTGTGAATCCTTTAAAGTACATTTAAAAAATAAATCACATAACCCCAAATTCAAAACAAATATGTTTAACGGAAATATAAAGAATAAAGGTGCAATAACCAGGTTATATAACTGCATATCTTTAAAAGCGATACTTTTCCTTTTAACCTTTTTTTGATGCTTTTTTAACATTTTGTCTTCTGAAGATCAAATCGGTCATTTCTTACAGTGGGTTTCTGGTCAGAGACCACAAATACATGCAAACAGCTAAAATCAATAAATGCATTAGACCCATTCTACAAACATTAATAAATGTCTGTTTTAATAGTACAGACACTAAATATAGCTTCATATGCATTAATAGTGGAAACCATTTTAACAGTGCAGGAGAACCAAATACTTTAGACACGCTGCAGGAAATTTGTTTTAGGATATATCTTACATCAAATGAAATATTGTTGTAAGTTCATATCACTTTGACATTAATTCCTAAAGTTTAAATCAGAGTTTATTTTAGATGTGCGGAAACTGTAAACACTAGTCGGCACCAAAGATGCAATTTGAAAAAGTTTGTTTTGCAAATTAACTTTTTTTTATTAGAATTTCCTTTGCGCAATCAAAGCAAAGTAAAATAGAAAAAAAGAGTAAATGAGGACTTCAATTAAAAAGGATTTATTAGACTTATTAGGAATTAAAGTGCAACTTGCAAAAGCTCAAAGCCTTCTCAATCCACATTAAAAGGGAAGCGTAAGCACTTCAAATACAATTCAGCCTGAAAGTGTTTATCAGTAGGTAAGCAGAGATAAACATGAAATTGCTTGTTGGCTCCACAGACTCAGGTTGTAATCCAGCATTGTGTGCATTGATGGAAAACATTTAGTTCTTGAGGATGAAAGAGTAATTGCAGCATCAAATGTTCACTCCAAACCTATTTGGTTTCTTCAGCAACTCATTGATTTAGAGAAATTTTGAGAAACAAACATGATTGCGTATGTCTGGGTTGAAGTACTACCTGCGGAAGTCGAGGAGGGTCCGGCTGGTCTCCGGGACGTTCTGGTTGAGCCAGGTCAGGAAGTGGAACTGAGTGACGGTGCGCGTCTCGTTGGTCTGCATGTTCTTCAGGTAGAAGCTCCGAACCAGAAAGTCATCGCACCAGATGTGTTCAGACACGAGGTTCACCTGTCAGGATAGCGACCAGACATGCTTGATTAAAAAAGAGCCTGCTGTGACGGAACAAGACGAACACAACACAGTCAGAACGAGTGTTGTCTTTGATGAATCTTCCTGTTGAGTGCAGAGTCCCAGAACAGAGGCACTGAGCTCCTTATTGCATAAAATGGAGAGTAGAAAATCATCAAGGCTTTTAAACATGTTTGAAACTGATGTTGCCAACATCTGCTGGTCTTTATTTGCATTTGGGGAGAAAAGCAGGAAGTCCTACAGTAAAAACTCCTTCACCTGGACTCATCGTCTCATGCTGCTGCTAGCTTGACGTTGCACAATGAAATGATGACCTTATCTGATCTCATCAGGTTTAGAAATGTTGACAATGTTTCCTCCACCTCAGCAAGGCTAAAACTGAAGATTAGAACCTGGAAATCTTCCATACATACTGCATATACCATAACTCTGCATTTTGTACTCAGCTAAATGCAAACTCAAGGTGTGGAGAAGAAGCATCAAACTAAAATGTGGAGACATGGCTTCCTGTGCTTTGATTTTCTAGTTTGTCGATGCATTTTTATGCAGTCAAAGGCCGCACTGTGCCACTGTGGGCCCAGAACGAGTTGGGATTGTAGATGTAAGTGTCCAAGATTAGCATGAGTAATGGTGACAATGTATAAAACACGGTCAGGACAGAAGAGAGCCTCTGATTTAACAGACTGTTTCATCTAGAAAGCTTTGGATTTGGATGTTATTAATGATTTAAATGATTTATCTTAGATTATTTTCAAGCATAACTTACAGGTATGAGCTGAAACATTTCAAGGTAGAGCGACCTTTACCTCGTAGATGTGGTACAAGTTGGATCCTTCGTCGGGCCAGTAATGGTAGCACTGCTTCACCCCGTTTTCCACCAGAGGAGTCAGCATGACGATGACCACACAGCCGTTCTCCCACACCATCTGCAAATAAAACACTTCACTAAAACGCCTTAAACACATTATCCTTCAGGTTCAGCTTTGGACAGGACTCTGTTTGAAAAACACTCAATTTTTTCTCAAATCTAAATTTATCAATATTCCTTAGATGGCTAGCATATAGATTAGGGATGAACAACACCGATATCTGAGATTTGGTGTCAGCCGATACCGATTTGATACAGAAAAACGGTGCTGAATTGATTTTATTTTTATCACAGACATAAATGTACTGAAATACAAATTTATTTGATAATGCCACTCCAGTACTAAATACTTAAATACACCAACAGCTTTACAAGCTGGGCCAATTTCACATGTAGAAACAACACAACTAGGGGTGCATTGATAATTCGACCGGCCCATACTGTTACCACCTCAACCCATTTCTTGCTATATTTAACAACATTTCAGACAAAAAAAATTACTGTCATCCAAAATTTGAATTTCAAGATTATAATCGGCGATCGTCCAGAAGACTGCAATCGGTGCACCCCTAAACACAACCTTCACTTGTTCAGTCACTGCAGTGAGGAATATAACAGCCAATGTAAAATTAATAACGACGAAACTGAAACTGACAAAAGAAAATGAGTAGACTGCCTGTAAAAGTAAACTGCAACAAACCTTCTTTCAAATGGTTCAGAAAGAGGAATTAGGAATTCTAAATATAATGTAAAATAAATAAAGCATGATGTCGCTCAGAGCATAAAGCATAGAATTACACTGGATAGATCTGCCCTAATGGATTGGGTACACTGTCACTGAAACCTGGTCTAGAATTTTTTTTAAATATCGGGATTGATGCAGATATTAATATCAGATTGGTACATAGAGTTATTCGTGTGAAGTGGCAGAGAGCTTTATTTGGAAGATGGAAGATGAGCCTTTCGAAGTCTGCCAACTGGGACTCCGACACGGATCTCCACTCACCCACACAGTTGTATGTTAGTCTACATTTATTCAGCTTGCTATTATTTTGTAAGGACAGAAGAGTCTATTATGTGGGTGGGAGGGAAAAAGAACGCTCACGTTCTCAGACTTCGGTTAGAAATCAAGCGCTATGAAAAGTAATTACTGTTGCTGTAAAGGCCGTTCTGTTCCTCAACTGGATCATTCGACAGCGAAACGTTGGCTCCCGCTCGTATTTTTCCTGATGGCGGCCATATTCTCACAGCTGGGCGGGCCGCGCCGCTCAGGAGATCCGTTCCTCTCCGATCAGAGATAACAGCCATCCGTTAATGGGAGCTATAAAACAATAGCGCTCTCACATGACTGCGCTAGATGGCTGCGTGCGCACTTCATTGGATGGTGATTTAACTGATGTTAATTGTTGTCGGTTCTGAGTTACAGCCCCCTCTCCAGCCCCTCCCTCTGTGCTCCCTTCTGCTTTACTGATCAGCCTCGCGGATCCAAAGTCGTGACGTTGCACTTTCTTGAGAAATGGTGTTAATTTGTTTTAGCTGACAGGGTGAGAACTCTCCTGGAGCCGCGTGGACGAGCTCCCTTTATCAAAACCTGAGCTTTGTGAAATACACATTTTATTCCAACCCATATTTTCAGGTGTTAAAGTTAAGTGCACCAGAAGCGCTTCATGTTGAATTCTTTAAGTCTGGCAGGTTGATCTGCAGCATGATGGATGTGTTGTAACAACATTGGCCAGTTTTGAAATGTAGAAATCTGATGAAACAGTAAATGAGGTTAACCAATGAGCAGCAGTGTAAAACCAACAGCAGCTCCAGATGTTTTCACCTGCGGAAACGGATACATGTACAGCTGAAGCTTTAGTTTTTCACTTGATTTATAGCCTTACGTATATTTTTGCACCTTTTTTTCATCCATTGGGGAACATTGTGCCGGTATAAATGCTTCTAAATTTTTATCTTCCCTAAATGAAATCACCATTTCTCACAGTGTTTTGGTATTTCTTTTAATTTATTCTTTCTTTGCCATTAACAGATCCTCTCACTCCGTATCATAAGCAACAGCCTATAGTGTAATTGGTCCACCTCTGTGTTTAACAGTTGTGGTTTCAGATTTAAACTCTGCTTTGGTTTAAATCTTTTCTTTGATTTAACTTCATCAGCAAATGAATATCTAAGTTAATGCCGTATTGTAGCTTCTGACTTTCGCAGATTCCTCAGGCCTCATAACAGTGTAGATATCAAAGGTTTTTAACATCAGGTTCACCTTTACCATTTGGTAAATCTAAAGATGCCAAATGCATATTTTCTCATGAGTTGAACTTTTTCTTCTATGGTTTGAAGGCATAAAGCTTTGTGCTCTATATATGTTTTCTAAACGGATTTTGCAAACTAGCCGTAATCTTTTCTTTAAATAACAGCTTTCCTGTCAGTAAAAATTAACAAAAATGTCTTTGTACTACTAAAGCATTAAATAGTGCTCCATTTTCACTGAGTTCATTTTAGAGGCGGGCAGCATTCCTACTCAGGTCAGCTGAAACCAACATTTATGGAAGCTGAATGTATTTCTGGGTTTGCAAGATTATTAGCAGACTTTATTTTAAATACAATCCAAGTTTTTTACCTCGCACAATGACCGCTGGAAATGGCCACTAAAATATTTCAGCTCTTACGAATGAGGTAAGATGAGATTTTCTGTTGTATGAATGAAAAAGTACAGCATGATTTACCCTAATATTTTATTTTTCATGCAGTTCTGCATGAAAACTATGTGCATTGGTTTTACAGTGTAGCTTTTTATAAGAATCCCACATTTAATATAAATAAACCAGTAGATAAACTTTTACTGTGCAGTGAGTTATAATTCACTGAGCTCAACTGAATTAGAAAATTATTGAGAAATTAGATCAATTGCTAAAATTGCATCAGACACAGTGTACTGTAATTATTTATATAGGTAAATTTGATTTGAACTGACTTGAACTTGACTCTTAATCACTGAAAAGAATGAATAGATACGAGTTTCATTTGGATTGAAATGAACTATTGATTCTTTGGAATTGGCTGAACGTGAACTGAATATTTTTGAAATCAGTTGTTTTGAACGAGAACCTACTTATTCCAATTTAACTTGTTTGAGGTGGGAAGAATTAGAATTTATTTATTTGCAACAATTTGGCTTCAACTGTGTTTTAATTACCTTGAATATTCAAGTGAATTTGACTGAATTTTCTGGAATTAAATCACATTTTATTTGTCCTTAAAGAACAGCTAATTTGATTGTACGCATTTTGAAAGATGGCAACCTGAATTTATTTAGGGTGAGTTAGATTGAACTAAATTGTCTTAAGCAAGACTGGAGCTGGAAATGGATTATAATTATCTTGAACTGGATTGAAATCATTACAAAAAAATGTAATTAAATTCAGTAAAATGTATGTCAAACAGATGGGAATTAAAAACCACTAAGACAGAACTGTGTAGAGCCGAGAATGTAAGTCCTACATTTAAATTACTTTAGCTAAAAAGACTTACTCTTGTAAGTCGTTTGTTTTTCTGTGCTTTGACAAAACCGTTTCATTTCAGATTGAGTGAAATAAAATTGTTTTCATCTTTTATTTTGAGGATTTTATTCCAGAACTGTTGAGAGAACGTGCTCTACCTTGAAGTACTTTTATTTTCTTTCTGCTCCTCGTTCACGGTTACCTGCACAATTCCAAACCTAACAGAGACTTTACTTGTTTGACAAGGCGACCTTTCCTCCCGGCACAAACACCCTCCACCCCAACACCGGCTAAAATAACTTATCGATCCTCTGCTCTCCAATTCAAACCCAATCCAACATTGGAGACAGCGGGAAAAGGGTTTGCCACCTCCTACGTTAACGACGTATGGCACTGTCGACTGCTGCACATGTCTGTGTGCGCCGCTGTGGTGGAGGCGCTGAGCCTTATGTGGAAGGAGGGATTAATAATGACATCCACAAAACAACACGGTCTCCTGTGTGAGTTGCTGCTCTAATAAAAAATTGGCTAGCTCTTGTTTAAGGGGGGTGTATTGATTTTCGTTGTAATGGTGTATATGTATGTGTTGTGCATGTGGATTTTCTTGTGTCTTTACCTGCCAGAAATCAGCCACAGTGGAGGGCAGGGGACCTTGAGTGGCGATGTAAGCCGGGTTCCTGGGATCATGATCCATCTGTAGGGAGAGAGGAAGTGAAGGATTAACAGATTGTTTGCTTTGTTCTCTTCATTTCTTAAATTCATGTAATTGTCTGTATTCATATACAAAGTCTTGAACTTGTTTTTACATTTTTTTCTTTTTACAACCACAAACTTCAGTCAAATTCACTAGAAATTGAAGGAGCAGACCAACATAAACTGGTGAAAAGTGGCAATGTGAAAGTCTGGCGTACATTTTATTTACCTCACAAAAGAAATCCTAAATTACTTGGTGTAATCTAATCTATGCATACAGTGGCTTGCAAAAGTATTAATATCTCTTGAACTTTTCCATATTCTGTCAAATATAATGCTGTTTGCTCCCCAATATTCTCTTAAACGACCTCCGAGGCGTCACAGAGCAGCTGGAGATTAGATTAGATTAAGGGTTGGCAGTCATCAGGCAACTTCTCAAGGCAACTGGTTGCACTCAGAGAAAAGGGAGCTGAATATTTTACACATCGCACTTTTCAGTTTTTTATTTCTAAAAAAAAAAAATTTGGAATCATGTATTATTTTCTTTCTACCTCACTAACGAGATAGTATGTGAAGTAATTTGGGCCTGAAAGTGTTCAAGCTGCCTTAGGGTTCATTATTACATTCTACACGTTGTTGCACAGAAAGAGAAAAAAATCTAATGAGAAGAGCCATGAAAATGAAGCTGGGAAAAAAAAAAGCTTCACTTTGATTTTCAACCTTTAGCAACATTAGAGACAAATCGAGGGAACCATTTCTAAAACTACCCAAACCTAAGAATGGAACTTTATAAGCCTGAATCCATTTTGGGTTGAAACTGTAGTCCATTTACCATGTCACAGCACCATTTCTCCCCTCCTCGTCCTCCTGTTCACAGCTGGAAGCTTTGCAGAGAAGAGGTCGAACAGGAACTCAACTTCTTCTCAAACTTAATGAAAAGTGCAGAGGGATGGTGTAGGCGTCGTGAGCAGGAGACGGCAGACGGAGCGCGAGCAGAACCAGCGCAGGAAGTGAGTGACACCCCCGCTTATTAGCATGCAAATTGTACGATAAATGTAATAATTGGCGCGACCAATTTAACTGGAGGCAATTACAGAAGGAAGAAGGATAATTTCTCGGGCTTTTCCGCACACCAAATTGTCTTTAATGGTCGTCGGTGGCTTTTGTGAATGCCAAACAATAATGAATGTCTAATGAACTTAAAAGGTAGTAAGACAGAGGCAGAAAAAAGAAAGAGAAAAGGGAAAAAAGGTGACATGTTGCTGGGGGGCTCTGCTCATTAAAACATCAGCTAGAAAATGAAGGCAGAGGCCTGGAGGTTTATGTCTATCCTACATCTACTTTTGTTGTTCTGGGGCTGTTCTCCTGTTTGTGACAATAAGTTTCCATAAAAGGAAATTCAAATTCTTTTATGATGTTTCAGTTAAGAACAACACCTTGCTGCCGTCCCATAGAGCCCCATAAATGAGATCTAATGCAGAATTATTGGGAAAACATGTCTGGAAAACTCACTTTATTATTGTTTCGATATGTAACATTGACATAGTCAGGTTATTTGTTAGTTTATTCAGGTGCCGTTTTATTATGTGCACATAAATCAAAATGTGAAACAGCAATACTAACGTTAGCCTCTGATTTTCCAGTATTTTGGTGGCATCTGGATCAGCAACTTGGCAACTTGGATCAGCTGCTAAAAATTTAGACTCGTCAGATCAGATTTCGACACAGATTTGGATCTCTGATGCCTTTATTCTGTTTGTAAAAGTGCAAAAAAAGTTTTAAAGATTTTTTGGCATCTCAGAAGTTCTAGGGACAAGAAAAGCAGTGATTTGACTATGTGGGGTCTGTATTGGGAATGTAAAACACAGTTGTAAACAGGTTTGATAGAAAATGAAGTTCTTTTGCAAATACGATTTTATCTCTTAAATATTAGAAAACAAACTATGGAAAGTTAAATATTTTTCTAAATTGAATGTGTTTTTTCCAGTTTATGGAGGTTTTAAAACTCTCACAGCACAACACAGCATGGACTCTCCAAATCATCCGGCTATGAACTTCTCCAGATGTCCTGCCTGGAGACTTTTTTGACAAATACTTTTCCTCAGGAAAAAGCTTTGCTGCATGAAAAAGCTGGAGATAAAGAACGGGTAAAACTGACAGAAAAAGATGATGAAAACCAAGATCCCGGGATCAGGGAGACTTTGCAAACTCATCACCTGTCTCCATCTCCCAACATCTCTTTTTCTTCTTTTCCATCTCAGCGGAGACAAAATGCTTTCTGACTTGTCGAAGTGTCTCCAGGATAAAACCCTGCCATTAATGCAGCTGGAAAAGGACAACTGTCTTTCTTACTACCTTTCAGACATGTTGCTTTAAACAAAAAGCAAACGTGTGGGACGTGACACATGTAATTATCCCTTCTGCTGGCTTTTTGTCTCTTCCTCACTAAGACAGAAAGAGTCAAATCCAGTGGCTGTTTCCATCACTCAGCCTTAAGTCTGGGAGGAAGTTTGACAACGAGGGAGGCTGTTACAGCCGCGTGACACCTGAGGCTATTTCTAAGGATGAGCAACAATGGCTCCTATTAAAGGACAAAACAGAACTTTTGCTGCGTCTATTTCTACTTACTTTCTCTAAAACTTTCAGATGTGTTCTCAACACGTCTGTTTGCATGCAAACCCCAAAAACAATCCCTTTAAATTTCTTCTTTAAAAGACAAATACGGAGTTTCGTCTGGGTTGCTCATGTTTGACTGACTGTTGGAGGCTCCAGCAACCGTCTGTAACTATACTATTTCTGGTTACAATACCTTTTGGCGCATGTTGTGAACGCATCAGTTCGACGCAAATAAACTCAATTACAAACTGAATCCTAAACCCAACATCTTTTTTCACCCTAACTGTAATTATCTCATTTGTTTCAACATCAAGATTCCAATTAAATATTTAGCATCAAATCTTTTATTAGATGTCATATCACTGCACATCACATGTGATATCAATAAAATAAATTGATGTTTTGATTTTAAAATGATCAAATGTTAAAAAGTTTAAGGGGTGTGAGGACTAGTGCCAGTAAATTTACCTCCTCAGTAATCTGCTGTTTACATAACGTGGCTTCTGACCAGAAAAATCGTAGACACGGCCCTGCAATCTTTGATAAGCAGCTGTAATCACCCAAATTAAAGCATCACCTCTAGGCGTTTGTTTTATTTTCTGGAAAAAAGATTGATGGTTATATGTTTATTTATACATATATGTAAAATAAAAATATATGACATTTTCTCAATTTTTAAGAGTATGAGTCAATGAATGAATCAGAACCAAGCGGTTTATCCAACATGACAGCAGGGAATTGAATTATATTTAGCTCCACAGCCAATACCTTTTTAAATAAACGAGTTTTATGGTTATTGACAGGCTGCTGGAAGAAGATCCCAAACACGGTCCTCTTCCTTTGGTCGGAGCGTGGGCGAGCGAAGGATGGAGGAAATTCCTCAAATAAGCGCAGCATCCGCCATACGTTCACATCCAGCCATGCTGTATTAATAGAGCGTGTGGGAGGTGGGAGCGTACGCCTGACAGTGATCGTGTGTCAGTGTGGGTGTTTGCTATTTCTTTTATGTAGGGGTGTGTGTGTGTGTGTGTTTACTGCTCCATGCATGTGCACCCCGGCAGAACTTGTGCTCCTCTTCGGGCATGTGCAGCTTCATGTGTTGGTTTCCGTCGGATCAGTTGTTGCATTTTTAACGTTCAACAGAGTTGCTCTTTTGTTCTCGAATAGTTTTGATTTGTTTGGTTCCTCGCTGACACACACACACACACACACACGCACACACGCAGAGAGTGAGCCACTTTTTGGTGTGGCGCCCAGATTTCAAATGCATAGTGTTTCTGTTGCTTTTAATGGAATACCAGTGTATCTGCCTCGAGGGAAGCATAAACCTACTATTCCAACACTGGTTTCCAAATTGATTCCCTCACTTACTGAATTCACATGGCTGTTTTTCTCTCCCCCCTCCCCCACCCATTTATTTCCTGCAGGCTGCTTTCCCTCCTTAAATCGGTACTGTGCCGAGAACGGGGCTCAGCATGCCGAGCACAGGCGCAACAGTAAACACAAAGCAGCGTTGAATTAGCATAACCCAAGGTCAGAAACAATCATTTCCCAAGACCCCGCAGATCAATTTGAGTTCCACCAAATGTAAAGCGAGTCCTGTGCATGTCCTTCCTCTGAACGAACACCCGCCCGGGGTGTCTGCTGTATGGAGATCGTTAATATTCATGGCGGAGAACGCGGGCTCACTGCGAGTCTGCCACCAAAGTTAAGCAAGCGTTGCATCAAAATTTACATCGGGCAACGGTAGACTGCTTGTGTTGCTGTGACGCCCCACAGGGGGCGGGGGAATGAAATGCAGAGTTTAGAAAGCAGATGAGGTGCTTACTACTGGGCTGGCATTGATGTAGTCGGAGTTGCCTTGGCTGTTCTCCACCTTCAAGGTGATTCTGGAGTGATCATCTGGAACAGAAAAATGAAGGATTCAGCATTTATTTTGTCTCACTCAAGCAAGTTTTAGTATGAAAACAGAATGTTTAGTTGGCATATCTGCTGACCAAACTTTTAAAACATAACTTGCATTTTCTCTTATAATGAATCAAGTTAATCTTCAGCTCACGACTGAACTGGTGGAGCCGAATGGGAAGAAAAAAACTGGAGATGCTCCTTGAAGTTTGATGGGTTAATCCCTAAATCTCTCCCTTCATCCAAAAAGATCTAACAAATTGTCACCACACTTCAAACTTTCTACAGTGAAGCTCTGAAACTGCAGGCGCACTGATGTGTCAAAGGTTTAATCAAAGGGATATCACACTGATCCCAAAGATTACAGAAGTACAAGCAGAAATCCAAGGACATTTTAGGGCTAAGATGGTGACTTTTGCATCAAGTGACTTGAAAAGCTTCTTTTTAGCTCCAAGCAGATGTGCTGCTCATCATCTTTGCTTCATTTTTTAATAAAAATGTTCTTATTCAACACAAGTCAAACCTCACCAGCCAAATTGGCAAAAACAGTTCAGTTTTTTTTTCATGCTCACAGAAGCTTAAGGTGCTTCAAATTGGAAGCGCAATTTATTCTCGACAAACCGCTTTCCCAGTTCACAATCTGGATTTCATTAAGCCTCGGCCCGCTGCAGAGACTGGGACAGCACTTTTTCCTTTTTTTTCTAGATGGAGCCATTTCTACAAAGGCTTAGAAATTTTAATCATTGATGAGGCCTGTGCAGGAGAGCTTTAATAGAAAACTAATTTACAACCCTTCTGCTCGCTGCATCTGCTCCTAGTTTCTGATTATAGAGAAAAGGCCTGGAAAACAGAGACGAGAGTTTAGCACCTCCATGTCTGAATGATACCAGGAGGTGAAACACCCAAATTAGGTCGGAGTTGGTGGGTATTTTCTTAAAGATTTGTTTAAAAAAAACAAAAGCTTTGGAAAAGCTTCAGAAACCGAGAGAACTATTGATCGAGACCACTTTAAGATTCTAGCCTCTTCACTGTAAAGTGGAAAGAAATAAGGGGAATTTAACACTTTTGTACTGTAATTTATCAAAAAGGAAATAAAACAAGGACATGTTTGAGCTGTACTCACATGCCACCACAGCAGTGGAGCGGTTCTTCTTTGCGTTGCCATTCTTCAGGCCGGTGGTGGTTGCGTTGGGTTCAGCCTGATAAGCACACAGAGCCTCCCATTCCTTCGCCAGGCGGTCTTTATTCTTCAGGTGATCCTCCATGTAAGACTGAAGGAGGCAGGAAGAAGAGAAAGTGCAGAAAGTTAAAATATTCATGTGGGGAAGAAGGAGATTCAGTTCTGAGTACAAACATTGAACAGATTTCTTTAGGAACTTTTCAGCATTTTTCAGATCAATGAATTTTAATCTGATTCTGTAACATAAAAATTTACATTACACACTGAATAGGAAGGAGAATGTCATTGTTTTGAAATGAGCCTCTTTAAATCTGAAACCCCCAAATTGAGAGACTAGGAATCTTAATATCAGCTGTTCTCATTGCCATAAATGCACCACTGTTATCCATTAAGGGGTTAACAATGGACGGAGTGGCTTACATTGAATCATACTCATGTGTTTGAGTGGCCCAGTCAAAGTTCAGATTCAAATACAATTAATAATCTGTGGTAAAACCTCAAATTTGATATTTACAGATTATCTCCATTTAAACTGACTGGGATTGAGTTACTGTACAAAGAAGAATGGGAAAAAAATTATGATATGTGGGTGTGCAAATCTGGAAAAGACTTCAAAGGCTTTCATTGTGGTAAAACATTTTAAAAACGATTATTATGCCTTTATCTTAAAATCACAGTAAAATACATACATTTTACTCCTTGAGAATTATCTTAAAATTAAATTTAGTAGTTTATAATTTCAGAGTAAACTGACAGAATGAGGAACAAGGCTCTGGTTCTTTTATGAAAGAACATAACCTTTATAAGGAGAATTTATGTCCCATTTGGAGATGATCTAATATTCAACAGTTCAAGAAATCCAGAAAAATTGTGGCACTAAATAAACGAATAGTCGAGCTGAACCGTGTTTCTGAACCACATGAAGATTCTCTTCAGATGATCTTCTCTGAAGATTAAAAGAAAAACAAATCATTTAGACACCTCATTAGCCTCATATCTACAAGTCCACACGCATAATTTCTTCAGTTTATTAGATGCACCAATGTCATTTTAATCACTGCGCGCCTGTTTAATCTACTCCTGCTCTGAGTCATGATGGCGAGTTTCATCCTCGTTATTACCTACATTCAGCCGGTTTTCATAATTAAAGGCGGCAAGGTGACTTTGAACAATCGCCCTTAAAGTAACTTGGCTCCAGACCAAAACAAGTGGAAAAGTCGTAGCTTTTCCACTTGTATCTGATGCGGCTTTGTTTCTGAGTCGAGAATCGGCGGCGAACGCACGCAAAATACCGGCCATCGTCTTTAATAGATGAGAGTCCGAAACGAGGTGGGGTGGTTCTTTAAATGGATCCGCCGGTGATTTATGGTGACAATTACAAACGAGGGGCTTATCTTAATCAGAATTAGCTTCCAAAAAAGGCCTAATGGCTCCAGGCTGAAGTGAAAAAAAGTTTGTTCATAAAAAGGAAGCAGCAGCTGAGGAAGACGGAGGAAAATAGGCCGTTAGGTCTTTCTGTGTGCCCAGTTGGCGATGACATGCACAGTGTAACATTAGCCGTT
This sequence comes from Xiphophorus maculatus, assembly GCF_002775205.1. NCBI lineage: Eukaryota > Metazoa > Chordata > Actinopteri > Cyprinodontiformes > Poeciliidae > Xiphophorus > Xiphophorus maculatus. The sequence goes on from NC_036448.1 coordinate 27,020,360, forward strand.
CCTTCCTGCAGTCGCTTCCCCCCATTATACTTGCTAAAAGCAGCCATGATGTAACAGGAGGTCGGATGGTGCAAACCTCAACCTGCATTGTGCTTATTAATGGCAGGAGGTCCAAATAATGACAGAGAACAAGTCCACCCACACAGAACAAGAAAAACACAGAAATAAACAGGAAGCAGAAATCAAATGCAACTCACATGAAACAAACATACAGAAATTTACACGAATATATCAGAAGACACTTTCAAACATGCACTGTCCAAATTAGTTGCCCCCAACCGCCCTTTACCCCCTACCTCCCCTTTCCCCCTCTAATGCCAGAGTAATAGGGTTTTGTGGCTGTGTAAAGGGATTATTGCAATCCAATCAGGAGGTGCTGAGATCACCATGTGGCGGCCAAACACTGAATAATCCCCTTACAGCAGGGGAGGGAGGAGGCGCGCAGCTGCCAAAGGTGCTCAATAAAAAACGCTACCGGAGCCACTGTGGCTCTGATGCACCATCCAGAAGCACCTGTAGGAAACAGCAGCATGGAATCAAGGCCGCATGGGAGGTGACATAATGCAGGAGCCATTTTGGATCGACTGAGATGGCGAATGAAAAGGGGAAGTGGGTGGAAGAAATCACAGCTGGACACAGTTACTCAGCAAGGAAGAGAGGCCAGCATGCAACTCTGCCCTTTATCACGTTCTTATTTAGTGTTTTATTTCTGTTATTACTTAATAAACCATGTCTTTTTGATACTTCCAGAAGAGGAAAAGTGAAACCACCCACCATCTTCCACTGCGCCAGATATGATTTTTGTCTTTTTAAAACAGGCAAAGGTTTTAGGGTTTCTGGAAGGGTTTTTGAGTTTTGAATAAATTGAGGAGGCCTAAAAATGGCTTAATGGTGATGATCTGACAGTTGCATCAAAATAGGATCAGACAGATGCTTTAGCTCATCATTATCTACCAATTTATTTATTATATATCTCCTCTCGGAGATCTGAACATTCCCATCACAAATCTCTCCACGCTGGTCGAGATGCACTGCACCTTCACCTATTCACGGTTCAGTTTTTGCAGTTTCACCTATTCACTGATTTTTCTTAGAGCAAATCATCACCTTCCTAAAATAATGGTCTATGGCATTCTTGCCAAAAGTGATTTTGGAAAAAATAAAAAATAAATAAAAAAACACTACCTATTTCTTTCTTTCTAAAAGATGTTTTAGGCAAAAAACCAACTCACCTTCGGCAAAAACAAAACAAAAAACCCCGACATAGATCCGTATTTTAGGAAGGTGACAATATCTAAAATATTCAAGAGAAAATGCAGCTTGGGAAACTAAAATACCAACATGCAGTGCTACTTGACAGCCAATCCAGGAGGACCATATACTTTCCTTGATGCTGATTGGCTGTACCTCCAAGAGTGTAAATAAGGAAGATGGTGAATGTTAGCTTCTGTGGTGGAGTTAAGACAGTTTCTACTGTGTATATTAATACATATTATGGTACATTTGGTGTTTGATATATTAAAATAAGCAATTTTAGAGGTTTTTTCAAGTATTTGAGGATTTCAGTTATTCCCTGGCGTTTGTCATCCTTAACTTGACGAATATCAGGCGTACCTGTGGCCAGGTCTGAGTCTCAGAGTAATTCCTGGAAAACCAGTAAAATATAGGAGGAATCTTAGCTGACTGCTTGAGTTGATCAGCTATAATCAGTTACTTTGGTTAACTGAATAGATCTGCATCATGATAGATCTGAACCAGTGAATCATATTATGTTTTTTTTTTTGTGAATCAGAGATGCGTGTTGTATCAGCCAGACATGCACAAGCCTAAGAAATGATGGGTCAGCCAATCACACGGAAGCACCTCCACGTGTTTAGGAATCCTGACATGTTGAAGGCGACGTGTTTAGGTTCAAACTGCAGGCAGACAGGAAGATCGTAGTACTTCAGGGAGTCTACAGGGATTCTCTCACTCAGATGATGGTCAGGAAAAGAGAGAATATCCAGTGAGCCTCAGTTTGATACATGGACATAGTTTGATTTTAATACATAGAGTCATAATTCAGGTAATAAAACTACATCCAGTTTTATTTGCAGAAGCAGCTGCCTCAGTTTTAGAAGCTGACATCATCCCGTTACATGAGTACATCGTCTCTGCAGCTCAGTCTTTCCCCTCTTCAGCTGACCATATTAAAGTGATTTAACATCCATTTCCCGAAGCCGGTTCTTCCTCCCCCCCATCTGCGATGTGACCTACTCCAACTTTGCGTATCACGTCCCGCCTGGCCTGGAGGGGAGCGACGAAAAAGCGAGGAGACACATTCCCAGCAAGGCAAATCTCAGCGGAGTCTCCAGCAGCAATATAATCTATGACACTTAGTTGGCCAGCAACAAAGGACAAGATAATGTGCTTTATATAGAGAGTGGCCTAATCCTCTTAAGACACAAGCAAAGAGGATGTGGGGGTGGTGAAGGGTCCTCGAAGAGACCGTCACGGGGGAGCTACATTAACTTGGATAAGATGGTGAAAGCTAGTTCTCCTCATATTAAAGTCACTGAGTAGAAGATGACACAATTTGCCAGAGGTTTACAAGTGGCAATTAATATTTGAGCGGGGGGAAAGCAACTCATCAGTGGCAATGTCAATTCTTCCTCTTAAGTTGTAGTTTCTTAATAATTGCTCAGCAGTTGCCTCATCCGAGGACGGGCTGCACCGTCAGATCAAATATTTGCTTTTTCTTTTCTTGCTGCTTCGCAACGGATTGTGACTCCTGATGTGATATCGCTCCTAAAAAAACCGAAAAAGGTTTCCAGTCTCTCGAGTTTCCCCCTCAAACATGTCGACCGGCGCCCAGGTTTGTTGCCAGGAAACCCTCTGCTCCTGCGGCTCCTGTCTGCACTTAACATCATGGTGGGAATTCGAAATGAGGTCTCTTGTAAGTGTGAATATTTTTGTACGGCTGACAGTTTTGACTGCGAAATGGAAATATGAGCAGTCACACAAACAGGCACTGTTCCAAAACGTGGGTACAAAGCAGAATAGAAAAAAAATAAATGACAGGAAGAAAAGGATGGAAGAAAGAATTAAAGAGAATAATATCTAATTCAAAAGTATAAAAAAGGAGAGAGGGAAATGGAGCAGCAGGAGATGATGTATGATGTAATGTAGTTTGAAAGACTGCAATAAAGCAAATTGGCTCACCTTAAAATGCATGTTCACATTTCTGATTTTTTTTCTCCTGCATTCAACAGTAGGAGGCACTTGAATGGCGCTGATATGCGTCAGTCACTGTGAGTTTTCATAAGCATGGAGGATTCCTCAGACAACACGTCAAAACTTTCACTACAGTCCAGAAACACACTGTGCTCTGGTTGACAATAAACTCAAAGCATTTCTCTGCAATCATTTAGCAAGTTATTGTTCAAAATGAGATAAAATAGAAAAGATTAACACAAAAAAGATGAGAAAACTGAGAATGTTAGCAATAAAATAAATTAAATCTTAACAGCTTGAGGCAGGACATTGTGAAGCAGTCTGATGGGCCTGCAGTTTATCTGATGGTTCAAAGAGTGCAAGGAGAGGGCGTGAGGAGGATTACACAATGTTTTGAGTCCTGTTCCTAATCCAAAGCAGAACCTGGGCAGAGGGTGGGAACGCTGCAGTGATCCATGCAGGTTAGTTCACAATCATCTGCAGGTCACCACGGTTGGATGTATCTTTATCTACTTTATTGCTTAAAACCGGTTTGTGACTTTCTTTGAGGACTAACTGCCCTTCCTCCCATGTTATGAAAAATCATTTCTGTAAACATTTTCTCAACCGTTTTTGGGAACTTTTTGGAATCCTGTCTGCATCTTCATTCTTCTCCAGGTTGTAAACCCACTTCTTTTCTCATAACCCAGTAATATCAAATAATTGATATTTGTGGACAATTATTAGAGAACAAATCACACTTCCTTCAGCTTCGAAAGGTTCACGTTTTGGCTGCATATAAAGTGTTGGAGCAGGGATTGCTATGTCTTTTCAACGCTTCTGTCTCTGTTGTGAGACAGTAATAGATGCGTTGCTTCAGACCTGCATCACTGAGCAGGAGGAGCTGTCCATGGTGCTGAAGGCAGCTGTGGCTCTGACTCCAGCAGGTCAGACGAGGTAGAAAGATCAAATTCAACAAGGAAGCTCAAAGTTTCCTCTGATCAACTACACACTACAACTAACTACAGTCACTCTACAACTAACAGTGACTCTGATCATCAATATAGATGTGATCTATAAGGTAATATCTGTTTTTTTAAATCTATTTGTTACCTAATCTGACATTTACAAATTTTGATGAAACTACTTTCAGTTTTACCAAACCTTGTTTTTTAATAGAGTTTATACATTCTGTAATTAGGTTTTTGTGGCATGTCGTCCAAATATCACTATACAATTTTTATGAATGGTAATATCTCAGTATTAAAACAATGTTTCATAGTATATTATTTTCAGAATGACATCATTTCCAATTCCAGCTGAACTCCTCACCTTATTTACATATTACAAATATTCTAATACTGCATAATGTGAGCCAGTACCTTGACCCCATGCATTAAATGAATTAATTTAGTATGTAATTATGAATAACTCATTTTATTCTTTATATCGGCTTCATCAGATCGGCAAGAAAATCTACCTGAACATGTTCACCTCTATTTGTCAACAAACTCAAATTTATTTACAGCCACATATAACCTCAGCACTTCAAACGCAGGAGCTATTCTGTGTTGTGGCTGCGCTTGTCAAAGAAATATTTTAGCTTGATTGTGTGCCTGCGTGGAACAACAGAGGGACTCGCTGCAGAGGCTGCAGTGGGAGTCATTTCAGCCGTACACAAATCTCATGGGTAATTAGAATCTTTGAACACATCAAAAAATGAAAAAAAGAAAAGAAGCAGCCTCCTTTATCACATCTCGCCGGCAGCTTCATAATACATGGAGAGCGAGAGAGGAGGGGAGGGATGAAGAGGAGGTGGGCTGTTGAAGTGAGTAGCTGTACATCGAAATTACGACGGCACTCGACAGAATGCAACTGAGGTTCAATCGAGATTTTCATCTGCGGGAACAGACGAGGCTGAGAGGGCTGCTTATAGAAGCTGTGGGTGTAATGAGATGTACAGAGGCGAAGAGACACGCAGTACAGGGGAAAGATGAGAGGAACAAGAGGTGTGTGTTTGCACGTGAAGGGAATGTTCTGTGAGTGCAGAAAAAGCAGACGGCCATGTTTCACACAGGGCCAAAATAGTTCGGCTAGCTCTCGAAAAAAAGCTTTCAGGAACGACAGAGAGGAAGATGGAGGGAGCAAAGGACGCTTTATCGGGTCATGGATGATGGACATTAACATGTAGACATTGTGCTTATATGTTTTTTAACTTTGAGAAGGAGCTGTGAAGGTAATATCTGCAAAGTAGAAATACTTTAGCAGTAATTTAAGCATAAAATCACAAAGATGACCCAGGAGAAAGATCTGGTTATTCCCTTTTTTATGTTCCCTTGAATCAGAGTCAAAGTTTTCGAAGTGGAAACTTTGACTTGGGATGATGTTTCAGTGGATTTTTCTGACCATCAACGCATCACATCCTCTTTCATCTGGCCAAAGGTTGTCCTTAAAGTCCATGCTTTTACTGCATGGACCATACTTCAGTTCTACAAAGCAGAATGTGTTTAATCAAGACACAAAGAGTTTGTAGGAAGAAGTGAAGACAAAGTTTCTTGTTTGTTTTAATAACTGTTAGACATCAAAACTGATGTAACTTTTGGAAATATAATCTGCAGGATTAAAGACTCCATCTACTTGTTTTTTATTAGGAATTAAGTATTTAAGCACATAATTCCTTATCTTATAAAGTTTTTTTTTAAATTTAAGTTCAAAGCTTCCCTCTGAAATGACTTTTGATGCTCATTACTGAAACAGTTGCATGTTTTAATCTGAATAACCCAAAATACGGATGGTGAAGCAAATTCATAGACAACAAACATTGAAATGTAGATCTAAAATGTATTAAATTTTGATCTGAAATGTTTCATGATCACAAAATGCATAATTTTAGAAGTGAAAGATGAGTCAGCGAAATAACAGTAAAGCGACTGAACTGGAGACTCACCAGTATCATGTGACCAGTGGAGATGTCCATGTTGGAGTGGGCAGGTTCCTCGCTCCAGGAGGAGATGCTGCCGCGTCCGGAGGGGCTGATGGCCGGACCGCCGTCGCTGAACTGAGACGAGACGCTGTTGATCCTGGAGGAAATGGGCTCAGGACGGTCCACGGAAGGTTTGACCGACATGCGCTGCCGACACAGTTCCTGCAGAGCAGAGGACATGGACTCATCAATCACAGCTCACCTCGATGGAAAACAAGTCTTGAAGAGACGTGATGTAGAGTTATACAAAACACAACAGATACTCTTTACCACTTAGTCTTCACAGGGACCATGTGAAACCTGGCAACTGGAGACAACAGAGTAAAGACATAAAAAATGTGGTTGGGTGTAGATAAAATATCTCTCCTGTCAGATCAAATGCCGCTCAGAGTAAAGACCAGATTTATCCCCGAGCCATCACTGCACTTAACTCTAATTACGTAAAACATGACATCAAATGTAGATGGACTGCATTCATAAAGCACTTTCAGGGTTTTTCCGATCACTCAAAGTACTTTTACATTGAGACTCTTATTTTACAGATCGCGGATGAACATTAGGGAAAGTGGGGTTCAACATGTGCCAGGGGAAGCGACGAGTTTTCAAAAAGATTTCAAATGAGATCTAAAGTTCCTTTTGACAAACTTCACCTTCTTGACCAGAGTGCATTTTAGTTTTATTTTAAGTTAGGTATCTGACTTTCATGAGACTTAAATATGCTGTACAAGAAATCCAAAACTTGGGGACAAACTCTAAACATGGCTGTTATGATGTTCTTAAACGTTAAAGAGGACGTTACCAGAACAGCAGCTGAACCAGGTTTTTATTCCTAATAGTTCTGTAGAATCAGTTTGATTTGAGACCAAAATGGCAACATTTTCACATTCTCAGCTGATGTGCTTCTCTTTCATACTGCACTGAGTTTAAATTATTCAAGCCCTTTGAATCATTTGACTTCCCTCGCCTGTGGTGGCGCTGCATCAAGAACCACTGAAGGAAACGACACACAAATCTCCAAAGAAGACAAGAGCGCAACTTCCTTCTTTGCAAAATGTAGACAAAAATAGAGTAGAATCAGATTTTAGCAGTTATAGGAATTCTCTTTTGTCCTTGGTAAAATACCATGATCCATTTCACCCTCTAGCACTAGACTCTTGCATTTGATTTGTTTGTATTTACCCAGAATGCCCTGCGCAACAGTCCGCTGCTCTTGGAGCTGTCTCCGGTCCTCTTGGCATTCACAAATCGCACCTGTGTTCACTTCAATTGAACCAAGGTCAAGGTTTTTAGGTGAACCAGAGTTTGCTTTTTTGGTTGCAAGCAAGTTGCTGAGCTCACAGGCATGAAACCCAGAAATCTCTACCAAACAATACTACCCAGCCGATTCTGGAGACACCAAGGTTTTCCCAGACCTGAAGGACATACAGAGACCCTCAAACACGTTCTGGGTCTACATGTCCATTCAGTCGGTTAAGTCCAGAAGCCTCCAAAGAACACAGAAGATCCACAACACCTCCAAATAGCAAAGACTATGTTTTCTTTCCACAGCCAGATGATGTGGGATCAGTGGCAGGCAGCGATATTTTTAAGCCCAACTTTAAGTGTTGGTGCTGAAGAATAAAACAACTTTTATAGAATAGAATAGAATTACTTTATTCATCCCAGCAGGGAAATTATTTACAATATTATATTTTACAATATTTAAGAGTTAAGTTTTTCTAATTTTCTTTTGAAAAACGTGAAATTTCAGGCACTTCATCAACTCCTGACTTTTGTCCAGTAAATCTTAGCTGCTCAGCAAGCTTTCACTGGTTAAATTAGGGAAACTTCAGAGAAAAGCTGTCTGCCACAATCTCTTTGCAGCAAATACAATATCTTCATTCACACGCCTGAGCAAACTGTCATTTTCTGTCTGCTGGATACGTGACCACAATGAAATATTAACACAGTGTCTAACTTCTGGCTCATGTCTCCGTCGCAGAGCTCCGAGCTGTAACGTCAGTCTGCTGTAATGAGCGACTGCGCCTCCCTCCGAAGATGGAAAGGACAATGCCGGGAGACAATGTGGCTCTAAATGCACGGCTATGATTTTACTCAGACTGCAAATGAGTTGGTAAGCCTGCGCTGACAGAACAACACTTAACTTCTCATTTGTTTTTGAGATGGGAGAGGGAAGGAAGATTTTCAGACTAATCACCATAGAGAGTTAAACTATGTGAGCCGAGCCTGCGGACATTTTGCCACTGATCCAGATTTATTCCTTCTCTCATTTCTGTCTGCAAACTCGAAGACAGAATAAAGTCATGTCAACAAACCGCAGCAATGGAAAGATGAGACCTCAGGCAGACCAAACAAACAAAAGAGCCTAGAATGAACCTTTAGGGTCGCTTGGACCCATCAACTTCTGCAAATTAAAGAAATCACCAAATCTTTTTAACAATTACATGAATAAGGGTTAAGTTTTTGGAGTCAAATGCAGCTTCATTATGAAATGAGTAAAACATACGGTAACACTTTATTTGAAGGGATGTGGATAAGAATGACATGACACTGTCATAAACATGGCATAAACACCTGTCATAAACATGAAGAAGCCTTCATAAATATTTACAGCTGTTGTCATGAAGTGTCATTTTGGTAAATAATGACACTTTAAATGCAAAGTTTAATTAAAAAGTGCATTAAAAGTGTCGCAATTTATCAAATGAGACGTCATGACAACAGTCATAAACATTCATGAAGGCTTCTTCATGTTCATAACAGATGTTATGTCTTATGCACACCTCTTCAAATGAAGTGTTACCAGCACACTTCTTGTTACTATCTGAAGCATGTTTGACATCATTTATGTAAGAGCACTTTGGTGGAGATTCAGATCTTAATCAGTAAGAACCACTCATTTACTAATTACACCTTCAGAAAACTGTATTTGACTCCAGACAGACATGGAAATAAAAGCTTAACCTGTCACATTGGCACAGGCTCTGTAACGTATTTCCGTAAATCACAGAGCTCCAACTGCAAGGACAGCAGCTACAGCAGGACAGCAGAGCCAATCTCCGTGGGAATCTGTGTCTCCTAATGAGGGAGATGCTGATGATTAACCGACAGCGTGTCTGACTGACAGCAGAGGTAATATGAGAGGGCCTTCATTAGTCCATATCAGATCTAACGGATGTTCTCGCAGGTCGGCACGCTGACACTGATCTATGGGCTCGGACAAGGACTCATAAACGCGTTCAGATTATTAAAGCACATGGGTTTAGGGGTTATGGCTAGCAGGCAGGTGAAAACAGGCTGGCACGGCACGCAAGACTGTTATTCTAGTAAATAAAATACAAAGACTTTAAATCTGAGATGAGAAACTAAGATTGCTTTTTAAAACATCGCCTCATCATTTAATAAATGTCTAAACATCTCCAGCTACAAATGTCTTAATATTCCAACAGGAAGTATCTTTAAAGGATTGTTTCTACATGCCCACCCGTTTTGTTTCTTTACATTTGACTTTTTGCAATTCACAAAATGAAAACAGAGTAATAAAGTTCTGACTGATTGCTGCAGACTTAATGGATTTCTCAGATTTAGTCGTGAGTCTCTGCTTACTGATCCACAGAGCTGTTCATTTGGACGAGTAAATCATCTTATCTCATAACAAAAGCCCTTTCAATCAATATTCTGAATCAAATGATTCATGCACGAAACAATTAACCATGTGATAGCACCATTAATGTATGATAAAGCTCTCTAAATGAGAAAATCAGACCGGCTCTCAGTATTACCACACATTTAAAATGATTCTTATCCATCTTGATTCTGAGTGTTAAACAGAGTTGTTACAAGATTCTGAGCCAACATGCTTTCTAACACACCAAACGGTCCAACGTGCGATTGGGTTTTATGAAATGATTCATTATTTATTGGAACTGTCCTAAAAGTATTTTTTATAGCACTCTTTGGATTATGAATACTAAGTCCAAGGAACTCAACATCCTTAAAAATTTAGATTTGCATTAGGAAAATCTTTTGGAGATTTTTCTAAAAAAAACTACAGATTCAAATATCAGTTCGAGCCAAATATTTAAAATCATTGCCAAAGTCTGGAAGTAGTTGCTTCAGATGATATGAAATTGGTTAGAAAACAACAAGGTTCCAGTGTGTCATGAACTGGAAACTACTGGAACACTATCACTGCCCACAGGAAAGCCCTTTTTATATCACAATAGAAACAGGAAGAAAAAAGATTCTGTCTATAGAAACGAGCTGGATTGAAATTTGCAGAAACCAAAAGTCTTCTGGAGGTTCAGATGAGACAAAACTGTTCAAGGTATTTAGCCACAGTGACAAGCAGGGTGTTCATAGGTGTCCAGGTGAGTTTTTGAAACCTACAAACCAGCTGTCAAACTGCCAATACCAGAACATTAAATAAAAAAGTAAAAATGGGGGACTACCTCAACATTCTTCATCACCACAAATAAGCAGCTAGATGGTTAAAATATAGGAATAAACTCAGAGAATAACGATACTGGCTCTGAAACAGATAAACTCACGTATGAAGGTTATGTAATGGTCTTTTTAAAGCCACCAGCTCATCAGAAGCTTTTTTTTAATTAGAAAATTTATTTTCGAAATGTCAAATTGCACAATTATATGGTCAATGGCAACACAGCTACTGTTGACAACTCGGTGAAGGTCCGTAACAGCGGTCTAAGAAAACAAAAGTTTAAACAACGTAAGGCAACAGTGTCCAAACATCCAGCCAGAATGACGCCAGAAACTCGTTATTGTCTGGGGAAAAAACATGCAACTAAAAACATTTACCAACGACTGGAGAGGAAGTGTGAATATACTTTATGATTTATAAATAATTCTTACCAAATGTTGATCAAAGATAATTCCCATTTCATCTAAACGTATGCTCCAGTTTCTATTTTTTCAATTTCCTGATGTTGTGTCTAATATCATTTAATTAAAATAGTTTAATTAAACCAATAAAAACCTAAAATGAGTCCCCTCAAGCCCAAGATGAGTTGAGATGGTGAGTTGAGTTAATCAGTCTAAAAACGAACATCTCTTCATTTCAAGTACAGTTTTATAATTAACTCTTCAGAGAAGTTTATCTTGAAATAAAAAATATTTTTCTCCAGTCAATGAACAGAGGCTCAGGGCCGACGTGTTTCACGTGCCAAACTGGTGAGAAAGTGGAAAAAATCTAAAACATAAACTGTTCTTTAGTTAGACGAGGGGGTTGAAGATGGATCCAACAACATTGCTGTTTTATATGTTTAATAAAAATCAAATATTGTCTCGATGAATTAGTCTGACTCTGGCTGTTTGTACGGTTTTGTGCCTCAGAGGGAAATCGCAGAACGATCCCGACACAATGAACTTTGCAGCTGCAGCAAATTTTTTTATGATGTAATTAAAGCTGCTTCAAAATGGCTTTCCTCTGAGAGCCAATTAGAGGGCAAAGAGTGAAAAAATGTAAAGAACCTGTATAACCCAGACAGCTTTACAGTGTAAAGAGTCCAAATTTACCACTCTGACACCTCCGAGCTGCGAGCACACAACCACCAGAATCTTTGTTTGCACTGTATTGATTCCCACATTTCATGCCACTAATCTCACTGCTTTATGATATGGAGGTCACTCTGCTGAGACTGCTTACAGCTTTTGTTTGTGTTTTTAAGTTTATGAGTCAGGTCCGGCCTGAACAGAAAAGTTTTGTTTGAACCTTAATGTTTCCAATACATTTTAATACCTTAGAGTAAAACCTAAGTGTGGGTAGATTGAAAGTCGTCTGAGAATGCATTTTGATCGTAAAGCAGTGATGAAATTGCCTTTTCCAGGACATTCACGTTGACCTTTTCAGTCACTGGGATGAATGTGTTGGACGGCTCTTAAATCATTTGCTTTCTGGCAAATCAAAAACGTTGCATCAGCCGCTTCAACAACTACATTAACTTTGACTTTTATGAGATAAGTGGATCAATGTTTACAATGATGGATTATTTATCTCTGTCAGGCTTTTCAAATCAGCTTTAAAATACAATTAAATGAATGAAAATGAATGTGTCTGGAAGGGAGGACAATGTTAAAATTGAAAGTGACTCTCAGATAAAAATGATAATCAGATCTTTTTTTGGCATAGATAAAAAGTGAAAAATAAAAGCTTAAGTCACAGTTGGAGGACAGAAGACTTACTTTTTTAAAATAACCTTTCTGGTTTTGACTGTGTCAATGATATTGACTATTTTTTACTGATACACAAGACTTTTCTTTTCTTGACTTGAAATTAAAAAAAGTAAAGATTCAGTTTTTATTTGTTCATAACCAATGTTTTTAATATTTACAGTATTTGTACCTTTATATAAAGTAGAAATTTAGTAGAAATATATAGTTGGACAACAATGATTTCTTTTTCTTTTAAATCGTTGTCCAGCTTACTGGCATTAATGGCCTAAAAAGATCCATCTCAATAAGCAAAAATATATTTGTTGAATTCCCCTTACACCTTATAAAACACAACATTTGATAGATTATATCAGACCAATTAAAAACATTTTTAATACATAAATATTAGCTGAAGGCAAAATCTTTTCACAAGGTTCTTTTCATCTGACAGACAAGCCTCATCGTTACGCACATCTCAGTTTACTGAGACTCATCTGACCCTGTGAACTAAATACAACTGGGACATTTTTGTAATTTATATTTTAACATAAAAGAATAATCTGTCATTGAGTCCAATTCTTTTTTTCCCTGTGGTATAAATATGACTTTACACAGAATGTTCAAAAGGAGAAAGACAGGAAAACAGTCGCTGGTCTGACTCAACCACATCTGCAATCAGAGCTAAAATAAAAAGTTTAAAGGTTGGACGGTGCAGGTGTGGGGATTAATGGAATCGGAGGAAAAAATATCTCCACAGCTCACTTGTTTGAGAACCGGAGCAGTTCACAGTGGGAAATAATGCTGCTGCAATAAAAAATTAATTTGTTTTAAGGTATTTTTTTCCTTCTTTTTATCCCATAGTGCCAATGAATGTGGATTGCTGTATTTATTTTCTGGCAACAACAGCAGAGAAATCAATGAAATTCAATTACTCTTGAAGAAAGATGCCGAGATAGATGACATCTTCAGAGAAGACGTCCATGTAGACCAGAAGAAACACGTACGCAGCTCCTGCAATTAAGCCGAGACAGACTGGTGTATTTGTGTGATCTGTGCCCTTTAGTGCGTCCCTGCCGGCGAACATTAAAACATCCCCAACACCTCTTCTTAGAGGCGACAGGCTGGGGACTCTCAGGGACTGCATGCATCACCATGGGGTGACAGTAGGCGTGTCTCTGCATCAAGGCAGGAAGGGGGCTGCCTCTGTTTACATGCTGCTCTGGCCAAAACAAATTCAGAGGCCTCAGTGTTGGAACGCTGAATAAAAGCACAAACAAATGAAAGGCGGAATAAATATGGTGGAGGGTGGGGGCTAAAGGGAAGCTGAAGTGAAAAAAAAAGAAGAAAATCCTGCACAGATTTGTGTTTAGCCGAGGATTTATTAGGTGATAAAAAGTAATCTGGCACTACAATACTTATTTTTTATTTGAGCTTTTTTTGTTTTGTTTTACCTTACTTGATCTGAGGGCTTAACAGCGTTGGCTGGTACAATTCAATATTAAATAAAAGTTAACACTAGGACTACCAGGATTTTGAGAAATTCCTATCTCTACCAAGAGGGGCCAGATTGGGTATCTTCCTAGAGCTACCGAGAGGGGCCAAACTGGGTTATTAGCATCCAAATGTGGCCAAACTGACGACTCTGAATGGTCTAATTAGCATCCCTGTAGATGAGCAGGGGGGAGGAGAGCCAAACTCACTACATCAACTTTCACGCTCAAAACACAGCAGTTAAAGTCACCTTCTCCCCACTCCCCAATTCAACATTTAGGCGTATGCTCACAGTTTATACATATAAAAATGACTGCAAACAGACGTGCAATTGCACTGTTTCTCTTAATTTTAAAACATTTCAGTGGATAATTATGTAAATGGAATAGAAGATAATTTATTTTTAAGATTTTTTACTCAATTTTTACCATTTGCATGTGAAAAAGGCAGAATTTTGTGTTTCATAGACTCAAGTGTGCTCACCAAAGTGTTTAATGTAAACATTTTCATCAAATCCAAGGTTCTTTATTGCATTTACCTTTTTATCAACCCTGATGGAATTGAGTTACAGAGACCAATACCTTTACCCAAGCAATTCAGAAATGTTCTTCTGACATTTTTACTGTACCAGCTTACATCTTATTCAGGCCCAAAAACTGGATACAGTTATCTGTCGATGATAGGCAGAATGTATCTTAGGGAGAATTTAAAGTTCAACACAGGGCTAACACAGAAACACACCAAGATGGCTACTTAGATGTACTAAAACAAGGTATTTTGAATATTATTAATATTTATGCTTTAGCACTGCTAGAGGAAGTCCAAACACTAGGGCACGAGAGAACGCAAACTCTACAGAATAAATCCAAGGCTACGATTCAAACTGGAGATCTTTTTTTCCAAGGAGACATTGGTAATTACCACACCGCTGTGCTGCTTCTGTGTAACTTTGTATTTACTGATATTGTACATGAAAAATGTTTGAAATGTATCTTTGTTCAATGCATTTGTGATTTTTTTTTCACAAGTGAATTGGATAAAATACACAGCAATCTTCAGCATAAGATAGCTCATCTTCTCCACAAGTTGAAAAAAATTGCATTTCCTTTCCCACTTATAACACATTGGCATGTGATGTACAAGATGTTGAGAGTGGATTTGTACACATCTGCCACAGGTTCCCAAAGTTTCAGGAGAATTGGGGTAAATTCACACCAGCCCTCTTTAGCCCACGTTAATACTCTTTTTCATTTGCCTAGAAAATTTGGTTGATTTAGGGAGGTGTGAATGTGTACTCAAACTCTAATGCGGACCAAAGAAGTGAACTCTGGTCCTCCTAAAAGCCTAGGTCTCAGTTCAGCTGAAGTGAACTGTAGTGCGGTTTGAATGTATACGTGAATGCCAGGTGGTCCTGAGACCACTCCAAAAGCAGGAAACGCACTACAGCAGAGGGTACTTGTGTGAAAAACAACATTCTCCATAGTTTGATGCCTCATCCCCGACTCATGCTGAGCAGATTTTGTTGAACAGTGTTTGTTTTTTCACATTTACCCAAAGACAAAATAAACATCCAACAACAGCTAAAATCTGAGGCCACCCCACTTTTGCTTACATTTTTAAGAATCAAGTTGTGCTTAGTGTCTTGTTCAGATTTTGTTCTGTCATTTCCTTCAGTGATTCTTAGTGCAGCATTTTCACAGGCAAGAGGATAAACAAGTTGCTAATGTGGTTTCATTTGTTTAACACAATGCAGTGTGAAAGCATATCTTATCAACTTAAAATGTAACAGATGTTACAATTTTGAATGTAATGATTATCATGACATGTAAACAAAAACAGAGTCACGTCAGATTTTAGCAGTTGTATGACTTCATTTTTATCTTTGGCAAAAGACTACCAGCAATTCCTCCCGCTAGCGCAAGACATGCACATTTGCTTTGGTTTATTTATCCAGAATGCTTTGACCTACAATTCACGTTTTGCTTTTGGAATGGTATTCACTTTGCTTGGCACATACTTATGCATTCAAACCACACCTAATAACCCTGGTTGTTAGGTAGACCAGAGTTTGCTTTTCGATTTCTTTATGGTTCCATGTCATAAATGCCGGGGGTTATTTCTGTGTTTTTTATAGAGATAAGAATAACATTGATGCTGTGTAAAAGATCGACAGCTTGTTGAGTATTTAAACCTACAAAACCAACAGCAGAAGAGGCAGTCAACAGACGGGGGTGAGGATGCATGCAGTGTGATAGGCTTAGACGTTGACAATTGTTGAAAGGATGTAGATGACCTGCATGGAACAAGTACTCTTAGTTTTCCTGCTAATTACTCTCTGATTCCAACTGAACACACCTGGAAGATGGCAGCTAACATCCTTTCATCGACATCATTAAATTGACTTTTCACCATAGTGTACTGTGAAACCCCAGTCCTCTATTGCAATTTCAGAGAAGAAATTATAGAAAAGACCATAACCATCCACCAGTCACTACAACAGCTTATTACTAAATAATTAATATAGGCTAGTGGACAGACATTTCTGCCTATAGTACACATTTAAAATCAATTAAATGGTGCAGTTGTTGTTGCTTGTTAGGTTAACAACTGACCTAACAAAACGTATGCAGTAGATCATGAACAGTTTATTAGCTGATAATTTAACCACTAAGAAAAGACATTTAATTTTGTTGTAAAGTTTGCAAAAAAAAAAGCCGTAAACAAAGGATGCAAAATATACAAAGTTTTAGAGCGCATCTGCTATTAAACTGGTTAACATGTTGTTTAAAAAAGAAAATTGAGAGTCAAGACAAGATACTAGAGGGACAAAACTTAGAAAACAACATCAGGATTTGTTGTAAGAATTACCATGCAAAGAGAAACTATGCATGGGACTTGAAATATACTGCATTTGGTGAGCAGGGGGGAGGAGAGCCAAACTCACTACATCAACTTTCACGCTGATTGTCCTTGGAACAGGATAGTAATGGCCTTATTTACATAACAAAGGCGCCTCTTCACACCCTCTCTTGGAGGGCCAAACTGGCCCCTCTTTGGTAGCTCCAGGGACAGGGCCAAACTGGCCCCTCTCTGGTACCTGGACGAAGATTCCCATTTTGGGAATCTTTGGTAGTTCTAGTGTTAAACCCTTTCCTAATCTCATGCAGTCTGATATGTTAGTACTCAGGAATGGTTGTAACTTAAATAAAAGCTTTGCAGTGGCTAAAACCAAAATCAACTTCATTTTACAGATAAACTGCTTAAATAGGTTCTTAAGAGTTCTACTTTTACGCTATATTGTGACATTTTCATGTAAACTTGTTTAATTCTGCAATATATTTGGCCTAAAGCCATCTTAGTGCTGCCCTCCTGGGGTTGGAGGGTGCAGCTGAATTTTCCTGTTGGTTGCAACAGTGCAGTTTTTTGAGACTAATTTCTTCTTGTGTAGGATGTTTTGAATCAGAGGTTACCATTCATCACCTATTTTTTCTGCATAGCCTGAGGTAAGAATGTACCTATGTATGATTAAATGTGTTGTCAAAATGAATGTGTACTGATAGGATATCAAACACAAATTGTATGATTAAGATGCGGATGTGGTCATCAAAAGGTCATTTCCTGGATAAAAAACTGCCGTGTTGCAGATTAGCTTTCTTAAACAATCAGAAAACAAACAATGAAGGTTGAATGCAGCCAAATCTAACTGATACATACAGAAGCATTTAGTTTTATGTGTGGTGCAGAAGTAAATCTTTGCTACCTGTCTTCTCTTCTTCTCTCCCATTTCTTATCTTGATACTGTTACTAAAGGCTGCTAGGGCCACAAATTCCTAAAATCAAAACATATTTTTCTCTGCATCATAATTCAAAAGTTGTCAATAAATGAATATGTTATGTCTGGATGGAAAGCGGTTCATACTAGAGCAGATTCAACATGTCATCTCCAGTTAGTTTCATTTCAATTTTCCAATATCTAAAATACATGTTTCATTAAGTCCTAAAGATGCAATCGGAATGTGTGCTACAATTAAAGTTAAAGTACATGTTCATGTTGTACCAGAGGAGGAAATCATCTTGATTGTTAGATGCGCTCTGTAATAATCAGCCACCAGTTGTGTTTGTTCCTCCATGATCTGACCCCTCCACCTCGGTCCCTCAGTCTAATCTAACCGCTCTTCAGATTTGAACCTTATGCATCTTCCTTCCCTTCTGCATTCTCTGCTGTGGCAGACTGTTCCAGTATCATGAGCCACTGTAATGGTAATAAAATTGATCAATGTTCTAGTTTTTATTGAGTTGGTTAGGCAATATAAAATTGTTCTCTCATTACAGATCCTTTTAAGTGATTTCATCAGACTATAAAGCAAACAGGTTAATGTCAGACTGAGTTCTTCCATTGGTCACGGTGCCATGGAGTTGTGACGTCATGATGCCTTTTATAATACAGTTAAATCTTTTATTGCCAATTTAGACTGCATTATTATGAGCTTATGACAGGTCCTTGTATTCAATATAATGACTCTTGCACTCGTTCTCCTTAGAAGCACAGACCATGATAAAACAATCGGAGATCTGGAATGACCAAATATATCAAAATAAAATATTTTTGATACATTTTCATGATAACTTTTGTCATTTTAAATTCTTCTTGGTCTCTGGATTTCTGTTAAATTTGTACTTCATTCTCAGTGTTTTGAGTGAAATGTTTCCTTCTTTTGTTCGTTATCCTTATTTTCTGAGGTGAGGGTTGGACTGTTGAATCAGCTGAGCTTCTATTTCACTGTGACATTAAAATATGACCCAAAATGTTGCAGTTAAATCCAGATTTGGTTTAATCCACAGTCAGCTCCATTCAGCCATTTTGCAGGCCTATATGTACAATATTGTGATGGCAAAAGATGTAATATTTACCAAGCTAAGAGTAAAAGTCCCATTAATTTACACTCTGTATGTAAATGAAATACTTGGCCAGTTGGGTTGATTTTTTCTAAGCTTGATGCACAAACTTGACATAAGAGGTGTTTCCTTTACAAATGTGTGCAAAACCTTTTCGACATTTTGCTAATGCTAAGTCATACGTGACTAAGCTTGATCACATGATAAGCCATTAAAAATTACAGATTTAAACACGTTTGAGATATACTCATAATTCGGCCATGGCGCTAGCGCTCATCTTCCATCAAACATCACAGGAGACGGTGGAGTGACAAGCCCCGCCTAGTTGGGAGCGGCCATGTATGCCGCATTTTGGGGAAATTATAGTTGGTAATATCACAGAAGAGCTATGGATCCAACACTTTTGAATGACACAACTTCTTATGAATTGTGTGATGCTGTGATAGTACTAGTCATCAGCTGGTCGTTGTCCACCAAGGCCAGTCTCTACAAATAAGCAGGTTGATGCAGGATATGAACCAGCATGGTCCAAAAAAAGTGTTTCTATTGCAGTTTTGCACAAAACACCAATTTTGATATGGCAGAAAATCACCTCAAAAGTTATCAAAACATTTTCTAAATTTTAGTGTTTCCTTTAAGCAAATTTATTTTCATAATTCAAATTTGTACAATTTTATCGTCAATGGAAGCAACTATAGTTGCAGGGTGCATAACTACTTAAGATTGCTGGGGTATTTATGATGGAAAATATAGATTTCATCAATGTAACAAACAAAATTTCTATCTAGTATTGGAAGCAATTTTGCTATCAAAACTGAGTTATAGCAAGAATCTGATTTGCACCAATAAAAGGCATGAATTTAGACAGAAAAACAAATAATCATCAATAAAATCTTAAATATTGAATGTGTTTGTTTTCTGTCTTTGTAGTTTAGGGACCATTGTTAATATTTGCATTACCTTCTGATATCTCTCAATGAGTGAAACAATCAAGATAATGTCTCATGCTCTAAATGAAATAGGCAGATTTTTTTCATTCCATCCCTTGATAGTATCTGCTGAAAGAAGAAAAAGGACTTTAGATGGAAGCTGAGCGGTAGAGATAATCTAAACGTGACACCGGCTCAGTCATGAAGCAGTCCAGAGATTCAGTGACTGACAAGATTCATCTACCAACTCTTCGCCAAACGCTCCGATACGCCATGCTGCGTCAACGCCCGTCAATCAACGTCTCCTTTGTCTGCGCCGGCCAATCCCATGTTGCGGCTGCACCCGGACCATTTGAGAGACGGGGCGGTGACGAGAGTGGGAGGGGGCGGGGCTGTGGCCAAATAGATGGAAGGTGGAGTGGGTGTGAGCAAAAGTACGAAGCGAGGCCTCAAACAAACAGGCCACAGGGGCAAGAATGCTTAACATGCAGTTGACTGGTGAGCACGCACAAATGTGGGCGTGTGTGTGTGTGTGTACGTTTGACAGTCAGCATGAAGGAGCTGCAGTAGTAAAGCCTTCAGGCAGCCTGCCACTTTCTGTCTGCTTTAATTGCTTGTAGCCCCAGAGACTGCACACACTTACTCAGACACACACATTCAGGATCCAACCCAGGGAACCCCTCCACACCGCCGTGCCGACAAAGAGACCAGGTTTACACGGCTAAGATGGGAGCTGAACAGCGAGGTCTTTCACCGAGGATGACAACGTCAGAACTCAGCGAAGATGATGGAGAGAACAGGATCAACAGAAGAACCTCTGGGGATCAGATCCACTCAAACAAGTAAAAAACGAGCAAAAAGTGACTTTATTGTAGGCATAACCCTGATCATTTATGACTAAACACACAATTTAAAGTTATTTGTTTCCATAGTAAGTGAAGTTTTGAGAATAAGTGGTCAAATCCTAAAAGACCTCCGCTGTCGTAGGGACAGATACAGGAAATCCTTCCTGCCACATGCCATCTCACTGTACAATAAAAGCTAAATCATTGTTCTGCACTAATCAGTCCGATTTTGCACAACTGCACTGTGGCACACTGCTGTACATATATTTACATATACATATCTGCATTTTTTGAATCTTTGCCAGGACTGCTCTTAAGTTGCTTTTTATAAATTAACAGCATTTTATATTTTACAATGTATAGCATTTTATATTTTATTTAATCTACATCTACTACTCAGTGGTGGTTGTTACTGTGTCTTGTCTCTATGCTGTAACTGCGAAGTAATTTCCCTGCTGGGATGAATAAAGTACTTCTATTCTATTCTATTCTATTCTATTCTATTCTATAATTTTACTCTGATATTTGTTGGTTCTTTCTTTCTCCTGACTGCTAAGCAACAATTTATCCACAAACATTAGCGTCAAACTTCTGTGCTGTCTGACGCAGCATTACAGTCTATTCCAGGAGTTAAAAATCTCTGGAGAAGAGCAGAAAGTGTCGGCACTGACGTGTGGTGGGTGTGTGTGTGGGGGGGCTCATTATAAAATCAATGCTCACAGGACCCCTCTCATTTAAAAACATGGCGGGGAAAAGGTCAGCAAGAGCGGTGGAAAAAAATCTCAATCTAATTCTTTGCTCAAAAAGCCACTTAATATTGGATTCTGTAAATTAAATTTCACACTCGGCTATTCTGGCCAAAGGATAATTGCAGCCAGCAAACGAGGAGGAATAAAAATAACTGGAGGAGGAAAAAAAAAAACAGAAAACCTGTTGGGTTTGTTTTATTGCTTCAAGTCCTAAGCAGGAAATAATGGCGAGACACAAAATAGCACTCACTTGTTTAAAACATGACGAGAAAATCTTTATCAGCAACAGCTTCCTGTAGTTCACTCACCAGAAGGTATAAAGAGAAACTGGTGTCACATATATTAATAATGCAATCATATAATAATCAAAACTGAGAACAAAGGTGAAAAAACTGAGCTTTTTCTGACAATTTAAGAAAAAGGGTAGAAAACTCCTTCCATATCTTACAAGCTTGTCCTCACCCTCAGTCTACCAATTGTTTTTTTTTTTTTAGATTTCAGCAGGACAGATGTGATGGGCAGAACCTGTTCAGGCTGACCAATCAGCTGTTAAATATAACAAGAAACAGAGGATAACGTAGCATTCAGCTAGCCACATCAATGGAACATTAGCAGCATAAAACTTAAACTTTGATACAACAAATTCAACAAACCAGCTTAAAGATCAGGCCCAACAAAAAGTCAAACCGAATACTAAATGTGTGTTTTTCATGTTTAGAGCTAAGTATCAATAAGTTACTGTGTGATAAAAATCTGCCATTTTTCACTTAGTGTATGTTTTTTCCCTTTTTTATTAAATGCACTAAAACTTAAAACTCTTAATTTTTCCAGACTGTTAATGTGCCATAGTATGTTTTATTTGAAGCACTTTGTTTTGAGTTAAAGTTAGGGACATAAGGTCTGTAATGGCAATTTTACTGGATACTAAATATGTCTGTGTGAGTGGAAATCAATCAATTTCTTAATTTTCTGTTTGACTCAAACAATTGTTTTAGTCTTTTATGTTTACTATTCATTGCATTAATTGAAATAAAAGTTTACACCAATAAGGTATGCTCCTAGAAAACAAACTTTTTTTTTTTACCTTAAATTTGAAAATTGGATTTTGAAACAACAGGCTGTGCTAGCAGCTGCCCTCTTCGGTGTGGATGTTGTTACTATAGGAAGAAAACTAAATGGGCTTAGTGTCAGTGTGGTGTTTACAAATACAACAAAATGTCTAGAGAGGAGACTAAATACAAAACTGTTTTCTACAGAGGTTCATTCAAGCTGCTGTTCATAAACACAACAACGCTTTCAACATTACGGTTTACAATGCTAACGGCTAATTGTGCTGCTGGCAGTTTAAAATGATGCCTTTGTTTGAATACATTAGCATAAAAGAGATTTTAAAAAGACTTTGCATGTAACACAAAGCATATAAAATATTTAAAGCTTTTCTTTTTGGATTCAGAGGAGTCAGTGACACCTCCTACCTGATAGGTGGCAGTAGCATCGCCGCCACTGTCTGTGCCCAGATTGGTGAGCTTCTCCTTGAGCTTGTGGTGGGAGCGATGGCGAAGGCAGTAGACCACGGTGGAGGCCAGCAGCACGCCGACGATGCAGAGGATGCACACAACGGTGAGGATGAGGAACTTGGTGGATTCTCCCTGGCTGTACTTGGTGGGGATCTGCTTGATCTGGCTTCCCTGTTGGCCACCAAACAGGACGAGACACAAAAGAGTTCACATTCAAGTGGCCATTTCAGAATAAGAGACACATTTTGCTATTTGTAAAACCTGAATTTCAAATCACATTTCATCCATTTCAGTCTTAATTTAGCCACTCAGTTTAATTTAATACAGTCAGACTCAAATTATTAGAGTTGTATAATTTACGTGTTCTTCATTATGCTCTTTTTAAGGTAATTTAACCAATTTGAGTCTTTTTTACTTTTTTTGTTAATGTTCATGTTTTAAATAATCTAAAATTAGATGGAGTATTGCATTATTAACCAATAGCAAGGGTTCAATTAACAGATTAAAAAGCATAATAAATGAAACGATTTTAGGAGTGATAAACAGTTTTCACCCTCAAAGCTCATGCAAACCCCAACAGGAGAACAAAACACTGAAAAATAAAATTAAAACAGCCAAAAAAGAAATTCATTATTCTTTAAAAAAATACATAAATAAAAGGCATCATCAGCTACACATTATATTTGTGCTCTTAAAAGAGAACCTGGAGACTTTCTTCAATATAAAAATCGGTTCAACCGTTACAGCAAAGAGAGTTATAGTTTTACAGTGAAGTAAAAGCTGCATGCTGAGTTAAATGTGTGTAAACAAATTCACTGAAGTACTCTGAATAAAATATTACTGAGAGAAAGCATGAAAACCACTGTTCTACTCAGAGTTAGAGCCCTGCATGAAACATAATGTATGACTGCTCTGAATGGGCCTCAGCTGTTAAAATTTGCTCAAATTGAATCCATTTTCTTTAAAAAAACAAAAAACCCAAAAGGCCTTCGGTTGTCCAGATAAACTGATAGCAGATCAGTCATAAATGCTTTTGCCTCTATAAGCGTACAGTAAGAGTTCTGATTCATCCGCCCTGTTACAAACTGTGTGACGGAGGTTGTTACTTGTGAGCTGCAGGGGTGTGTGAAAACACACACTTTAAAGTGAGCATGTTTTCAGGTGATTTTCCTGATCAGTCAGACAAGAGGAGCTAATCTGGGGATACATCTGGCAGCGTGTGGGATGGGAACAACCCTGCAGGCTGACGGATCGTCACTGCATGCTGTTTCATACCCCTGGATTAAAGCATCTGCAAACACAGGCCAAAAAAACAAAAACCCAACAAGGTAATCTGCGTGAAATGCATTAAGAGCATAAAGCTATTTTTGATACTAATGATTCTCCCCTCAAGGAGGAAATTTACAAATAATTTTGCAAGATAAACACAGCTTCTTCCACTATCTTTAAGGCAAAGAGTTGCATTTAATAAACCCTGAGCTAATCCACAGGTACATCTGAGCAGAATGTGGGATTCTCCGCCGACCTCGACTGCAATCTAACTCAACGCGTGAGAACCGGCTCCCTGAGCAAACAACTGGAGATTAAAGAACGTCCTTCCAGTCCACTCTGCCGCCCCAGATAACACAATGAACACAAAGCGTGCGATAAAAGCCTGCCCCGCTTCACCAGTGTATAAGAAGAAAAAAAACCGGCTGCAATAATTTGAGAAAGAGGAAGAGAGTCTTTATTGAACTCCTAATTAAGTGCTGCAGTTCCAAACTGCTGCTCGCTGTTCATTTTCTGACATAATGGGGGCCTGTTGCATTTCTCTTTTTTTTACCTGACAAACTAAGAGTTAACAAAAGCCAACATAATTCCCCATTATTACATGCAGCGCAACAATGTTGGCAACAAAGACAGAGGCAAGAACCAACAGGGGGAGAGCTGCAAATTGCACTGCCAATTACAAGCCTGACAAAGACTGTTCCATAGAAATCAATAGCAGAAACAGCTCGTCCCTTTCTGGAAACGCAATTCCTTACCTCCTTCGTTTTTTGTTTTTTTTTTCTGGGAAAATTTTGTTTGCAATGCTGGGTCTCTTCACATCTGAGAAAAGCAGCAGGTTCTCACTCGAGTTTAAGAGAAGAACCGAGGGGGGTGAAAAAAACCCTGTCCCTCAGTAGTAGAGGTCACAGAGATTAGGTGTGGAGCAGCGTGGTGAGTTAATGGAATGGAGGCTTTGAGAGCAGAGCGGTGAGGAGGAGAGGGGAGGGGAGCGGTCCTCCTGAATCCCTCCTGCCTGCCTGTCAGCACAGAGGAACTCTGGGAAGACGGAGGGAAAAAAAGGAGCGCCGCACACAAATCGGGAATTCTTGTGAGGTTTCAGGGTGCCACTCCCCCTGCCTCTCTTCCTTAACACCGTCGCCACCATCAACACTCGATAATTCTCCACCCGACCCCCCTCTATGATTGCATTCATTTGCTGCTGCATTCAGCACCTCATAAAGAGCGGCTGCAGAATGGGGGGCCAGCAGTTAGCGCACAGCTACGCTTGGCCACGATGTTACGATCCTCAAAAGAGCGAGCGCTTTCTAAGAAAAAACCTGATGGAAGTGCATCAATCTGCTTCAAACATAATGCAGGAAGGATAATTACATCACACCTCTATGGCTGCACATATTAATTCGGACATCTGTAGGAGCAGAAGGAACTGATTGTGTCTATTTTCAGTTTCTTTTCATTAATGTGGTTTTAATGTAAAAGACTGCAGCAGGAATAGCAGCCATTAAGGAGGCCTGATGAAGAGAAGTGGCTGAGCAGCAGTCTGGAAGTGTTGTGGGCTTGGCACGGCCATTAATAATGAATTATTGCTGATCCCACACGCTTCCAGCGGAGTAATGTTTGGTTAAATTTATTATTTTTTTATTTTCTTCACACACACCCCACCCTTCCTTCTCAAACCCACAATACTGCTGATCAAATAACTTCATTTGTCATTTTCCTCCCCGAGTCGTCTCACTGTTTTGTCAAATGAAGTTTCATGGCGAGCCATCGCGCCTTGCTCGGCGAGTAATGGCCCATAATTCAGAGCTCTAACTGTAACAGCTCAGTCATCTTTCACGGGACAGACGCCGGCATTTCCAACGCACACTTCCCCCTCTTCCTCCTCCTCTTCCTCCCCTGGTCTCTTTATCATGGCTGCCTGGCATGTCTGTCTATTGATTCAAACAAATGCTGCTTGACCCCACCTGCTTAAACAAGTTTGGTTGCAGTTGTTAGTAGCAGCAGCAAAGGAGGGAAGCCGTGTGTGTCTGCAGCCACTAAGGAGGAAACCAGAGCAAAAAAAAAAAAATTGCAATCAAATGTTTTCTCCAGATGGGAGGTGGAACACTGATGCATGCACATGCATGCATCAAACCGTGCAGCCTCCTGTGTGATGTGCAGCTCCAGGCGAGTATGTTAATAGCCTCTATCTCTGTCTACATGTGCTATCTATACTGCGCTATACGTGTCGAATAATAAGAGGTTATCAGCTCAGCGCTGCAGCTTGTGGCCTTTCGCTGTTATCCCTCCTGTGGCTCAACACTTTCACTCAAATTACATTTCACACGAGCTCAATGGGGAGGTAGGGGTGTCAGCATGAAGCCAAACCAAATTTTATGCACTCATTCAAGTAAAAAGAAGAAAAAACTCAAATATTATTTTTATGTTTGTATTTGTTAAAACAACAAAAATATTTTATTTTCTTTTTATCCGAGGGCTTTGAAAATGAAGCAGGAACACCAACACCCTGAAAAGCAACGAACTGAAGGGACTTCCACCCTCTGTCACCCATCTGCTCTCACAAAATTCATTGTACTTGCAAATCTTTTGGTTTCGCAAACAATTTGCCAGAAGAATCTGTGGATCACACTGAGTGCGCAATTTCGCAAAGCCTTAGCGTAGCCCACCGAGGATGACGTCTGCCTATCTGCACTGAATCTGTTGGAAACACAGCGACCAGCTAAAGACAGAACATGCTGAACTTGACAAGATACATTTGAGATTTTACTTCTCACTAAACTATCACTGTTAGTTGTGCTGATAGTGACGTAATTAGCATCTTTTGATGCTCTTATGGTTGTTAAAAAACTTAAATTGTAGTGCAGAAATTTGTAAAGCAAGATTAAACGTGGCGTTATTTTAAGATGTCAAGATGTGCTGGATTAATAGTGTTAGGGTACTGGATGTGTGTGTGCGGGGGCGTGCGTGTGTGTGTGTAAATAGGGGTGTGGATTAGCCCGGCTCCCATAGACAAAAGGCTGATGGATTTGCACGGCTTTGGCTTATTCAGAATGATTTGAAGAAAGGGGGAAAAGCGAAGGGGTCAGCGGGGTCGCAGCGGACGGCTATTGTTTTCCTCTGTGATGACTTGCTGGAGGAAACAAAGATCTGTCTCTCATCTCTGATTCATCCTGGGCATTTGCGAAAGTTCAGCTCTGTGTTAACGGAACCTCTCAGCAAACAGAAACACAGCAACTCCACAAGCTGGCGGGACTTCACACACCCTTCCTCACCAGATGCATACACACATAGAGTCCCTGAACATGTCACGTTCCACAGCAAACTGATTCATATCCCACACTGTGCACATAAATGCTGATCATCAAACTCAAAGTTCACTTTAAATTCATCCTTAAATTTAAAAAAGCATATAAAATATTAAAGCGATGTGCTGCGAACGCATTTCTGTGAGGCGCCAACCTGCAGACAGACTGGATGCTCTTCCAGGATGACATTAAAAATGATTTGAATGTCGCACATCCTGCGGTGCAAAGCGGCAGCTCCAGAAAATGAAAACAGCAGCAAATCCCATTAAAGTGACTGTTATTACAACGTTACGGTGAGATGCCGCTGCGTGAAATCCCCGAGCCGGGGAGCCATCAGTCAGCCAGCGTCTCAACTCTGAGGATACTCCCAACACACCTTTTACACAAATATGCACTGTTTCAATCATTTTAACGCAAATAAATGGACAACAAATGATTGAAAAGACATGGCTTGTAATATAAATATAGGAAAATAATAAGGAACACTCCTCAGCCCGACACTGGACTGATTTCCTCAGATTTCACACAGACCTTTAGGGAAGAGACATTTACAGCTGCAGACGGAAATTCAGCATTTACATGTAAAAACATATGAAGTGAAACGAGTCCTACCAAAAATCCCTGATGAGAGATGGAGTGGAAACCTTCTCCCGCTCCTATTTCCCATTCAACTCTGGGTCCACAGACAGCACCTCACTAGCAGCAGAGGAGGAGGAGGAGCAGGGGAGAGCGAGAGGGAGCTGGAGAGAGATTTATCTCCTCCCATCATCCTTTCTACCTCATTTGAAGATGAACAAAAAAAATGGAAAAGAAAGTTCCTGGGTTCCTCCTCTTCCTTCTCTACACCATCTCAATAAGAAAAATTAAAAAGAGGAAAGACGCGGATTCTCTGTTTTGTTCCTAGATGAGGTTAAGTACATGTTTAGAAAGTGATGAAGATTTGCAGGCAGCAGCATCCAGCGCTTCCACATGGACAACTGAGATGCTTTTTCTCTTTTTTTTTTACTTCCAGAGAAAGAGAAAAAGTGAGAGAGGCTACAAAGTGCTCCATGGGGCTCCTCCTTATATTTCTCCCATCCCTCCCTCCATTCCCTGCCTGTCTGCAGCACATGTCACCTCCCCTCGTTGCCATGGCGATGGCTCCACATGTTGCCGACAGGAGGTGAGAGGAAGAGGAGTTCGAGAAAAAAAAGGGTAAAGAGAGGGGTGTCTGAGGGCAAAAAAGGAAAGAAAGTACACAGATATAAAAAAAAGAAGGAAGGATGAACAGAAAATAAGAGGGAATTTTATCAAAATATTACTGATTTATTTTTTCCTGTTTTGTAACACAATTATTCTGTAGATTGATACAAAATCAATCTAGAGAATAACAAAAGGGGAAATAAATAGAAAAATTAATGTTCTGTTATCTGAACCTTCATCTGGATGTTTCTCTTTGAGTAAATGTTCTGAGAAATCAGCTGTTGACTGAAATCTGAAGGTGTTAAAGTTCAGTTGGCCAATCAGAAAGTCAAAAGTCAGATCCTTTTGCAGGCAGTGAATGCATCATGCAAAACAGCCACCAGGTTGTCGTTAAAAATCCTCAGCGAAGAAGAAGCAGCTATTTTCTGCATCAGTGAGGTGAAGTCAGAGGAAGCACAGAGAAGTAAGGAGAAACTTAGAAGGAAGCTGTGTTGTGTGGCACATTGAGACATGCCAGCTGTTAGACAGCGAGAGAGAGCAAGACTTTCAGCAGATAACTGGAAGGCCCAACTGAAGCTTGATAAATCTGAGTTTTTATCATAAATCTTGTTGGATTTATGACAACCTTCTGTAATCTCAGAGTGATGATGACAATCTACATATGAGGTGACAAAAATATAAACAGGTTATTGTTTTCCTAATGATAACCACGTAACTCAATAATAGCCTAAAATATCAACTATAATCAATTAGTCTTTGTTTTCAGTGAAATAGTTTAACAGCAACTACTTCTGCTGGGATTATTTTTTAAATGTTTTTAAGCTCTTAATCAACTAAAATCATAATCAGTGGGTCAATATTTTACAATAATTGAGAACCTGAAAGCCACCAAAAACTTATTTCATACTTAGAAGAAAGTCAAGATTTAGCTGAGAGCAACTAAGTTCACTCAGTTGCGATACGTTGAGAATAAAAGCGGTAAAAGCCATTAAATGTAGCTACCATAGACGTATCCGTCTATTTGTTAGCTACAGAGTCACAACTTTTCATCTTGGCAACTAAAATATGAAAGACTAACTGTGTCATTGGATTTTACAACAAACAACTTAGTCAATGCTTCTAAATATTTATTTTTCTTCACGTACTGAATGTTTGTAAAACATAAAAAATCAAGGAAGCAAGTGGAAACATGGCAATTTAAAAAAAAAAGAAGAAAAAAATCACTGTTCTGTAAAATCACCAACGACCAAAATGCTGCACATGTTGCTGCTTCCAAGTATAATTAGCTTGTTGTACCGATGCCAACAAGATGCTGGCGTCTCCTCTGATAGCTGAATTATGAATTTATCTCATGTAATTGTTTACATCAATCAGTCACCATGATTTGTAAAGACTTATCATTTGAACAACATTATTCATGACATTTTAATTATATTTCTTGTTTAATGGAACCGCCGCAATTGCAAAATTGTGTTTTTTGACATTAGTGGAATATCAAAAAGTTTAGCGCACATTTGCAATGGAAACACAGATGGTGTAACACTAAAAGAATCTTTATATTTGTCTCTCTTTGCATTCGCAGCTGATAATTCATTCAAAGAGACAGGTTACTGCTACCAACTCAGGATTTTTACCTAAAATGTCGCCACAGTTGTCAAGATGGCGCCATTCACCTACATCTCGATCAGTACATATGTTTGTTATTTTATTGACCAAGACAAACAACTGAAAGGTTGTCGTGTTGCAGAGGTGACTGGTGTATGACCTCACATACAAACATCACCCTCAAGCCTGTGTAATTTAAATAGGTTAATTGGTAGATGCTGAGGGTGCAAAGCAGCCAACGGTAGGCTTCCAGCTGCAGCAAATACTGGCAGAGAATTCATAAACCGAGTCAGGAACCGGCTGCAGTCGGTCTGTTTGTGCAAATGCATGAGTCAAATAGGTGTTTACATGTTAGCTTTTTATGCGTGGATTTCAGGTATATTTGTATACAGTGTTTCTTTCTGTTTGTTGGCTGTGAGTGCGCGCAGGCTGACAACTCCCATCTCACCAGTGTTTGCAGTTCAGCTTGGAGGAGAAAGGAAAGAGGCGAAGAAAAAAAAGATGCTGCCTAATGCAGCTGACAAGGTCCTTCCTTGTTAGTGTGTGTGCAGCTCGGAGAAGGGTTCTTCAGTTTATCTTTCTATTCAATCCGCTCAACACACCCCACTGCCCCCCCCACCCCCAGCTCCTTCACAGAGACCCCCATGCAACCTTTTGTCCCCCTTGGCGACAGCTGGAGGTGGCAGGCGGCGAAGACCCTCAACTAGACTCAGTATGCCGGTGTAAGAGGTGGAGGGGTTGGGGGGGCGTTCGTTTTGTGATTGGTGATTTGGGAGGGGGGCCGGGCCTTTCAGTTTATATCAAGCCCAAGCCACCCCCCACCACTTCTCTCGACCTCCACCTGCTTGACTCTCACTGCCTCAAACGCTAACTAATGGAGCTGGAAGAAAAATGTTCGGCGGTTTGAGCGCCAACACTTTCTTTCTTTCTTTGAGTAGGAAGAAAAAAAATATTTAAAGCTTTTATTCACTGCAGCCACTCGGTTCCAGCAACCAAACTGCCAGATGTGCCTGATCTGTCTGCATGCTTAGCATCTTAAGTAAAAAAAAAATGTTTAATTACCTCGTCTGCTCATTTCTATCACAGCTTAAGCAAAATCTGAAATATCAACCACATTTTTTTTTGCATTATTTTACGCCATCAAGATCAGAAAAAGGACAATATGAGCATAAAACACCAGGATTTTCCTTACCCTCATGGCCTACTGTCAGTTATACCACTGATGTCAAAGTTTCTATTTCTATTTAATGTTCTTTATGATCTTACCTAATGTAATACAGATTGCCTATTTCATTATGTGTTTACTTTGATTATGACCTACATAAAATTTGGATTGTGTAAAGTAAAGCTCTTTTTACAGACTTCCAAGTATTTCTTACCATTTCTAAATGTTAATGTAGGAAACCAACAAGCTCCCTAAAGAAAACCAAGGCTGATGACTGCACTGCAAAAACACAAAATCTCACCAAGTATCTTTTGTCTAGTTTCTAGTGCAATGCAATATTTCTTACAAGTTACTTTTTAGCAAGGAATTGGAGCTTGTTCTAAGTAAATATTTCCTTAATTTGAACAAAAGCTACTGGTTGCACAGGCAATTGTTTTCACTTGTAGCAAGAAAGTTTTCCCATAAGTGAAATAATCTGCCAGTGGAACTAGTTCTCTTTGATTTGAAAAGTTTTTATCAAACACTTTTTTTAGTTCCTGACTAGCGTTTTTGTTATTTTGACAATTTGTGTGTTAGTTATTGCTGAACTCCAGATTTTAATCCGGACTGTTTTTCTCTTTTCAAATGCAATAGACATCAAAGTTTGCATCTGCTAAATTAATCTAAAGTTTGTCTCAGTCACACTTTTGCAAATCAAATCACTTTTACAGTGACTCTAGATAAGTTTTAAGGGGTAATGACTGGTTACTGCTGTAATTCAGACATTATCACTACCACTCATCCTCAGGAGACAGATAGACATAGTTACATTTATAATTTGTTTTAGCTTAAGCTGCTAAACCACAGCCATTAAAATCTATTTTGTTCTATAGATAAATATGTCTTCAGAACAAAAGGGGCTCATAGTTCCAACTGTTTAGTACCACAGTACAAGCAAAAGATTTCTGCATGATGCAATTTACTGGATAATATCCCCTGCAAAGATGCAAACTCAAGACCTAGTACAACTATAAACATGAGTATGGTAACAGTTATGGGGGAAAGGGCCAATTTCAACAACTTTTTTGAAATAAATCAATGATCGTGCAGCAGCAGGCCTTAGAAATGTTGCCTGTTGTGCTTATGCGTGGAACAACACTAGAAGGCCATTTAAAATTTAGCCGTGCTTTTCTTTTTCTGTCAAAACATCTTTCACTGTTTTGTAAGAACTCTTCACTTTGAAGAGTTTTGAAAATCTAAAGTCTTTTTCATTGGCTCACAGGGTTGGATATGTTAAATATTTCTGTTTCAAGGACTGTTTGTACAATCAATGGTCACAGTTTTTATTAAAAGGAATCAGGTTTACTTTAAAAAAGAAATGTAAGGTCATGAATACTGAGCAAGATAATTATTGGTTTTAAACACCTCCAGCTTAAGATCTTGAGCACATATTTTGAACAGTGCTGATGTGAATAGAAGGACAGTTATGCGAGCGCTGTAAAAGACCTGAGGAGGAGCGGATTGTGTGAAACAGAGATTTGCACTGTGTCTTCAAAAATTTGACTGCAGAGTTTTGTTTTCATCCTGAATCAAAAACAAAACTGAAAAGTCGTTTTCATGCAAAGTCATGAAGGTATGGAGCAAAAATCTTGAACAATTCTTTTTATTATTTTTTAGTTTCCCGTCATTCTAACTGATAAAAATTTTCTGAAAAGAATAGTTTCTAATTTCAATGGATTGACCGTTGACATTGAAAACTTGACAGAGAAACATTCTTGAATTGCATCGTTAAATTGTACTCCAATTACAAATACACAGATGGAAGATTTCAGACTCAAGGTCTCCACATAAAACGCTTGATAAACGTCACACACCTCACTCTTGTGAAAACAGTCAGGTCTGCCCCATTGTTCAGATGCTTCCAGAACAATACCGGCATAATCTCTGCAGTCAGATTTGTCACATGGCGACATCAGAGGCCATCATCGGTTGGATACTCACAAACAGCCTGCGTTGTTTTCAAACGGTTACTGACGGAGACCAAATAAAAGACTCACTCCTTTTTTTCTACCGAAATGACAGCTCATTCAGCTCAGGACCACCAAACTGTTGTCCTTTGTGTGTTGCGAGATATTTGGGATTCCTGCGACCCACCGCGCTGCCCTCGCTCTCATTGTTGACGAGGATGGCACCCAAGACAAAAGAGCCATCATCCAGATTATACGGTAGCCCCACCGCCCTGATGCCCCCTGGGACATGAGTCTGTAACGTACAGTAGCCAAGCATAACATCTGGTCTGACTGACAAACTGACACCAAGTGTTTTATTTTAGAGACTGTGAAAGTTGTGCAGCCTAACTGCAAAATAATGATAAAAAAAAGAGCTTGTTACTTTGCAAATAATATCTCCAATTTTGTTTTGTTTTTTTTGCTTTTAATATCAAAAAGTAACATTGTTTTATGACAGACATATTTCTATACGGCAAAATATTTATCTCCTGACTGTGAAACAAAGGTAATTTATAGGAATTTGGTGTGCAAAATATAAAAATGTCATCTCAAATGGCTTTTAAATTGCAGTATTCTTCTCACTTATCACACCTGACATGAATGTGTAAAAGGCCTTGAAATTAATTCATTTTACAAAAAGTTAAAAAAAAAAAAACATATCCAAACACTGGATTTGTTGCATATAAACAAAAGTTGTATTTTCAAAAGTTACCAATAAGACTTTTTACTTTGAGCGATGCAACAAAAAGGCTGTTTCTGTCTTACCATCACAAACAAGTCGAGTTTCCTAAGAACTACTGGGACTCTAACTGGAACCAAATGGTTTAGTCAGATCAGACTAAGATTACAGTACATTATACCCACTGTAAGTATGGTGGAGGATCTGTTATGCTGTGGGGCTGTTTCTCTTCTAAAGAGCCTGAAAATCTTACTGCAGTGCATGAACCCGGAGAAACAGCAAAACATTTTGAATAAAAACCAAGCAGTCTTCGCTAAAGAAACAAAATATGGGTCTTCTTTGAGTGTTTCAGGAGGAAAAAGACGTAAAACACCTGGTTAACTCTACAAAACGGTTCACCAGACACAAAATCAAAGATGTTGTTCAAAAATGACGGATCAAAGATGCTATTATGTATGCCCCCAACTTATAAAATGTTACAGAAAAGACTAAGAACTGACCTTCTGTTTTTATACAAAGTGAAAGATCTCATGCAGTATACTGCACAAACTGATTACACTAAACTATTTTAATGCCATAGGTTTTCTCTTGCTGAGTGGTATTGTCTTTGGATGGGTGATATTACAATAATTGAGTACATTTGGTAGCAGAGGTGATGTCATTAATTGCATCTAGCAATGGCGTCATGGTAATGCAAGGCCTGGGTGAGTGTCAGGAAGACCCCCAACTGAGACAGCTGGAGTGATGCAGGATAAAGAGAGTTAAATGTACAAAGATACTAATTAAGAATTTATTGTTTTTTCTTTTACAGGCTTTGAGATGAAAAGAAAAACACTAATGACTATCTGTAATTTAAAACACTAAGTATAATCTTGAAAATACAGTATAAAGTAAATTTTCAAAAACATTTTTGTGTCTGTTATGTCAATTTCCAAGACAAAAGTTTCAGTGTTTTGTTGAACTACAGCCTTAATGGATTACTTATATCTCATTTCATGTCCTTCCATCTGCAATCTTTTCGCTAACTTACTGTTTTTAACCGCTGGAAATTACAAAACTGGCTCATCAATCTTGGAAAAACAGAAAAATATGTAAATGAAATTTGTTTTGAAAGTAACATAATGTCAGCTACTTCTGTCTGTGTTCAAACATTTTTACTAAGCTATGCTCACAGGCTATGAAAGGCTTCATAGGGTGTTATAACATACAGGTGGAGAAGTTGAAGGCATTTGGTTTTCAGCTGCTTGATCGTAACCAAGTTTTGAGCACATCATAAAATTATGAAAGAAGAAACAGGAGTAACTGAGTGGACAAATTAAACATTTGAACTCCAATAGCTGCTGTTGTGTTTCTAATAGATTTCCTATAAATCGGTGGCAAGACTGGAGCATGTGGTGAAGATCCATGGTCCTGGACTGACATGCGTTTCTGAAAATCTGCCTTCCCATCCATTGATAACTGGTATCAGTGTAATTTAGATCATGCAGGATTTTCCAGAACAGGAACATAATCCTTAAGTCCTGTGTGAGATTGATGTTTTGTCCTGCAGTTTTATCAAACAACCGGGTCATGGCACAGACGAGGCCCCTCAGCCAATATGCATGCCCTCTGCTCCATCTCCACAGTAATTGTGTTCATGAGGAAGACTCTGTGCTCAGTAGAAATCCAGGGCTTATGGTAGTAACTTTGGAAGTTGGTATCTTCCATCAGTCAATCGGGGACAGCAGCCCTTTAGTTGATTTCTGTTTTATGTCAATTCATTTTTTTGGTAGCATTGACATTATATGTGATGCATTTTTTGGGGGGAAATTCAGTAGTAATGTGTAACCTTTTTATTTGTCAGAAATCATTTAACAAGAAAATATCATAGAGATCACATGTCAATTCACAGAAAGAGATTTTCTAGAGTAAGTCTGTCTTTATTAGTAGAAACAGACTTGGTTTATTTCTCCTCTTGCACTCTTTTCTACTTCAGTTTCTCCACACACACCACACGCCAACACACACACACACACACACACACACACACACACACACACACACACACACACACACACACACACACCCCAACCGTCTTTCACCTATGGCTAAGCTCACTGCACAAAGCTGTAGAATGGTTTGACAGAAGCGGCCAATGTAACTGTCTCCCCTCTGCAGTCACAAAGACAAGCATGAAACAATCCTCCTGACAGTCTCAAACAGAGCTGCATCACCGTCAGACTGTCTAAGTCTCTGAGCTCCCTTTCACCAGTCCGATCACATCCTGAGGACTTAAAGGCGCCGTGTCCTCACTGTTGTTCCCCACCATTAAGTACAGAGAGAATGTCCTCACCATAAAAACGTCTGTCGCTCGTTTGCTCAAATAAGTAAATGTTTTACGGGCCACCCAGCAAAAGATACACTCCCTCCCCTCCTCGGATCTGTAAAATGGTCCTCTATATCTACTATGAGTGATTCAACACAGATTTGATTGGCTAGATGTGTTAGATAAGCCAAACCATTACAATTGCATATACTCATCTATCTCCCCATCTATATAAGATAATGTAATTCAAATTCCTATAGATTGATTACACACAAAATACTGAATTATTTATGTAAACAAAATACTGTTTATTTTTGTTATTTTAAATGACTGCAACAGCAACAAAGAAAACCCAACGATCTTAAGCTCTGATCAACACATCATGGATAACACGGCTAAAGTCACTAAACCTGCATTTCCATTACAAACATACGCAAAACTTCTGCTAATGCATTCTGCTAAAATCAAAAAAACACAATTTCGCAATTGCAGTATTTCCATTTAATAAGAAACACAATTAAAGTCACATAAATAAGTTTGTTCAAGCAGTGACATGATGACGCAACATGTCATTAAAAAACATGTTGCATCATCATCCCTCAACTACTTCCTGTCATCTTGCCCATGGTTTGCACCAGTAGCATCATCCAGTTTGTTGATCATGTGACTTAAGAGATAAGAAAAAACAGCTGTTTCCATTGCAGTTTTGCAAAATAAACCAATTTTGATATGCCACAAAAAAAAACTATTTTTTTAGCAACAAAACATATCAAAAAACGAGTTAATGTCATGTTTCCATTAAGCAAATACATTTTTCAAATGTCAAATTGCACAATTATATGGTCAATGAAAACACAGCTATTTACACCCTCAACAAGGACAGTAAGCTACAAACAGTAAATGCTAAAAATGCCAATTACAACCATCATATCCCTGGTGTTAAGTCACTCTTAAAGCAAAGACGACACCAAAAACGTCTTTACTGGTCTAAGGGGAAAAAATACTCAATAGTGGCTCAGTAATCTAAAGTCCTCTTTTGAAATTAAGGTTAAATTTAAATGTAATTTTCTGAATCAAGGTCCTAGAGTCTGGAGGAAAAGAGAACGAATCATGCCTGATGTTTACTATAATTTTTCACTGCCAGAGATGAATTGGGGTACCATGTCTTCTACTGGTGTTGGTCCACTAAGTTTCATCAACTTAAAAGTCAACCCAGCCACCTGCCAGGACATTTTAGAGCACTTTGTATTTCCTTCTGCTGACGAGCTTTATGGAGATGCTAATTTAATTTTCCAGCAGGACTTGGTACCTGCCCACACTGCCGAAAGTAAGAATACTTGCTGTAACGACGTTATCTGTGTTTTCTATGGCCAACAAACTTCCCTGACCCTAATGGGGAATATTTGTTGTATTGTCAAGAGGAAGATGAAAGACACCAGATCCAACAAAATGGATGAGCTGAAGGCTCAATGAAAAGCATCTTCATAAGAGCTACAGGCTGATCACCACATGTTGACAAAAATGTGTTTCTCTTGTTTAGAGAAACTAACTTACAAGTAACTTCTGCAAGTTATTGGAGATTTTTTTCAAGTAAACAATTACTTAATATTGATTTTAAAAGGTACCAGTTGCATTGGCAGTGAAAATGTCTTTCATTTAAGACATTTTTCCCATGTTATAAGTAAAATAATCTGCCAGTGGAATTAATACTTTTTCATCAACATTTAAGGATTATTGACTTAACACAAGGTTCTATATCTGAAAA
This sequence comes from Xiphophorus maculatus, assembly GCF_002775205.1. Lineage (NCBI taxonomy): Eukaryota > Metazoa > Chordata > Actinopteri > Cyprinodontiformes > Poeciliidae > Xiphophorus > Xiphophorus maculatus. The sequence goes on from NC_036448.1 coordinate 27,058,396, forward strand.
GTTACTTGCAAGTTAATTTTATCTTATTTCAAGCATGCTAAGATATTTGCACAAGAAACTAGACCAAAAATACTTGGTAACATAATCGCCCTCAAAATAAGTAGTAGAATTAATTTAAAATCGCAGACGTCCAAAAGGATACACTTAGTGCTTAGGAGATGCAAATGGTTTCAGAGAGAAGACTGAGCGCTCTGTTTTTCTATTACCTCAAATAATACATACTATCTGGTTCCAAAAGATAGAGGGGGGGAGTTTGGGAAGAAAGGCCAAGAAGGATGGATCCCCTTCAACATTCACCTTTATCAGCCATCTTCTCCGCTTCGAGGATCCCGCTTCGGAGCCTTGCAAAATAAATTGAGGGTTATTTTCCTTCAAGATGCAGATTGAGGAAGAAGGCGATAACCATGACTTTTCTCATGTCATTAAAGCTGTTTTTACATTTGCTTGGCAATCCCTGTGGGTTGTTTTCCTTCCCCAGTGTTACAAATAGATATGTGATTGATTTACAAAGCTGCTGTATACAGCTGTTCTGCAGGAAACAGTGAAGGTTACCATCAAAGATGTGAAAATGCTCCTTTAAAACATTTAGGATGTTCTTAAAAGACATGAAATATTCCAATAATTTTTATGAAAATTTAATTATTTTTTTCAATCATTTAGGACTAACTACTATTAAACATATTTATTACTCAACTTGAATAGTGATGACTACTCTGCATGTGATATGAGTCAGATATGGTTTTGTGATAAGAATTAAATTCCCAACTGCTTATCAGAAAACAATATGCACCTACATAGATCTAATATAATTTCCAACAGCTTTATCAATGGAATGACAACCAGAGCCAGTTGGGTCGGATGTCCTTTATTCCCCAATCAAGCTTTCATCCCTAAGCTAATATCACAATAATTCTGGATCAGATAAATGCAAAACAGCAAAGTTCTCAAGTGGTAGAACTTTGCTCAGACACATTTAGATATCTATTATTTACAATTTAATCTTGTAACTCAAGAGCTGCTTCAGTGACAGGCTGCTACATCCTAAGTGTACAAAGCAGCATTATCACATATCCTTCCTCCCAGCAGCTGATAGACTCTATAAACAACTCATCTCTGTTGGTATCAGCATAGTTTTACTATTTATTTATAAAATAACAGTTCTGCTGGTATATGCACATTTATCATATATTGCATTTTTTTAAATTCACAAATACACATGATTTTTTGTAAACTATCCTGCTTAGTTGCACAGTCATTTGGTATTCTTTTGATAATCACACAGTATATTATGTTGTAATTCTGCCCTTGCATAACGGTATAATACTCTTATTGTTTTCTATATTTTGTACTTTTATCTTTGTGTGAACATACATGCCTCAATGTCCTGCTGTTACACCAGAATTTCTCCACTGTGGGAGAACAAAGAATATTTCTATTCCATTTTATTCTATTCTACTCAGAAACAATGATGTAATAGTTAATATAACCATTTCAAGAACTATTTAAATATCATTGTATATATTTGGGATTATTTAAATACCTTATTTAAAAATGACTACTCAGTAAACAGACGTCAGTCATTACTCTACCAATTATTTTCATGGTAAAATTCTCATCTTGCTTCTGGTCAGTGCAACACAGACGTCCAGCTAAACGTAAAAAAAACATGTTTCTGTTGTATAATCAAATCTTTTCCATCTATATTACAGAGGGTTTGTGTCCTACTTTATATTATATATTCTCAGAGAAGAAAAAGAGACGAGACAAACAACTCAGACCTCAGGCTGGAGGAGGCTGAAGCAAAAAACAACAAAATGCATTTTTAAAACAAAACACAAACATCAAAGCGCTCTAAAGACTATGTGTGTTCAACGGAGAGCAACCTGAAAAAAGACGGAAAACAGAAGTGGATAAAAGAGAAGACACAGAAGAAGGTAGGGGATCTTAATGCTTTACCACATTTATGACATGAAAGTGAAATATGTTTCTTTGATTAAAAAAAAAAATCATTAAGCAGGCTGGGGTACCTCAATGGAGTTTCCATACCTGAATTCTATAGAAAACCAATAAGATTTACCTTATTGTGTAAAGGACCAGACCAGAACCTTAAAGGCCTACAAGCAGCCCTTCAAGAAAAACAAGTTTTTGTTAGAGTCGACCCACCATTGTTTTTAACTTTTGCTTACATAACTTGTTGGAAATGAAGGCGTTAATATTGAAATGTTTTCTTGAAATCATAACATTAAAGTTTTCCATTTTGAAACTATTTTCTCGACATTAGTGGAACATGAACAATGATTTGCGTACATTTGTAACGGAAACAGCAACTTGAGGTGATAAAACTAAGACAGGCATAGGACAGTATTGGCATTAAATATTTTAGCTGAAACATGCAAGTTTCAGAAAACACCTTCCTTAGCATATCTTTAATTATTTGAAAACTGCATTTTGTTTTGGACCAGGTTATCTTTATGTGTTTCGTGAGCTAAAGGATTTCCAAAACAGCAAAAACAGAAGAAAAATGTGAATGTTAAAACTTTGTTGTAAATATTTTCACAATGTCTCTAAAGATATGGACTGAAACACACGAGAAAAGACCAGAAGCAGTTCGAACATGTCTCTGTTTGGGTAACCGAATCGTAAAGTTTAGTGATCTTTCATTACAGAGCTTTAAATAGGTAACGCTTTGAGTTCGTCTCAGTTGAGGCTGCTCTTTGGCAAGCCTTTTTCATGAACGGACCGTCTGTTGCTCCTCAAAGCAGAGGGGAGGACCTGTGGCAGGAAGCCAGTCTACCAGCCTTTCCCATCTTCCCCTCCTCCTCCACCAGCGTCCTGCCCGGCAATGTCACGGCGCTCATGGCGTCCTAGCTGCGACCCAGTTTAAGGTAACGGTTCCAATTTCACAGTTTAATTATTGCTAATCTGGGGAAACCGAGCCAATGCTAATGAGACGCACGTGCCGGCGGCCAGCAGTCGCTGAGAGAAAAAGTGTCAGGACAAGGTGGTGAGAGATTTACAGCCAGACTCTTTGGTGTGATCCAAGCCAGAGAAGGGCTGGAATGATGGAAGAAGCTGAAAATTCAATTGAGCGATCCCCAGAGTGGGTACTGTTTGGCTTTTAATGCTCTAAAACAGAATAAATTACAGAGGAATAAACTTCAAGTTCTAATGATCCAAGATTTACGTCATTGGGTTCGATCGCATCAGTCTGGCAAACTGACGACGAGCATAAATCTGGTCGTGCTTCTTGTTTTAATCTTGTTTTAGTTTTGGCAGCTCGCAACAACTTCAGGAAAGAATAGTGAATGAAATCACATTTATTATATGAAAGTGAGTTATGACTGTTTCATCCAATGAAATTCCTAGCCTTTCAGCTAAAGTGAAATTTCTATCCTGAGGCAAATCTTTAGTTGAATCATTTATTATCCTCATTCGTAAGGAGGCGCCACTTAAAACTTAGGATCAAATACGCTGAAAAGTAGAGGAAACATCTTGATATTCAGCAGTAAACACCACAACTTGTATTCCTTTGAATGCAGCTCAAAGAGTTTAGAGTTGTTTTCCAAAGTAAGCAAGTACAATTCTTTAAACCTCTAATTTCACTATAAACTATCACAGCTCAGTCGGTAGGTTTGGCAAAGTTTCTGGTTTCATGATTTAGCCAGAAACTGTTGCCAGAAACAGTTTTTTTAGTTACAGTTTCTTTCTTCACAAACTTCCTTAGCAACATGTTAAAGGCAATACAGCAAATTTCTCAGGTTGAAGTTGCAGTAGAGTGCCACTATAATGTACCATTATAAAATCAGTCCACTGCTGATCAGCTTTTTGACTGTTTCCATTGATATTTTTGATAATTTATGTTTGCAGATTAGCTGTGAGTCTATGAGATTGGAAATAATATTTACCTTCAGAAATCAGAGAAACCAGAAAGCAAGCAGAGAGCAAATTTAAACAATCCCAATATGTCCTATGAAGGCATGTCAGCAGTTCATTCAGGCTGAGATTCAATGGCATCAGGAAAGCTGAACGTATAACAGCAACGTTGCTCTATTTCATTCATTTGAGCTTTCAATGTCTTTTGATCAAGAAAAATGGTGTAACAGCTTTTTGGAAAGTTCAAAATTACGGTAAGACAACATTTTCTAGGGAATACAGTGAATGCCGTCAATGAAACATACCCATATCAAAATCCATTATTCAATTGTCAATTTATGAAATTCCAAGTAAAAAAATTGTTGTTTGATTTATTTTAGAAGAATTCACATCTTGTCCTTTAGAGTTTATCTGAAGTAAACTTTGAAATAAAGTAATTGGCTTTCTATTGGTAAGTATCAGGTAAACAAGAAGAATCATCGCCAAGCAACCCTTTATCTTTCCTGCAGTTAATTCTCTAATCAGCCTTCCCTCGTGGAGTTTTCTAATTGACGGCAATCACTCGGTTGTGACAGACACCTAGAAGACAGGTAGTCATCCATCACGCTGATCACTGCTCTCATTTCATGGTTGCTGAATGTTCGATACCGGCTGTTTAAGCTTTATCAAAACACAAACGGTTTATTTACTGCTGCAAACATTCGGATCCAACAGAGGAAAGGCAGAATGTGTCGGGGAACGGGAATTTAAATGTGGAAGAGCCACAGATGTCCTTTAAGAAATAGCAGATAAAGTTCCATCAACAGTTAAATGTCCTTCTCTCTTTTTTCCAATTTAGATGAAATTATCAATGCGATGAAATCTACAATCAAGTATTATCTTCCTTTTTATTGGCAGGAAGGTTAAGGCAGAGAGAATTCCAGTATTTGGTTGGAGGCTGGCTATAAACAAGCCGTTGCAATCTTTTGAAAGTATTCATCACCTGATAAAAGCTGCCAAGGTCAGACCTGTGGGAGATTGCTCGATCGAAAACATTATTTGGCACCGTGTTGTTTGCCTGGAGTGCACTTTTAAAGTTGCAAAACTGCTCGGAAAACAGCAGCGGAGGTAGTTGGAGTGCAATAATGTCTGGTGCATTAAACTTTCTTTTAAAAAAAGGACCATTAAAGATGTGATGTCTTAGTGGTTCAAGAAAAGCATAAAAACAGAATTTTCACAGCATTACCACTCACTTTGTTTCACCCTGAGCTTCGTAATGAAGTCAAGAACTGGTACACAGATGATAATGTACACTTTTCAACAACAAAATAGTTGCATTTAAAACTCGTTTTAGGTCAGGTGAAGGCTCTGTTGAGTCCGTCTAAAAGCTTAAAGACACTTTTAAAGGCGTCCATTTGTGCTATACTGTCGTAATAATAAACCTCTCTATAAAGGCTAAACAGTTCTAGCAACTTTAACATCAGCCGTCCAAAAGAAAACCAAGTTTGGATTATAAATCATACATGTCATTATTTATCATTCCTTTCAGCCATCTTTGATTTTGGTTGGATTGTAATTCAGCAGCACTAGCAATAGCAGCACTGTTTACCAGTACCAACATTTACATTAGAGTGTAACTGCTGTAAAAGTATCTGACACCGTCCATATTTCCAGAGAAGCTCCATGATTGATCAGGAGTTCCTGAAACTCTGGAAAACTGAAAAATAGCAATCTGCCCGAATCTGATGGTTGAAAAACCTAAATAACAGATTAAAAACAATAGTTGAGCTCAAATGTCTATTTTTTCTATAATTGAGGAGCAAATAAGGTTTTTGAATTGAACACATTTATTTTGTCAATATATGCAATTTAAATTAATAACAGAAAATAAACATTTAAATAAGGTAATTAAATTCTGTGAGAAAAAAAGGTACAGTGTAGCACAGTTCAAGAACACCAATACTAGCTTTTGGTTTTAATTACTCCAACTAAAATTAAAATGTTCTATCTGTTTACCTTTAACCCGATAGATGAGCATCACCATTAGAACTAATTTCTAAAACATAATAGAAAGATATTAAATTATTTATAGTTTTTTGTCTAATCCTACTACAGGTGTAGTTAAGCCTGTTTTTATTGGTTAAAGCACCAAAAGGCCTAATGGTGAATCAGATTAGACCCATCAGAGTGAATAACTTAACCATCATCGATACAGATATCAATCTTCTACCATTTGTCTTCAGCAGGAAAACAGAGGAGCTGACAGTAATGTGATAAACCTGAGAATAGATTAGTGTTAATAACTCAGCAAGCTCTTCATGCTGCAAATGAAACGGCTACATTAGCAAACTGGAATGTGACAGACTGAAGTAAAATAGGTCCATAGCTGCACAGCAGAAGAAGAAAAACTGATGAGAGCAACGTGAACAACGACAGGTCATTTACACTGCCCTGACTACAGATGTGAGCAAACACAACCAAGATCATAATTAACTCCAAATGTGAACAATTAGCACACCACTCATTGTGGCTTCACTGAACATTAAATGAAATCCATAAAAACACTCTTTTGCTGTGTTGCAAACATATAAGGCTGAACTAGCAAACATTTATGGCCAATGCAGTGCAACAAACTGAAATAAGCAAAAAAGATGATTGATATATTACATAAACAATAGTGTGTTTTAATAGTTTGCAGGTACCGTAAAAAACGTATTTATATTTTTGTTTCCAAGCAACCAGATCTTCTTTTCAGTCTTTTAAATTGATCGTAATAGTTTTGTCAAGGTCTGTCAAAGCTATTCTTTTGACTTTTTTCACACATTTTAGGCAAGTATCAAAACTTCAGTTGTCTTTTGGCTCAACAACTGAACTCTGAGTTTAGGAGGAATTTGTTTCCAAGTAACTCGTATATCAAAGAGAAAAACTTAGATTTAGGTTTAAACTGGACCTCAGGAACTACAGAACACAGAAATGAAGAATGACTCAAGAATTTAGTATAGTACTATAATTTATATCAAGTTTTTTTTAATAACTAATTTCCTCAAATCAGTTCAAACTGTCTCACTCCTACCACTATAAAGAATAATAAACACTTCTCAATCAAATGACAGCAGTCACAAACCAACACAAACATCCTAAATTAACTCCAGCGTTTCTGTTTATCCAGTCGTTTGGGTGGAGAAAAGCTCCAGGAGTCAAAGCTTGACCATCGAGCAATCGGGTGTGTTCCCCTCCCCCATGTTGGTTCCCCGGCCCCCTTCATGCAAGCAAGGTTCACCAATCTACACGGCCCGCTGTCAGAGCTGAATGGATCGCTCCCCTCCCCTGAGACTAATTTGCCATGTAAGAACGCAGCTCTTATAAGGCACCTTCATGTTCCTCCCTTTGGAGGTTTTCCAGGCTCATCCTACTGAGAGGAGACCTCAAAAAGATGTAGAACTCACTGTATAGAACATCTATCCCTTAAAGCTCTATAGCACGTTCAGATCACCCAGAATGCGTTCCTGCATAGAGAGATCTTTGGGGTTCCCCAATGGATCTTCTGTCCTGTGACCCAAACTGTGATGAGGTGAAGACAGCAGACTGGCTAAGAAACAGATGATGTAGAAAAATGCTAAATTCATAGAGAAAACTGTAATATAACAGACGATAACACCACTGGAGTGTGCCACTTGCTTTCATCATGTTTGAAATTGAATCAAAATAAATTTTTTTGCTCATGCTAAAGTTAAATTAAATGTCATTACTCATATCTATGTATCTTCAATGAGTCATTATGGATGGTGAAGTTATGTGCGGTAAGAATCCCCAGTAGAAGTCAGTCTCACGACAAACCTGACAGCCTCTGACTAATGACTGTTGTTCTCAGGCAGCAGAGACAATACTCCAAAGTAACAAGTTCTGGTTGACACCATCAGCTATAAAGTACTGCTAATCTGACTCATTTGCTTTTGCTGCTCCACTTTAAATCTGTGTCTGGATAGAAAACCAGGAAGAGGTAGTTGAGGATGTGATCCAAACCCGTTATGATAAACAGAGACGGTTTGAACTTCCTCTTTGTCTCCTTTTAACTCCCCTGGGATTTGGGGTCGTAGTTCAGGTATTATTTGAGGGTTTGAGATGCTAATCAGCTGCTCCCAGTCGTAAAAACAACACCTTGTTGCCAAGGTTAAGCATCGAGTGTTATAAAGTAAAAAGGTGAGAGCAAAAATCCTTCCAGCTGCACGGCATCTAAAACCAGAGAGAACAATGGTTCAAACATGCAACGCCTCCACCAAAAAAAAAAAAAAAAAAACATGAATAAAGTCTACAACAGAACAAATACACAATGGCATAAGCTTTACACACAAAAATTGAAAACCAGAAGATTTTTTTTTTTACTTTTTTGTTTAAATGAAAGCTTGAAGTCTTAAAGAAGTTTTAGAAATGAGAATTTGAATTATGTTGGATCTCAGAGTTTAGTGGATCAGTATACCTTTAATATTTTATTAAGACCAAAAAGCGGCACTAACAAACATTAATCCATTTGTGACAACTTAATGGTATTGCAAGATTAAAGCAAATATTGAATAATAATTGCAGCCAGTGCTGCACATATTCAATGTATGAATTTCAGAGCAGCCTGCTTGAGTAGGCTAATTTCATTATTCAGTACTTATTTACCGAATATCTTTTTCCAAATAACATACAAAAAATATGTTTATGCAGTTTTATTGCATAAACCCAAACATTTTAAACTAAAGTCAAAAAATAGAATTAAATGAAAACTTAAATCACTTTCCCAGCTTGTATTTATGATCCCTCCATTCGTTTCACTGAATTGTTTACGTGCCTACTCCTCTCCAGTTTGCGTTTATGTACATAGATGCATTCTACATTTCCACAGGCACCTCTGTCCATTACCGCCTGCACACACACCCACACCGCAGCTGTACAAACAGATCACTCCACCGCTGCACATCAGCTCCGTCAGCTGCAGGGTGGCAGCACACATCAGCCCGCGGAGGCAGAAATATTCCGGTGAGCTTGTAATGGCTGCTGTTGTGGGCGGCGGTGATTACGGCTCAGGCTTGCAGGCTCTAACAAACCCTTTCATGCCCACCTGTGGAGCACAGCGGCCTGTGTCTTCCGGTCAGACGGCCAGAGTCCAGTATGAGCTATGCAGATGAGCAAGCAGCCTCCCAGCTAGCAGGAACCTTCAGCTGCAGATGCCACGCAGTGCGTGGAGAATGTCGCTGCGGCTGGAAAACCGGAGGATTTAAGCAAAGCAGGTGTTCAGTGGAAAAAAAAAAATGCTTATGACAAATACTTGCTTAACTTACACTTCTGCACATTTTCATTTCTGCGTTTTGTTCTGTTCTGATATAAACCACAGTCCAAAGTTGCGACTGTCCTCAACCTGACAGGTCAGAATCGCATAATTAAATCCTGATGCATTTATTTATGCATGCAGGTAACTCTGGATGTAACTGGTGAAGCCCTTCTTACAACACAGTGACATTGTAATTATTTAGCGACCTAACCACAATATAAGACTCCTACCAAGCCAAGATACTCCTGGTCAATCAAGCGTGACTCGTTACTGATGAGACAGGCCATTTTAGATCACCAAGCCATTTGCTCAGTGATGCATTTACAGGAAGTGTTAATGCTGTGCATTGTCCAGCCAAAATCAGTTTAATATTCAGGACACTCCACCGAGTCTACAGGTTTATAATACCAGGCTCCATGCTGCTGCCACTACACACACCTTTTCAGCGTGAACAGCCTCTTTGAAGCAAGTTATGTGAGGAAAGAAAAAAATTATTCTCACTGTGCATTGAAAATATAGCCTTTTATTTCCTACTTTAACTATCCAGGTGACCTGCACTGAGCCTAACAGCCTACTTAGCACCTGTGCCACAAGAAAAAGGAGGTGTGAGCCTTGCACAGCAGATGTCTGTTGTCCCAGGCTGTTTGCCAGAAAGACCAGCGGGCGCCCGTCAGCCTCTGAAAGCAACAAGCTGGTCTGCTGAAGCATAGCTCACAGTCACAACAGTGTGAGCTGAACATGCTGAGTAGAATGCAGAACAGGTAGAAGAAAGACAGCGCTGAACTACTAAGTCTTCTAAGTAAACAAAGAACATGGAGAACAAATAGTACTTCCATATTTATGAAATACAAATGTAAGTCGGCTTTTTTTTATCACATCCTTTTGGGCGCTAATGATAGATCAGCTGCAACCTGGTCTGCATTCCAGCTCAGATTGGGCCAGACGGGTTCAGAGTCTCTATGCAGAAACCGTCTATACTAACAACCATGCAGTGCAGATTGGTACAAAACATGACAAGATTTTGAGAAACTAACAGAAAACTGATGTTTTAGACTGATTCCGTTCTCTGTCTTGTAAGCAGGTAGAGCTCAGAATTTGACAGACACCTGGGTTGAATCTCTGAATGCATCTGGCCTTTAATGCCCCTGTGGCGAGCTGTCATTATCATATCAAAGACTTTTTGGTTGCAGACAGAAAGGAGAACCAACACTTCAACAGCCTCTCCATCTAATTTTTGCATGAACCCATTTGAATATCTACAGAAAGCGATGCACAAGGATAAAAGAGTGCAGAGAGTGCATGTGAAAAAAAATAAAAACACCCACACAAAACACTCAGGGTTACTCTCACTCCATCACACACAGATCTAAATCTCATGTACATTCAGTCTCCTTTGCATTCTGTTAGCATGTCATTGTTTTGGGTTTCGATTATTTATTTCTGTCTTTGTGACAAAAACTGCAGGTAGGGCAGAGCGACATGGCGAACAGACAGCCTTGATCCGGGTCTCGATGCTTCATGAATATGCTCTTTCAAATCCACCCCTGCTTTCATGCTGCAAACAACAATAGTGTGTCATTACAACAGATACCATCATCCCAACCTTCAAAACCACAGGCAGGAAAATACTTCCTGTAAAATCGTCACGGAGAATTTTCATTGTGGCTAGAGCAAGACAACCAACAATACACTCAGATTTTATTCAACACAATATATTCTCCAGACAGGAATGAAACCGCAGGAATGCAAAATACCAAAAAACGATAAACTACATAATAAATAAGACATTTTCTGACTTATTTAAAGAATAATTTTGCAGATAAACTATGTAAATAGTGTTGTAAGGGTGTTTGCTTTCCTCAGGGTCTCTTCTCTCCACCCACTTTGGTCAATTTTTTTAAAACTTGTTAGTTTTCAAAAATTGCTGGTTATGCTTACAATTCTTATATGAGGTTATATTACTATCAAATCTTTTTTATAGCAAGTGTTAAAACCTAAAACAAAAATGCTTTTGTTGTATACTGAATATTTGACAAATCAAGAGCAAGTCAGTCTGCGTAAAGTCTGAGGAGGTCTGATGGTGTAAAGGGTTCGAATTTAAACCAAGCTAATATTTGTGTATTTACAGTATTTCACCATAAAGATTAAACCTTAGAGACACATTGACAGACCTATTTGCAGATACTACATGCATGTATAACTGTTCATTTTTAAAAAGTGTACCATTTTAAATGAGCTGTTAAACATTCTTCAAAGTGAAATCAGCCAATATTCCTGCTGCTGCTGCCCTGTCTTCATAGAATAAAAATCAGATCAGTATAAAAGATGGTGGTTTATATCTAGATGGTGAAGAACATTTTCTAGCTGCAGCCAATCGTCTCTATGGTCAAATGAATCCGTTATAGTTTTTATATAGATATGAGGCGCTCTCTGCTACTTTTACTACCTGCAGCGGTGCAATGAAATCCTCTGTATTGCCTTTTATTTCAGTAATGCTGTTCTGAATATGATCTTTCTTTGATATAGTCAAAAGCTGCTCTTGGAATTTCACCATGATCTGATGAACGGACCAGGTGCTTGAAGAGGAGAATATTTTTTTCCATATTTTTGATCACTTCTATATTTTTTGTATTTGTAACTGGAAAAAGATTGTGACCTGATGCAAAAATTTAAGCAAACTTATTCATTTTAGTTAAACTAATGTGTTTTTTAATCCAGCCTATAAAATAAAGCAAACAGTGCAGCTTGGTGAATTTTTCTAGTCCTGTTTTATTACTACATGCTATTAGTTCAAGGGCATAAACTACCTCGTTGGTAATGAGGATGATTTCAGAACATTTGTTTACCTTACAGCCTCAGTCACTGAAAAAAGTACCACATTATATCCATCCAAGGTAATTGTAATAAAATGTTGAAAGTTTCTGAAACTTAGCATTTTGTTTTAGCCTTTAAAATGTGTAATTTTCTTTCATTCATAACTATAATTGTTCCAACTTCATACAAAGGTGTCAACGCAAAACTGGACCTCGACTGCAGACGTGGCCGATAAGTAAAAAGAATTAGATCTAAATTAAGGTTTCTAAAAAAAATTGATAACATTTTAAGAGTCCTTGCAAAAGTATGAACAGGGTAACAGAGTTCATGAAAAATGCAATTGAAAGTTCAATTTTTAAAAAAATAAAAAATGTCACCATTTACAATTTAAATGGATTGGAAGCCCAAATGATTACACAAAAGAAATTAATGAATAAATTGAAGGAAGAAGGTCAAAGAAAAGGAAAATCAACTTCTTCTGTCACTTTAGTTTGCAAGCTCATCATAATGTACAAACTTTATATGATTTAATCAAGTATAGGAGCATGCATGCAGACTCACATTCTGCATAACAATTTTTAGTGACTTTTTTCCTTAGGCAAGCTGCTCACGCCTTGGAGGAAAAAATTCAGAAAAACACAAGTACACGCAACGAAAAATACTTAAGTCTCCAAGTAAAAGAGGAAAAAACCTGAATGACGGATTTTAGAGAGTAACTAACTGTCTGGAAAAGAAATCTGAGAGGCGTCACGAATCATGAACAGCAGGAGATTTGCTGAGTCACTCTCAGAATATCGAGCAAGACATGAAAATTATTCAAACGTGACAGCATGGTTGATTTCTAAAACTCTTCTGCTGCCAGTTCTGACTGTGTGTCATCATTATCCACATTAAAAAATAAAAAAATAAATAAATAAAATCGACACCGATGCACATTTTCCATGAAATGAACTGAAACCCGCTCACTGATACCAATGTGATGCCTGGCATAGAAATTTATGTTTAGCTTCGAAAGGAAATAACTTTTAAAAATCCATCCAGCCCAAAATATTTATGTATATTTATGTAAGTTATTGCCAAAACAAAATCAGTCATATTTTACAATATCTGCACTGTTTCCATTAAGTACATTACAAAAAATTAAGAAACAAAGAACTGCTTAAAGCTGCAGTATAGTTTTTTTTAAATATATATTTTCCTTTTCAAATTTCTTAAAATTGTTAAAATGATCAAAGTTCCTCTGCACCCTGGTTTGGGTTATAAATGGAAAACTTTGTGCTCCAACCTCTGTCTTGTCGTCAGTGTAGTCTGTACTCATGAGCACAATCTCCACTGTTACTCATCACATCTAAATACACTAGTATATATATTCATGCTTAGGTTGCAGCTCAGATATAATCTCTTTGGTGAATAGAAACAGCTACCATTAAAGGTCTGTTTTTATCCTTAAAATCTGATTCTCAGAAGAACGGCTGTAAATTTGGAGATAAAAAGTGGAAATCAAGAAATTAAGCAAAATCATTTTAATCAGGCAAATTAAAAAACAACACAAAAACCACTTCTTTGCAGTGAAACGAATATATCCAGCTAAACCTTGTAGCTGAATATCATTTTAAGTTACTATTGGTCTGAAATCTGATGTCAAATATGTAAAGTCAAACATGACATTTTCTAAGTGTAGATTTTTTGTCATATTTCATGTGGATGAGCACAAACATTGTCCATCAGTTTCGTTGATCCACTCTCAGCCGGTAACTCCTACTCACAGCTTCTTTCTAAGGTGCATAAACATTTACAACCCTGCAATAAATCATGATTAATTTTACTTTTCAGCTCTTTTGTCTTTTCGGGTTTATTGCATGCAGCTCACCCTGTTATCGTTTCACTGGAATAACACATTTTCACATTACTACTACATCAGGCCATTATCGTGCAGGAAAACGACAACTCACCCATGTGCTTGCCAAATAAACCCCACGCTCAAAGCTACGGGCCTTTTTTTAGTTTCAGTTTGCAAATCTGCGAGTGAACAAATGGCCTCCTCTCCACTGCTGAAACTAACTTCTCATCTGTTTTATTTTCAACCTGTCAGTGTGATGAAGTATGCTAATATTCTCACTTTAGAGTATGTGATAAAACTATAATAAACACAGAGTGAGGGCTATGATGGATGCTGTGTTGCAGGCTGGGAGCTGCAGATTTTTGCTTCCCTTTGGTCTTGCAGCTTTAGATGACGGGACTTTCTATAGTTTTCTCTCTGACAACATATCGTCAATTGGCAATAATTGTCTGGTATTGATCACCTCAGCAGACCCTCCGTCCATCCCTCACCTTCAGCCCTCAAACTTTTCTCTTTTCTCTTGCAAGCCTTCGTTTCTAAAACCATTTCTTGCTCCCTCCTCCTATATAAGCGCGGCGAACAGCATGCCATCATCGTTACAAAATAACTCTTGAATCAATAGTGGAGAGCAGACGCTCGGCAGTCCATTTACGGCTGAGCTGGTGGAGAATAACCGTGCAGGAGATGACAGGAGAAACGTGAAGGAGAGAGAAGCTGAACTTTAAGGATGGTGATGAAGTTCTGCTTACTTTCAAGGAGTGTTTGGTTTTTATTTTGTTGTTTTATTCATGCTAAGATCAGTGGTTCAGAGGTAAAACTAATAATACTATAATGATAAATTACTACTACGCCTAACATCTAAATTTATTAATAAATAATCATATAGATTTAGTAATCTCTCAATAACAACCACTAATAATTCTATTACAACCTCTAACAAAGAGTGAGTAACTTTCCTTTCAGGTGTAATAAGCTCAACAAAGCTTGCTTTAGAGTAGCCTGGATAAAAGAAATACTTCACACAACTTTAGTTTTGCTCTGGTATTGTGACTGAGGTCACACTGTTACTCAGTTACACCTGACTTCATTGTGCATTCACACTAGCACCAATCACAGACAAACAGCTTCAGGGATAAAAACAGTTCTGGTTTATAAGAAGAGTAAAAACGTTTGCTCATCATCAGCCACTCACCTGCTGTTTGGGTTGTGATCTGAAGCTTCTCACATTTAAACAGAAAGTTTTCTGACTCAATTATAAAATCACTTCATTCCACAATATTCAATAAAAATTCAATGTGAGCATTCTGTCAACATTCCATATATATCTTTAAATAACTAGTTTGCGCCTTAGCAGTAAAATCATTTAAATCTGAGCCTAATTGTGAGAGGAAACAGGAAGCGAAAGGTTGGACTCACATCAGCGACTCCAGCCTCCAGGATGGTGAGCTTAGTTTCCTTCTCCAGATCAGCTTTTTGTTTAACTGCAATCAGAAAACAGACAAAAATATTTATTATACAGTAAAACAGGAACATTAAAAAAGGTGCAGCTCAAGAAATAGTCCAGACCTGCTCTTGTTTCTACTGAATGATCTGTGAAGTTTTCATAAATATGCTGTATATACAGTACTTATGTGTATATTGTTGTTGGTGATAATCAGCAGAAGGAAATCTACCAAACAGGCTTTTGAATGTTTTGCTTTAATAACTTGAAGGAAAAAAAAAATCTATCTGTTTATTTTCCTGACGATCATTAAATCACACCGGGGAGAAGCTGGAGCTCGTTTGTCTTGGAGCTTTTATGAGTCTTTAGAAAACATTTATTTGAGTACGCAGGTGAAGGAGATGTTGGTGTTTACATTCTAGAATTTTCTGATGCTGGGAGTTGAATATTCTGATTGATTTGTTCAAGTCATATTCTACTTCCTTCGTGTTTATTATTTTTCTTTGCTGAAGATAAACTGCTGAACTTTTGATTTGTGGAGCAGATTTTAAAGGCAGTGATGTCGTCTTCTGGATCTTTTCCCAAACATTTGGCCACATTAGGCCAGCAACACCTCTGCAGTGCTGGTGATCTAAAAGAGCCATTACTGCTGCAAATCATCTCTTTATGAAATAGGAATTTTTAACCCAACTTGCCGCCAGGCAAATATTAAAACACATTTCCACACAAATACAATTAAACCCTGCACAGTTCTCTTTTTTCACCCATTAATGTAAAGGGAAACAAAGAAGACTTCAATTGAAATTCATGACAGAGAGCATATTAAAACCAGAACAAAATGTTCTGAAAAAAAGAAAGCATACATAATTACATTCACTTTGCTTTGCATCTGAATGCAGCAGTGGAAAGAGCAAACCTCCTTTGTTGACACACCAGGCAGATGAAGGATATGCAAATAGCAAGTCTTGATGCTGTCATACTCCTCCAAAGAGCTTCAACAATTAGACTTTCAATCTGTCAGAGCACGATTCTCTGCTAACCTTATGCAACGTGTGGAGATATTGCAGGTCTTGACCTTAAAATGTATTTTGGAGAAAATCAGATGACATACTGTACTAATGGCAAAGCACAGTCAGCTGCAACTGTCTAAAAACTACAGTTCCCCTGAGAAGATTACAATCTGCTACCATGGGTGGGAATGTCATTTTCATTATTTTCTTCTTTAAGGGTGTAATGATTATTTACCGAAAATACAACAAAATCCACCATGAATTTGCTGCACACTTCATTTCAACTTGAATTATCTGAGTTTGTAGTTGGTCCTGTTTCTTTTTTCCAGTTTGTGTCGGTCACTGTGAACACATTGTTCCAGCTACTCCAAGTTCATGGCAGATTTGACGGTTAATTATTACATTTTTCTTTCATTTTTTCATCTGTTCATGATATGGTTTAAGTTTAGTTGGAAATATTTTAGGGAACAATGTCCCAAAAACACAATAGAGCTGGTTTTGGATAAAGCAGGTTATCAATAATCTTCTGAACTATGCTTACAAACGTCTTGTGCTCACATTGATGTAAACTTTATAGGCTATGCCCTGAAGCTGGTCTGTGTTCCCATACAAAATAAAAAGCATAAATCAATTTTGCATCCAATGAATCCGGATAAAAACAGCTTCAAAAATATTAGTGTTTGGAGCGTTTCTTTTTAAGTTGAAAGAAGATGCAGCAGATTTACAACAAAGTGAAGTGTTTGAGTAACAAGTGATTGCTTCATGTAAGATATTGGACAAAGTAGGATGAAAGTATTGTCTGTGACGTCCCAGGAAGCCGACATGTCTTAATGGCTCTGTCAAAGCTCGGCATCTGCAGACTCCCTTCAGTGAGAAATGGGGGCTGGCTTGGTTTGTCATTGTCAGCTGTCCATCTGTTCGCTGAGAAACACCTGAACAAACTTCTGGTTTGGTGTTACAACCAGCTGAGGCTTTCCTTCCCTTTTGCCCCGATTTTAGATTCCTCTCACATTAAAACCTTGTAGCAACAAGGAATGGGAAGTGGGCAGAAGTACGTCATGCTTGAGTAGTTCAGCCCACACCGAGAAGTACAGCAGCTCTGTGTGATGAACTATCAGCTCACTCTTGAAGGCAGCATGAATTATTAATTGACTTTTACTTACAGGAAACATGACTTTTCGGCTGTGGTGATATAATTCTTCTACACCACAGTTTCTCCATGGTAATTACTCCAACTCCAGTGACTTAAAGTGCGCCCAAGTGACTATTCAGAGGTGCACAGAGGTGAGGTGCTTTTAAACCAATCTAAAGTGATTGGTTTTGTGTCCAGTCACACCAAAATGCTGCATATTAGATCTCCTGTACCACAATGTCTGTGCCAGTGCTGGAGTGTTGCTTTATTAAACATTAAAGGGGAAGTATTATTCATTTTTCCAGGCAAATAGTACCATTTTACAGCACAATGAAGCAACTATGATAGCTTCAGTGGCTATAAAAATGATAAATATATCAAATATGATTAAAAAAAATTACTTGATAATTTAATGTTTCATAATTGGGCATCTGTCTCCTGCTCTTTCTGAAGCTCCGACTTCAAGAAGTCACCACAACATTGCTCCTCCATTAACTCTTTAAAGGGACATTATTATGAGTTTTCTAGTCACAGAGTGGCATTTTATAGAAAAATCAAATAACTATCTTAATATTTATTTATATTGTTATAAAATGCTATTTATTTCAAATATAACTTAAAAGAAATTCAACTTAGTAATTTATTGCTTTGAAAAGGGCAGGAAATCATCTATTAACCCTTTAGCAACATTTTTACCAGCGTTTCACTGAGAAGTAGCTCCTATAATGAGCTCAGCAGTTCCACCAGGTGTTTGCTAATTACTGCTGGCTAGTCTGAAGGAGCTGAATGGGGGACTTATGTTAGAGGGCTCCTGTGTGAGACGTTTTGTAGAGTTGAATGCTTATCATGGGAGATTAAAGGATTTCTCAATCATACATGTCCAGGGATGTTATTTATGAGGGAATTATGACATGATGGAAAGCTCAAAAAAGTCAATTTTACATAATACTGCCCCTTTGATTAATTGCTTAAAGGACTAAAAATCTATCGTAGATGAAAACTGGGAGCCAGATTTAGCTCTCACCTCCCTGAAACAACAGAAGACTTTGATCCTCAATGCACCATCATAATTGAATGTGCCAAACCTCTTCAAGTTTCAGTGTTGGGCAAGCTTTAATAGACGAGCTCTCTCCCACAGAGCGTCACACCTCCATGCACACACATTTAATGGCTGCTACAAAATCAGACATTCTCAGACACAAACATGAGAGAATGTTCAACATGATTTTCATCCGGAGGGAACGAGGAAACTGTACCGTAAGGCGACCGTCTGTCTGGCGTCCTGGAGTGGCGGCCATAGCAGCCAGTGAGCGTGACTACATCACAGGCCGCAAGCTCCTTTTAATTAGCCCACAAGTCTCTGGACCTCGAAACACGACGGTCTCCCCGAAACGCAGCCAACGGGTATTCGGACCATCCGCTCTTCCTCTCTTCTGCAGACCGTAAATGAGTCCAAGTCGGATGAGAGCACAGCTTGTGGACAGCCGAGCTGAGGTGCCTCATTTGTACCCCAGCAAGCTCTCGCTGCCGAAACCCAAATTGGATCCATTTTTAAGAGGCTGCAACAGACCAGGTGCCGTGATCAGACAGAGCAGCGACTTTTCTTTCAGGCTGACAAGCAGCACGGTGCGAAAATAAGCCGTAATGTGACAAAATGGGAATGAAGCAGCAATGGTCTGCAGGCTGAAGGTAAATGGTCTTTGCTCACATCATTCTGTTTTTTTCTGTTTCAAGAATATTCCATCTTCCATCGTCATTCTCAGAAACATTCAAGCTACAGTGAAAAACTGAGCCTGAAGGGAACAAACATGGAGCAAATCTTATTTCTAAAAAAGAAAAGGGCCCTTTATTTGTCCTCCAAAACACACGGAGGCGCTTCATTTGTCAACGGTGCCGCCCCCATCTTGAATTTTGCTTTATGTTAACTCAATGTATCTGAGGCGCCTAGAGGGAAGCATAGCGAGTGCTGTGGATTCAGAAATGCTTCATTTTTCACCGCTGACAAAAGAAAAAGGCCCCGGCTGGCTCCAACAGTCTTGGACCAACAGAATGGGTCGTTATTTCAAACGCTAACCACCACCACTACCCCAACCACACAACCTCCACACATCCTGCTCACCTTTACATTTCACAGGCCATATAATGTGGACAAATAAGGGCTATCTGTCAAAAAGCAAAGGCGCAGAGCCAGGCGCCTTCACAGCAACGCATAACATTAATATGACAAACTTAGTTTGTTATGTTTCCAAGGAAAAATGTGTTGCTGGATTTTTCACATATTTTTTCTTAAAGCACCTTTTAATTTAACAATAAAAATAAGTAACGTGTGCTCCATGCGACTGGAAAGGAAAGTTAAATTGAGCATAGCAGTTAGACTCAACACCAAAGTTCATGCCAAGACTCAGAAATGTTGTTTTTTCCATTTATTCAAGCATTTAAATTTATTTGTATAATGTATACCTAGAAAAAAGTAATTAAAAATTACATATTGAGATCAACTTTACAACGTGACAATTCCAGATGTTTTCCTTTGAAGACGAATGTTTTAGTCAAAAGATTTTTTTATGAAGTTATATGAGAATAATATAAAAAAGATTTGTGAAAAATGGTTTTCACAGCACAAAAGAGATTTCAATGGGTTTTTATAAAGACGTTTAAGTCTATCACAGTAATTAAAAGTGTTAAACTTAGGAAATGTTTCACAAATGATTTCACATAAATTAAAATTAAACTTTAATCACATTCTACACCAGTTGTCTAGTTAAAATGGGTTTTTTATAGCTTGAGGTTAATTATTGCTTTCAAGAAGTAAAGAAAATTATGAGGCTGCATTTACCGACACTTAAAAGTTGCTTGAATGACCTAAGTCTTATCTGTTTGTTTCTACAAAGAAAGAAATATTAGTTGAGTCTCAGTGGTTCTAATTTAATTTCTAATATCAATTTTTCAACTTTAAATCTGTTCCTGGTTGAGTTCGACCCCCCAGTGGTTGATGTTATTGGCTGCATTAATCTAGAAAAAAGCAGCAAAGCGTTATTAGTTGCAAAGGCTTCGAAAGAAACGCCACAAATAATTGCATTTAAAAAGACTGAACAAATGGAGCATCAAGAGTTCACCTGAGGACAAAACATTATTAAATGAGGAGTAAAAAATGTGAGAGACGATAGAAAGATGATGACAGAGAAATCATCTGGTGAAGAAAGAAAATGATGTGTACAGTAAACAGTGAGAACTTGTTCACAGTGGAAAGTGACACTTGTATGAGGAAAATGAGAAATAATGAAAACAGTCAAGCTAAAATGAGGAAGAGGAACATCACAGGGAAGAGACTCAGAGAGGAAGACAGGAATTACCTTCATCTAATTCAAGTCAGACTACAATTTTTGCTGAATTACTATGCTAAGATTATGTAGAAGTAAAAATAAAAAATGCTAATCTCTTTTATTCAGTCATGTGAGCTTCTGTACACATTGTGCAAGTACTATATTGATTATTTAATCTTTTGTCTAGCAATATAAAGCTAAATCTTCTAGTAGTCAATGTAATCAAATATTTCCATGGTCAGTTTGACCCACTGAGGGTGATCAATTAATTTATAATGTGTTAAATATCAGCAAATTCGACCTAATAAACTTAAGCATGAACATGTCAGTAAAATAAACATATTGCTTTTACTCAAAGGTTGGGAAACTTACCAATGACACTGAATGAACCTTGCAGCCCAAAAACAGTCCTAGTAGCTCAGAGCTACGTAAGAGTAAAACACAGCAACCAGTTAAAGCTCCATGAACACATTGGTGACACTACAGTTACAGAACAGGATTGATCAACCCAGGCTTTGTGGAGCGGTTACCTACAACAGCACAACTCAGTTCTATGTGAATAAAGAACATACTTTGAAATGGAAACATTCAGCCTTTATTCATATAACCATGTTTGGAAAATAAACACTTTATCACCAGGAAGACCTCAGACGAACTAAAGAATGGTGGAAGGATGATCATCTTCCATTTAGATTTCTTTAGATAAAGTTATTTGGAAAGTGTAACTTTTATATTAATACAGGAGTTTGGGAAGTTGATCTGTGCTCGCTTTTTATCATAAGTAGAAACTTTGGTCTCAAGGATAACCTTTGTATCTTTAAATAAAAGAATCTATAATAAAGGCCCTGTTTTGAATACATCTCACAACAAAAAAACTCATAAAGTAAAGGTAATTAAAACGCTTCTTGGCCTTAAATGTAACCTCAGGGTTACAGAGTTTGCATCTCTAATTATGTTGAATTATTTTGGTTGAGGTTGAACTCGATGTGATGCACTTATCCAACAGCCATAATGTGTCCGTGGCCCTTCATGTGTTAAACATCGTTTATCGCCTTAATTGATGTCATTTAGGTCTTTGCTTGCGCTCCATATGATTCATTGACATTTTAAAAGGCAAGTAATAAACACTTCCGTTAGTCTATGTACAATTTATTAAACACACGAGACCCTGGAGACACCGACAGGAAAGCATCCTGACCACTCACAAATTAATACCCACAAAACAACAAACTTCTGGACACAGCACACCGACGAAAAGCATTCATTACCAAAACACACAGCAAACAAATCTCATATAAAATATATTTTTAGTTCTTCAAATCATAGAAAACAGCATCTATGGGAGCAGCTGAGGAAGTCTGAAAAAACTGGGTTTCCTTCTGGAAGTGAGCGGAGTTGACCTTTGGGAAATCAAGTCGAGTCATAAAAAGAAATCCTCCACAAATGGTAGTGACCTCTAAAATACTTTAGCATTGCTTCTTTAGTCTTTGTCCCACTCATAAAACACTACAACTCAACGCTTTAATGTTTTCATTGGTTTCAAATTCATTTTGTCGCAATTTTAGCAGTTAATGTTTATGTGTTTGGCTCTTCTAAACTTTCTTTATGCTAAAACTCTTTGGCATGCTGACATTAAACTCATAAAACAGTTATTTCAGATAAACAACCACCAGACGTCACAGTAATTTACATCTAGAACTTCCTTTCATTAAGCAAAAACTCTCTAACTCGAGGTAAGACGCTGCAAAAACACAAACAAATACCAAGTATTTTCAGTCTAATTTTTAGTGCAAGTATCTTAGTATACTTCAAATAAGACACAACTAACGTCCAAGTAATGTTTCAGCCAGATGTAAGAATGGAGTCCAGTAATCCATACATAATGTAACAGGTCAGAATCCAACATTACAGTATTATCCAGTTAAATCCAGTGGTTTAAAGGTGTGACAACAGATACAACTATAAATATTTAATGCCTTTTATTAAAAATCTCTTTCTGCTGAGCACCAAACACACAAACCGTGTAAAGCTTGAATATTTTTAGTTCCTGCTGACTATTTCAAAAACCCTATAACTCTGTTTTATGTTTGTTGTAATTTCTAATGGGTGACGGCTTCTAATTACACAGTTCAGTACGCCACCAACAACTACATCAGAAATAAACTAACCAGACGAAACTCAGAGGACGGAGGAGAGCATGCTAACATTTTATCATGTTGCTCAGCTGCTAACGTACTTTATGCCCGTCTGGAATCTCATTTCCTAAAACTTTTATACTGTTTCTATTTGCGCTCAAAACGTCCTGAACCTCTTTATTTACGTTTTCCAATCTTTATTGTTTTTTTTTTCATATTTGTATTTCTCCCTTGCTCTTCCATCATATATTTGTTGTTTGTTATAGATCAGGAAGCTAACAGATATGGCCAACAGGACAAACATATTTTATACTCTGTCCAATTTATCAATATGAGTATTTGCTTCTTCTTCAGGTTATTTCCTGAAGCATTCTTCCTTTGCCACCATTTTTTCTCTCCCATCCCCCTAAGCAGAGTCTATACAGGAGGTGTTTATAGACGCGATAAGTGGCAGATGACGACTGCTTGGCGAGCCCGGAGATAAGGCTGCCAAAAGCAAGGCCCCCCCCATCTATCAAACCTACCGCAGCCGAGCCATCGGCTTCAAGCCGCCAAGGAGGCGAAGGAGGCGCGGAAAAGGTAACAGCTCTCCATCTTCGGATGAAAGAAAACCGAAATGACAGTACGGCAAAAACTCTGGGGATAGTCAGAGTAAATACTGCCTGGTGTTTGATTTAAGGCGGTCAGATGGATTTGTAGTTACAGGATTATTAAGGTCTGGTAAGACAATGAGTCTCAATCTGTGTTGTCAACAGCTCTCTGGGTTTACAGCACAGTTTGACAGCAACATTGGATCTCACTCTATTGTTTTGAGAGACATATATATATCTTTATATATATATATACTATTTTTTTTTAGGAGGGGGTAGGGGCTGTAAAATTTTTCACAAGCGTCTCCAGCTTGACTTCATTGTTGAAAAGTCACAAGGAGTTTTCAATATGTGTTTTGTCAAAAATGTATTTTTCCCCGCAGGGGAAAAAAACAAAACAAAAAGTTTTTCTCAAAATTTAATCTCAGGAAATCAAAAATCCAGAATTCTGAAAAAAATGGTTGGAAATCAGAAAATAAAGTGAGAATTCAGAAAATATTCAGAATTCTGAGAAAAAAGAATTTTGAGATAATTATTTTTTTCTTAATTCTCTTCTGTATTTTTTGGTATGGAAGGTCAGATTAATTTTGAATCTGGTAAAGAGTTCATATTTTATAAGGTAAAACTGCAAGATTAAAGCCATAATATTTCTCACTAACGTAAAGTCAGTCTCATTACGCATCACCCAGATACTTTCAGCATCAAATATAGAACCTAAAATACTTTGACTAACCAAACCTTTGCTAGAAGCCAGTCAGCTTAAATGACATGGTTGAAATTCTGCCAAAACTTTTCCATGTGTTAATGCTCTGAGGTTAAATTGGACCGTGTTGGCGCCTGCTGCCAGAAGAAACACTACAAAGTGAGTGCAGAAAGAAGCAGCAGAAGAAGAGGCTCCACTTACTGCTTCTGACAGAAAAATTGACATGGAAAGCCAACACTTAACGCCTCCCTCCTCCATCACTTGCCTTCCTCTCATCCCCCTCTCTCCGTCTCCCTCGTTCCTCGCCGCTCTTACGCTCTGATGGATGACCTTTACAGTACACATGACTCATCTTCTGGGCTGTCTGGGTTACAGAACGCGTTCAAGAGGCTGAGAGCCGACGGTAGAGCTGCTGGCCAGAAAGCAGCTTCGCTGACTGATCGCCAGCTGCTGCAGCCTGGGCTGGTTCACATAGTTTAATATGTGATGGAATATTTTAAGGCAGCGATGAGGAAGGCTGATAGAAATAACACCATCAGTTGTGATATGATGGAAGCAACCATATGGGCTGCTTTCTGGTGGATGCTACCATTTTCTTTCAAAGGAACCAGCTTGTAATAGACCTGTGATGCTTAGCAAAAACAGCAGAACATTCGTTTTACATTTTGGATGATTTAGCTAAAAACATAAATGCATGCAAACGTTACTGTGTTCTGGTTGGTTTACCAAATCTTTATCCTCAAGACAAAATAAAAGTTACTACCAGTAACTACCAATTATGAAAACAGTGAACTAAGGTGACATGAAAGATTTTTTTTTTAATCAATTAAAGTAACAAAATGTAACTTTTATAAAACATATTTTTTTACATATTAGTTCAAACTGTCACTGTTGTGACAGTTTGGTCTGAGACAGATATGTGAAACAATAAAGCTCATCTCCAAGTGCTTCCAAGGAACAACCAATCAGAGCCAGGAGGCGGGTCTTAGCACTGCTCATTACTCCCTCTGCAGTTAGCATAACAGGTTATGTAAAGCCACCGATGACGGCAGGTAAACTGTTTTCAACAAGGTTGACTGACAGCGCTAAGACCCGCCTCCTAGCTCTGATTGGCTGATTTTGGCCATGAATAATGAATTACTTCAGAAGTCAGTAGCAGCTCAGGGAGGAAGTGGAGAAGGTTGATCTTTTCACAGATTATCTGCTTCATACCATACTGTCAAGACATGGTGATAGCTGAACAATAATCACTAAAAACAAAACAAAAATAACATGATTTCAGCATAAAACCTGCTGTGCGAATGTAGCCTTAGAGCATAAGGAGATGCCTCATGTAGTAACCATCTTATTCAATATTATTAATGCGCTGAATATCTGAATAGTACTAGAACTAACTGAGATGGAGACAGGGGTCGACCAGAGGTCACTTCAACAGATATTTCCCATCATTGTTTTTGTTTTTTTTCACTTAGAGAGTGAGACTTTGTGTATTCACAAAGGCAGTCTTGGATGAATCTTCTGTTCTCAAAATAAATGAACATGGACTGAGTTTTTTAAAACAACACTGCCAACCATGTTTGAGATGTTTAATGTGTTCTGCTGGACAATGGTCCACTTCATTGGACCTCCCAGTCCTTAACAGGACAGACTGTACTGGAATCTAAATTTGACTAAATTCTGAAGTGCTGTGTTCAGAGATTATATCCATTTTCTTCATATTACTTTTTGTTGTTGTTGCTTTCATGCCATTTTCTTTGTCTTGTAGCTTAGCTTGTCTCCACACTTTATCTATTCATCTTTGTGTTTAACACATGCACTTAATTTAGCTACAAGATCTAAGTTTTCTGGATTTTCTCTATTAAGAATATCCTATGAAAGGTTTTTAAAGGAATAATTTAAGAATGTTTGAACACATCTGGGTTTAAAACGGATGTTCTAACATGAATGTTTTTGTTCTCTGTGTTCATACATGCATTGAGCGTGTTTTTTCACATGCAGCCCGCTGGCATCGCACTGCAGCCAAGGACAAGTAATTCTGCAGTTAGACGATGAAGACTCTCACTGGAGACTTGCACAGGCTTTAGCACTGCTGATACTCCACTTAAGGGAAGAAATTGTCCATTATGACTGGAGGGAGGACAAGCGGTCTAATCATTAGCATAAAGAACTTTAAGCTTTCAACTGTTTTTGCCCACCTCCTCATTTTGCATGTGCAATGATCTCTGTTTTAAATGCTTGAGGTTTCCCTTGTTTTTCACTGGATCGACTGTAAGCCAGGACCAAAACTGATTTACTGTAGAGAATATGGGTAAAACATGAAAAGAAAAATCTGACAGCAGCTAGAACAAGAGGGAAAGAAGCAGTGAATGATTTTTTATTGTCATAGTACAAAATGGAAAAGCCTTTAAACCGAACAACAGAAACAGAAAAAGTGATTTCTAAGCAAAGGCTGACATTTCTGTTGTCAGCTTTACTTGAGTTTTAGTGCTATGTTCACAAATGATTATTTTATTTTTCATTTAGGCCTTTTAAAGACGCACTTTAAAATACTCAGCAGACTAGATTTAATTCTACTCTCCATCCATCCTCCAGTACTTATTTAAAAGTGAGAATCCTGTCTTGGACAAATCTCTCTTCTGTTGCCTCCTCCAACTCATCTGAGGATACATAAATTCCCAGCACAACTTTAAAACATTTTCTCCTGCAAGTACAGGTTCGGCCTCAAGGCCTCCTCCCAGATGGACGTGTCCGAAAAACACTCTTGTATCCTGAAGGAGCGCTCATCAGATCCTCATCAGCTCGACTGGCTCCTTTTAGTTCAGAGACGGAGCGACTCATAGGACAATGTTAGTACTTTGGTCGGCTGCTGTCAGAATGTGGATCCTCTAGTAAATTCAAAGTTTCACCTTAGCTGAGCAGCACTGCCTCATAACTATTTATTTGCAGTAAAGTTTATTTGGAGAGCACATTTCAGCAACAAGGCAGTTCAAACTGCTTTACAACATAAAAACATAGTGAAGTAATCAACTATAAACAGGCAACAAACATTTTATTTTCTCAAAAGCCATAATCAAAATCATCAAGTAAATGTACAAATATATTGATCAATTAATGTTCTGCTTACTACTAATGAAAGGCAGCTCTAAACAGGGGGGTTTAAAACCATTTTATAGCACAATTAAGTGTCTAATTAAGGATTTCTCAAACATGCATGAAAGAATCAAAGCAAGACTTTAGGTATGTTTTTGATAAAGAAATAAAATATGATGTAAAGATGAAAAAAGTAGATTTTAATACTGCCCCTTTAAACTTTTCGACTTGGGGCAGAAAATCTAGCCTGAGCTGAAATCCAACATTTATCCACTGAAAACCACAACCCCAGATTTCAAACTGATAATCTTTATCCTGGCTGAACAGAAACCACATCATTTGTATGAAACAGTGAAGAAATTTGAAGTCCCATAATCTTTGCTTCAGCTAGAGAATCCTTCAACTAAACTCATGAACAACAATTCATTACCTTTCTGGCACTTTATTAGTGGTGATTTTGGTATAGCGTAAATTGAGCCTGGAAATTCCTCCATTTTGCACCTGGCTTTACGTCTGGATGCTTAATGTGAATTGTCAGAAAGCTAACACAGGTGAGCAGTCTGCTGGGTTCACATCAGCCAGGAAACGCCTCCACCTGAGTGATGCAGCTGTTCCAACAGCTAGGAATCATTTGAGAAGAACAGAGAGAAAGAGAGGGGTCTGACCTCAATTCATATTCAACAAACTCTACACAGCACATTAACACATCACTTAGCTTGATATAACTGTCCAGTCAAAGTAAAAGTAATCCATTATTGGTCTCAAGAATAAACATGAAAAGAGGGCAGCTTCACGTAGGACACAAAACTGTTCATCTTCATGATTTTTATCACGCCCCACATCAGCGTCCGATGAGATGCTCCATATATTCTCTGATGCTGTAAGCAAAGTCCTGACTTATAGCTAAGAGAAACATGTTGAAATAAAGTCATAAATTGTCACTTTCACCTTTAGAAAACTCTGCCTGCCTGCAGGACGCCCTCCACTGCGATGGCAACATCAAATCAAAGACAAGCCACTGAAAACGACAGACGCAAAGTAAATGCATCCGGATATCAACACAGCCTGCAGCAACGACCTGATGCGTAAATTTACGATAAGAGAATTTTTCCAGACATATCAAGATGTTATCCTCGCCCAACGTGCCATCTCATCCAGCAGTTGTTCATTACATCCAGGCAGGATGAAAAACTGGAGAGGTGAGAAACTTTGAGGAGTGACAGCTTGTCCTCAAGCCTGGTTCACATACGGTGTCTGGTTGAGGTCAAAAATAGTTGTTATTGGCTGCCTTATCCCTAAAGCTGCTTTTAAAAAGATTTTATTAAGAACTCGTTTAGTGAACATAACTGATATTTGCTCTTGGTCATCTGGCATTTCTCCAAAACAAGAGGAGGAAAGAGGGAGGCTAGGATGGAGAAGGTTTGGCATCAACAGTTCATGAGTCAGAGCAATAGACTGGATTGTAAATAAATGGTCGCCACTGGCAAAATACTGACAGAAAACAGATAAAAGTGCTAAAAAATAGAAATGAAAGTCTAAAACAAGCACACAAGAAGAGAAATCAAACAGCAGTCAGGTATGTGACCAGCGAGTAAACTGGTATTAGAAGGTACATCTGTGAAGTCGACTCAAAGGATAAAAGGCAGATATTCCTGCTCCCAGGAGTCGGCACTGTATGTGAGGCCTTTCACTCACAAAACCTATAAGCTAAGAACCGGTTTGTTGAAAAAACAGCATGACTGTAAAATAATATTCTGTGTTGTCCTTGATAAATCATCTTACTGAAGCACAGATTTCATTGTGGCTGTGATGTCAAATAAAGATTTGTTTTATATCATCCTACTTCTGAGTGTTTGATGCTTTTTTTATTCATCTGCTGCTTTTAAAATTCAGCTGCTCCTTCATTCCTGGTGAGCTGTGCTTCAACAAGTTATCTTATCCTTTCCGACAATGAGTTATGGGCACCAAACAGGTTCATAATACTGAACACAACAGACTTGCAAGAAGAAAAATGGATTTACCCAACTTGAATCCTTAGCCTACGCCATTTCATTTCTTACTTTCCTTGTTATTTATAAGCCTCACTTGCTGAATAACTTGACATGCTTCCTTACCCAATCCTATTTATTTCCGTACCTCACTACCTTATCCTTCCCTCAGATCACTGCATACTTCCTCACCCTACTTTGACTTTTTCTTTTGAACGTTGCTACAACTCAAGTTTGAACCGCTACACACCAGCTAGTCCAAATATCTCTCATGTCGGTTGTCTGTTTTAAAACTGATTTTTTTATTTTATTGTTTACATTTAAATCTTTATGTGCTGAATGCTGTTGATTGCAGATAATCTGACAGCATTTAAAAACAAGAGTAGGAAATATTGAACACCATAGATTATTCACATGGAAAATCTTTACTATGGCTGGTAGGGTCTAATAAATCCTAATAATCCAGCTTTCAATGAGTTTTATTGCAATTTAAATAAATTTCACCTAGCATTCCAGAGTTTGCCAATTTTTACAAGATTGAAATGATCTTTTATTTTATTTTCTGTTGAGTAACAACAACAAAATTAAGTAAACTTTCATGTCTCTAAAGGTTTTTCAAGCTTTTTCTGAGCTTGTGGTTTATTTTGCACACCATGAATTAATAATGTAATTATTTTTGGTCAACACTACCCAAATAACTAATCACAATGCCTGGTAGATGTCAGTAGAATCTTTGTTGCAATATTTTTACTGAGTTACTTGTATCTGAATGGAGCTGATTAGCTTGTTATTCTCTGTGAAGGCATTTGGGTTTGTGTGAGCGTTTTTCAGAAGCCGATCAGGTTCAGACATCGGTTGCAGACCTGGAGCCCAAGGTGACCTCATTGCTGACATTTGTTCCGCTTGTCGCAGTAAATCACACAGTGTGTCCATCAGGATCCAGCAAATTTCTGGCAGCCACGGTGGCTGGTAAGCCGCCTGACTCTGCGGTGGAGGAGCTCAGAGCGGCTGCCTCCTGATCCCTGACCCAGGAGGAAATCAGGAGTGGCCGCTCTCTGTTCAGACAGATCAGAATGCTGAAGGGAATGCAAAGTGACCCAGCAGTTGACCTCATTTGATCTCGGCGCATTCAAGGAAAGTTTATGTTGCGTGTCGGCAGTTCCTTCCTGACGTAAAACCGTCTAAAACGCCTGCTGAGCAGAATACCAGCGTGACCGGTGGAACAGCTTGGTACAGATTATGACCTTAACAGGTGAAGATTTGTTAGTAGAGGTATCAGCGTTTTGCTGCTTCCAACCAAGTTTAAAAAATGCAAAAATATTTCAAATCTGAAAATGCTACATTTTATAAAGGGACAGTATTGTGTAAAATTGATTTTTGATATTTATATCAGTTAACCAAAAGACTTAACCCAAAGGAACAACCTAAAGATGACGGTTCATGTCACAGTCACAGCCGACAGCTCAGACCAGAGTCAACCACAGGTGTCTTATAAAACATGAGGCGTTTCAGATTAAAAAAATGTTTTATTATATTGTTACCATTACTTTTTATTTGTCCTCTGTCAACTCAAAACAGATTGCCTTACTTAAAATTAATAACCACTCATATTTTTTTTATAGCATGAATGTACCAAATAAACCAGAGAGCCTTTAACTGCAGCTGCTGTGTGATTGTACATCAGTATTTTAACTTCTCCCCTGTGCAGCATTTACTTTGACTGGCTTCAGACCAAATATTAGTTGCAAGAAAACTAAACAGACTGAGTATAAGCGGCATGAAAGGAATTCTCCTTATAGTAACATTTTAAAAGCTGCACCTCTGTAATGCAATGAAAGTCAGTTTATTAAACTGTTAAAAAAAAAAAAAAAAGTGACAATTTCAGCTGCTTCGGTTCCCTGACTGGCTAAAGTCAGCTGACAAGACAAGCTGATTTTACTCTAAATATTTGATCGAATATTTCATTTTTGTATCATAGATGACCAAATTCACTCTTCATTAATCTTCAGTGACAAAGCCATAAATGTTTCCATATATTAGAAAGGCAAAAATTGATACAATCCAAAAAGTTTGAATTATTATTTGTGCAAAACTCCTTGATGTGAGGTTTAAGTACAGAAAATGCCCGTTTCTGTGCGAGGAGGCAGCTGGTGACGGTCAGTTAACTGGTGAGCAGACGCATCCTGGCAGAGCCACTACGGACTTGGTACCATGCCAGCCAGGACAGAAGTGGGATGGGGGGCGGTGAGTGTGTGACTGAGCATGACGGGGGGTGTGTGTGGGCGTGCTCTTTGATTTGATGCTCACCCTTCCCTGCGTGGTGTCAGTGTGTGCGTTTGGGGCAGCCTTCCCTCCAAGCAGCTGGTTGTCACGGAAGCAACGGCCTGGCTAAGCGTCTGGAGGAATGTTGCTTCGGTGGCGGATCCAACTATGTGTCTCTAACACACTGCTGATGCCCACATGCTCTGGCTGATGGTACACCCCCACTGACTTTTCCTTTTTTCTACTCAGAGACTTATTTTCACCACCGTGCCAAAAGACCAATGGCAGATTAAATAGACGACTCACTTCTGAACCATTGTCTGATTATATGTTTAACATTATATATCAACAGGGCTATGGTAAGAACAAAATACATTTTTCAGTGTTTAGTTCCTCCAAATTCCAGCACAGTTTCAAGTCTGTAATGACTAAAATAAGCATTTCCACATTGGCCGCATGCCATTTAGTGTGCTTGTGAGGTGCCGTGGGTACAAACTATACTGTCCTCAAGAAAAATTGTAAGATGGATATTTCACAATGATCTCTTCAACAAAACATAATTCATTTTGTGAAAAAAACATACTGTCCTCTAATGTCTTTATTTTGAATATTAATGAGGAGTAATTTTAGCCTACTGGTGATGAAGACAACTTGCTTAAGTTGAGTATCTGAATCAGCGATGAAGGGAAGTTGAGTGACTCAGAAGGATTGGACTAGGTCAAATTATGGTCAAAATACTAGATTTTTGATCAACGCCTTCTCAGTTTTACAGATAATGGTATGAAAAACAGGAAATATGTTAATGGTAAGAGTCAGAGGGGAATGGGAAGACAAGTATGAAATTAGAAAAAGGTACCAGTAATTCAAATAACTGTTTTAACCAAGCAATGCAGAGTAAAATCTCTGAACACGCACCATGATGACCCCTGAAGCAGCTGGGCTACAACAGCAGAGGATCACAGCAGCACCACTAAAAACAGGAAAACTGAGGCTAAAATTATTTACAAGGTTCACTGAAGTTGAACAAGAAGAGATTGGAACGATGTTGCTTAGTTCAAGGAACCTCAGTTTCAGATACAACAATCAGAACTTAGGCTACAATATTTAGTTTAGATTAACTGAGTATTTAGATGCTACGATCCGCCTGAGTAATGTTGCTCTTAATAAATGTGGATGTTGAACTCTTGGTATTATGATAAAAGTAGGTTCTTAGAAAACAAAAAGGAAGTAAATAGGATGAAAAAGCAAACAAAGACCAGACACAACCATTTTCCCAGTGAATGTCAAGTTTTCAATCAGCCATACCTGAAAATAAATGAAAAGAACTACTGATCAAGTCTACTTTAAACATCACAGCAAAGTTATTTTATTGGAAGCAAAATAAAATGAAATAGGGTATGAAAAAACTCTCCTTGCTCAGTGCAAAAACACCACCCAATAAAAACTATCATACATTTCTAAATGCCTATCTCGACTTCACTATAATGCAACAGGGGGCATTTAGTTGCAGCTAAAGCTTTTAAGAGGGAGCAATTTAACGAGCAGACAGACTGACTCACCCGCCCTCACAACCACCTACTTCATTTTTCCTGTTATATTTTTTATAGATCTTTAAAAGAAAAACTGCTATCACAGAAACTCTGCGCTGTGGTGATGTCTTTCTCTGTGCTACTGATCAGTGTCTGTCCTCTCAATCTGAACTGAATCTGACCTTTAATATAAGCATCGCGACCCTGAGAACAACTGCTCAGTCAGCTACAGAATGCTTCACAGAAAGGACAGAAATTAGAGAACTGATATGAGAAATACAGTTTAGAAACCAGAGGCTCTTTAGTGTTTTTACTTTTCACCTAGCAATATGTTTCAATAAAAATTTAATTAATGTTTGGATACTGAATCAACATAGAGAGTATTCTCATCTACATCACGCCTCTTGGACTCTTTAATATCCTGAATAAAATACAAATTTTCTTTTCTTTCCAGAATCCGGTTTGGGTTCAGGGAGAAAATATATCTGACACTTTTAAGGACATAAAATATTTATTTCTGGTGACTAAAATACCCCAGAGTGATTTGAAACTCATTAAGATTTATTTGTCTGTTTGCTGAAAGAAGTCATAGCCATTGAACTGGAATCTGTTTACTCTCATCTCCAGCTCTAAGTCAATAAACAGCAACGATGTGGTGGTGTTACATCAGGTGAAAGGTCATCATCAGTCATTGGAAACAAGTCTTCAAACTTCAAGACTCACATTCACAGTTTAGGGCTTAAAAGTAAACTAACAAAGGAGGACGGCATCGAATAAACACCAGTGGCAACAATCGACCAGCTGACTTTACAACATAGTGATTAACCAAAGATGTGGTTTTTACTGAAGGAACTTTTCCTGCAGGAGTTTTCTGGGACTGTTTTGTCTACCCATGACTTTTTGGATGTACATATAATTATGGGCGGAGCAACGACAGTAGATGTAAGACAAACTGAATTTTAACCCCACTTGTGGAAAAGCAAAGAAATGATAGTGGGGATAAAATACAGGAACCAGGAAATTGATGGTAAAAAAATTAAAATAAATAAAATTCAGGCTGAATTAAGAAACGTGATTCAAATGAACTACTTCTAAATGTAAAGACAATTATAGAAACTGCTTCTTTAACCCTGGCTCACCATCAACTGGACCTTCAGAAATGGCAAATTGCACATTCTTAAAAGTACAGGGCAACTCGACAGACACTGCATATCTAAAGCTGACTGTGAATAATTAGTAACAAAAAAGTCTGCAAGTGTTATCCCTTTGTTTACCTTAGGGAAGCATGCAAGTCAACAATAAAACCTAAAAGATTAAACATGCACTTTTGAATGAGCCTTTTATCCAGACTGCACAACAACAACGATTTGCTTCTTACTTGCAATCAAATCAAGAATACTTTGTCTTCTCAGGTAAAACATACAGCAATGACTTTGCAATGCACTTGTGTAGATGACAAGAAAAAACACATAGAAACAAAACGATTCCCAAGAAAATATTTTAGTTTTATGTACGGTCAACTACAGTTTAAAAACAGTTTATATAAAGAATAAAAAACTGATTTTTAAAGCTCCCTTATACAACCTTTTCAGATGTTTACAGTTAAATGTATTTTAATAAATAAATTCATGTTTCCGTTTAGAAAATTTGAATTATAACCAGTGTTTAAACTCTAATGACGAAAAGATGAGATTTCTCATGTTAAACGTTACTTTCTATCACAATAATGTTCTGATATTTTTGCACTGCACACGTAAAAATAGCACATTATGCAGGATCCAGCTTTGGCTCCACATGATTCTGGCCTGACAACAAGTAGAGTTTCAAAGCATGTCAGAAGGATCTATAAAAAATGAGCCGAATCTCAGAGTTATGATTCTGTTCAATATTCACACCTAGAAACAAGGCAGCGGCCTATTAAAGCTGGCTTCAAACGAAGCTGCTTATCTTTTTAATTAGGCCGCAGGTTGTGAGTGAGCGATATTGCTCTCGGAGCCGATGTATATGTAATGTGGAGCGGTATTGATTGTGGGGAGAGGACGGCGAAGAGGCCCATTCAAGGTTCTAGCTCCGTGAACTGTTCAATACGGGAGCTAATAAATAATATCAAAGGCAAATCCTGGCTGAAGGTGGATGAGATGAAATCTCTTTATAATGCAAAACCCAGAGGTAGCGGCGAACAGGAGGGGAGAGGTAGCGCGAGTAGATATTTCTTTTTGCTGGGAGCCAGGGCGACAGGATATTGCAGGAGAGTGCAGCTGAAGAAACAAATAACCCGTCTTTCATCAATAGCAGATTAAAATGCAGACAGAAAAAGGAATAGAAAAGGCAGCCCTAATTATATTCTCTGGAGCTGGTGCTTTTTTCTGACTGTTTTGACACAGCTAATATGCTTTTCGGTGAATTACCCCCTCCCACACACACAAACAACGCCATCAACCTCCACCTCACCAGGTTATCTGGGTCTAATAGGCAATATGAGAAGCTATTTACACTTCAAGGTGCTAATGCAACACTTTCCTCAATCTTATTACCGTCAAAGTGATTTTCTCACCTGTGTGTTGACAAGAGAAATTAGACAAGAGTGTTTGGATAGCAGCATTCCCAACATCAAACACCAGACTACAGAGGAGTTAGCACCCTGGCCCCTACTGGTCTATTACACTGGAGTTTACAGCTACAAACTGCGAGTTAGGAATGTGATTTAAGAGATGAAAATCAACACAATGATTGGCGCACAGAAAACATGTGAAAGAATACAATAATGTGTATCCATGTCACACAGAAAACTGACATAGAAATAACATTTAAATTAAAAAAATTGATAAGGAAATACATTATGCTGATTGACCACAACATTGTAGATGAGAGCTCAACTCTTATGTACAATCTGATTTTATCTGAAAAGATCAACTTAGATTGAAAAAAACAAAACTTACAGTTAAAAATATTTATAATTTTAACCAAATTAATGGATCTCAGTTATTTACAACTGGAAATTAGAGATGCCTGATATGTTGACGTCAACATCAGTATTGGTCAATATCAGTCATTTTTTTAGCATATTGGTATCGGTCCAAAAAGTGGAACCAAGAGGATATTAACAACCAACAATGTTTATTCAAATCTTTTTGTCGTTTCTGTATAAGTTTCAGAATGTGGAAATGGCGTCGATAAATATTAGTTATTGGCAGTAACAGTAATATTAATATTGGATATAAATATTGGTCCAAATTGGTCCACGTTCCTCCTTTAAATAGTAGCCTATTACAATGATGTTGTACTTGGAAGTTTAAATTTTGTGCAGCCCTTTCTTGCCAACTAACACATACTTGGTGATGCCAGCATTTGCTAAAGTTTGAATTGAAACAACATCCATGCGTGTTCACGTTTTCTCGGTTAAATGCTTAAAACACAGGTTTCCAAATGCATTGCTAACAGGATTTGGTGCGGCTAATGAATGAGCTAATCCTGCATGTTTTCCTGACTTTAAACAGAAAAACATTTGTCATTTCTTCTAGATCCAAATTATTCTAAGCTAAATAAAAAACTAATTTTTTTTCACATTATAACAACTACAGTGCAAGCATCAGAGCAGTATGAGTGCTATTGTGCAAAATTAGGTCTATTTTTCAGCCCTAACCCTGCTGTGCAACACACTTCTTTCTAGTACATTTATTGTTTATCACATGACTACACAAACCAGTCCAACATCTCCACCAGTTGGAGAAATCTGTTCTGCTCAGCAGCTTGAACTCACCAGAATGCAAATTGAAAATTAAAGTGGACTTCCTTAATCTGCCGTCCTAATCCACCTCCAAAGTGAGAGGTAAAAAGAGAGGAACAATCCCTACGAAAGGTTCCATTAATTATACACAACAAGAAATACTACAAAAGAGGGCCTGCTCTTTGAAGATACTGAGCACTAAATGTCACCCAGAGCTTTTGAAGTTCTCGACTGGCTTTGTCTCTCATTTCTCCTCTGAATGAAACGAAGCGCCGCAGACAGACGCAGTCGGCAATGGTGATGGAAATTTTACCTTGTGGTTGCAATCCTTTCACAGAGAGATGAAGAAAAATAATCTGCGCTCTGCCAGTACTGTAAACCTGGGTTTTGCATGCATTTCGAACAATGTGTGAAAATCGACTTACTAAGTAAACCTGCAAATAAGATGTGTTTCCGATTAGAGACTGTTTGCTGGAATTCATCAGTCGCAGAGTTGCAGGGATGTATTGATAAGTAATGTATACTAAATCTGGCTCACACAGACTGAATGTTATCTGAGAGTTTAAACATTTGCAGACGTTGCTGCAGAGTTATAAGCTATTACAGCTGCCATTTCTGATACTGGTGCAAAGTAAATATTATACAGTCTGCTGAATTAATGTGAATCCATTGTCTTAAGGTACCAACTATAAATCATTTTATTACTCTGCATAAAAGTAGTGTGTCTGCATTAGAAGATAAAAGTAAATAATAAAATAGCATAAGCATACTGAAAAAAAACCCGTTAAATTATTGAACTTTGGATTAAGGAGAAACGCAGAGGTTTGTTGTGGAATAGCGAACGAGATCTTTAGCCTTACTAAGTTGCTAACTTTATCATGAAGTCATAAAATGTTTGGATGTTATACGTCATGCAGAAAGAAT
This sequence comes from Xiphophorus maculatus, assembly GCF_002775205.1. Taxonomy (NCBI): domain Eukaryota; kingdom Metazoa; phylum Chordata; class Actinopteri; order Cyprinodontiformes; family Poeciliidae; genus Xiphophorus; species Xiphophorus maculatus. The sequence continues at coordinate 27,096,070 of NC_036448.1, forward strand.
AGATTGTAGCCATGCAAAGAGCTGCATAGTCTGCATTCTAGGAACAAAGTTTAGATAGTTCCCAGTGAGGATTGAACTAGGCCAAGGCTGCTACAAGTTACAGATCAACTCTGGTGTGCATGCACAGGGTGTGGAGACAGAGGAGAGGTGGTTGTCTGGGCTTCATCTTTTCTGCTTTTTGCAGTTAAATTAGTTCTGTTGGAGGGGAGTGGGTTGAGAAAGACAGTAAAGTGATCAGAAAGAACCAGTTCCTCTGAATCATGGTACTCAACTGGCCCAAGCTGTAGACACTGTGTTCTGACCCACTAATTAGAGACCCGAACCCACAGTAAACCCGACATATTTCAGTTAAGATGTTACTACTTTAGTCATTTTTAGACTGTAATTTGTATAAGCAGCATAACGTCTCCCATTTGTAGCTTTTGTTGAACATCTTTCAGCTCCAGTTTGTCGCTTGTTGTAAGGGACAAATTGGAGTCAAGCGCAAATCTTCTGGGATGTGTGATTGATAGGAGCAGAGCACTTTTATTGTTATTACAGTCTAATGAACTTCTGCATCTTTATTTCTTTCTTTCCTCAACAGTGAATTTGGTTTCCTCTGTGTTGGATGTCATGTAGGCTTATTAGAAGCGCCACAGAACCCAGAGCCCAACCGGACCATCAAGGAAATAATTTCAGGTCAGGCCATAAATCTAAACTTCTCCTCTGGGACGGGAAATTCTTATTAAAGATGCAAAGCCAACAAACCTGCAGCTACTATGTGATCACATGTCGATATGAATCAAAACGAGGTTCACACACCTCGCTGAACTTCTGCCATTCAGAATTCAGGCAGTGCTGCAGGCAAAAGGGCTCCAACACAGCAACAGGGTGTAGCAATCGTTAATTAGCATGAGCCATGCTCCCCTTTGACCTGCTTGCTCTAATTTCCTTCAGCAGCTTTAAGTGCACTCAGAAGGTGACTGCAGTCAACTTTACAAAGAAAAAAAAATTGAATGTTCATATTAAGTTTAACAACCATATCATGCAGTGCACCATACCTAATGTGTTTTTAATTCAGCAAAGATTTGCTGTGTGTTTTTATGAAGGATTTCTCATGAGGCTCATTTCTTAGAAGTTGATAACTGATGAGACTTAGAGAGAATGAGCTGATTCCCTGAGGATTATAGGGCAATGAACAGAAACATGGAGAGTTGACAGTGTTAGGATGGTTATGCAAGCTAAATATTTTCTATTTTCTGCAGAGAAATTCTAAATTAATAAACTATTAGCTGTGTACTGACTAAGCGCTTAAATTATTGATCTAATTTCCACACATCAAAGCTTTAATCCTGATTCTAAATTCAGCCAGAACCAGTCCTTAATGGGCAATCTTCATCCTCACCCTGATCTAGTTTTCAGTGAAATCAGGAACAAACAAAGCCTGGCCTTTCTTTCTCCTTTTTTCAATTCTGTCCTCAGCTTCTTCTCAACCACCTTCTCCCTTTGTAGGTGAAAGAAATCATGGGAAAAGGGAGCAAGAAGGAGGCACAGAGGAGGGAGCTTGACTAAAGAGAGGACTGAAAGAAAAAAGTGGAGGAGTCGGCAGCGGCACTTGAGTGCCGTTGCAATCAAGGCCTGTGCGCTCAAGAGGGGCCAATCAATCCAGCTGTCTGCCTCTACATCTCATCAGGCATCGTGAAGACAGCTAAAAATGAGCGGCAGGGCCCAGACAGGCTCTTCGGGCAGCTCAGAAGGCAACAGGCGAATAACAGGCGACTTCAGTTCAGAGTCTATAATAACAGATTCAGAGAAGAAAAAACGTCATGAAAGTCTCCGATTTGGTCAAAATGATGGAAAGATAACTAGCCTTATCCAGCCACTTCTACAGATGTGTGTAATGTGACACTTTACTAATCCATGCTCCCAATTTGGATCCAACAATATCATGGATGGACTTAAACCAGGGGTGTCCAAAGTGTGGCCCGGGGCGATTTGTGGCCCTTAGATTGCTTTTGTGAAATTTGAGAAAGAGGCAAATTTTACCCGTCCAGCACAACTGCTTGGTGCAGATTTTTATTTTAATCAGGTAAATTACCGACATAATATCCTTATTATGTTTAACAACCATATCATGCAGTGCACCTAATGTCCATTGTACAAAATACAATGAACATTGTATGACGTCAATATTGTAATTTTCGTACAACGGAAAATGTTACCACTAAATAATAATCTTTTTATAACTAAGCTTTTGTAATAAGTAGAGCCACATTTATTCATAAACTTTTACTAAATATTGCTGCATCTGTCGTTAGCTGAAATAATTTCTTAGTGGGTATGAAAATTAGATTTCATACCCACACAAGATGAGGTTGAATCAACCAAATAACTGAAGAATGAAATGGTCAAAGGGCATAATGACCACGGTACGGCGACAAAAGGATTTTTTTACAATTTATTATTGATTATAATGTCATGGGGTAACCAAACCGAAAATCAAATAAAATCCAAACTTATGATCCATTCCACATCCACTGTGGTGCTTCCACATTTTGCATGTTCCAAAGTGGTGACCAATTAATTTTGGTGGTTAATGGAAAAATGAAGTTGCCATAGAAAACTAAGACGTCACTTAAACAGAACTTGCATGACATGAAATAAATTAAAAGTTCTCAGAAAATCCACAGTAATTTGACATCTATCAGCTGAAAACAATGATCATTTCTACCACAACAGACACGAACGTTTTCACTCTCTGGCTCAAATGAGGCTGTAAAATACATTTTTGATAGTTAAAAATGTCTTCATTTCTCCTCTAGATTTGTGCTTAAAAAGGTCCAACAGAGCCTTTTACAATTGTTTGATGATGTGATATATGTATGCATGACAAAACAGTAAAAGCAGATCAAATGTGTGAAATTCAGATCATGCAGTGTATTTCTGCAGTGGCTTCACACAGATAAAACACACAGACAGATGCCAGCTGGTTTTATATTCTTAATGTATCGTTGTTTATTCAGTCCTGCATATGCATGTTGATTATTTCACCGGTTTGTTTATTGTATTAATTTGTTTAGTGACGCCACCACAGGACAATCTGGAATCTTAACATTTCAATTACATTGAGGGCTGATGCAGAAAAACCAAAGTAACATTTTTTTTAAGCATTTTTCCAAACTAATATTGATGATAAACATTTCCCCGACAACAAATGTGAAAACCTCTTCAGTGTCTTCATGGCCATTCCATAAAAATGTCTTAATATTTCAGCAGCTGTAATTTTGGGGATATTATGGGTGCTATAAGTCATACTCTGTGGCGGAAAGGAAGCTTATAACCAAGAAAAATCAGCAAGATGAAAATTGATAATTAGGAACAGTCATCAGGCCGACATGCTGATTAAATCTGAGGATATTAGAAAAATTCTCTACAATGACTTCACTCTGCGCGTTAAAAATGTATATTAAATTATTCAAGTTCAGTGCTAACAAGTTTCAGAGGACAAGGCTTGTTCTTCTGTTCAGTTGAGATCACAGAGAAGATATGAATTATAGGAAATACAGAAGAATTTAAATTAGGTGATAAATAATAGATGTAGCTGAGAGACACCTCTACACTGTACTGTCGTATTGAATGTAAGAGATGATGTCATACATGACCTGATCACATTTAAGTTGAGAATCGGTATTAGTCGCATCTGTAGGTTTAAAGTATGGATTTCCATATGTCATATATGGATGAAGTATGAAATCCAACTGCAGGATTTTACAAAATAACATTTTTTTTAAAAGCACTATGAAGAAATAAAACACTTATTCTGCTTTGTGAGACACGTGATCAAGCTCATTGCATTATTTTGCAAACATTTTGCAACATATTTGGACATGCAAGTGCAGAAATAAATTAAATCATTTAAAATTATTCATGTAGTTTAAAAAAACTCATGATAGATTATATTCAAGTGACATTTTTCAGACATTTGTCCATTTTTCTCAGAAAATCTGGATGTTACATAAGATTAACAAAAGATATTCAAACGCAAACTTTAAGTCTACATAAAAAAGCATAGTATGGACAATGAATAATTGGTTGCTGTTCTTTTTCCAAACATTTAATTTTTGCATTGTGGCACTGCTATTTTTTTATTCTCTTCTGTGGAGAGTTTCACTGACTAGCGAACAACTGTCAAATCAGCAAGTTTCCTAATCATCATGTCGGCCATATTGTAATATTTCTGCATTAGAAATCCTCTCCATCACCATAGAGTTTTTGTTACTAATGCCTGGAATATGGGCTTTTCTGCAGGTGTATGCACAGTGAGGCTGACTGGTTGGACTGGACTCATTTTATAAGTCAGGCTGGTATTTGGAAGAAGTTGGTGATGCAACAGTTCAGCAGGAAACATTGTTGAAATGTGAAATAGAAGTTTACTTGAAATGATCAGAGAGCATCTCTGACCATGAAATCTGGACAGTCCAGTCTGGTTTTGGGCCAGTCCTCTGCACAAACAGCTTCCATGTGTTTAATTGTTGCAAAAACTTTCCTGTAAATCCATAGTTTTCCTACCTACAAGCCAAAGATGGCCTGAGGCTGGGCAGAACATAACTTTTGAAGGAGTATTTGAAGTGGAAAAAATTTGTTGCCGTCTGATGTTAAAAAAAAGACAAAAAAAACATTCTGAGCAAGTCGAAAAACAGCAAACCTAAAAAGTAAAGCTTGTCATTTGGTGAAAATCCCTTTTCCCATAATTTAAAGATTTCTTGGACCAACTAATATTATAAGACCAAGTACATTTGGTCTGTTTTGTAGTGCAAATATCTTAGTACACTTCAAGTAAGACAAAACCCACAAAGGTAACTTTTCAGCAAGATATAGGAGCTTCTTTTAACTCTTTAATTTCTTGATGTAGATTAAAACAGTACTACTTCCACTGGAAGACCATTTTACTTAAAACATGGGAAATATGACTTGGTATAAGTGAACTAATCTGATAGCACTTCTAAATAATGTTAAAAAGTTACTTGTAAAAGTTAGTTTTGCCTTATTTCAAGTGAAGTAAGATATTTATATTAGAAACTAGACAAAAGTACCTTTTTGCAGTGTAAGTGATCAGTGGCCTTATGTGAATGGAAGCTTGATTTTCAGAGGGCAGTTTTGGTCTTCACTAGCAATTTATGCCAAAATATAATGAAATAGAAAAACTGACCTTGTGTTATTCTATATGTGGCTACCTGTTTTAACAATAAGCTTAACTAATTTTACAGAAAAGTCTCCCTAGCAGCTTTAATCTCTGCATAAGCACGGCCCTTTGAGGTAAGAAATCTTTCCCATTTCCGCTCTGAGAACTGTTCCCTGCTGTTGTACAAAGACAGTTACACAAACAGCACAAATCATCATTAGAAAGTGTGAAAGCTGCAGCAGAGTTTAGCACTCCCACATCTCACGAACAAAAATGCATCAGTGCTGGCAGCCGAAGTCCATCTCCTTCCTTCCCGACTCGCTAGCTGAGGGAATGATGTAAAAGCGATGCAAGCGCAAAGCCAGCTTTTGCTACAAGGTGGCCATCTGGGCGAGGTCTGCCAACCCCGCTGTGAACGTCAGGAGTTCGGGCCAACTCGCAGAGATCCTGCCAGCTGCGAGAGTGGGAAAGGGGGCTGTTGGTGCCAGCGGGCCCGTGCCAACGACGGGGGAAACGGGGCCGGCTGGATGGTTGAGTGGCTGGCAGGGCGGTTGTGGGGTTGGCTGGGAGGATCACGCTGCACCGCTGTGCAAACTCCAGCTCGGCACAACACCTGTGTCCCTCCCCACTCCTTCTCCGTCCAATCCCTCCCTCTCACTTGACGGCAGGACTCGCAGATGCTTGCAAAGCTCCTGAGGATGGTGGAAAGCTTTTCCAATTTCTCTGAAGTCGGACCAAAATAACCACAGGTGACTCTGGATCAGCGAAGCTCTGGAAAGCTCAGATGAGGCATCTTGCAATTCAGACGACGACGGAGAAAATAAAAAGCACAGCGTGTATTTCAGAGAGCCGCATCACTAAAAACAACGGGACCCCTCCCCCCATTTCTCCCTCACTCACCATTCTGATTCTTTTCTTTGGCAACAGGTGAGAGGAACCGCTCGAATCAATAAGCCTTCGGCAAGCGATGAAAACTGATTAGCAGGTGAGCTGAAATGAAGTTAACTGAAATGGATTTGCCAGCTCCTGCAGGGCACGGGGAGATCGCTGGACGGATCCCAATGCCAGAGCTGTTTCCAATGCAATCACGCAGGCAATCAATGGGAACAATTAAAGGAGTTCCAGACAATGACGACGATGACACAAAATCATTCGCCGCTGTTAATAATGACAGCACATGTAGGCAGGCTGTCAAATGCAACCATTAAACTCTTTCCCTGAAACTTTTCAGATGGAATGATATTACTTAAATTACATTCAAAAGAACCAACAGTCATGTGTTTCAAATTGTAGACAGTAAACGCATATTTAAAGGGGCATCATTATGTGTTTTCCAGCAACATAGTTCCATTTTACAGCATAATCAAGTAACTGTTAACTTCAGTTGTTATAAAAATGTTTTAATATTCAAATAAAACTTAAAAGAAATTCTACTTCCTAATTTAACGCCTTGATATTGAGTCTCTGTCTCTCTAAAAGCTCCTGCTTTTTCTAAAACTCCACCTTCAGGAATTCATCACAACATGGCTCCTCTATTACCCCTTAAAGCAGAATCAGAGTGAGCATCTACAAAGTGGACAGGTGTCAGAACAACAGTTTTACCAGGTTTGCACTGCAAAGTAGCTCATGTAATAAGCTCAGCAGATGTGCAGTTCCACCAGGTGTTTGCTAATTGCTGCTGGCTAGTCTGAAGGAGCTGAGTGGAGCTGGATGGTTGCCCTGGGACTTCTCAAACATGCATGAAAAATCAATGCACCACTCCAGGTATGTTTTTGATGAAAGAATAACATTATAACATGACATAAAGAAAAAGAATTTGATTTTACATAATTTTTTCCCCTTTAAGAAATGCAGAAAGTCTCCCTTAAGAGACAACCTTTAAACAGAGGCTACACTTTCCCAGCATGCACTTTGCAGGAGAATAATAATGGCTATGATGAGGACCTTTGAAAGGCAGTGCTGCTGCCGCTCTCTCCAACTCTGAGGTAAGTTGAAATTGTCTGTAATGACAGGATCCGGGAGCTGTGGGCTGACAAAGTCACAGAAAGACTTCCAGCAAAGCAGCAACACGCAATTTTAACGCATTACTTAGACATAATTACGGCTACATTTCCTCACTTTGTTATGACACACAAACTGGTGAGGCACTGGTGCGAGAGGGGAGATGGCCCCCCGTGGGCTGAGGCCACCACATCAATAACGAGGAGAAGGGAGGTGGATGAAACGCATTACTTTGACCTAAAGAGCTCAGTAATCACATTTGGCATTTTGACAAGTGTTTAGCTGCAGTGAAGGTCAGTTCTGTCGGCATACGAGATCTATGCTAATCCAGTCAGACTGAAGAAAAAGGAGAAGAAGCTGTGAGGAGGAGGGAGGAAAATCGGGGATGCTGCTGATGGAACCCGGACTGCTCTTCACCTCAGGGATCAACCTCATGATCCCACTGAGGTGGCAGAGAGATCTGTGACTGGAGCCGGCACCAGAGACGTTCACAAGTCATTTTTTACAAGTCAGAGTCGAATTTCAAATGACTGAAAATAACAGTCTTACATCAGATGCATCCCAAAAGTCTTCAAGTGTGAAGAGTTCAGATTCATTTATCCAGTAGGCCAACTTAGCTTGCTACCATCTCGAAAAAACTATACTTTATACATTGACAGCACATAAAGACTATTTCCTGAATGAATAAAACAGGAAGTACTTTTTTTGGAGGAAGTGTATATGTGGTGACACTAACAGGAAGAAAATGAAAGACTTGCACACTGTAATGCACCTAGTAGCTAATTGATCTGAAAACTATGATGGCTCAGAAGGGTCAACAAAGTCAAAAGCCACAATGAGGATTTGTTGCTCGTGCAACGCCACAGTTTATGTTCAGGGTCACTCAGTTCCAGGCATCTGAAAATATGTAGGACACCGTTAAAGTTCAAACACACACATTTGAACTTACACAGCAACGTATCGCCTCATTCATCACACAAAACAATCTGATGAACTTTGTTACTCAACAAAATAAAAGATTCCAGAAAAAAAATAAAGAAAATGGGTTCAAAGTTGGTTTGCTCAACTCTGATTAAGCAGTGAAGTTTAAGTATCTTCCAGGATTCAACCTCCAGAAGTTTAAATATGTCATTATTTAGAAAAAAAAAATAATAATAACCATTTTTTACACTACATTACATTCTTGTGTGGAAAGTGTCACAACATTGTGAAAGAAGGGGAAAGCTGTTGTTCAGTTGTCAGTCAGTAACTCATCAAGAACCAGTGAAAAATTCAGAAAGCAAATTATTTTGCTTTGTGCGTCTGTGAAACAAAGTGTTATATCGTTCTTCCTGTTAAGATGGAGTGGTTCTTCCCCACCATCCCCACATGCTTGTTCAGGAGCCCGCTGAAAAGTTGATGACTCTATGCACTTGCCTGTGGTTTCTCTGATAGCTTAAGGAATTGCAGTATATCAATTGCCTTTCTCTGGATTTTGCTGATATTAACTAAATATGAAATGAAATCCTTATATTTCAATGTAATTTGGATCTGTTTTTTGAAATGTGCCTTTAGATGCAATAAAATTGTTACAAACAAAGTCCTATGTTAAAAAGCCAAGTTAGAAATGCACAATTCTTGCATTTATGAGACCAGCCTAAAATGTTTAGCTTTATTGGAGATGTATAAAGAAGTCACCCAAAAAAAAAAATGTAAGTGATTTTGTGAATGCAAAGAATATGACCATGACTTGAGGGCAATACATATTCAGGAATATTAACTTTAGAAAAGGTAAAGAACAAAAAAAGGTCTCTATCTAAATCCCATGAAGTTTTTGCTAATGTGATCTACCCCCAAATTCCCTTTCCTGAAGAAATATGAAAACTACTAAATCACAATGTGGTTCTGACGTTTTGTCCAATATTTTAAAGCAACCGTTCGAAGCGTCAAGTAAAAGCAGAAACTGCAAATCCAAAGCCGATTGCTTAAAGCCGGGATAAAAATTATTGTAGGAACGATTTTTAATTCGAGTAAAAGCAGAAACTCTTCTAACGGTCAACAATCCCTAGAGAGGACAGCTTTGGGGCATTTATGAATAACTCTCCTCACACAGAGAGCCGTCATTAGCATGTTTTCAAAAACAACTGCTGGTGGCATAAAAACGGCAGAAGTCAGGCCAGCAGACGGAGCCGGGATAAGGCCATGTCAGCTGCTCTCCTCCTGCTTTAAGTGCTAATTGAGCTGCCCACCGTCCTGACCCTGACCCCCGGCCTATTCACGGGGTCCCGTTCTCACGGCCGAGACGCACGGCTGGAAGCTGCCTCTGGGTCCTCCACCCACCCTTCGCCGGACAATGAGGGTCACCACCTCGCTGCCCACCATCTTGACATCCACCCCCACATTTGACAATGGCCCCCCCGGTGGCCCCAGAGCAAACCTCTCCACTCCAACCTCACCCCCCCACCACAATGGGTGGAGGCGCGTGACAGAAGCGGCATCATGGATGCTTAAAATGCAACTCTGGGTCTGGTCAGGAGAGAAGCATTAATCTGACTCTTTTTGGCTGCTTGGGGCCCCGAGGTCACAATCAGTTCATTGTGAGAGGAAGAGCAATCCATGCCATGAGTTAAGAGAAATGAGGTTCTTAAACAGGCTCAACAACACAATGTTTTTCTAAGACATCTAATATATTTTAGGAATTTAAAATGCTCCTTTATTGGTTTTATGTTCCATGGATTGGATATGGGGGAGAAAAGCAGCCAAAATGTCAGACATGAAAGATGAAATATTTACAAATAAAAGGAACAAATCTATAGATGCACATTAATATCACTACATGAAATATGTTTCAGCAATCTGTATATCTGGAGATGGCTACGTTCACTTGTTTGTTTGTTGTTGTTTTTTCTGCTTGTTTGAGAAATATATAAGCCTAAGTAGATATTTATAAAGATTTTAATTGAATTAAGTCTTGCTAAATTAATGTTTTTGGTTCTTCTGAGCTTTACCTAATCTTTGTAATGACAGGTGTTTGAAAAATTTAATGGAAAACTTCTTTCATTTAAAGCTACAAAAACCAAATGAACTCAAACTTAGAAGTTCACATATTTTAGTAGAACTTTTGTTCCATTTAACTTGTAACTCTACAAGAACTATGGCATCATATGAAAGAAAAATAGATCTTGGAAAGTGAATATGTCTTTCCAAATTAATTTATTAAACTTATTACAAACATAGCTGTTTAAAAAAAGGAAGGGAAAGCTTTGAAAAGAAATCAGCTTAAAATACTTAGTTTGTTCAACCCAACTCTGTAAATTCAGCTGATTTTACCATGCCAGGTTTTTAAATTTAATTAAAACGAGACAATTGGGAAGATAAAAACATTACATTTAGAAAATAACTAAAACCAATTTCCCAACATCATTAAAAATATTGTGAAATAAAATCCATGCAAGGCTTTGAAAAAAAATTTGAATTTATTTCTAAAGTTTTCTACACATAAACTTTGCAATTAAAAGTTATTTCCCTTTCATGTGTTGTTTTAATTGGAAGGAAAAATGGCACACTTTGGACAAAAGCCACAAACATACTTCAAACAAAAATCAGGAAAAACCAGAAACATTGTTCCATGTGAAACTTTAATATGAGCTCAGCAGAAATATGACTTAGATTATTTTCTAATCGATAAATCATGAATCAAATTGAAAATCCCAGATTTCACATGTATGAAGTAACGACAGAAAGTTTTATTCTATACCAGTGTTGTTTAAGGTGCGGCTCGGGGGCCACTGCGGTTCAGAAATGTAAAAAATTTGGCCCTCCAGTAAATGGAGTTGATGCCGTTTTTTGTACCCATTTGTTCTTTTCTACTTTGCTTCACAAAGTACTGCATATTCAAAGTATTGCATATTCAAAGTACTGCATATTGAAAGTATTGTATATTCAAAGTATTGCTGAGCAGGTAAGAAGAAAAAAAACCACAAAATTATGCAGCATTTTAATTGGAAAAAGAAGTGCCACCCTGAGGACTTTCAGTCAGCTGATTTTGGCCGACAGGCGAAAAGTTGGACCTCACAGTTCCACTGCATCAAACCTTCAGACATGTCAGCTCTTTTCCTTTTATCATAATCAAACATCTCTAAAGGCTTCCAAGCATAAAGGAAAACTAACATCTTTTTCCGTCTTACTGCTCAGCTCTCCTCTGGCCCTCAAACATGTCGTGCTGATATATTGGCTGAGATTACATCAAATAAAAACTAAATCATTTGCAGCACAGCTGCCAAATGCTTAAACACACCAGTTTGTGTCAGAACACGCGGCCGTCCAATCCTCCCTGTGCGCTGCTGAGCGACCATAAATGATGATAAAACGACATCATTACAATGGCCATGTTAAGCTTAATGTTTTAGAAAACCTCTATAAAACCCAGAGATGGGGGGGATGGAGGGGTAATGTAGCCATTGGAATGGATTGATATTCTGGTTGAATATGACAAACGACATTTTAAAGACGGAACCACCCACACCATTGCACTTTAGCCGAGAGGATGCTGTATTTCATCTGGAGCACGTTCTGTCAAATGTTTGCATTAAAGGCAATCGAGGCTCATCCGTGACCCTGCAGCGCCAAACGAGAACGCCAACAATGGCACTTAAAAGCGGAGCGAAGCAGTTGCAGCCGTTGCATAATCTCCACCTAAAATAAAAAATAATTTGAGGAGGATGGAGGAGGATGGAGGGGGGCTGAAAGAGGAATTTAGTGCCTGTGAAGAGGTGGGACTGCAATTATCAAGCAGGGATAAAAAGAACAAGAAAAACAGACAGTGAGCTACTGATGTCGTTACTTTGACTGACCCAATTTTCCTTGTTCAGGTGAAATGACGGCGTGTGTTTGTGTGTGTGTTACACTGAGGGAATATCAGCAAAGTCTCTCTCTCTCTCTGGACTGACAGCTTGGCTAATGGCAAACGTTCCTCCTTTCTGCACTCCCCTCTTCATTAACACCCCCTCTCGTTACAGTCACTCACACAGCAGCTCTGTGCGTACCCTCACACACTCCCACACACCTTTATAATGTCTCCACAGCTGGATTCCAGCGTGGAAGATCGCTACTGTCGCTCTACATGTTGCAGAACGGCCGGAATGATGCTGGCTTCACAGAAGATTACTGAGGAGTTTTAAAAATGTGGTAAACAGGAAGCTTGGAAGCATGTTGTTCTGGGTTTTATCTTTGAATAATTATGAACTTCCATTTCATTTCTTCATAAGGTCTAAAGCTGCATTCACACCAGTCCTGCTTAGTCAGCTTTAATCCAACTCCAGTCCGTTTGCCTAAAAAATCCGGTTCACTTGTTGAGGTGTGAATGTGTGATCAAACTCTGATGTGGACCAAAAAGGTGAACTTTGGTCCGACTAAAAACTTTGATCTCAGTTTGATTAAAGTGAACTCTGGCACGGTTCGAATCCATATGTGAACACCAAGCGAACTGGAGACCGCTCCAAAAGCAGGAAGTGGACTACAGCACTGGGCATTCTGGGTAAATACAACCAAAACAAACACACAAGTGTAAGAAATGTCTTGCATTTCACCAAAGACAAAATACAAATCTTACAACTGCTAAAATCTGACAATCCATTTTTGTTTTCATTTTGTGAAGAAGAAAGTTGCGCTCAGTGTCTTCAGAGGTTAATGTGTCGTTTTCTTTGTCATTTCTTTCCATAGTTCTTGGTACAGCGCCCCCACAAGCGAGGGGCTGAACAGGTTTTCAGTTAGTTTGACACAGTGTAGCACAAAAGAGAATCACAGCAGCTGAAAATGTAACAAAAGTCCCCAATGGGACGAGTCTATCAGACTACCAGGTGTGAAAGGGCTCTAAGATTTTTAGCTGAAATTGACAGGCTTGTAATGCTGACATTGCGTCAATCAAATGGAAGATTCATACACACACACACACACACACACACGCACAATTGAGTCTTTAGCTCTCTGAGCTTTGAGACTAGTTTCGGAAATCCATCTGTGATGTTAATATAGTGAAATACAACAATCAACCTCAACATAACAGTCTATTTTTTATATTTTTACATCAAACTGTAATCTGGAATTTTCTCAGCAGACAGTAAAGTTTATGAATAATGCAAGTCCTTTCTTCCATTACTAGTTTATATTACACCAGTAAGCCATGTATTGCTGGTGTACAACATAATGGCAGTGAACGGAAGAAGCTTAAAGTCTTAATTTCACAACAATAAAGGAGGTTCTGTACTGGTTTAGCTGAATAGCAAAACTTCCATGTTTGGTCGTAAAAAAAATTGCAACATGTAGATTTATGAAAGTTACACACGCTGGCCATTTTATTAGGTACACTAGTACCTAATAAGTGTGGTTTAGACAAACCACATTGTGGCAGCTGAATACTTTTGGGAATCTGGACATGCTAAAAACATCTTCAAGTTCCAACCAAGTGGGAAGAAATAAGATTTAAGTGGCACTGAGTGCTTCAGAAACTGTTGAAATATTAGAATATCTTAATTTTAGTATATTTTACACTAAATATAGTGTAAATATTTAGTGTAAAATAAATATTTGTGTTATTTTACTATATATGTGTTTATATACGTTCTCTAACATATATTTTTTTTCCTTTTCCACATTTGTGGATTTTTGAGAATCAAAAGTATAATAAAAGTTTAAAGTGAATACATTCTGATTGCTAAACTCTCAGAAACTTTCCTCCAGGTAAGCATCAAACATGACCTGATTGTAAGTGCACCATGCTGGAAAGTTGAGAGCAGCTGATTCAGGTATTATTCCTGCAGGTTACTGCAATCAGCCGGCGATGTACACGTTCAGGCTTTGAATCTGAGCTGGGAAAATGGAGCAGATTGCAAACACTTTATTTAATGTGCCACAGTATTTCTGTCTCTTTAATGTGATTAATTAAATTACTGAAAGTTCAAGAATAAACAGAGTTTTGCAAATTTACTTATGCTTATTTTGCTTTATTGTAAGACAGAGGCTTCATTTGAACCCTGCCTGGTAGGGTGCAATTATAACAGTTTTTTTGTTGTTCTTTTTAAAAGATTTGTGAATTTAGTGTATTTTCTCTAGAATGATGCCAACAAGCTCATTGTTTTACATAAACCTTCACTACCATTTGGTAAATGTCACTTAGTAAGCTGAACCTCAACCACATGTCCAAAGCTTTGCAGCGAGCTTCTGGCTAAATTCTGTCAGGATGTTTGATCCAACTGATCGCTCAAGGCAGAATTGGTCAAAGTTGTCCATCATTTCCAAGTTTCCACCTTTTGACACAAACTGTAAGTGTTGTTTGGAAGAAAAAAAGTTAGGAACAACTCTGAAACCAACAAATTCAGGAAAGGCATTAAGCTGCTGGGCAAGAGAGAAACTCCTGTTCCATAACGGAAACCTTTGAGCATGATTGAAATTTCTAACGACCAACATGGAAAAGTCAGTTTCCTTCTGATGAAAATGTTAATGTTTGAGAAAAAGACTGAGCTAAATAGCCACAGTGATGCAAAGTATATTAAGAGATGTCGAGGTTGGGGTTTCAAACCACAGAACAAGACAGTGAACCTGTTATTAGTTGGGTTATTTTAACTTAAAGGTACAATTCTGACCAGTAATTATAAGTTATTTTGAACTAAGATATTTGCACCAAAAACAAGTCCAAAAATACTTGGTAGGTTCTTGTGTTTTTGCAGTGTGGATGTGTTTGGATAACTAATGAAATAAATCCTAAATAATTTACCATATCAAGTCACACCAAACTAAAATAAACCGTTTTCCTGCAAAATGAAAGTCTGAAAATGAAGGGACACTGGCTTAAGGAAAAACCAGCAAACACTGAAGGGGAAGCCACTGGTTTTGAGAAAGGCCCACTGGGGCCCCAGGTGCAGCAGCGAGCCAGTGATAATGGGCCGTCTTCTTCTTTGTCAATATAAAGATGGCATCAGCCGAGCCGAGGAGGACCTACCAGCCACGTTGGCCACATCTGCAGTGCTGACGTTCTGGGAGTTGCGGCTCACTTTGAAGGTCACAGCTGGTCCCACCACCCTGAAAGACACAAAAATACACATCTGAAAAGCTTTACAAAAGACACACTTAGAATCCATTTCCCTCTGTGGCTTTGTATTGTTTTTCAAAGTGAAAAGGAGCTGTGCTCATTAAGGCTCAGCTAAACATAGCGCTTTAAAAAAAGGGGGTGGGGGAGCGTTAACCTGTGGCAATCCTTTAGGCTACTGCAATCCCCATCACCGCCGAGAGATAACCTCCTGAATCTCAATGCAAGGCGTCTGCCAGCATTTAAAACACCAGAAAATATAGATAAGGTGAGTGAGGATGCAGAGGTTTTGGTCAGTGGGAACGCATCGCAGGAAGCTGCTTTTATGAAACATTTAGAGCAAAATGTGCATTATAGAGATTGATGTAAATGCATTGATGTCAAAAACCATCAGAGAGGATAAGGAATAGCAAAGTTTGCGCCTCCATTTTCCCTCTAGCATCTATCATCAATAATCCACCTTGAATCGAAGCAGAGAGGGAAACTGGGTGGCCAGAGCTAAAGCGGGGTCTCCCGATGTGATTAACCTTTTGTTTTTCTGCTGTAATTCAGATTAAAAGCTCAGCAGGAAGGAGCATTAGAGAGTTTCCCCTCCAGGATGCATTCTGCACCACAATAGGAAGCATCTTCTACTGTAGCAACATAGTTAGAAAATACGGCGACATCGCTGTGGAGCCGGTGCCGTCCTACCGCTGCTGGAGAAGAAAAAGCTCTAAATGTTTTCGCCGCTGATGGATCTGAACCGTTTTCAGTGCGGGGGTTGAGTGCATTTTTCAGGCCTCTTCAGTTCAAACAATTAAAGTAAAAGGATCAGCAAAATAATTAAGAGGTACGCACAAAATAAAAGCTCGTTTTTCTCTTCACCACAATCCAAACCTATTAGGAAAGGTTGTCATTCCCATCGCAGTGATTTTCTTTTTCCAAGTTATTTTTAATCCAAATAAAGTTGCATGTCGTAGCAAACAGTCAAATCTCTTCAACCAACTCAGAAAAGACAATAAATGAACCAAATTATTCAGTGTCATTTTAAAGGTTAGATTTTTGTGTATTTTTTTCTTTATACTACTTATTATTATAGTTGTACTCCAATCACAAAATCATTAGGAATCTTCTGGAAGAAATTATTCTACCTTGAGTTTATCATTTTAATCCAATTGATTATGTTTTGGATTTTTTAACTAATGTGTTTAATTCAGCAATCTAATGTATTCTGGCTGACTGACAAATGATTTAATAATAAAATAATAAAAGTTAATTATAATAAAAGTTACTGTTAGTTTTCAAAGATAAATTCATAAGAAATAAAACTAACAGACTTTGGCCAAGATTATTTCACATTAGTTTGTCTGGATTCTTTGTAGCACTGAATAAATTAATGGCTAACATGAAAAGCTGTAAGTTAATTAATAGAACTATTTTTAATATAAATATTTTTACAAATGTTCAGAATCCTATTTAATTTATAAATTAATGCTTCTTCCTAATCTTAAAAAAGCACTCTTAATGAAAAGGCATCAAATGGACAATAATTCATATTCTGACAATATTAGATTCAGAGTTTAGCAACAATTCACTTCAATAGTCTTTTATTAAGATATGGATTAATTCCTCTGGGAGAATGTTGTGTTTCCTTAATAAATCCTTAACTTTTGACAAACTGTTGAAGAGTGTGGTTGATCCAGGATTGATGAAAGTGGATCTACTGTTTGGGATCAACTTGGGTTGTTGACACCAATGTACGGATATAAGCTAAACGAGTTGAGAACTCTGCAGGTGTTACCTGAATCTGTCCAACATAAAATGTCTTCAGGGAAGTTACTTTGGGTCATTTTAGAGCCCACAGACAGGAACGTTTTGAACCATTTCCAACCCATATGGGTCCCATGATTGGTATGCTTTTCCACCATAAACTGTAGAAGCCAAACAGAACAGAAAATGCTAATTTTTTTCTTTCTTTCTAACTTTCTGAGCCAACTGTTGACAAAAACCTTTAGTCTTTGCTTTGCAAACCTTTGGGATGTTTGGACAACAATTAAATCCTTGCCCTCATTTAATGTGTATTTTTTATTGTTTTCTTTGGCCCTGAGGCCAACATGTCAAAGAAAGACCTGGCCATACTCATTAGTTGTTTTTAATGCAGCAGTGATCTTATAGTATTCTAATCTTTAAGGTAAACTAATTAGACAGAATATAATTAAGGCACCGCAAGGGGAAACTTAACAAGGCTAAGTGCTAAAAGAAATGTAAAAATACTCCACTTTTTGCTGCTCATTATACTTTCCTTGGTTTTGTTTGTTTCCACACATTACTCTACATATAAACATTGCTGCAGAAGAAACAACCATGACAGAACGCCCGATTTCAGCCGCTCGGTCTCCTGGAACGCAACAGTTCATTTTCTTTGACCATTTTTCCGTCTTCTGAGGCTGATTTATTTGCCACATCCATGAAGCGATTCATCAGCCAGCCCAGGCAAAGACTCAGAGTGCGATGAAGAGGGAAAAGAAAAAAAATCACTCACGTTGAGATTATCACATGTCCATATGTCGGCCCTTGCTACCAAGGGCAGCAGCGGCACAAAGGTACAACATCGACTACAGCTTATAAATAACCTCACGGGGAAAACAGATCTCACTGAAGATCACTTCTTCACTCATATTTATCATTTAGGAATAAATACACGACTGCCACATGCTTGTAAAATATAAAACATTTTAACAGCTATGTTTAACACTAGTTTGTTCTAATTAGATTAGAACTATTTCAAATTATTGGAGACTAATTAGCATCTTGATGTGTTTAAAACCTACATATATCTATATATATTATTTACAAAATCAAGTAGTTATGATTTTGATTGGTTGACACCAGGATGAAATCATGACCTCCATCTTTGTTTGTCTCAGTGCTGTTTGATCAAAATAAACCTTTCCCCACTGTAAACAGATTTAACACAGTGGAACAAATAAAGGTTGCTTAATTAAATTCATAATATTTTTAATTGGGAGTAAAACAAAAACAAGGAACTAGAAATATTACAGCGAAATAAGTGACGAATTCACAACATTCCTAAATAAAACTATGAAAGTCGGGTTTAACTCAACTGGCTTTAATAACTGGCAATGGGACTACTGGTGAAAATTACTTTAGACAACTTTGACACATTTACATTGCATTATATTGATTAATATGAATAAATAAATACAAATAAACTGTTCCAGTGTATTATGATGGGACTTCAGAGTTTCTTTAACTCTTGCCAACACAATAAACTATTATCATGAAGCCAATGGAAAATAAACTGCCATAGTATAAATGCCAGAGACTTCTCAAGTTGTGTGGAGTTTAGAGTAATGCAGTGTAGATGTTTTCTTTTTCAACTTTTTAAATCTTGATTTAGAGTCAGAAATCCAAATTTTTGATTATTTAGGGGCACACACCTTAATATTCTGACTTATTGGCACTTTTTTACACACACATTCCTAGGTACACATGGACAAAGCAGAAATTCTCAGCCTTTATTTTACAAGGTTACCAACTTCAACTCAACTAATTTCATTTACAAGAACAAAACAAATAACTGAATATTTGCCCATAAGAATGCTTTCAGCAAAAACCTCTCTTACAGTGTTGAGGATTCCTTAGTCGTTTGGTCTTGTCATTGTCACAACAAGGAATCTACCACTTGGTATTTATGAATTGTTGGAGGCTTTGCCGAGCTCTGACAATAGAAGAATTGTTTAAATCACTGCAAGATGTTGAAGGACGACCTGCTGCTGGTGTTTGTGGCTGGTTGAATGCACCAGGCGGCAGTTTGCACATTAGATGCCTTTCTCTCCATATCAGTGCTGTTTATGCTCAGCTTGATGTCATTTCACACATGTAATTAACTAAATGAAGAGTGAGAAATGGACCTTATTAGTGTTGAAAAATGTTGACTTTTTCCTCCGAATTCTAAATCTACGTCAATCTATGTCAAAATCCAAACAAATGGTCAAACCTTCTTAGATGCATGTCAATTAGAAAAATCACATAACTGTTTTTTTTTTTTTTGCCATAGTATTTGTAAACCTGGACTTTATCCACATCGGAGTTATGTCCCAAATTTATTTGGTACATTAAAGTTTCAAGACCAGATTTGCCAAATGGTGCATAAACAATTTAAATGATTCTGAGAGGAAAAAAGCCAAAGTTCTGAGAAAAATATCTGAGTTCTTATATTTTCTTCAGAGACTCTAATCCTCTTCCATAACAATGGCTTTATAGGGTTGAAACATGTTAAAAGTAACAGTTTAAAATAAAAAAATGTAATAAATCCGTAGAAAGATTTTTCATCTGAAATCACTTATGAGTGTCTTTTAATTTACGAGTTTCACCTTAAGATTTTAGTAAACTGCTTCTGTTCATCCATCCATTTCCTAAGCTTTTGTGAGCCTGAACTGAATGGAAATGGTTTTGTCTCCCAGCCTGAGCAGACATGGTTATTTAAAACAAACGGTGCCGATGTGACTGATGAAGACATTCTGTAGTTACCAGCCTCATCCTCTTCAGCCTTCATCGTTTTCACATCCATCCAGTGGAGGCCCGCTCTCTCCTCCTGGTGGCGGCTCTCTGATATGACCCCTCAACTCAGACAGACATTACATCACCCCAGCACTCGTGTTTGGAAAAATACTAAATAAAAAAAAATGTAAAAAATAAAACCTTTGGTCTACACTCAGTAATGTTATGCAACAGCTTTCATTATTCGACAGTCAGCTACAATCAAAGGCTGAGAGAATCCGCCCACAGCAGCGCTCTCCCCCCCCTCCGCCCGTCGCCATGCCCTCCACCACTACCGGGCCGCGGCTGCAGCTAAAAACATTTCCAGGGCCGCTTCGCTGAACAGGGCACAGCGCTCACCGTCAGTGTTATCTAATCAGTATTGAATTGTTCCAAATGAAATGTGAGGGTGTGAGTCACTCCAGGTTTGTTTTGTGTCCTGGCGCAGTGTGTAGGCTCACTTTTATGATTCATGTCTTTCCAGTTTGGATGTTTTTTGTTGTTGTTTTTTTTTTTTGCTGCAGGCTCGATGAACCGCCGCCGCTCTCCGGCTGCAGCCCCAAGAGGGAATTGTTGGAAAAGTGGAAGTTTAGCCGCCTTTGTCAGCAGCTAGGGGCGTACAGGTTACCAAACTACTTTGTTCACAGACACTTTTGTTGCTGTTCTATGCTAATCTGCTGATTCTGAGCAAGGTGGAGGGTCGGGCTGCCTGCAGGGTTGCTGCCTGGTAAATGGAAGCAGGTTAGCTTGAAAAATGAAGTGGAAAGGGGAAGAAAAGAGTGATGTTCTACACTGACTTTTTACATTTGATGAAGCACTCTCACTCAAGCTGCTTCAATCTGGAAAAATAAATATTAAAGAAGTAATTTGTTCATCATAAAAAGAGGTTTTAACTGAATATTAGATATTCAGTTATCTAATAACTGAATATCTAATATTCAGTTAGATATATATGCCCAGCAGATGTATTTACATGTACATAATCTGTCACATTACACCAACAGACTTCAATGTATTTTATTGCATTGTTTGATAGACCAACACAAAGTATAAATACAGTAATTAAAGCGCCAATATTTTTGGAATATTTCTTTTGTCAGCAAACATTTTTCCATTGTTCCTTGCAAAATTGTCTTGTACTGCCAGATTCTTACTTGAATTGTGAGTTTGGGGCAGTCTAACTGTTTGGATTATCATCTGACTAGAGGAGGTTTTTGCTCATGTTGTCTTTGTACTGAACATTTGACAAACTGTCAAACACTTCTTTTAAATTACTTTTACATCTCAGTAGATTGTTTCACCAAAGCATCTCTGCAGCTCCTCCAGAGTCGGCATTGGCTTGTCAATTTAGAGTTCTGCCATACTATATTTCAGACAGAGTCTGTCCTGCATACTAAGCATGCATGTAGGGACAGTGGAAAGGAAAAACTCCCCTTTAACAGGAAGAAACCTCCAGCAGAACCAGAACCAAAACCGGGTTCAGTACAAGTGGCCCGGACCGACTGTAAGGTTGGAGGGTTTGAACAAAGTTCTAGATGCTTAAAGGTTGAGATGTTGTTTTATAACTAATCATTATGATTTCTGCTATGATGACTAATATATTTTGAAGGGCAATTTTGTTCATCGACATCATAATTTATTTTAACCCCTTAACTGGCAAAGGGCGAGAGGAGGGCGTCGTATTGCAAGAGGGGGGAGGAGGTCTGACTGTACACTAACCACCTCTCCGTCCGTCCCTGCAAAACTTGACAGATATGCTATTTTATTTATATAATTATAAGTAATTTCCACTATCAGTAATAATGTGTCTATCTTAGGATTCCTCTGGTCATTATCTTTCATTAGAGCCTCATTGATGACTGTATGTTGAAGCTCTGAGGAGTTACAGTCAATTAAAGTTTGTATATCAGATGTTGTCCAAGTGTGCCGTTTGGAGACTCCAAATGGAGACTCCAAACGGCACACTTGGACAACACCCGTACATCCTCAAAAATAAACATGTTCAAAACGGCATCTCTTTTTGTGCTATTTTGATAAGTCTTGAAATCCAAGAGCAGAGTTCTTTATTCTACAGATTTATTGTATTTTCCAGTCCATACATTCAACACTCAATGTGCATTTACAAGAAATAAAAATGAAAAATCTGGGTGAATCAAAATTTTTCAATTTCTTTTGTGTTACAAAGGTAATAGCTACAAACTACTTGCAGTTAAAGTATTTTTGACTGAAAAAATTGAAAATTTAGCTTGTCATCTTCATAAAGAGACCAAGTTTTTGCATGTGCTCCAAATTGTTCAAGAACAGCAGCTGATTTCATTTGGGTAAACCTTTTCAGCCATTTTATGTGATTTTGGAACCGTCAGTTTTTTCATTTATCGTTTATAGCAGTGTTTTATTTTGGATATATCCAGTGTTAACTGCTCTTTACAAAATTGAGGTTTTTTGGTCTTTTAATGTGTAAATCGTACATTGTTATGCCATTATCAATATCAGTTGAAAATTATCTCAAGGCAGCAAAATTATTGTTTACCACAATATTTACTGGGAAAATATATTGTCCAGAAAACCTTTTAAAAAATTTTTTTAAAATTAATAACGCAGCACAACTTTAAACTTCTCCTCAGCTTTACTCCTGAATTGAGTTCCTTCATTTCCATGATGCTGTTTGTTCTCTAATGTTCTAGAACAAAGCAAACAGCTGGATTTAAACCGAGATGCAGTTACATACAACCTGTAACTTCTAAAGGCATTTGGACAAATCTGACTTTATTTAGTGGTTATAGAGTAAAGCGGACGGTTTTTATAGACACAACACTTGATTAATTTATCTAGATAAATCTGTGTTAGATTTTGTAAAAAATAACGGATATTTTCCTTCATGCTCAACAGTTATGAACCACTTTGTGTTGGACATAAAATCCCAGTAAAGGGAATAAAATTTGTGGTTATAGCATCAAAAAATCAGAAGAAAAGTCCATATGTTGCGACTGTGAGGTACTGAAGCAGGTAAAGAAGATTTGTTGAAAAGCTGGGTGGTAGAAGCCACAGGTAGTCGAGGTAAATCAGCGTCAGCCTGAGACTTTTGTCTCTGGGCTTAATCACTCTCCTGAAGGTGACTGCTGTTGCCACAGCGGCGAGGAGCCAGGCAGCCTTGAAAAATACGTGTGGCGCCTCTGACAAATTATCAAGGCGGCTCCCCCTGCTGGGCTTTTACTGCGCTCGCAACAAAAGGAGACCCCCGGCTTACCACCTTTCTTTCTGCATCTATATCTCCCTGCCATTACTCTCGCTTTCTCTACCTCAAATCCATCAGCTTCCCCCCCATGTGTGGCTCCCTCTTTTTATTCCCGGGATAACGGAGCAAAGACAAAAGGTGCATTAGAACAGCAGAACAGTGCGGCCCACCCAGGGACTCAATACAGCAGCCGAGCGACGCGGCAAGGTGCTGGGTGAACAACAGCGGGGGTGGAAAGAGTGTGTAGTGTGGGGGCGAAGCTGTGTGTGTGTAAATCGCGCTACACCAGCCACCCAATCCCCTACCTGCCTGCACACACACGAACATGCACTTCTGTCTCACTACAGCTCCGAGTTCAAGGCAGCTTCCCAAAGCTTTAGTTTACTCAAAACTCAAGAAAAAGTTATTAAATCAAAAATACTGCAGCGATCGACTGCTGCAGAGAAACACCTTTTAGAGGACAAAACCCAGCTGACAAGAGACAAGCTGTGCTGACAAGATAACAGACATTCAAATTATTTATTCAACTCAGATCACCATAATCAAATCTTCATAATTGCCTGGAAGTTAAAAAAAATGTGTGCAAAAGTATAAAGCTTGATATAAAAAAGAGATGACAAAAGCAGGCAACAAGTTCATTTTTCTTTATATTTTTAAGCACGGTTCAACTGGATGGGTTTGCAGACGCCACGTTTATTGTTCCTCCCTAGAATCATGATGTCAGCTTTGCATTGTGCTCCGAAACGGCGCAATTAAAGTAGAGAGTATACATCATACTGTCATTCTTTCGTTTCAAAATAAAGCTAACAAGTAAGAGCAAGCATACAATTTTGGTTCTGAGACGTGAACGCTTCAAACAATTAGCATGTCCCAGAGACTGTGAAAACTCCTGGCATGTAGCGGACAGATCGTTTAAGATGGATCCTGTTCATTTAATACTGTTTTAGAGGCTGGAAAACATTCGGCTCTTCAACTTTTCTTCAACTTTGAATCATGTTACACTGTCATTCCCTCATCAAAAACATTGATTCTTTAATACATATTTGAAAATTCCATTCGGAGGTGAATCAAAGTCAGCTCCCCTAAACTAGTGGCAGCAGCAATTCGCAAACACCTGGAGGAACTTATATAAACTGCTACACTCCTAAGAATGGTTGTAAATGGCATCCTGGAGAAGCATTGTCGTGACTTACTGGAGAAGGAATTTCTAAGAGTAGAAGCTTCTTGAAGAGACATAACATAGTAACTTGACTGGGCTATAAAATGGCGGTATGTGCCTGGAAAATGCATTATGTAAGGGATAGGGGAGCTCAGATTCGATGGCTAGTCAATTAATCAGTGTCGAATTCCTTACCTTTGAGAGGTGTGGAATCGGCCGATAGTTACATGTGAAGCCGATCTTATCTACTAATCTTATCAACCTCTGCAAAGGTGTAAAAATCAGGAGCTGTCCTCTGCTGCTCTCAGTCAGAGAGGTTTGACTCTGACGGGAGACACCGGCCCACCAGGTCATGTCTGCACGTTTGCAGTTAACAGTCATCCCACTGTTACCAACTCAGCGACTTTCTTGCTATATTTAGCAACATGTTAGACAAAATAAATTGGCACTGGCTAAAATTATAATGGGCAGGTCAGGCTTTTTACAGAATAGTAATTGGCAATCGGTCCACCCCTAGTAAGAAAGCAATTCTGTAATACATATTTACTTTTTCTTGAGCTGTATAGAAACCTGTCTGTGTTTTTCTCTGGGGTGTAAATATGACAAAAACTTCATTTTTCAATTGCATTCTTCAAAATGCAAAAGATAAGCGATCATCCCAGTGTGAAAACATCTCAACTCAAAACAGAAAATTCCGTGTTAAACTTAATACAACCTGCAAAGCAGTTTTTCTGTTGTAGCTCATCTAACCGGGGGGAAAAGGTGGAAAAAGGAACGAATCGCTGAGGGAATGATAATAAAACCACAAAGGTACAGTGAGCGAGAAAAGACCAAGTGGGTTCAGACAGAGTTTGGTATCATTAATAAATGATAGCAGTGAGTAGTGGCTTGACTCGTCGGCATGCACAAGCATGTCCTCATCCCATCAGCGCAGGGGGGAAATGTTGAAAGGAAAATAAGTCCACTTGGTTTGCATCTTGCTTTCTTTTCCTTTCTTCACTTCAGGTTTTAAAGCCTTGTGCCTCTCTGCTTTGATCCCACCAGTTTGCCCTCTGTGATCCAACATGCTGGGTGTGGGGGGATGCTGGAGCCGGCACCACTCATCTCTTATGGGGGAGAACATTTGAAAAGTGTTACTGTGTGATGCTCCCCTTTGGGAAGAGGGCCGCCCACTCAGGCCTGCAGGTAGACGGTCAGGAAAGCAAAGCGCAGTATGGACGCCATGAGTCATCCAGACCTCTGCTTCCATGCTGGGCTCTTTTTAGTCTGTGCACACAGTTGGTTGTAATTTTAAATGGCTGCTGAATTGAAGGTTTTCTCTTGACGCAATTCTCATTTCTATTTAACTGCTTTGGCAGTCTGACAGCTGGGAAGGCTTCATGCCCACGGGCACCGTTACATTTCAGGGCAAAGAGGACATTAGAATCATTTTAGAGGCTCGTATTTTTAGTTTCCCATAAGAAACAGGCGGCACTGACATTCTCTGGTAGTTTGTGGGCGTGTGCGTGTGTGGGGGGGTGTGAGTGGTATTGTGCGGTGAGCTTCAAGAAGGTCAAGGCTTTATTTACAAATAAAATGTGATTGTGGTCAATTAAACTTTTGTTGCCTTAAGAGATGATCTATATTAAATGGTTCACTGGAAACTATTGACTAAGCTTATCAGGATTAGTTTGCTTGCTAAATGTGTGAAGAAAAAACTCTAAGACCAGACAAAGACAGTAGAAATATATAATCTAAATGATGTTCCTCAAAACGTAGAGTATGTAACCATCATTTTAGATGTTTTTTTGTTTTTGATCTTTTTATAGGCACTTTTACACTCCATTATTTCGAGCTGATCTGGCAAAAGGCATCAACCAGCTGGAACCAAAAGCGCTTAAAATTTCCACAGAACAGGAGGAAAAATGTTCGACATGTAACTAATCAGGCTGTTAATGTTAAAATGTGATTAATCTGAAAAACTTAACGTGTTAATGTTACATAATGCAGATTAATCACAGAAAAAGCCTCTGCCCTGCAGAGAGATCCTGGGTCAAACCAGCGTGGTACACCGTCTTGTACTGCGGTCAGCAATGCAGAGTCACAAATGTGAACGAAAAGACAAGCGAAGAGAGTCAGAGTGGTGAGTGCAGCGGCAAATTTGACTTTGAAACGTTTTCCTTCCACCAAAGCACAAGCAGTTTATAACCAACATTTTTAATTGCCTTTGGAAAAGTGACTTCTTTTAAACCTTCCAGAAGACACAAACCTGAAAAGCTGATTTGTTTGGTTTGAGATAAAACATTTTATGAAAAAAGAAAAAATGTTACATTTCAAGCTTACAAAGTGAAGCGTAGTGATCAATAGTTATTAATCACAGTGGTGGAGTGTGACTGATCTGATCAAATCTTTTAATCAATTAATGGCAAAAGTAATATTTCATAGGGTGGCAGTTATTTTAACAGAATGTTAAGCTAATGCTAAATAAATGCAAAAAGTGTCTTAATTGGGGTTGAATTTCATAGAGGACTTCTTAATTTTAATTTCCAAGGTTGCTTATAATCTAAAGCCCCGACTAAACATTGGAGACATTTAGGATAAAATGTCCGTCCCCATGACAGGATGTGGCGCCAATGAAAACGTTGTAGTAGGTACGCCAGGCCAGGCATTTAAAACTCAGTTTATTTCAGAAACTGACCTATTTTTTTTCTATATATATAAAAAAAAAAACAACACTTTTTTTACATAATCTAATTTGGAAAATTATGTATGTATTTAAACTAACAAGCGTAATCAGTTCACCTTAGAAGAAAATAATGTATTGCCAAAATTTGTGGCAGTTTGTATAAACCTCACACTCTGAAGCAAATATTTTTATATGACCAAACACCAGTAAAACCAGTAGGAAGGATGGAAACAGCTGCATTTAACTACTGAATGATGAGTTTAAAAGAAGAAGATACGTACAAGAGCTCAGCGAAATCTGTCATCTGGATATTTGCCCGATGAGCCAAGATCTCCATCAGGTGAAGGCCTTCGTCTGTCTGCAGCCGACTGCGGGTGACGAAAAGATGGACATCAGAGAACAAACAAAAAAAAATAGTTTCCTCTTTTCACAAAGAAGTAAATTAACAGTGATCAATATTTTTATTGACACATCACAGCAGTAATGTTTTTATAATTATAAAAGGAATATACCAAAAGAATGTTGAACCTGATCTATTTTTATTATTCTACTTGCAGGTAGAAATGGAAGAAAATAGAAGAACTAATAAGCGAAGACATGAGCAACAAAAAAAAAAAAACATCTCACATCGCTATTAAGTTGGATCCAGTGATGGAAGTTAGGAAGAACTTGCTGACAGATTTGACTTTTGCAGGAAAGGAGGTCAGAAAAGGTGCAAGGTGGGGAAGTGGGAGCGCTGTGTGGTGAATACAGAGGAGGCGAGGAAGGTCAAAGACAGAAAGCTTGTTATCACCTCCTCATTTTATGTCCGTCTCTTTTCAGTTTGTTCTGACAACAGATGACACAGTCAGGACCCAAACACAAATGAAGCAGGTCTGACTGCAACAAAAATAAGAATGCGGCGCGACCTGTGGGGTGCACAGAGTGGGTCGACGGCAGACGGTCTGACCTCCACTGTATGGAAAATAAAAACCTTCATCCTGCAATTTGATTGGCTTTTCTAGACGGTATATTTTTGGTGGACATTTCTGCCCAATGACATTTATTAATGCAACTTTTAGTCCCTAAACTTTGATTGTACGTCTCTTGATGAAAGCAAAATGATGAGTAAATGAGGGGCACCGTCACCTCGTGTTACTGAGGACCATCTTGTAAAAACTACACCCTGATAACATGGGGTTGCATTTTATATTTGAAGTTGAACATTTTTGCATCATTGAACTTTCACTGAACACCAGCTGCTGCTCTTATTTTGGTTCACATACAGAATGTCATTTCTATGAGCCAAATCTGATCAAATTTCCTTTGAGGTTTAACTTAAGTACAAAAAAAAAACATTAATAAAAACAAACTGAAAAAAATATGTGTGACACTTCTGCTAGAAATGACAAGTTTTTAGTTATTTCATCATGCATTCCCAGTTTAATGCTGCATTAGATGGCAATTTATAAAAGATAATTCTGGATTAAAAATCTGAATATATAACTTCAAGCCTTACATTACAAATATACAGCAGCATATCAGAGTCAATGTAAATAAAAATAAGTAAAAAAGATATCACCAAGTTAAAAGAAATTGTAGAAAAACAAGTTTTTTTAGCTTCTTTTCTGAGAAAGTCTCAGAAATTTTGAACATTTGAAAACATTTGACTTTTGAAACAAATGTTCATGTTTTTGTTGTAGAAAATTTCTGAGATTAATCTTAAAACTTCTTTACATTTTTTAATGGTCTACAGTGGTCCATTTAAAGCTTTCTTATAAACTAAGCTTTAAATGAATAAAGGTGGGTGTAATGTTATTCATTGTTCTGCTCTTATAAGTTCAATTCAATCTAGTTGCCGGTGGTGAATATTTAACATTTTGTTTTTAAAGAGAGAGAACAACTTAAATACAAACACTTTGACACAATAAGTAAAACCTGGCTGACATTAATTGACATTTTCATCTTGTTGTTTGTGTTTCAGGAGGGAGAGGTGATGAAGGAAACAAGTGATGTCAGTTGTGTGATTATTTTTTCACGGTGTTGAAATGTTACCTACCTACCAACATTCAATATTAAGATATTGGTCCGAATTTTCAGATCGGTGCATGTTTACATAAAAGTGCTCCAAATCTGAAGAAAACTTGTAGCATTTCTGTACAGTGTAAACCCACTGACATCTCACCGAAGTGGAAACAATCTTACACAATAAGGCTCAAGTCATTAAAAAGTCCATTGAACCAGTCTGAGTGTGTGCAGAAGGCCGGCGGAACAAGCAGAGAGTTTGTTTTATGTGTGTTTGTGTGGTGTGGATGGGAGACCTGATTAAAGATCAATATCCCAGCTCTAAACTAATTGCTTCCTATGTGCCGTGACCTCATCTGACCCCACCTCCAGCCCCCCTTTCTGGTTCAGCTGACTTCAAACTGAGAAAGAACCTGTAGATACCTCCAGGTCGCATCATCTTTTTGCAAACAGGTCAGAGACTTGCTGTAAATTTTGAGAAGTTATGTTTTTCAGCGCAGCAACTGGTGATTTACAGACCTGCTGTTCAAGGTTTTCTTCCTCATGTAAGCACAAGATGATCTCATGCTCCGATCCCTCTGACACTAATATCAAAAACATTTAAGGATGAATTTATTGTCCAGAAATTGCGCTGAAAATAAACTAACAGTGGGAAAAAGCAGCTGTACGCCTAAGTAAACCAGTTCATAGAATATGGTGGATTGTGTCAGACTTACTGCTGACAGAAAACCTGATTTTGTTCGATTTCTCTTCCCTGAGCCTGGAAAGCAGACAGCAGCTCCGCCAGCCCACATGCTATGAGTCAGTGTGGCGTCGTGCAGAGCAGCAGCCTCTGAGCTGACATCGGTGATCACTGCTGCTGCCTGCAGATGCAGAGAGCTGACAGCTGCTACAGAGACGTCAGCTCCACGCCACACTGTGGGCCGTGTCGTGATCCGTCTGAGAAACCACACTCAGACTACAGGGGGTTCCCCTCACACTTAGGAGCTTTGATCAATTTCAATGCACACTTTCTAACATAAAGGTATTCTCCATTTTAGGTATAAGAACACAGATTTGATGTTAGTATCTGTATCGGTCCTGATATGGAAAAAAATTCTAGATCGGTATCAGTGTCTGATCCATAACAGCAAATCCATTCAGTCTAATTCAGTAGTTCTCAAATCTTTGCATTATTTGACCGATTTTTCTAGTGAATGGAGAGAATAAAGTTTAGGATTGGTCTCCCAGCAGCAGTCTGTAGTCAAACTGGTTTTCAATCATACTTTTGTCAATGGAAGAAATACAGAATAAATACGGCGGCACAATTCATATCGCTAGACTGTTTGGAGTCTAATAATTCTTCACTAATATATTCCAGGTGTTTTGAACTTACATTTTATATGCCAATGTAATATTTAACCAATTATATCGATTCTCATGGGTCAAGATGCTCACACTGGACACAAATGACATTGCCAAGATGCTAAAGGTCACAGTAATGGAAACACAGACGAAAGCAGGCATATATTGTTCCCAATATTGATTTTGCAATATTTATGTCACTGTAAGATCATGCAGCCCTACTGGAAATCATTCAGTTATATGCTTCACATATATTAACCTCTACATTTTCTCACTAGTGAATTGCAAGGGACTTTGGTTCATGTTAACATTTGAATTTCAGACATGTTACTTGCAAAGGTCAAGAGAAGCAGAAGTGAATAAGGAAGGATTGGAGAGAGAAATGTGTAAAATACTCTAAAGATGTTGACATCTGCCCTGGAGAAGAAACTGGACCTTCTGCTAACTAGAAGGTAAAACGGCTTTTCTGTGTCTTCCTGTAGTTGTAAATATAAAATATCAATAATATTTTAAGTATTAACATCAAGGGGCTTGGTTGTGGTGGCGCAGGGGTTTAGCACGCCCCACGTTTGGAGGTCACGTTTGGTCCTCGACGCGGACATCGCGGGTTCGACTCCCGGTCCCGGCGACCTTTGCCGCATGTCTTCCCCCCTCTTTCCTGTCTGCCTACTGTCACAAAAAATACAAGCCACTAGCGCCGCAAAAACTCTTTGGAGAAAAAAATGGAAAAAAAAAAAAAAAGTATTAACATCAAAACTTCACTTAGAAAAATGGAATGACTGAACATGAGTCTAACAGAGCTTTTTATGTGCATATGAAGGAACCACAGAGTAAAGAAAAGACCATGAAGAGGAAGAAAGCCCAGAGTGTAGATACTGCACTTCTGTTTGTCAAATGTTAAGGCATAAGAACATCTGTATGTTGTTTCTTTTTACGCAACACAAAGGCTTATTCAGCTTTAGAGCAAAACTGGGACTTCTAAGTAAAATTGAATGGACTGAGATTAGAGTAAACACTGAACTTATAACACAATGATCAGTTTTATAAGATGGAGCAGGGTGAAGGAAGAAGGTCCTGCTCATTGTGTTTTCAGTGTGAATCTTTGGCTGTGACCTCCAACACAACATTTATGGATTTTCTGCTTAATAGCTTTGAATGAAGGTAATAAGATGAAAAGATGGAAAGACGCACGCCACCAAGACCTTGAGGGCTGCACCTGCAGCAGCAGAAACACAAGACCAAGGATTTCAACAAACCTTCGGTCTAAAACTTCAGCCATAAAGTAATCAATGCAACTCACTCACGTGTATGCAGCACATGTTCTGATGTTTAAAAAAGTAAAACATGGGAAACATGGATAAGAAAATTAACTTCAAACACTTTTTTCCAAACCACAGATTATAAACAATCTTGACACCAGTGAATTAAAAGAAAATGTCACACTGACCAAGGATGAAAGTTATCTTCAACTCAGTATTTGCAATTTCGATTCTTAGCACTTCACAATAAACAGAACAGAAGTCTCTCTGGAAGAAGATGCTCATCATCTCTTATATTTGGATGATCTGTGTAACTCATTACTCACTCCGTGTCTGTGATGACGTAGCCGAAAACGTCGTCGTCCGGCTTCTTCCTGTCCGTTTTGACGTCCAGCTGCAGCTCCGGCGCGTGAATCGTCTTCTTGTGCGGCTCCTCGTAGACGAGCGAGGCGGGCGGAGGCACCACCTCCTTGATCCAGCCAGCAACCTCTGATACCTCCTCCACCGACTGGGTGGTGTCCTTCTTCTGCACCGCCACTGCTGCCTCGCTGGTGTGACTTTGGACGTTCTCCAGGCCCACCTGCCGGCTCCTGGGGGCCGCCGCCGCGACGTCGTAGCGGCTTCTGACTGACGAAGGATCGGAAAGAGAGGATTTGTCCAGGTAGGCCAGGAGTTTGTTGAAGAGGCTGTTGCTCTGAGCCTGGAGGGAAGATACAAGGACATTTCTATTGGGTGAATAAAATTAAATAAAGTCATGCAATTAAAACTTGAAAATTTCTCTTTGTACAATCCAGTGGCGTCACTACGCCGATTCTAAGGGGGGCTGAATCCCCTCTAAAGTATTCTTTAGCCCCCCTTAATAATTTGGTGGGTTTTTGTTATGGTTTGGTTTTTTACAAAAAACTGCAAAATTCAGAATAATGTGGGCAGAATGTGAGTAAATAATCACAAAGTAAGCCCCTTTGTCCTTAAAACAATGCAAAAGTCTTCCTCTGTGATTCTCTCTGAGTTGTAGAATTTATAAAGTAAATTGTTTCTTTTTGTTTTTAAATAAATTTGATAATTTGAATGAAAAACATAAGTACTTTTTTGTACTTATTTTAATCAAGTTGTAACATTAAGTCATCCATAACTTAAAAAAAATTGATGAGCTATTATTTTAAATTCTGAAATTCTGAATTTATTTTATAAATTCAGCAAAATAAAGAAAGAAAAATAAAAATTTCTTTGTGATAGTCTGCAGCCAACAAAGACCTTGAGGATAAAAAACATTTATGCACTTTATGGTGCAAAAACATCTTTGATTCATCAGCTACTAAGTGAAGTTGCTTAAAAGAAAAACTGAAATTCATAAAACTGATTCTTAAGTTCAAATCCTTGAGAGAGAGTAAAAAACCCAAAGAACATCTGATAAGGTCAGTCTAAATTCTAAGAGTGAAAAAAATCACAGAAAAAAACAGAAACTACATTTGATCAACACTTATTTCTATACAAATATGACAAATAATGTCGAGTAAAAATACATTTGGACCTTAAATCCAACTGTAAATATTTATAGAAGTAGAAAATACTGTACAGAACTGTATTGTGATAAAGTTAAATTTCAGTATTTGATTGATTGTTATGGGGTAAATTGACTGCCATCAGTCCCCGATACAGTATTGATTTAAAGGTCTGAATCCTGACCAGATACTGATTTAAAACATTTACCGTTAAATACCAAAACTGTTCTTCCTGAAAGCATTTAAAAACCTTTTAAACTCCAGAAGTTTCTGGTCCCTAAACTTCAAACACTCGATTTATTCTTTTGTATTTTTCCGTGACATATCTTTGGATCTTTGGTTGAGACTGTTTAACAGCTGTGAGTTCTGTCGATGTTAACGTGTTGGCAGTCTGCAGCTACAGGTGTGATGAGATAATTGCTGGAATCGAATTAAAAGCTAACCTGTCAGTGTCCGTACTGATCGCCATTACAATGCGCCATTATTCTGCAGGTCCTGACTTCAGGCTAATTGTTCGTCTTGTCAGGAACTGAATGTCACAACAGCAGAAACACTGGAACCAAAATCCACTTTCGTTCCGTCTTTAAGCAATCCGAAATCTAATCTGACGAACTCAGAATGTGCTGAGGATCGACAGGAAGAAGCAGACTGTCTGGATTGAACTCAAACTGCTACAACACTTCATGTTCCCACAGCATGACTTCTCCTGTCAGCACTTGTAGGTAAGACTTGTCAAATCAGATTCAAATGTTTTTATTTGACAATAAGCAACACTGAAAATCTAGATAATGACAAAATCCATGCAGAGCTCGACACCGTCTGACACGCAGATATTTAGACAAGATGTACAAAACTAGACTTTGTAGATTTTCCATAAAATATAATCAGCCTCTGAAAGGACTGCCATGTTTCTTCAGTTATTAGTTTTTAATTTAACATTCCAGCCATGCAAAAAACATTTACAGTTTTCTGTAAGGTTGAAGGACATCGCAGGTTCTGATTGCTTACCAGATCATCCGCTGCATCTGTGTGCCGTTCTGTTGGGAGAAACAAATTGTTTTCAAGAAAATTAAAATATGTGAATATGGTTTTTACACAAAAATTAATACTTCAAAATGCATTTGTTTAAACCAGATTTTAGCTTTGTCCTAAAAAAAAAACCCAAAATGTAAATGATTATCATTTAGATACTCAGCAAGCCAAGCTGTAATATTTAAGTAAACAACATTTATTCCCTCCATGTTAAATGAGCTTTATAGTTGCAGCCATTATGGAAGCACTTTTAGACCTAATGGCCTCGTTCGGCAAACAGCCATTAACAGACTGTTTATGTTCTGCTCTGGATGAAAACCGTCTTTGCTTCCACACTAATTTTTATTTTTTGATTGGAAACAAGCTTTCAAACATTCCTTTAGTGCTGTATGATGTTAAAACAGAAGTGAATATAGTAAAATGTACCTTGAAGCAATGCCAGTGGTAACGGCGTGCTTTCCTGAGGCTCAGGGTTCAGAGTGGGAACGTTCTGCAGCAGCACTTCATCCTCCTCAGCTCTGGAAGCCTCCTGACTCGAGTCGCTCTGCTCTCCCTCCAGGTCTCTGAGTCCGGGCCCTCGATCCCGGCTCAGAGGCCGGTCCGGTCCCTGGTCTTGGTCCACCACCACTAGAGCGTCGGCGATCAGGCTGGAGAGCTGGCTCAGGTCCTGCGGCGTCAGGCTGTCCACGTCCACATGCTGTCTGCCCACGTTCTTCACCACCTTCTCTATGAACCGCTCTGCAGAGGAGACACAGCCTCATAACACGTACAAAACATGTTCCAACTTAACTAGAGGTTTGGTTTATTTCAAAGCTACAGCCAACAACAAAACACCTTATTTTACCCCTTTTTAAAATTTCATTAACTCAATAAATATGAATAATTCATGTAACAAAAGAAAACTTGAATGAGAGGAGCAGAAAGAAGAATAAACTTATATCTGCCACCTATTCACAAAAAGAAAATTAGTTTTTAAGTTCAGACTATTACAGAAACTTCAAATAACACAAGAAATACATACAAAGAAAGAAAAAGATACACAAGACATCAGCTTATTCAATGCCATATTGCTTTTTCATAACGGCTTTCAAATTTTTTCTAAATGCAGAAATAGATTTATAGATAGTTGCATAAACTGACACCGTCATCGCCATTCTGAATCTAATTTTTTTTGAAAATCTCAATGTCTTTTAAGTTGCATTTGCTTTCTCGTTTTACAAATCCGTTTGGAATATTGCTTAAAAATAATATGATCAATTCATGAAGTTTCAAAAAGTTTTAACTGCATAAATGTGTAAACATTTATAGTCTCTATAAATGAAAATGATTAGGAATGTTGATCCATCTGAACCTTAAACTGAATTTACAACAAATATTTTACTGAGCATTTAAATATTCAGGTAACAGGTTTTTTGTCAATATTTTGTCTAATTTTGGCCTGATTTATTTTTTGGTGTGTGTATATTGTGTCTTTGTCAGCCAAGTAGAATATATGGGTGTCTATAGAAACAGATCTAAATACTTCGAGACTGTCTGACAAGGTTAAACCAAGTAAATAAAATAATTTACCCAGAACAAATTTAATGTTTAAGTTAAGGATGTTTCTACAGAGTCATCCTTTGATTACTTTGACTTTATTTACAAGAGGTGAAGACTGCATTCAAATGACCAACAAATGCTTGCCGTATTGGAAGCTTAGTTGTACACATAAAGTCAAACAGAAAGGTTGAGAAGAACAATAAACTAGAATTTG
Organism: Xiphophorus maculatus; assembly: GCF_002775205.1. NCBI lineage: Eukaryota > Metazoa > Chordata > Actinopteri > Cyprinodontiformes > Poeciliidae > Xiphophorus > Xiphophorus maculatus. Next base: position 27,131,789 of record NC_036448.1, read on the forward strand.
AATTTGAATGAGGCATGGTTTTTATATGGAATTCAACCAGAAGATTTCTATGATCACATCTGCATTTTCTGAAGATTTTATTTGAAACAGCAGAGAGGCTTGGAGAAATACTAAATGGATTTTAGACAGAGATTTTTTTTCCAGCTAAGGAAATGTGCAGCATCATGCTGAGAGCGCATAATGTTGCTATAACAGTGTAGAGAGTGACGGCAGCACAGTGGAAGACATTTTTGCTTCCTCATTCATTTCAGAGACGTTGTGCTGTGTTGGTACAGCTGCACTCTCAGCTGGGTTCCAGCAGAAAGCTGCACTGAACAAAAGATGATCATTTACATATGATGGGGAGTTTGGGGGAGATGTCCTTCAGTTCAATGTTCCACCATCAGGGAATGCTGCGTGTTGGCAAAACAACAACTAATTGATTTCCTGAAACTAAAAATATGTTAATCTACAAGAGGATTAGAGCCACTGGAAAAAATAAAATGTAAAAATATGACTTTTTTACTCAGAATCCTGACTTTAATGTCAAAATTCAGACTTTAATCTCAGAATCCTGTCTAATCTTCTGAGATCAAAAGATTAAAAGTCAGATTTTGATCTTAGAAGATATTAAAGTCAGATTTCTTTTTTCCAGTGCCCCTAATCCTCTTCCACAGTTAAACAGTCCTGTGGTTTTCACATAAACTTCCCTCAGATTAAAGAGAAGCTTATAAATCTGCTCTCCAGTTTTGTCCGTTAACTTCCAAATTTAACTCTATGTATTCTCTTTGTACTCTTTTTGATTAAATGTAAAGCGTTTAAGACACACACCATCCACAGATGTGAGCGGCTCCTTGGCTGAAGCTGCAGAAGGACTTCCCGTCTTCACCAGCCTGGACTGTGGCGTCTCCTTCTTGAACCCGGGATTTTCTACGCCGCTGTTGTAGAAGGGCCTGAGCCGAGGAGAGGCAGCTTCCTGCTTCATCCTAGCGCTGTGCAGAGCGAGACGCGCGGAGAGAAACCGCCTCAGGGCCGCCAGGAGAAGGTCCCCATCTGCCTGCGAGGCGAGCAGCTGGCTGGAGAGCGGCTTCTGCTTCTGCAGCGGCTAGAAACGGAAAAAAGATGAGAAGCTGGAGTGAAAAGATTTGAGCTGACAACATGATTGTGGAGAGATGGAAGCCTACAAGGATCCCCGACTGAACAGGCATGACATGCAGCAGACTCACTTAATTGAGTCATCCTTTTTGTTAGTGGCTGCCCTGTTCCAGGGTAAAATATTTTAGTATCTTAGATAAAAAGCGTAATTTTTTAAAAACTATGAAAACAATGACAGAAATACAGAAGAGGATTAGAGCCACTGAAAAACAAAAGATAAATTCCGACTTTAATTTTCTGCAATTAAAGAAATGAAAAGCACTACTCATTAAATTCAGTGAAACGTCAACTATTCAGGGAACATAAATTCATCAACTACTGGAATAAACTTTCATGCATGTCAATTATCATGACATGTAAGATACTAACAATAATAGAGAATCTACAACTCCACTTGACTTCATAATTTTCTTTGATATTGTCAAGAACCAGATTAAAGTCCCTATCATACATTATAGAAACAGATCTTTGGACAGATGTTTGCCTGTAGTTAAATATTGCACAATAATAACCAAGGGTTATGAGGTATTACAGGTTTTTTTTTTTTTAAATAAGCAAATAACTTCTTCACCACACTTTAAAGGTTTTATTAAACATCTTTATTCCAGAAGCAGAATTTAAATTGATAAAACTAATACAATGGTATTAGTTTAATCAAACTAATAAATTAGTATTAGCTTTAATAATACTAAAACTAAGAATAAATGGTTTATTCTTTCACCATTTAACTAAAATACATCAGATTTATTACAAACATTTTGCATCTTGATGCCAGAAAACACGTTTTAGCACTAATACAAATATCAGATGAGCCCAAACAATAGAGCTGGAAAAAGCCACGGTCTTGAGAAGTTATTAATTCTCTTATAAAATTACATTAGTGAATTCATCTGCAACAACAAAAGCGAGTCGTCACCGCCAGCTCCATTAACGCCCACACTAGACAAGAAGCAGCACCTGCTTGAGTAATGGCAAAATTACAATAAACGGCTCCTCTCACTTGCCATGCATAATGATTTGTGTGTGCAGACTCCCACCAGGTATCAGCTTTTTCCATCTATTTGCAGTGCCTGTGCCCTGCAGGCCCCCTTCAGTCCAACTGGCCCCATTGTTTTCACTTCCAAACAGGTGAATCTGGACTGAAGGTCATCAAAGCCCTGAGCGCTGCCTGTGGGCTTTGCCCTGCTGCAGCCTCAGAACAATCTCCCAGCAGGAAGTAGAGCCCTCTGAGGACCCGGCGGAGCCACGAGTCAAGTCATGAGTTATTAATGGGAGGAATGAACTTGTTAACTCCAATACAGTGTAATTTCTCTATTAACAGTCAAGTTGTGAGAGGTCTAAAGCTAGAAAAGAAAGACAAAGGATAGCTCATTCCTCACACAGCAGCCCACGTTTATTTACAAATCAAATTTTAGTTGTACACACATTTCAGCAACATTTCAGTTCCACTTTAAGGACTTTAGAAGTGGGGTGATGTGCTCTACCTTCCTGGTTTTAGTCAGAACGCCAGCAGCAGCGTTCTGGATCAGCTGCAGCTGGAGGATGGATTTTTTTTCAGTAGATCTATGAAGACACTGTTGCAGTAATCAATGCAATTGAAAATAAGTGCATGGATGAGATTTTCTAGATCTTGCCGAGTCATTAGTCCTTTGAAATTTTCTTCAGCTGGTAGGAAGCCAACTTTGCAATTTATGGTTTATAAAGAATAAACGCCACTGCAACTAGCTGCGTTTTCACTGAAAATATACTTTTGCAGAAAAGAATTATGAAAATATATTTGCCTAATGGATACATGAAAATTTAGGGGAGAAAAAAATCAAGTTTTTTGCTAGAAGTTTTTGCACTAGCAAGTTTTCATCTTTATCGAAATTACAAAGCTGCAATGGAAACACTTTTTAAAGTCATGTGACCAACAGCCAGATGTTACTACAGGCAGAAAAGATCAAGAAAACAACTGGAAGTGGGAGGAGGATGATGGCACAGCGAGCTTTTCAATGACTAATATGAACACGTTTTTTTTTTATTATGTTTCTTATTTAATGAAAACACTACAATTGCAAAATTGTGTTGTTTTTTTTTTCAACATTAGTGGAACACTGTAAACATTTTGCACACATTTTGGGATTGAAATGCTGCTACAGATTAAAGAGATGTTTTCTTGGCTTGTTCAGATTATCAATTTTTCTACAGGTCTGACGTGTTCCAGTTTGGCATATACCGATTTTTATCCAAGAGAGAGATTTTACATCGTTTGTCCTCCAGATATTTTGGTGAAACTGTGAATGTAACTGTTCATAGTGAAATACTTGCAGTAAACATCTGGCTTTCTAAAAATGAAAAGCAAAGACAAACTGCAGCAGAAGAAGATGGTCATGAACCGGAAACCAGCGAAGAATGGCAGAGTGAGGAGAATCTGACCTTGCCAGGTTTGCTGAGGCTGGAGGCGGATGACGTCTTGGGAAGGAGGCCCAGACGTTGGAGGTAAGTCTGCAGATTCCTGTTGAGCTCCACCGGCTTCCCCCTTTGGTCTTCTGGGTCCATCGCTTCAGCTGCCGGCCTGCAGAGGAGGAACAACCATCCACACAGTTTCTAATGCAGGCAGAGCTTCTAAAAAAAAGATTCATTAATGACAAGTAACATCGTCAACAATCGAAGCAAAATGTTCAAGCTATAATTGTTAGCACAACCCAGTTTTAAAGCTGTGCAGCCGATATTTTTTATCATTTCAAATCAGCATTTGTTTAAAAATTGTCCTGTTACTTGACTTGATAATATTTCTCAATATTAGGCATTACAAAACTTATTTTCTGTTGAAACCATGGTGTTGATGCGTCAATGAACATGTGCTTGAACTCAGTAGCTGTATTTCCATTGACCATATAATTGCGCAATATGAAATTTTGAAAGTAAGTTTGCTTAATGGAAAAAAATTCTTGGTTTTTGATAAAAGTTGTGGTGTTGGATAAGATGTTTTTTTCTTTGCCATATCAAAATTTATTTATTTCATAAAACTGCAACGGAAACTATTTGCATCAAACCAGTCACATGAAGTGGGACAGGAAGTGGTTGGAGGAATGTTTTTTAATGACTTGGGTGAAGTCATCAAATAACACCTGAAATGTATTCAGATTGTGATTTTAAGTGCAATTATTTAATGTAATCACTGCACATGCAAATTTGTTTTTCTTTTCGACATTAAGAGAATATTGATAAAGTTTTGTAAAACATCTGTAATGGAAATGCAGCTGCAGAAAAAATGTTACTTTGCTTCTTTGCAAACCTGATTGATTTTTCTAATGAAAACCTATTTGGAATTGCTCATAATTTTGTCTTCATTGACAAAACCTCCAAATCTACAGGAAAATAATTTCAGATCATGATGTTGACAATTTTGTGTCAGACTTGACCAAAAAGTTCTTGTTTTGTTTAGTCAGAACAGAAACATCTCCTGGGTTTATGATTCACATCTAACCTTCTGGCCCTAATACTCAACAAACTGCTGTTCCAGCTGTGTTATGTAAAATAATATCTAAGAATTCATAAAAAAAAAAAATCTAATCCTGAAGCTGATTTCTTTTTTTATTCTGCTATGATTCCAGCTCCAGAGATTTAAAATAATTAAATAAGTGATGATCTTTCGCCAACACAGAATCGGTTTGTAGATGTGACCTGGAGCTGCTGCTGTAGATCGGCCCTTTCTGCTGCGGCCGGTAGGGAATCCTCCTGAGTCTGGATAACTCACTGGACAGAACCTGCTGGGTTGTGTCATCTTCCCAGGTCAAACCTGCAGCCACAATCACAGATGAATCAGGACACAGAGTCCGGATACATGTCTGCAGTTATGATCCTGAAGCAAAACTGCACCGGTGAAAGAAAATAAGGTAGAAAACCTGCAACAAACTGCTGAGCCAGCGCAGCTTTTCCAAACTCATCAGGTCGATCATGAGCAGACGAAAAGAGGCAACAGAGTTTGATTCAGTGAGTAAGCAGAAACAAGTTCTGGTCTTCTACAGTTTATTAGGGAAGGTTTAATGAGAGAGTTGGGAATTTTATAAGCAGTTATTTAAGCACACTTCTGTAGTCGGCAATTTATTTTGAAAAGATTAACATAACATAGGAGAAGCCTGGATGTCGGGGCTCAAGAGGCCGTCGAATACATTTACCAGCTTTAATCACCTTGTGAAGAAAAAAGGAATCCTGCTGCTTTATTGAAAATGGAACAATTAATGGGTAAAGAGTAAAATTAGCATTTTTGCCTGAATTATTCAATACAAAAGTCAATTGTGCATGCCATTAGCAGATTCTCCCTCTAGAAGAATTTTCTTTTAAAGCAATGTGCAAATGGAGCTTCTTTGAATATTAACCAACAGCTGTTTGTGTCATCTCTACTTGTTTGTTTCCAGGTAAAAATCTATTACCTGGGCGTCAAAGTGCGTCTGCAACAGAGTCCGTGCAACATTTGTGTCTTAATGGTTCTTTTAATATCAACGTCAGTGACAACACGAAACAAGATCTCCTTTTTTTCCAGCATTTGTGCGAAAGGATAAGCTGGATGAGCTGCACGGCCACTCGCGTCTGTTGCTTATGCTTAACATGCATCCAAACACGGCTTTTTGGCAGCCGAACAGAGGGGCAGGCGCCAGCGCCAGATGGGGTAGCGGAACGAAGTGTTACCGGAAATATGGCTGCAGCGCGCAAAGCACAACACGAACAGGAGCCTTTGGCAGATGAGCGATGGCGCCACCGAAAGAACGCAAGTAACGCAGGCGACGAGTCCAGATGTGAAGCCGCGGGATGGGGGTCTACCAGAGGACACACACATAAATCAGGAACAGGAACTCTGCTTTGACACAATAGTCGCAATGAAAAGACATGCACAAGAACTAAATAAGTAGTTAGTAGAAACAACAAGAAGTGTAGATTAGATTGGAACCTTGACAGCACAGAGTGGTGACAAAAAATGTAAAAATTAACTTAAAATCACAAACTTTGATCAGTGTTATTAAAGACATGATTATTATTTCCTTGAGAAAAAAATCATAAAATGGCACAGTAGAAGAATGGCGGACTTTTAAAGTGACTTCAATCTGCACTATAATAATAATCAATTAGAGAAATAAAACTGCCACTTGAGATTAAATTTGGATTTTAATCAAAACTAGAACCACACAGAAGGTTGTCTTAAGACTCATGAATTGAACCCGAGAAGCATTTGCTTGAGCTAAGATTAAATTTCTCAAAGCAATAAATATCAGAATTTTAATTAATTTAAAACATTTAGATTTTCATCCTCCAAAGCAAACATAACTTGCAACAAGAGTCATATTTACCTCTTTTTCAAAACGAAGTTTCTTGAAACATTGTTCGCTAGTTTTAAACCCAAAAGATTCATCCCATTTTCTTTCCTACATTCAACATGTTTAATCTAAGAACACACTAAACAAATTTTAATGATAAAAAAAATTGTAATTGAAACTATAAATCTGAACTGCATCATATGAGAATCAACTTAGGAATGAGGGTCTGTTTGTTAGTGGAAAGAAAACTTTGAGTATCTCCTTTATTCAATATTCAGGTCCTTCGAGAAACAGGCCAAGTCTGAAGACTTGGGCAAAGCCAAGTCAATTTAATCACTGAAGTAGATAAAAAACAGAAAATACCAGAGGCGGAAAAGGTTCTCCCAGAAATGCTAAAGACTCTGAATATTGTGGGTCTGACTGGGTTGCATGTATCGTCAATGTTGCTTGAGGGATCGGGTTGCTTGAGGACACATCCATAAACCGGTCTCAATCTTTAGGAAAGTTAACCATAAAAAGTGTTCAAGCTATTGCACTTACCACACTTATCAGATTTCTGGAAAGGTTTCTCTATGGCATCAAAAACAAGCCGCAAGCGATTGCTGAACCTTAAACGCAAAGGTTCAGGAGTTGTTTTCTAGTAAATTTTTGACTTTTCAAAGTCCGAAATCACAGAGTATTTTCTAGAAAATGTATGATATTAAATAAAAAAATTCAGAGGTTTCTTCTAGTGAATATTTGACTTTTCAAACTAAGAAATCTCAAAGCATTTCCTAGAAAATTTCTGAGTTTTTTGGCTGAAATTTACCCTAATATGTCGTCATAAAAACCAGCAGATGTGAAACTGAAAACACCACTACCAATAACTGTAAGGTTTTCTCACAAATGAACATGTCCAACCTTTATCAACAGAGAATTACACCACGAGTTCAACTCGTAACGAAACATTTCAGACCCAGGACAGCTTCTTTACACTCCAACAAAATGAATTACGACCTCGACTGCCAGCCAATCGGGGCACAAGCATCTCTCCAACAGCTGCGCAGCGTGTCGGGCAAAGCTTTCCCCATCAAAGAGCCATAAAACGGAGCTTTTAATGGCAGCAAGGGTGGCTGTGAAAATGGGAGTTGGCGTCGGGCGAACAGACGGCATCTGACACGACAGGTTAATGAACGCCGGAGCCCCTGCCAGGATATTCACAGACTCTACGCCTCTCACTGACTGAGCGGTGGCAGAAGCGTGTCAGCAAACTGAGATGTTTAATGCTTCCACATGTGGAAATGTCTCCAACTGAAACTCTGCTGCTGAAGAGAACGGCTTCAATAGAAGATGAATCTAAAGAAAAACGTTTAGTGAAGCTGTTAATTACCAAACGCCTCATCAGATTTGCGTTCAGGTTTCCATAGCAACGTCAAGAGCAGCTCAAACCATCTCTCAAACAGCTGCTGTTTTCAGAATATAACTGAAACTTTGTCAAAGTTTATGTATATTATACAGGGTTTCCCCTGGTGTATTATAAGCCTGGTGGCCCGCCATGCTTTACTAGCCCCCCTGCCAGACTAAGCGTTGCTTGTTTATATTTTTAGGAAAATAATTTTTTAAATCGCTTAATTTCTTAATTTAGTAGTCGCGAATTCAGATGTGCGTGTTGAGGGAGCGGTGAGATTTATCTTTGTGAACAAAGAATTATATGCGGTGTTTACATCTCAACACGCTGCCCAGCGTGCGGTTGTGTTTTCCTGGAAAGTTTCTGTCTGTGGTCCCGGCTGGCTGGAGCATTAGTGGTTTACGAACCAGCGCTAACCTCATCATCAGGTTCAGCCCGATGAGGAGCTTTCGTGCTCTCCTCGCAGTCACGCTTCACGCTGGTTTTATGTTATTCTATTAGTGGTAGTAGTAGTAGTATTTTTGTAGTAGTAGATGAGTGACAGCATGCAACGGGTCCTTCAGGCGCTCTCTCGGCTTCCCCCACCAGAATTCTGAGGAGCGCTGGTGGAGGTAGGTGCGAGAGAGGCAGCTCTTTGCTATTTTTTTTACTTAGGGTCATATTTTTCTAGTTCAACAATTAACGAAATACTGTAAGATCATTTAACAATTACAAATATAATTAATAAAGTTTTCTTGTGGTTGGGCTGGAAAAATATGACCCTATGAGTGGGAGCTGCACCAGTTGGTGTTTGTGGCTGACCGTTCAGTCACGACGCTAACTGTGTCTTTGTTTTTCAGCTGTTGGATCACTTGTGTGCAGTCAATCACATTGTGAGAGTTTCATTTTACATCGCACTACGTGGGTTCAAAGTGTAAATTTATGAATGTATATACAGTATATTTAGAGAAAAAAAAGTGTTTTGTGAATGTAACTGTTAACTGTTAACAGTCTGTTAAAATAACAGACAATAACAGTTGTCTGTTATATTACTGTTTGTTTTATGGAATAAGAATGTTTTGTTTTGTTTTTGAGGAATTGTTTAAACTACACGATCACATCTAAAAAAAAAAAAAAAAAAGAAAGAAAAATAAAGAATTCTGAGGAACGCTGGTGGAGCTGTTGGACCACTTGCGTGCAGTCAATCACATTGTGAGAGTTTCATTTTATATCGCACTAGGTGACAACAATCAACCAAGGCTATACTGGCGCTGTGAAAAGCGAGAAGGGTTACACACACACATATACAGCACAGACCAAAAGTTTGGACACACCTTCTCATTGAATACAATGAGAAAGTGTGTCCAAACTTTTGGTCTGTATTGAGTACAGACCAAAAGTTTGGACACACAGTTGTGTCCAAACTTTTGGTCTGTACTGTATATATACCGCATATACGTTTGCCATGGAGGGGACGTGTAAATGTGTGTGTGTATGTGTGTGTATATTAAGTAACCTATTAATTATGTAAGGTAGAAAATTAGAGAGAGAGGAAGAAAGTCGTTTTTTTAACATGAGGAAATTAACTCAATGTGGTGCTAAGCATATTCTGACTTCTGGTCAGTTTGCAAGCGCCTCCACTTGTGAGGTGAAATGTATTTTTTTTTTTTTTTTTTTAAGTTTTTAGGCTCTAATAAAGGTTTTTAGGTTCTAGTGGCCATTATTTAACAATGGTTTAACAGGAAATTGGGAGGACAGAGAAGGGAATGAGATGGAGCAGATTCCCCAAAACTGGGAATTAAACCCAGGTTGACAAACAAAACCTATAAGTAACATCCTAAACAAACCATAAGTTGCAGTCTTATTGTAAAACTGGTTATAAAATTACTGGATCAGGCATTTCTTAGCCCCTTTTTCTTCTCTTTTATACAAGTAGACAGCACATAAGCTCAACAACACAAAAGCTTCGTATTTATTACAAAGTATTCATCTAAGAATTGATTTCTTCCTGTAATGGATATGATTTCTGATTAAGTTCTCTAGTTCTAGTACTTTCATGGATTGTTCTTTTTTCCCTTTTCTACACTTTTTCATGTTAAATTGCACTTTTTTTGTTAAGTTTTTTTATACTATCTTGAATCTGTTATTCTAAATAAAGACTAACAGAAATATCACACAGTTCCTTTTATTTTTGATAAAACCTGTTTTTTTCTTATAACAAACAAACCAGATATAACAAGTTTGGGCTTCTTTATGGTCCAGAGTATTGAAATGTGATTACAATTATCATCTAAAATTATGTACAGATTTAACTCTAATCTTATTTTAACACCCTGGAACCTGAAGAAGTCCAAACGTGTTAAATCATCTTTTTTATGTTTGGTATAAAAAGAAAAACAGGATTTATTAAAGAAAAAAAGGTAAATGGACTGAACTTATGTAGTGCCTTGCTAGTCATGTTGACCACTCAAAGCGCTTCACACTACAGTCACATTCACACACACATTTACACCGACATGCAGGTCGGTGGGCAACTTGCCACTAAGTGCCCCGCCCCGGGGCAGCTCAACATGTGGCTGAGGAAGCTGAAATCGAACGTACAACCTTCTGGTCACAAGACGACCACTTTACCCACAGAGCCACAGTCACCCTAAAAAAGCCACTGCATGATCCTTTTGCTAATCTTTTTTAAAATACAGGTTTAAACACAGTGTAATGAGCTGCGATTCAGTGCAATTTAATATAAAAATCGAAAAGAAAAGGTAAACTAAAGGACAAACAGAAATCATTATTATTAAAAGAAGAATTTTTAATTCTTGAATCAATACGTTTCTATAAATATTGAGCCCAGTGTTGTTGCGGCACTGTGCCGTCTGCCTCTAAAACAGCAAAGGGAAAAGGGCTAACGTACGGCTAATTCAATTAAGTTTAACAATAATACTGCACTCAGTTCAGACCAAAAGTTTGGACACACCTCATTGAATTCAACGAGAAAGTGTGTCCACATACAGTACAGACTTTTGGTCTGTACTGTATGTTTGGAGTTTCCTAAACTGTTTTGGGGGCAATTTACAGTGACCATCTGACCTGACCTACATGTTTTAGGAGATGTGGGGGGAAACCGGAGCACCCGGAGAAAACCAACGCAATCACGGGGAGAACATGCAAACTCCACACAGATCGTCTCTGTGAAGACGCAGCGCTAACCGCTGCATCACTGTGCTGCCCACTTTTTTCCAATAGAGCTTTGGAACTGACGTCACTGCTTGTGACATTTACGTCGCTGGGCGCCATCTTGTATGGCCACAGACCAAAATAAACTTTTTCCGGCATTTTCATTGTGCTACCGACCGCAATGAAGTTGTTTTAAGTTGGATATTGGATATTCGCGCTCCGCGGAGTAAGGAGCGTTTAGCTCAAGGTTGATCCGATTTATGAACGCTAAGCTGCTCGACTTACGCTAAGTCGAGCAGCTGTAGATCCTCTCTTGCTCTTTCCAAATCATTTTTGACACACTTTATCTCCTGCTGGTATCTTTCTGCTTGTTGTTTCAGTGTAGTGACATACAGACATTGTAGCTCCTGGTACAAACCTTTAACATTCTCCATCTCAGCCTGGGCACTCGAGTATTTCTCGTGCAGGAATTTAATCTCTGTTGTTGTGTTTCCTTGGAGGACGGCATACTCAGCTCTCAGGTTGTCAAGAATCGCCATGTCCTCCTCTGATTTCTCCAGATGAGCGTTTCTCTCCTGCTTTATCTCCTGCTGGTATCTTTCTGCTTGTTGTTTCAGTGTAGTGACATATAGACATTGTAGCTCCCGGTACAAACCTTTAACAATCTCCAACTCAGCCTGGGCACTCCTTTCCTTCTTGTGCAGGAATTTAATCTCTGTTGTGTTTTCTTGGAGGATGGCATACTCAGCTTTCAGGTTGTCGAGAATCGCCACCTCCTCCTCTGATTTCTCCAGATGAGTTGGTTGAAGTTAAAGTTGATGGTCTGGCTAACTGTTGCTGCAACACTAGGGCCATGTTTTCAAAGGCGCTCTACAATTCTTTGTGGCCTCCCCTGAAATTGGTGCCTCTGTCGGACCACAGCTCATACGGCTTCCCCCTGTGAGCAATAAACCTGCGTAATGACATCAGGAAATAGTCGGTGTCAAGGCTAGGGAGGAGATTCAAGTGAACACATCGAGTGGTCAGACATTTGTAGATGATCCCCCAGCGTTTCTCTCTTCGACGTCCAATCTTAACTAGGTAGGGACCAAAACAGTCTACGCCTGTAGACCAGAATGGGGGTTTGTAGAGTCTCAGACGAGCTGAGGGAAGGTCAGCCATCTTTGGTGTGGAAGGTGAGGCGCGCCATCTCCTACAGTCCACGCACTGGTACTGGAGTTTCTTAATGGCCTGTCGACCTCGGAGAATCCAATATGTGCGCCGTATCTCTGCATACAGTCTCTCTGCACCTGGATGAAACAGCTGAGAGTCGTAGTGTTTTATGATGAGACGAGTCAGAGGATGATCAGGAGCTAACACAACCGGATGGATGCTGTCAGGGACTACATGTATAGCTTGGCGCAGGCGGCCTCCAACTCTGATCAGTCCACTGATGCTGTCATATTCAGGGGAAAGAGCACTAAGACGACTGGTTGGGCTGACAGAGTCACCAGCTTGGAGGGCTCGGACCTCTTCTGGGAAGCTGAGCTTCTGTGCAGAGCGAAACAGCTGAGTCTCTGCCTCTAGACACTCGGCAGCAGAGAAGGAGGTGGCAGCCGCCCCATGCAGGGATTGGTGAGTGGCCAGAGTCAAGTCCTCTAATGATGTGCTCTGTGGCGGATCTGGCAGATTTTGAGATATAGATGTGAAGCTACAGAAAGCAGTATTTCTGAGTTCTTCACTGCCACAATCTGTGAACTCTGTTGGGGGTTTCGGCCAGGTGTCAGGAGTCTGTGTGAGAAAGTGTGGGCCCTGTGACCAGTGGCTGGAGATAGTGAGCTCTGACAGTGGTTTCCCTCTCATGATGTCATCAGCTGGATTTTCATCAGAGTTCACATACCCCCACTGCTCTGAGGAGGTCAACTCCTGTATTTCACAAATCCGAGTCCCAACAAAAACTTTGTACCTACAGGCACTAGACTGGATCCACTGCAGCACTGTCGTAGAATCTGTCCACAGGTAGATAGAGTGAAGGGGTAATGAGAGTTCAGTCTGGAGCACTTTGGCTAGTTGGGCTCCAGTCAGCGCAGCACACAGCTCCAGTCGGGGAATCGACACCTGCTTGCGGGGTGCAACTCTTGAGGGTGCCATGATGAAGGAGGTGGAGATGTGTGCCTGTTGCTCTGTGGCTCTCAGACAGGCAACAGCTCCATAGGATCTCTCAGAGGCGTCACAGAAGATGTGAACCTCGTTGGTAGCACCAGTGATGCTGTGAGGGCTGTAGCAGCGAGGGATGATGATATGCTGGAGATTAGACAGTTCTTCCTCCCATTCAGTCCACGACTGAAGCATATTTCCTTCTATGGGCTAATCCCATCCTCTCTGTGTATTCCACAGGGCCTGCACAATGAGCCAAAGCTCTTGTAGTGTAAGGACAAATATAACCCAATGGGTCATATTGACTGGCTAGCACCTTCTAAATATTGCGCAGCGTGACAGTTGTGTAGGACACTGGGCGATGCTTGTATCCCAGGACATTAGTTGGGCAGTGCCAGCTGAGACCCAATGTTGACTCCTGTGGATCAAGACTTTTGAAGTTCAACCACAGTTCACAGCTTTCTGACCTGGCCATACTGGGCAGATGGGCAACCACCTCAGGGAGGTTGCTGGCCCACTGTCTTATCTCAAATTCACCTTGGAAGAGTAACTCTCTCATCCTGTTGATGAGCAACTTGGCCTCTTGTGGGTCAGAAAAGGACTGCAGGCAGCTGTCCACATAAAAGGCTGTATGGACAGATTCATAGATGTCCTTATGAGTGTCTTGATGCTCCTTCACGTGTCTCTGAAGGGCGAACGTAGCACAGCAGGGTCTACACGTTGTCCCAAAGGGCAAGACTCTCCACTCATATACTGTACATCTGGGAGCCTCTCTGTTTCACCATCTCTCCACAGGAACCGTAGCAGGGGACAGTCTTCAGGGAGCAGGCAGATCTGGTGAAACATGGCCTTTATGTCGCCACTCACTGCCACAGGATACTGACGGAAGCGGAGGAGTACACCTAGTAGTGTAGGCCCTAGTGGAGGGCCTGGCAGGAGGTAGTGATTGAGGACGGTGCCCTGGAACTCAAAAGAGCAATTAAAGACCACCCGAGCCTTGTTGTTATGATGTACCATATGGTGTGGCTGGTTGACTTCTGCTGTTGAAGGTAGGGGGGCTGTTGCCTGGTATGCAGCTGGAGGTGATGGACAGACAGCAGCGTAATGGCTGAGAAAGCCATTACGCTCCTGTTCCAGCCAGCATTATGCTGTTCTCCAGTTCTGCCGCTCCCTGTGGTGGCTGATACAGAGGTGTAGCGGAGGCTGCAGAGAGATTGTATGATGGTGCAGAGTGCACCTGGTTGGCGCTGCTTGGTAGCTGCGGATGTTGGCATCTCTGACTGTATAGAGACTCACCCTGATGTGGTTCGAGCTTCCCAAGCTGCATGGATTGTGATACTTGGATGTCAGGTTGTAGAGCAGGCTGTATCACATGTCTCACTCTAGGAGGCGGAGCTGGTAACGATGCTGGCTAGATTCCTGGATAAACCGGAGGGCCTCTCGGCTGTGGAACAGGTGAAGGTACAGACTGACCTACAGGCTGGAAGGCTGTGTTCATCCAAGGCTGGGACGCAGGTGGTGGCTGAAGCATATGCTGAGGTGCTGCAAGTACATCTGGCTGTGGAACTGGCCATGGTGCTGTCTGTACTGTGGGGCTTGCCTTTAGAGATGAGAAGGATGCAGCAGGTTCTACTGGTCTTAGTAGGTTCACAGGTGTTCTGTTATCCTGCCTTGCTGGTGCCATGATGTTCAACTGATCCCTGGTGTGACTGCTTTATATATCCACACTGCAAGGCTGTGGTAGGAATGCAGGAATGGATTCTGCTCTATTATGCTGTTGAGCGTGACTGTGTGGCAGGAGAGGGTTGCATGACTTACATGTTCGCTCTAGTTGCTTCACACGCTTGGTTAATGCACCACTGGTCTCCTTCATAGCGACTTGCATCTCATTCATCGCTTCTAAAACATTGCCCCATACTGGCTCCATCTTGTCCCATCTTTGCTTCTTATCCTTATCAGGTTATTCTGAGCTGCTGCTTGTTGACGACTCTGACTCCTCTGGATTAGGTAGGTCATGCTCATACTCCGCCAGATGTCCCTGGCAGGTAGTTCCGGAAGCTACCTGCTCCTGCGTGGACGGGGACTATGCTTATGACTTTTCTCCTGAGAAGCGTTGTCTTGTGAAGTTTCCATGTTGTTGATTCGACCAATGAGCTCCGGCTCGAAGGACCACTTGAAGACTTTGTGCGTCTAACAGGCGCTAATTCCAGATCTCTCATCAATTGAATCTTCCTTGGTCAGAAGGAATAGAGCGACTCCACTGGTGCAGCTTAGAAGGTTTATTGATGTTTCGTATGTACATATATGTGGGTGTGAGTGTGTGTGGTCATATCATAAAACGCACACAGGTTTCATACACGCAAAACCAAAGAAGGATTGATGGTGGATGCCATCCTCGGATGCCACTTCCATGCCACCGAGCCACACAGAAGCACAGAAAAACAACTTGCTCAGCTACGTAAAATTAGAACTACAAAATGAACAGATGCATCTTGGGTAATGCAGTGCCAAACAGACAGATTTTAACACATACACACCTACATACACTCCCACATGCCTACATATACAGTACATACACACACCCCCACACACACACCCGCACACAAACATATATATACAGTACAGACCAAAAGTTTGGACACATCTTTCTAATTCAATGGGTTTTCTTTATTTTCATGACTATTTATAAGGCAAGAAATCCCACTTATTAACCTGACAGGGCACACCTATGAAGTGAAAACCATTTCAGGTGACTACCATTGAAGTTCATCAAAAAATGGCAGAGTGTGTGCAAAGCAGTAATCACAGCAAAAAGTTGCTACTTTGAAGAAACTAGAATATAAGGGGTATTTTCAGTTGTTTTACACTTTTTTGTTTAGTGCATATTTCCACATGTGTTATTCATAGTTTTGATGCCTTCAGTGTGAATCTACAATGTCAATAGTCATGAAAATAAAGGAACTCATTGAATTAAAAGGTGTGTCCAAACTTTTGGTCTCTACTGTATATACAACTACATATATATTTACAACGACCTCAGCTGATGAAAGTGCTCTACAATGTCACAGGTAGATAATGATTCAATACAAAATAAAATTCAGTTTGGTAAAATCTTTGGACATAAAGCATTCTGTGACGAGTCCGAGTCAAACAAACACATCCTCTTGACTTAATTTATGGATTTTAAGAAGATTCTGCTTTCATTTCCTATTCATGGACCTTGTTGAGCAGCTTCTGGTAGTAAAGTCACTGCCAGACAGGTTTTGGTCTGTTTTAACATGGTAGTTTGAAGGGTCTTGTTGTGTTTCGATGAGAATCAATTATTTTCAAAATAAGAGCAGATATCTGCCCCCGCCCATCCTCAAGACGTTCTACAGAAGCACCATAGAGAGCATTCTGACCAGCTGCCTCTCTGTGTGGTGTGGAAGCTGCAGCGCCTCCGACTGGAAGAACGTGAGGAGAGTGGTGCGGACAGCAGAGAGGATCATCGGGGCCCCCCTTCCCTCCATCCAGGATATTTCATCCCAGCGCTGCGTGTCCTGAGGCCGAAACATCATCAGTGACCCCTCACACCCCCACCATGGACTGTTCTCCCTGCTGCCCTCTGGAAAGAGGTTCCGCAGCGTCCGGTGCAGGTCCACCAGGTTCTGAAACAGCTTTTTCCCACTTGCCATCAGACTGCTGAACTCTTAACTGGACTGCACTTAAAATCTGGTCTCCACTTTATACCTGGCACATGTACAAAGCTAAATAACTTCTATTTTACTGTCATTCCTGCACTTTATATTTTATATTCATATTTTATACTGTATTTTATTTTATGCTGGAGTAACCTCACAACATTGAAAGCTCAAAACATTGTCCTGAGCCGTATGCAACGAAATTTCGTTCTGTATACACCCTGTGCATGCAAAATGACAATAAAGTCAGTCTAAGTCTAAGTCTAAGTCTAAGTCATATCCAAATAATCCTGTTTACTCTAAACCTTTGCTTTTTCTAATCCATTTCCACCTCCATCTACCACCGATTGTAGCATCCACAGGGAAATCCAGCCACTCCACCCGTATCCAACAGCACTGCAGTACTCAAAAATGTTTTGTGTCTGATTTATCACAGCCTGAAATGGAGGCCAACAACCACAGAACATTCACAGTCAAGCAAAGTCTCGACCCGATTTAAGGTTCAGGGGGAGGCTTCATACCATTTCAGACGTTCTGAACCTCTAAGGACGACGTTTTTTTTCTAAGACACATGGTGAAAAAAACAAAAGATTTCAGAGCAACATCACCAACAATCCAGACAACTCAACAAAAACAAAACAAGCTGCTTTCAGTCTGATTCAAGAAACAAAAACCTGGAGACATTTGGCATTTTGTGGTGCAAATGTTAACTTATTGCAATATCTTTCATTTCACATCAGAGACAAATAGCTACAGGTTTATCAAGTTGTTGTGGAATCAAAACATTTCCAACTCGCCCTCCGGTTACTGAACTGAACTGAAGGGACTTTTTTATTTTATTGCAGTTGCTTCGTTTATTAAAATGAAGCAAAGAAGAAACTTCCTCGGGAACAATGGTTTTACATCTGACAGTGATCTGTCAGACTGTCAGAATGTGATCAGTTCTCTTCATTGTTTTTGCAGGAGGTTTTGTTCAAAGTTACATGATGAAACTGGATGAAATGCAGCTGCAGCATGTTAGGCTGGGCTCCGCTGCCCTCTGTTGGATCACTCCGCCAACTGCAGCTTATTAAAGCAACAACAGATCTTTCCACATGCATTATATATTTGAAACGTGCAAATGTAACAAAAAATTGGTTTCAGGACTACTTTCTGTTGTCACAACAACAACAACAAAATCCAACCAAAATACACAACCATAAAATATGAGGCATTAAGAAAAATAACTAAAAATAAAAAAACAAGAAAATCAAACAGAGGTGTCGGTTTAAATTTACTGACATTTTAAAAAATGAAGAATTTTGTATTTTAAATTTACAGGAATGTAACCAAGTTATAATCCAGGACTGTAAACCAAAAAATTGAGGAAAGGAAATTTAAGAATATGTCTATAACTATTTAGCTAGGAATAAATTGTACATTTATACATAATATTATACAAAAACTCATAAAAGATGTTAAGGCCAATACTATGTCCCCAGTGATGACTTTTTTAATTATTTCATTTTTCTAGGAGACAAAGGAATTTACCTGCATCAGGTTAGCAAAACTTGAACTTCCCATGCAAAACTACTAAAAATCCTATGCATTACCAATGGTATAACTTACCAAGTTACAGATTTTTAACAATATATTTAGATTTTTTAAATAATTTTGTCAGCAAAAACATTATGTTGCTGAATAACATTGTGTGTGTACCTCTGTTGGACAGCTTCTCCAGCAGAATGCGGAAACGTTGCACTACAGATGGGGAGACGTCGTAGGTGTAAACGTCCCTCACTGGAACAGAGTGACACCTCCCAAACATCCCATCTGTGAGCACAGAAATAGACTTCATCAGAGAACCCAACACACATCTATTTCTGCCATTTCACCCTGAGATCACAAACTAGTCACTCAGAGCACAGAAAATCATCAGCATTATGCATTTCAAATGTGAATTTCACATGAATCAACTTTGCTTTTCATAATTTGTCAAGTTTCCATTCAGTAGGGAATCAAATTACAACCAAATGTATGGCTTATGAACTTTATAGTTCTCTAGCATCTAACAAATATCTAGGAGAAATAAATGAATGTCAGAGCAAAACTGCTCTGCTCTCTTTGCATTTTGATTCTAATATGAAGAGAAATTACGTTTTTCCCAAACAGTAGCTTATATAATAGTTTCATTAGTAAACTATTAGACAATAAAACAATAACTGACATGATTAAAGTTGCAAAAGGTTGAATTATCAGCCAATCAGAGTCCTGCTCGACTGACAGGAAGCTTTTGCACCAAATTCAAACTACATAGAGAGACAATGGGTGTGGAAACCCAGCCTGCATGTTTTTAATGACTTAATGCGTGAACAAACGTATTCATGTTTCTTATTTAATAGAAACACTGCAATTGTGAAATTGTATTGACAAAGTTTTGTGCACATTTGTAATGGAAATGCAGCCAGTGTGGAATGAGGAATGAAATAAAGGAAGTGAGAATCTCTGAAGGAGAAAAATATCTAATAAAACAATCTCTTACACTTCTAGGAATGCCACAAAATATAAATGTAAGGTTTAAAAAAAATCCCTCAAACACAGGCAGAGTTCACAGAAACGCCTTCAAAGAAATCCAGTTGGTTGCAGAAAAATATCACACTGATGAGAGGAAATGATCCACAACAGACAGGAACTCATTTCTAATCAGTCTAATTGGCCTTATGTGCAGAATAAACACTAATCTGTCTGATATTCTCAAAAAACCCTGCAGAACAAATGATCCACAATTAGATTTTATGTTACAAGTTATAAAAGTAAATATGATTTATTTTTTCTTCCATCAGATGAGACGAAACCTCAACCACGCGGTTTTAGTCGTGATTAAATAACTCTCGCAGACTTTGAGTCGACTCCATTTATCCTGGTTTGCCATAACTCAGAGCTAGGCCCGTCTTCTGGTGATTCATGGTGCCGATTAGAGCAGATAAAAGATTCACAAGGCTATTCTCAGAAACACAGGCCCCGTTAGGATGAAGGAGACGGACAGGGAATCACGAACCGAATGTGGCGGCATCAGGTTAAATATAACCTGCGAAGGATGCAGATCGTCAGTGAAAACTCACTTTTCTCCAGCTTATCCAGGCCTGATCATTCAGTCTGCACTACATGCTGGTTGGTGAATCTTTGCTTAAAATAGATGAAAAGCTAAAAAGATTTAACAGTCTATTTGAGTTTTATATCTAAAGGAAGAGTTGAACTACAGCTTACCAGTGAGTTTGACTTTTTTTAAAGTTCTAATTATAAATTAAAACGTATTTAGGCTTAGGTTTCAGAAACACCTGGTATATTAAAAAACAACAACAACAAAAACAATAGAAAACCTGTAAATCCTGAACTTATAAATTTATGGTTCAATATTTGAGGATTCACTTGTTCAGGTATTTTTCTGTAGAAGGCAACTTCAAATTATTTGTGAATCTTTTTATAGAGAGGATCTAAAATATTCAGAAAATGCAGCTGGAATACTGAGGTGCAATGCTATTGGCTGGTGCTTGGAAAGCAGCTAATCGTGGAGTGCTATTTATTTTTCCTTTGCGCTGATTGGCTGTAGATGTTGGCTTCTGTAGTAATGCCAAAATGGTTTCCACTGTGTATGCTAATGTGGTTTTAAGGCTGTCCTTACAGGATCTAATTATTTTAAATCAAAATCACTGATTTTTGGTGCTATCGTACTTTAGAAATATTTGAAAGAAAATTTGAGATATTTTTGCATCTTTAAAACCTTTCCAAAAATCTACATATAGAGGAATCAAGATGGCATAAAAATAAAATCCATACAGATTGGAAACAAACATTTTTATCCTTTAAAGAACTTAAATATCTCAATATCAACAGACACAGACATAACTCATAAATATGATTGGTCATTCGTGGTTATGCATGTGAGTAAAGTTTTGTTATTTGCCACATCCAATGGACTATAATTGACATCAGGTAAGGTTGGGGCAGTAGTGTAGTAAAAGTAAGAAATAGCGCCACCAGCAGATGGGAGTTAGCATCACTTAAACTCAACGACCATTTCTGTAGAAAATTTGCAATAAAATCTCAAAAAAATGAGAGGATCTATTAATTTTGCCTGAATTTTCACGATTGTTGAATTGCAAAGAACTGGAAGTACTGTTAAGGTGCATTTGGAGTTTCAACTAATAAAATAATCAGTTTTTCTAAATCTAAAACAGCTTTAAAGGCTGTGAAAAGCCATGACTGAAGCCAGGACCGTCTTACTGCCCAAACCATTTCTCCTCTGAGATCCCGCCAACAGAAAAATCGCTTCAGTTCTAATGGACTCGAATGGAAATTGATGGAGTGCGCAAACATTTTTTTTTTACTTGTGTAAGATGGTAATTTGATGACATCAAAGCAAAGGTCAAAATCAATAACCCATCAGCCCGCTGAACACACAGAGGGTCAGTTTGTCATTCTGTGTCAGCTGCCCTTTAAGTAGCTGCTGCAAACCGAAGAAGCGCTTCCAGAATTATGGGAATGTCGTTTCTTTAATCACTCAGGCTCTTAACTGCTGTTTCTTGTTTTCATATTTTAGTTCAAGGAAAAGAAACAGAAAAACTCAACAGTTCTGAAACTACAACTGCTTCTTTGAACCTTGGACTATTGCTCTTAACTTTGGCTAAAAATGATAAAGACCCGAATAATTTTCTTTTTATTGATTAGAAAAATGCAAGTTTTTAAACATTTCAGTTTTTTGTGGAATAATTGCATTGAATTCCCACAAAAATAATATATATTAACATTCCATAGAAGGAAACGTGTCCATCCATCTTTTTGGAAATGTTTTGTTTTTCTTTATCATAAAACCAAAACAGACATACATTTAAAAAAGGCAAACACAAGTTTTCTATTTTCAAAATGTTATGCATTATTTGCAGCTCTAAATGAGTTATTTAGCTGATCTGAAGGTAAAAATATATTTTTGGACTCTGAAAGCTCCTAAAAGCAGCTTTTAGAACTGAAACAGCTGAAACTGGACTGTTCAACTACAAACACAAACACAGGCAGAATAAACCTGAGATGTTTAGAGATGCTCGAAAGCTGAATTTAAAGAAAGCTGCAGATAGAAACCTAATGATTATAAATAATAACAGCAGCATTCCATTTGCGTGACATACTGAGAGAGATTCTGTTTGTGTTTTAGAGACAGCATGCAACAGGTCGCAGGTGGGTGATGAGACAGTCGAGCCGCACGCCTCTCACACTGTTGTCATGGCAACGCCCGCTACAGGGCTTCTGGTCTCTCACAGCTAATCGAGGCAGCCCAGATTAGGTGAGGAGAATCAGAGAGCCGTTTGTTTCCAAACTGTCTCCTAACGTGGATCACAGCTAACATTTTATCTGGTCACAGCCTCAGTGCACAATTTGATTTAAAATGTGTTTAACACAGAAAATGTCTTATAGGTGGAGTAATGAGCCAGTGTAACTGGGGGTGGATGATACGGACTTAAAGTTTTATAACTACATTTTGTGGTGATATTGTGATGAGAACTATTTATTGCATCTGTTTTAGGTAACTGTATGGCCGTGACTGTATGACCACAGCCCCACAAGCACAAACACTCCTCTGGAAAAACATAAAAATTTATATTTATTCACACTCTCATTGAACACGCTGGAGAAAATACAAAAAATTATCTTGAAAATTTAGGGTTTTTTAGTTTAGTTTAGTCAAATTTATTGTGACAAAGATAAATCAAAATTTTTATAAGAAATTTTTTACAATAAATGATAAACAATACGATAAATGCCCAACTGTAAGCGGAAGTAGAACTTTTTAAATCAATATTAAGAAATTATTGACCTTAAACAAGTTTCTATTTCTTGCAGAAAAGTTATTTGTGAGTTAAATTTTTTTTTATTTTAAGTGTCCCAAGATATTTTCTCTAAACTAGATTAAAAACACTTGGTACGATTTTGAGTTTTTGCACTGCATTGTGTGCATTCACTATATTTAGTATTTAATGACAAAACCCATTAAGAACTAAAATGTGATGATGTGATGTTGGCGATTGGGTCACACCTGGCGTATGACTCGGTATCCGTGCTGCTGAGCGACCACTTCCATCTTAAACAGAAGCTGCTGCTGATTTAAAAATCAGGAATGACCTTTGAGTGATCAAAGTTTGACTCATCAGTCATGCCTGACAAAATAAAATGTGAAATAAGAAAATGCACAAACAGATGACTTGGTGATTAATGCACAACCTGACATTTATATTCTACAGTGTCACTGACTTTTTATTGATTTAAGGAAACATTTTAATTTTTGCATTCAAACGTCATGTTTGGGCGGTTTAGGGACAAATGATGTGTGAGAAGGGCAATCAAGTCCTGATAACAGGATTATCCTCTAACAAAGAGCCTAATTCAAGTTCATCTGGTTCATGAAGGACAAGCTAACAGCTCTGAGGATTTCTACAGAAACAGAGCCTCTAATACGCACCTAACAAGATCATACATGGTTCTGGAGAATCACTAAAGTTCTGGAAAATAGGGAAAAATTACTTTTATTGCAATAAGTATGTAAAATCTGGATTAATGATGGCTGTAATTTGTTAAAGGCTAAATATGAACTTTCTATTTATTACAGGTATTGTGGTTCTTTCACAAATTTTCTGGTGTTTTTTTTTCATGAAGTTCAAAGCCAGCAGAGTTTGATTCTTCAATAAGCAGAAAGTTTTACTATTTCCTCCATTTTTTGCTTCCTTGGGGGTGTAAATAAAAATCAAATGATGATTAAAAGATTAAATGCAGCTATTATGTGCATTTACAAAAAAAAAGTTTTTATTAGTGGTGGGACTTGATTAAAATTTTTTATTGCGTGAATTGCAATGTTTGCAATCAATTAATTGCTACACATTAAAGTCCTGGCCCTAATTTCTATGTAACTGGTGTCCTGAAAGGTTTGTATGAAATTGTAAATAGTTGATTAACCCCCCCGACTATCTTCATGAAAATAGGTGACTTCAGATGGCACTGTATTTTATTTCAGGGTATCTAAGTAAAAGAGGGAAGAATACAAATGCAAACGATACTTTTCATAATTTGACTATTTGTATCCACTTCAAAAATAAACAACTACTTCCTGTCAGGTGATCTCATAAGATAATAATAAATGACGTTAGAGTTTGTTGCTCCAATGCAACAAAAGATAGAAAATGTTGAATGTATGAACTTTTTTGTAAAGCGGGGTAAGATTTCCATCAAAAAAAGACTTAAATACATGAACTGTTTCTAAATAAAGCAACTGAAAATGTAGAAGTCGCTCAAAAAACGTCATCAGTTACATGGACAACATGTTCATGATGACCTCTGCCTGCAAGATCCAAAAAGGGGAAGCTGACATTTTGAGATTAATGTAATAGTTCAATAAATAAATAAATATAGATCATAATGTAGTAGCCAGTGCTTGTGATGTCTAGTTGACCCCTGTGACCTTTGGCTTTTTTCCATCTCAAGACTCAATGTGAGCAGATACAAAAGGAGAAAAGGTCAGGAACCTCTGACTGATCCGCAGCTCGACATTTTCACCAGAAAGCCTGGACGTTAAAGATGACAGATGGGCAGAAAGGGTTGGAATTACACAATAAGAACCAATAAATACAGTAGATTATTGTAGAAAGCCAATTAAGGCACTACTTTACTATTATATGATTATCATAAAAAATGTTTGTGTTTCTAATCTGGACTTGGCCATTAAAACCACCACCAAACGTTCCAGAACCAAGCAAGTCTCTTCACATGGAGATTAAATCTGGATTACTAATCCAGTCAGTCTGTGTAATTGGATCAGATGAAGGCGGTGAATGTTTTTTCTGTAATGAGGCAGATATTTCTGCAGTGTTTGCTCAAATGTGGCCGCCATGATAAGTAGAGCTGCTGGGTTTTTTTTTTTGTTTTGGTTTTTTATGTACCCCTCCAGGGGGTCTTTTGTGGGCTCTAGTGCCCCTTATATGACAGCAGGCTGACAGGAAACTGGGAAGGAGAGGGGGGAAGACATGCGGCAAATGTCGTCGGGTCCGGGAGTCGAACCCGCGACGGCCACGTCAAGGACTCAAGGCCTCCAAATACGGGTCGCGCTGACCGCTACGCCACCACGGCACGCCCCAAGCTGCTGGTTTTTAAAGTTTATTCCTCCTTTTTTTAAATCGAAGGCCGCTACAAATATTTTACAACACAAACCGTTATTTTATTTTTTTTTTTTCTAAAGCCGATTTTTAATTTTTGTGGATAAACTCATCTGCCAGCATTACTGCTGCATAACTTTGAAGATTTCAATCAAAATGCATTTTACAGTTATTACATGCATTTATAAATATGTTCTTCCACGCTCATACTACCATGAGTTGAAGGCCGTTTTATCAGATAAATTAGATGTAAACATTTCCATCTGTAATCTCTAAATGAAGCCCACCAGTCAAAATAAACCAGATGTATGTAGAGTAAATATATAAATGGAAAAAATGGTTGTTTTTACCAGAAAAATTCAGTTTGAAGACCAAATCTTCAGCCGTTATTTATCTTACAGACACATAACTGACTGATACTTATGAACTATTAGCTGAGGCCCTTTTTTCCCCAAATACTTATATAACACATTACGTGTCATTTGCAATCATTCTTTAACTGTAGACAATGCTATTAAATTTACAATGTGACAATATGAGCACCAAACCTGTAAAAACAATCTATGGGATGAAAAGCAGATCCTTCAGGACCTCAGAGGAAACCTCCAGCTGCATCAGATAAAAAAACATCCAAGTCCAAAACAGTGAACAGAAACATTTACATGATTTTACCTTGATGGTTGAATTAGGAATTTAGAGTTGAAGTTGTTTTCAACAGAGGACCCTGCATCGACCTCCCTAATATTTTATTTTAATAAAGTTTATACTTTTATACTTTACAGCTACATGCTCTGAGTGGTTGAAAACAGAAGTAAATATTTGCCAGTAAAGCTGAATTAAAGCTTAGTGAAGCTCGCCACTGAATTATTACAATTCTCCCCATTTTATGACAATCAGCAAATTAAAAACTGAAATTCTGCTGCAAATTTCGAAAACAAAACACTTGAGCCTAATTACTAATGATGTGCAGAGACAGAGAGTTTCTAATAAAGAAAAGCTGAAAAACACTAAATTAAAAGCTACAAAGCAGCTGAAATCCCTTAAGATTTCAGTAATCAAAACATATTTTCAGGTTAAGCTTTCTATGCATTTCCATGTGGAAAAACATGAAAACATACAGTATTTGCACTCTAAAGCTGATTAAAGGACATTTTATGGCCAAAATCCTTGAACAAACAATGTTTGCAAGACTCAAATTAAATGTGTTCTTCAGCTTTTGAGGCCAAGAGGTTTTACAAGTGATTTTATTCTCTTTAAAACCCTATAGCGACCTAAAAGTGCTGCAAAAGGATAAACTATAAAGCAGAGGTGATTCTGTGCCTGGATGCTGTTGATGTTTAAAACGTAATCTAGTGGATTAATGTTCTGAAACTCTCACAGACACTTTTTTATCCCACTGTGATGAGGCGGGATGGGAACTGAGAGGAAACAGAAACAAAAGAGAATTTGATAATAAAAGATTAAAATCTAGGTGAACAAGTACATAGAGTGAAGAGTGTCAAATTACAATAAATACACAACTTATGAAAGAGTTATTTAAATATGTCATGAATTTATTAAAACTGGAATTCAATACAAGTAATTTACTAAATATAGAATTAGTTTATGTGAGACCTTGATATCTGATTGGCTGTTTCAAACGGCAACGTGTGTAAATATAATTGTGCAAATTGCAGTTACAAAAATACATTTGCTTAATGGAAACACAGTAATTCTCACTTTTTCAATAAAACACTTTTGCAGTCGGTTGAATAGAAATATTTATTTTAAATCGTAAAACTGCAATGGAAATTTTTTGGCTCATCGCACGACTCAAAAGATCAACAACTGGATTTTAGATTTGCGGAAAAGACGAAGATGAGGGTTCTGCACTTTTTTTTTTACCGATTTATTGGTGTGAACTCATGATTTTAATTGCAATTATGAAATAGTCATTTTTTTTGACATTAGCAAAATATAAACGTTTTTTGCACATTTGTAATGGAAACCCAGCTACTGTTGGCTTTTCATCTAAAACAAGCTATACCAAATTTGCTGCTTTCAATTTATGTTTCAACAGTCAGAGTAAACTTGGTCTTTCTCTCTGTGCATTTTCTAAAACAGAGTTTCTTTCCAAGGGTTTCCTCAGTGTGTGATGAAATATTTAGGGCTAAAGACGTGTGGGTGACATAAAAAGGTCACAACACAGACAGAGAGCTAGCCTTTAGCTCCGCTAAAAATAACATTCCCCACTGGAGACAATGATTTCATCACCACACGAAACAACCTGCATCCTTCTCTCTCCGCTCCTACTTCACTGGAACAAGATTATGGGTGCATCTGAAAAGAACGCAATCAATACGGGAAATGAGGGAGCTAATGAATTTACAGCAAAGATACAGCTGGATCCAGGCTTCTCCACCAATAACAGACAACAGACTGCGATGTTCGGTTATCTCTGTTGGCTCAGATTCTGATAAGAGTTCTGCTCTGCTGTGTTTACAAGTTCAACAGCTGAATCCTGATAATCAGCACTGATTTAACAAAAAGGTAAGCTTTTTTTTCTTTTCTTTTTTTTAAAAAGTTCCCATAAATAAAAAAGATTTCTACAAATTTATTTTATGTTTTCAGTTTCATTTGCAAATTTTCAGTAATTCTCATGACTCCAGAGGACAGAACAGGAAAATTTTGAGGTATGTACACCTTATAATGGAAAATATCTGCACAACCATAAATAAAAAAACAAAAAATTGATTTCTGGCTGACTCATCTTGAATCAAACTCTTTACATGAACTGGCCTTAGGTGATTTATGTCACTTCCATATGTGGAACTAAACCAGATATGTATCCAACAGTTTTCAAAGCGGCTGCAGTCTGAATGTCATGTGGCATTTTATCTGACTTTTATGTCACTGACATTGGACATGCATCATCACTGCACCAGCAGAAGCCACACACAGTAAATCTGGACGTAAACAAAGGATGCCGACACTTTGGATGTGGCCAAACACAATTATAACCAGAAAACTGTAGGATCTGAATATGGCTACATTACCATGCTAAATATTAAAGTTAATGACAAGACAGCAATTAAAAGACAAACAATATGGCTTCTTTTTAAAAATGAACCACACATCAAAAAATGTAGTTAAAAAACACAAAACCACAAGTGTCAAGAAGAGAACTGGAGCGGTGATGATTTGGGTTTTTCAATGGATTCTGGAGTCAAATATGAGGCCAACTGAATGGCTTAAAAAGAAAATAATAGGGGTACTACAATGGCCTAGTCAAAGTACTGAATGATCAAAGCTCTATGGTGGGACCGTAAGGAAGCTGCAAAGGTCAGAAGATTGAAACATTGGAAAGAGAAATGGACCAAAATTACAATAAAGAGTGAGAGGTAAAGAAAAAATGAAAAATGTTTTATACTAAAAAGAAAGGATTAATTCTTTTTAGTATATTTTGCTGTACAATCACTTTGCCTCAGAAAAATGATGCAAAAACAGCATTTCCAGAGGGTTCAGAGTTCAATATACAAACATGGAGAAGCAGCATTCAGCTTCTATTCACCGCAAATCTGGAACAAACTTTCAGAAAACTGAAAAACATCCAAAACACTGACTTTAAATCAAGGCTAAAACCCACCAGTTTACAGCCTATCATTAGCATTAATGTGTCTTTATTTCTTGCTTCATGATTGTTTCTGAAATGTTCTATGCAAACAAATTTGACTTAAATTCTGACATTCAAGTATTTTCCATAATGACATAAAGTGGAAAAGATCAACAAGCTTCTTGGAAACTTTTTGAAAACATTTGAAGATGAGATTTCTTACCGTTGACACAGATCTCGTATGAAGAACACAACTCGTTCTCAAACAGGCAACCTGTCAGAGAAACAGAAGAATAAGATGCAAACGGGTCAGTTTACTAAATTTATACCAACCTGCCTTATTTTTTTAATGCTGAATCACATATCATTTGTGGCAGAATATTAGGAGATCAAATAGGAGATTTGTATGCAGTGATGCATACTTATAAAAAACAATAACTTAATGTTGTTTATTAGACCTGTATGTCTGAAATGAGACACAGCAAGTCAGCTACACCTGCTCTTTAGTTCCTCCATAAAAGAATCCATTTCCAAAACTTTCTAACCCAATTTCAGATTGTTTTTTTTTATTATTATTTCCAGACAGCAATATGAGAGTTAATGACTTACTAAGACATCATCTCTGTTTTCAGCTGCAGCTTCTTATTGCTACATTCGTCAGCTGTGGGCAGTAAATGCTTGCAGTTATCCTAAATTAACTCTGGGGTGAGGAAGAACAGAATGATGCATCAGGCAGGCTCCTTCAGAGCTCTCTGGGGAGAGAAGAAGAGTCGGCCATATTTTATTCTGCTCCGCTTACAGGAGACCTGGCAGAGAGCAGGACACAATCGCTGTTGTTTAATCTGCTTCCATAAAACAAACTGAAATCTTTCTGGATCCGGACTTATTTCTGAAAATCTCCATCATGCAATACACACTGGTTTCATTCTTATGATGATTTATAGTCTTTCAATCTGATTGTTTTGGATGCTATTGGACAGAATTGGACTTTAGTATATTTTGTGAATAAACTGAGCTGAAACAAAGATGGAGTTTTAATTCAGTTATGAAAATTTTTTAAAAATACAATATACTAAAAGAAAATTAGGGGGTCATGTTATGTAAAATTAACTTTTTGGAACGCTACATCATCACAAAGCAGGTCTTCTCCGTGACTTCCCTACTCAGCTCCTTCAGACTAGCCAGCAGCAATTAGCAAACACCTGGTAGAACTGCTCAGCTCATTATAGGAGCTACTTCTCAGTGAAATGCTATTAAAAACATTGCTAAAGGGTTAATAGAGGAGCCATGTTGTGATGACTTCCTGAAGGTGGAGTTTCAGAAAGACCAGGAACTTCTTAAAGACACAGAGGCCCAATTTCAAGTTGTTAAATTACAAATAAAAGTTTATTTTCAGTCATATTTGATATATTCAGCATTTTTTATAACAACTGAAGGTAACATAGTTACTTGATTATGCTATAAAATGGCACTATGTGCCTAGAAAGCACATTATACTGACCCTTTAAAACCTGATTTTAAACTTTCACAATAAAACCAGGACAAATCGCCTAAAAAACAGTTTTTACCCGATGGCAATCATGGCACTAAATTCAAAGGCATAAGAACTTCTGCTCTTGACACCACTTTGTTAAAAATGTAAATTCTGTTGCGACACCACCAGGCGCTGCAACCATCTTCTGATGTCTATTTATTTCTCATTTTGTACTATTTATTTCTTTATCTTTGTATATTATGTATATACACATAACCTGCATCTTAACTCGAGTCAAGCAAATCTCAATCTCGTTGTAATCTGTTGATGACAATGACAAATAAATCTTATCTTATCTCTAAAAATCTGAAAAAATGAATATGTATTAGTAAAGTCCACCTGGTGTGTGTGTTGTCTGTTTAAAGCTTATTATGCTCTGGGGAAAAAATCTGTAACTATTCAGCAAACATCTAAATTAAAGTGTTTATATCGTCACTTTTTATTCAAAGTGATTATTAACTTTAACTTGAAAAGCTGTGAATAGGAACCTAAAACTGTGCAAAAAAAAGCTTTCAGAAATCAATCCGTCTGATTATAGAAACGAAGGCTGTTAAGGTTAGCCTGAGAATAAACATCAATGCAAAAGAAAAACCGGCTGCCACAAGATTAACAAGCGTCGGGTTGGACGAGCAAATTATCAGAGATGCTGTAACCATGGCAACACCTGCTGCTCTCAGAAAAAATTCTCCGTCTTTTCAGGGATCAAAGAGTTCCAGCGACCGCCAGGCTCCTGGTTTCACTATCAAACAGCTGCACATGTTCACACCTGAGAGCCTGCAAACTGCTGCAGGCGGCAAAGAGAGAAGCTGCAGGGCGCACACTGATCTCAACTTTAGTAAAAACAGCTAATCCTTGAATTTTAGCCTCAAACAAGAACTCAGTTTGCAAAAACTGTCATGTTTAATTAACCAGAGCCTTCAAACATCCACAAATGTGTTTTTATGATTCTAAGGAAGCTTTTTCAATCCTGTTTTCATTCCTGTCCTGATCATTAATGTGGGAGTGAACTCGCTGACCTCTGGGGTCATTTTCAAATAATAACAGAATTTAATGAGGTGGAGAAGGAAGAGAATCACACAAAAATCTGAAGGATTCATAAGACTAAAAATGTGATTATGTAAAAAAAAAAAAAGAGATAAGGTCAAATGTATTAAAATCTCATTTCAGTCAGCTCTTGTAGCCCATTAACACTCAAAACAGTGTTTTTTCCCCATTAAGTATGGCTTACTTCCTATAGTCTACAGAAAGAAAAATCCCATTTTACTCAAGAGAAAAAAATCTTTATTTTCAATTTTGCAAGCATAAAAATAATGAACTCAAAGAAATTACAGTTTTTATTTTTTGTAACTTTCCAACACCGTCGCATTCCACAAAAACACCTAAGAATGCTGAAACATTAATAGGTGCAGGTCCATGGAGTATTAAAAGAGGGAAAAGTTTTTAAAAATATTAATTATTCTGTCACCAATAAGTCTGAAAGTTAAATCCAAGTTTTTGCAATAAGATCTTAAAAATATGTTTTTTTCTACCAATTTGGTAAATCAATCTCCATTCAAGTTAAGGTTATAACAAACAATTGCTTCATGTAAATATAGAAAACAGAATTATTTCTATAAAATAATCCTCTAGGGCAATCAATATATGAATCCAAGAACTACTCTGTTGCATGTAGCTACATGACAAATGAAAGCAAACATGAATTAGTTTGTGACGGCTTCTTTCTCCAGTAAAGATGTATTTATGGAAATCATTTACAATAAGCTTTTTCATGTCGTTGAAATGAAAAACGGTTTGTTTTATTTGTGGACAACAGTATAAATAAACATGTTCATGCTTCACTGAAAGCAGAAATCTGACTTTCATTAGCAAAGCATTGAGCCACTGGTGTAGTGTTTGGATTAATTCCTGCAGAGCCGAATTAAAAGAGCAAAAATACATGAGATGGGAAAGAAATCCAAAGTGGCTTACCCAGAATAAAAAGGAATTATAATATTGGAAAGAGGAACGCTGTAAGCCTATTTTGGCAGAAGGAAGGTCTTCTGACTTCCATCAGAATATTTACCAGCAGAGAAATGTATTAATTACAGTTTACATTTATGTCCCAGTCTAAGAGCTGGTTTAAGACAAAGACAAGTGAAGGGGATTGATTCAAATATGATTTTGTTTTTCAGCTGTTTTTGTGTGACTGAGCAACACATTTTAAATAAAGACAATCTGAGTGTCCAAACTTTTTGTTCTGGGGACCAAAACTGGCTAATTTAAATTACTGGCAGGCCATGAAATTCATTAAATAATAAAAAAAGCCAAAAATGTGTTTATTGTGGTTGTTTTATTTATTTAACTAGGTGAGATATTAAAAACTAAATCTTATTTAAAATAATGACCTGTCATGGATCAAGCAGCAGTTTTAGTTTAACCTACTCAAAAAAAACATTTTTATTAAATCTATACATCATTAAAAAATCTAAAATTATATTTTAAAAAGGGCTTCAGAATGTTTCCTTAATAAAAAAAACAGACAATTTTCAGATTTCTTTTCTAATTTGTTGGCCAAATTTTGACTATTGTTGACTTGTGTTTAGCGGCTGAACAAAATAATTTCAAGGGCCAAACTTTGGACAGCATGGTCTGAGCTGAATAAGTGCTTTTAAACCACAAACAAGCTAATTCATAATTATGTAGAACAATAAAGATATTGTATAAAATAGAATAGCATTGCTTCTAATGTAACCTGCCTTTTGTGCTACAAAAACATTATTTTCCATATTTCATCTTAAATCTGAGCATTTCAGCACCCAGATGAAGCTCCATTATTTTTCTCCACTCAAAGTTCCTGCTTTGGTTTTTCATCCTTTCTCTGCAACCAGTTTTGTGCTGTGGACCGCTGCCAGGACGGCCACGATTCAATCAGTTTCACTCTGTGAGGGAACGGCGGCAGTCAGGCCACAGCCTCCTGGCAAGGCCTTTAAAAGCACTACATTTCCCACAGTGCCGTCTGTCGACTTGTGTCAAACACCTGCTTCACCTGGGGGAGAAATCTGACGGTCTGACTCAGAGTGGTGACCTTGAATAGATTCGTTTTACATTTTGTGAAGCAGATAATTAAAAATATTTTCTATTTTGTCCAAAGACTTGACAGTTCCTTTTTAACCTTTTTAAATAATCTGCAAGAACCTTTAATGACGAAAAAATAAATGTTTCTGTTGGAGGTGGATAGAAACATAAACATGAAGAAATAATACATTTTCCCCTCATTGTCCAACATAGAAAACAGACAATTTTTTCTTTTTTATGTTAGTATGATCAGGACATTATTATTAGATGAATGTCTGAATAGTGAAAGTATTTGACAGAATTGCCTTTTAATACTGAATTTGAAGAGAAAAATATATATTTTTAAAAAACTCATTCTTTTTTCTTTCAGTTTTTTAATTCAGCGAATCAAAATAATTGAAGTCATTTTAAGTTATCTAGAACAAGCAAAGTTTAGTCCAGGG
The DNA here is from genome assembly GCF_002775205.1 of Xiphophorus maculatus. Lineage (NCBI taxonomy): Eukaryota > Metazoa > Chordata > Actinopteri > Cyprinodontiformes > Poeciliidae > Xiphophorus > Xiphophorus maculatus. The sequence goes on from NC_036448.1 coordinate 27,165,373, forward strand.
TCAGAGCCAGTGGATAGCAATGCCTGCAGTTCCCCTCCAAAACAGTTGGTGGCAGCAGTAAAATATGCTTAGATTGCATAAAATTATCAATAAATGTGCATATTTTTGACTTCAAGAAAACATTTTCTGTCTTTAGTTAATTATTTGGAAAATACAGACATCAAACATCTCTTTATATAGTGTACGTATATTTAAGCAATTCCACTTTTCCCATTATATTGACCACCCAAAGCACTTGTCCAGGGTCACAACAACATGTGATAACTGGAATTGGACCCAGAACCTTCCGATTGGAAGAAAAGTCCTCTACCCACTGAGCCAGTCACTCCAAAGTTTTCTAAAGTTCAATTAGAAACAGACATCTTGATTCTAAAGGAAACTGGCCGTAATGCACAGCTACCACCACAGGGGGCAGTAATGTAAAAATTTATTTGCCAAGAGGAACAGAACTCAGAGAAAAACACAAAGCCAAATATATTTGGTGTGAAACTCCTTCAGACCTTCTTTCTGATCAATTCCTTCCTATTTTCAGATTTCTCCTGAAAACACATCGTTTCCTCTGTGTTTATGTTTCTGGCTAAAAGATGAGAAACCAGAGTCACTAAAAAGTTTTTACCAACTTTGTAGTTTCATTTTCAGTTTTTCTAATGAACTATCAAAGCATTTCCCCATGGATGGTAAAACCGGCCAACTGCATGTCGTCCATGTCCGTGTTACTGCACAAAGAATAGGCTCTCACTCTGTTGGCCTCCTTTTAAACGTCCAATTATCCTGGGTGGCAGCTCTGGCAGAAACGATCAATCAGAACAACATGCAACCAGAACATTAAGGCAAGCATAAAAAAGTGAAGCATTTAGCAGTAAAAGCTGCACTTGGCAATTTTGCAGAGAAATCCATTTCTGTATAAGATGTTGCTCATCCAGACTGCTTAAATTGGCAGATTTCTGTCTTTCAAAGCAACAAAATATTCATCCGTCACGCCCTCTCACATTCATTTCTTGTGATTCTTTTTTCCTTTATTGCTATACCAAGCTTTAGGCTTTGTTTTCAGACTTGCTCTTATTGGAATCCTCTGATCTCAACAAGGTTAAGATAAAACCTTACTGACTAAAAAGCAAACCATGGGATCCTTCATGTATATGCATGTAAAGTAAAAACTTTCAACATTCAAAATTCTCTGTTGTGTGGAAACTATTTTAACGTGTAAACTTCCAAGAGTTACCAGTATCACAGAAAAGCAGGAGCAAACCCTGCAGGGCCAAACAGAGCAACACACTCAGAACGGATGCATGTTTGCTGGAGCTTTGATTGGAAACCAGAACACAGAGATTTCAGTCAACACAGTCAGAAAAGCAGCTGGCAGCAGAACTCATGAGTGACAAGTTTTCCTCTAAAGCCATCGGTTTCAACATCAACGAACTGTTAGCTATTCAGCTATTTAAAGTAAACCATAAATGGAACGGCAAAGTAAACCATAAATGGAACAGCAGTTAAATGTTAACAAGTTTTATTAATGTGCAACACTTTTTAAAGATAAAATGATAAATGGACTGAACTTATATAGCGCTTTTCCAGTTATTTTGACCACTCAAAGCGCTTTACACTAGAGTCACATTCACCCAGTCGCACTCACAAACACACATTTATAAACCGATACGCAGATCGGCCTTGCCCAGAGGCGCATCGACATGTGGCAGGAGGAAGCTGGAATCGAACCTACAACCTTCCGATCGCAAGACGACTACTCTACCAAAGAGCCACAGTCGCCCACATAATAATGTGATAATAAACACATTATCCCTGGAAGCTAACAGGTCTAGAAAACAATAGTCTTGTTAGCACAAAGACAAATCTAAAGCATTTCACAGAAGTTTATATAAAAATGAAAATCACTTAAACTTTTACTACTCCAAGGCCACAACAGCAAACCTAACCTGACCGACAGGGAGAGGAGAGCATTAATTATATAAGCAGCCATGGTGACAGTGGAGGTCAGCTGGGAATATTCATCAACGGGACAACAAGCAATCTACAAAACCTTCCTTTTATAGGCGAGAGCCGAGAAGAAAGCCAGAAAAGGAACTGTAGCTTGTAGCTTGCAGCTCGGATTGCTACAAGCTATGTAGGAGACACATTGACATAAGGTCCTCTGGTCAGATGAGACAAAACTAAGCTTTGCGGCCTGAATGCTAAGTGTAAAATTCACCTCACTTGAGACATGGTGATGGCAGAATTATCCTGAGGGAATGCTTCTTTGTTTATAGGTAGCAATCCAAGAAGAAAATCTTTTAGAGGTGGAGGTTTACTGTCAAGTCAGACGATCCTAAACGAAGAGTCACAGCTACAGGTAGAGAGGAGAATGTGTGTGTTAAAGTGGCCTAATCCAAACCCAGATCTTTTATTAAGACTTCAATATTACTGTTCATAATTGCTCTTCAAATCAATCAAAGATTTATGTGTTATGCAAAAAACAAACGTGAATTTCAGGTGGTAAATTGTGAAGATGGCAGAGTTAACCCTCAAAAGATCTGCAGCAGCAATGAAAGGTGGTTCTGCAGAGAACTGACTCAGGATCGTAAATTCAATCTAGTTTCTAAAAATCTGGTTGTAGTTTATGTCTTGCTTTGTCATTTAACCAGTTAAAACAAACATAACCTCTGAGAATATCGTCCTGTCTTGAGTTGTTCTGATTGTTTCTGCTTTTGACTTGCTTCTGTATTCACATACATCTACTGTTTACCTTTAGTTAACTTTTTATTTAACTATATTTACTAAAATCATCTCCTTCAGAAACTCTAGGTAAATCAGATATTTTTACTCATTCAGCAACTCTGCAGCTTTCCACCGAGCTGGCCAGCAAGTCATCACATATGAAATGGTAATGAGCGTTGCCTAGGTGACGGTCACACCAGATCAAGCAGTGTCGGCCTTATTTAGGTCCAAGTTAATGATTAAGAAGTCCCACAGCTGAGCCTGTCCCCATCTTTCAGTCCAGAAGGAAACCAGAAGGAAACTGAATCAGCGGCTGGGACAGTGTTTACCACACAAACACCATCTGAGCGGTCAGGACCTCACCACTAATACAAATTACATATTTATGAAAAAAAAATATTGGTAACTGAAGCCTAAAACAACAGTTTTTTGGGTTTTTTTTTTTTACAATGCAATAAAAATAAACGTGACGAGGTCTTTAAACAGAGTTTTGCAAAACTACAAAAAATGTGAACAAAATTTTTAAAAATGCCATCCAATTGATTTTTAATTACTTTTTCTTATTCTATCTACTCAAAGTTATCTGAATCAGAGCACGACCTAATGAGGAGGAAGTAGGGATCTAGTGGAAAGCAGAAATAAATTATAAATGAAATCAAAAGCAAAGTTGCAGGGGAGAAAAGCACAAATTGAAGAAATAAAAAGGAAACAACAAAAACTCAATATGCTCACACATCAGGTGAGCATGCTAAAAAAAAACGACAACCAGCTGCACTAAATCACAAAATACAACAATACCTTGCAAATCAAAGTTTATTTTGATCCATTCTGTAGAAAACATCCACATAAAATACAGTGGATTGTGATCTGACAGCAAGATCACAATCTTAAGATCAAATAAACTCCTACATGGATTTCTAAATGACTTTGACTCAGTTATTGGAGTGTTATGTAGTACAGAAGATGAGGAAAGCAGGGAAACTACAGGTCATGATTTTCTCACTGCTGTGGCTCCCTGAAGCCAAATTATTCCACTTAAAAAAAGTGTTCGAATATTATTTTCACAAGGTCACGGTGAGTCATATTTGATTAAAAACTTATATACCCAACCCACTGGGGACAACGTGACCCACTTACTTTTACTGTTAATGAAATGCTTAAGTTTAGGATCTTTTTGTGAGGAGAATTTTAAAAACTTCTACAAATTATGTTGATTTTATGAATGTAATGATAACATTTACTTTATTTTTATGCTTATATCATACCATCTATGTGAAACACCCAAAAGAGAACTGAGTTAATTTTGTACTCTCCCTTTTTTTTTACTCTTGAATAGAAGAGGATCACTCTATCAACAAGCTTCTGCTGACCTACTTAAACATTTTTTCACATTGTAGAGGAATTTAAAAACTATTATTCAGATTTTTCCTGCATAACTAAGTTTGCATCAATCTATCTTTCTAAGCATCCATTCAAACTTAATTTATTCATCCATCCATCCACTATTTCACACATGCATTCATCCTGTTCAAATGTCTGGCTTGTTTTGATATGAAAGAGCAACATCTGTCCTCTGACCTGCAGCTGCATGGCTGCTACCTCTCCAAAAATGACAGACTTGATGTGTGAGCAACTAATAGGAAGTAAAGCAAAACAAAGTGGTAAAGCTGAGTGAATTACTTGTTACAAATGTACACTGCAAAAACACAAAATATTACCAAGTGTTGTTTAGTTGGACAAAACTAACTTAGAAATAACTTTTTTAATAAGAGAGAGAAGCTTGCTTTAGGTTAGTGGTTCCCAAAGATTTTCTGGGCCCCTCTACGGATTACAATAAAAAATCAACTGGGTGCACACATCGTTCAACCAGACATAAACCTAAACACATATTTTGTTTTTAAACTCCACTGAAGTTTATTTCACACTTCAGGTTGCAACAAAACACACTACAAACCATCTTTACAGTGAAACACTTTTGTGTAACCGCTTTTTTTTTTTTTCCATTCATTCATACCGCTTCCTGCCCCCCCCTTCTCCCCTCTGTAATGGCACTGCGCCCCCCCTAAGTGGCACGTCCCACACTTTGGGAACCACTGCTTTAGGTCAGTAATTATTTAATATTGATATAAAAAAAGAACTAGCTCCATTGGCAGATTATCTCTATGCCATGATATTTTTTCCATGTTAAGTGAAATGACCTGCCAGTGGAACTAGTCATTTTTTTTAATCAATTTTAAGGAATTCTTGATTTAATGCAAGCTCCTATAAGTTGCTGAAAAGTTACTTGTAAGTTAGTGTTGTCTTAATTCAAGTGTGCTAAGACATTTACATTATAAACTAGATCATAAATGTAGATCTAGATCAGTGTTTCTCAAACCGTTTCAGGCCAAGGACCACTTACCCCATTTAACAAACATTCAAGGACCACCTAACTTGAAATTGCCCCGCAATAATACAACATTTTAATATATACAACCTGAAATGAAAATATTAGTCTCATAACTCATTGTTTTTTTTCTTCCTAAAGTGAAGGGTGAAGCTGTTTTATAAATGTGACTGGCCTTGATAAAACCATGAACAAGTCTATTAAGGGCGTTTTCAGTTATTTACAAAAACTCAAAGTATGGAGACTAAGCTTTGATAAATGATAGGAAACGCATGGAAATCAAAAAACCTCTTTGCACTACAGGTGTTGTGTGCACTAAAGATTTATGGCTATTTGTACTTTAGAAGCATAATAACAGAAAAATATACCCGAGTTGCTTTGGCAAAAACCAACCTTTTCTTTCAGCCGGTAGACAGTCCAACATAAATAATTGTATTTTAGATGTTAAGATGCAGTTAGTCAGCGTGGGGCGGAGCAGTTCACCGCCTCAACCTGCATGTAGCATTCAGAATACTGCAGACAGAGGTCTGCATGCTTGTATGTATCGTAATAGTGTTCAAAAAAAAAAGTTCTGCAACTCACCCTGAGAAACTCTCCACCGGTATCTCCAGGTTTTCTTTTTAGTCACCCGGTCTTAAGACATTTGTTATTTTCAAACACAATTCTCTGGTAAGCTAACAGTAGCGCTGCACTTGCTTCCTCCTCTTCTTCTTTTCTATAATGGCGGACCGCAAGCAACTTCAAGCAACATACTGCCACCTGTTGTATTATGTAGCAACACTACTTCCCACCCATTAAATTCTATTTTTACATTTTGAATTATGAAGATAAATAAATAACACTATAAATATCCTATATATTTCCTTCAGTTCACAAAATTCCTCAAAGACTCCATTCCTGTCTTATTCTTCTTAGCGTCGCGCTTTGCGCTAACTAAACGTCACGGAACATAAACGGTCGTTTACGTGCAGTACCTCGCAGACCACTAAGGGGCGCCCGCGGACCACCAGCTTGAGACAGACATAGGGACGTTTGGAAAAGTAGCTACAGTTATAAATCACTGCATGCTGCATATAAAATCTACATTGTTTTATTTCAATGACCTACAGATCTTGACTTTATGACTTTAGTGGCTCGTCTCCTCAGCAGACTGACGCAGCAGTACCCTCAGCGAGCTTCTTATATAATCTGAGGAAGAGCGCAGGATAATGAAGATGGTGACGATGAGGATGAGGGTCTCCCTGTGAGCTGCTTCTCCCTGCATCATTCACCCTGCAGCCTCCACACGGTGAAGTCAGTGGGGCAATATTAGATATCTATAAATAGATGATATCGTGCCAGAGACGTCATAAACTCGCACGTTAAATTTCCGATCAATATTTGCGTCTATAAGGAAGAAACAACGGAGGCCGGAATGTGTGCCGTCTCGTTTTTCATTGATTTGGTACTAATAACTGTTTTCTCTTCATTGCAACAGTTTGCAATTTCAAATTTTATACAAATTCTATTTTCTAGAAACATCATTTTTATAAATATGTCTGCAGTCATTTTTGTTTACATGGCTTGTTTATATAAATAAAACTTTTCTTATTTCATCAGAGAGGTTTGGTAACTTTATTCAACTCCTAAAATTTGTATTTAAATTTTTCAGACAAACTACATTTTGGCCACATTTTCAAACATTTTAATTTATGCATTAAATTTGTACCATCCATTATTAATTATTTAGACTTATATGTAACTAAATCTTGATATTAATCTTGTACTGATTTCAGATTTTTTTCACTTTAATTCAAATTTTTATTGTTTACATTTTTTTCCACTTCTCATTTAACTTAAGTGTTAATGTGTCTTCCAATTATTCCTGCCATCCCCCCCCCCCACACACGCATACACACGCCTTCATGCAGGAGTGTGTGTGTTAATTTATTATTTAACATTTTTGTTGCTCATTCATTATAGATTCAGATTGTTGCTTTTCATTAAAAGCTAGTTTAAATACATGAAATTGATATTAAAATGCATCTATTTTTTCATTTATCCAACTTCCTGACGGTGTTGAAGGCTCATATTCATATTTTTGCACATTTTGTGATCTGCGGAGGATTATTGTCGCGAAATGAATTACAGATCCACCGTGTTTGTTTTTCTCCGGCTCAGGTGAAGCCCGCCGCTTCCTGATCCAGTGTTGACACAGATCACACATCTCCAGCACAAACACGTCTGGATTTGTCAGGTTCGGTAATGACAACCTCTGCAGCTGCAGCTCCAGCTCTGCTTGTCTTTAATAATCATATTTTAATTTAAAACTCACCGATTCTACTGTCAGCAGCAGCAGGGGAGCAGAGCGGGGAAGCGATGAGGAGGAGGAGGAGGAAGGAGGGAGGCAGGGAATCCATTTCTCGGCTGGGTTTAGTTTTCTCCGGAGGGTTTAAAAGGCCATCGGTTTCAGCGGGGTCTGCTGAGTCTCTCCTGCCGTCCAGAGCGGCCCCTCCCCGGCTGGAGGAGGCGGATGGATGCTGGGGGAGAGCAGAGAGGATGCAGGGCGTTTCTGCTGCTGGAGGCTCGGCCGCTCACAACATCATCATCACGGAAGCGCTTCCGACTGAAACCTTTCACAATAAACCTCACGCTCCTAGAATGTTCTGCTCCATAAGAAGTTTATTTTCTAAGAGTTTAAAACGAAGAAGGATGATGAGACTTTTAAATCATTTCTGTAGACTTTGTTTCCAAATATCGATGCATGAATTGGAAAAAAGTCGATTATTTTTTTCTCTTTTCTGTACTTTATTCAATTATTATTCTCATGGCAGATTTATTGGACATATGGTTTGCAAATATTTAATTTGCACATTTCTAAGCAAATAATAACACAAGAAGCATTGCATCATATACTAGTTTTGACTCGGATAATGAAGCTTAAAGCTGATGTGAGATCAGCTCTAACCCAGTTTGTCATTCCTTCCTGCTTGCAGGAACCAGCATTCAAGGCTCCAACACATCTAAACCCAGTGACTAATATACTGTTTCTAAAACCTCACTAAGTTCAGTTGTATTGAAGCAGAATAACACCTAAAACATGAAGGACACCTGTGACTTTGGACACAACCTTGAAATTTTAGATTACCTTTTTTTAAATTTTTTTCATGATGTCACCAATTTAACTTTATTCTCGTGATACTTTGAAATTATTCTTGTAATATTACAAATTTTTTCTCACGTTCCAGGATTAGTTTCATAATTGAATTGAAACTAATCAATTCAACTATGAATTGGATTCATAATTGAATCATGTAAATCATGTAAAACATGTGTCAAGAAAATCCGAGCTCATCCCACTTCCCCATGCTGGAGATTTTAGTTTAACAGTAATAATAAATAAAGTTATCTTTAAAATGAATCACTCAAGTGACATCAAGGCCCAACAGTAGACTTAAGTGTCAATAAAGTTAGTTTAACAGTAATAATAAATAAAGTTATCTTTAAAATGAATCACTCAAGTGATATCTAGGCCCAACAGTAGACTTAAGTGTCAATAAAATAAATCTGGTTGTGTGTGTTGTTTTTGTCTCATGCAAACTTTGCTTTAATTCTACTTTTTTCTATCTAATCATAAGAAATCATAGTCAGTCAGAGAGAGTCATGAAGCAAGAAAAGCAGGTTTCCTGGAAAAAGAGGAAGTAAGTTCCAGCCTGCAGATTTATAAAAAATAGCTGAGACTATTCCTTATTTTAAATCATGAAAGTTTAAAGAATGAAATCTAAACATTTTGGTAATTTGATAAGATTCAAAGTAAAATACTTATATTAATATTGGTTTACTTGTAATAATATTTACACGAACATTTGTGGGAACACTTACAAGAAAAACAAGTAACTGTAACTTTAGTATTAAATAATTAGAATCATGTATTATTCTTGGTTTCTTTTCAGAAAAACATCTGTAATAACTCACATTAAGATTATAATAAGTATAATTAATAAGTTATGGTTATAAAATCATAAATGAATGATAAATCAGAGAAGCTGAAGAAAATAAATGTGATATAAGTTATGGTTATAAAATTATAAATGAATGCTAAATCAGAGAAGCTAAAGAAAATAAATGTGATATAAATGTGATTTTGACATTGAACTTGAAATGGTGTAAAAGGTGTAACTGCAATTAAACATCACTGATATGTTGGAGGTAGAGAGTAGGTGAAAGGTTGTGCAGGCAATGGACAGGAGGTTGAGCAACTCTGAGACATTAGCACAGACATCAGGACATAATGTCTGTAAGACAGTGATGGATATGAAATCATCTGAGCAGTCAGCCAATGAAACAAGCCCAGCAACAGTGCTAGCCAAAGAAACCCTATAAAAGGTGAGTGCAAAAGAGGAACCGTTCGTTGGATCCTCCGGGCAGCTTCGAGCCAAGATCGAGATGGACAAAGAACTCTGCAGCTGAAGAAGAGCCGGGGCCACAGAGCCGAAGACTGTCCTGCTCATGGAGACCAACCCGTCAGCCCTGCAACCTGTGGCTTCGAATCGCACTTCTCTCATCGGCTGGGTTCAGACCCCAAAGACAAAGATGAAGACAAAGGCAAAGACAAAGAAGAAGAACTGGTGCCTTCCTTCCTGCCAGCACCAAGTCCTGTGTGACCTCACCATCCATGCGGAGAAGAAGCTCATCAGACCTACAGAGATTCCTGCCTTCGCCGATCAACATCTTCCTCCTGCTGCAGCACCTTCTTCATCTTCAATCATCACAGAGATTCCTGCCTTCGCCGATCAACATCTTCCTCCTGCTGCAACACCTTCTTCATCATCAGACCTGCGGAGATCCTGGCCTTCATCGATCAACATCTTCCTCCTGCTGCAACACCTTCTTCATCATCAGACCTGCGGAGATCCTGGCCTTCATCGATCAACATCTTCCTCCTGCTGCAACACCTTCTTCATCATCAGACCTGCGGAGATCCTGGCCTTCATCGATCGGCGTCTTCCTCCTGCTGCAGCACCTTCTTCGTCGTCGTGCCAGGTCTGGGGTTCGAGGCGCCAGGCTCCGTCCGTCTCTCTCAAAGGTCCCTTTTTTTTTTAGTTCTTAGTATCAGCAGTAGGGAAAGACAGACTAGATGATTGATTTTACTTATTTGATTATTTCTGCTACTGAATTAAGCTGTACTGACCCTTGCAAAAATGCCTTACTAATAAAATATTTAGCATAAAGAAAATCTAAAAGATGTTGTGGACATTCAGTTAATGAGTCACCTTAAAGTTCTTTGATGGTTGTAAAATAGCTGTGATGTTTGATTCTGGAGAGGAAAAAGTTTAAAATGTTTTTAGGTTGCTGGTAGCCCAAATTTAAAACGTCATCCTTGGGACTCGCCCGAGTCACTAAAACCTACCTGGTTCAATAACAAATGCAAGTTGTAAAATAGAGAACGAGCGACCGTTAACAGGTGTGCTCTGTGAAACTAGTTGGCTGTAGGGTGCTCAGTCTGGCTAATTCACAGGGGGAAGAAGGGTGGGACACCTGGATGTTGGCCGTCAGAAACCAGGCGAATCGTTTCTCGAAACCAGCTTAAACAGAGTTTACTTCAGTTCTGGACAGGGTAAATCCCGGCAGATTTAGGAAACTCAATTAACCCGTTAGATGGAGAGCTGGTAGCACATCTCCCCTCTCAGAAGAGGAAGCAGAGAGTGAGAGAGTAGAGACAGAAAGGAGGGGGGGGGTGTTGCGCAACAACACATGTTTTACATCCAAAGGTACACCTCCAGTTATCTCAGGTTTTGCAAAATTAGCAGAATCTTGCAAAGCTGTGATATCATGCAGCCTGGACGACTGGTAGAGGGACTAAAAATATATATCTAAAAAATTCTCTCTCTTTAATTAAACTATCCTTTAACAAAAAGGATCAACTTTTGCCCGTGTACAGGAAAAAGATGAGTCAGATTTACTGTCTTTTTCCATTTTGAGTGTAAAAATCTGTTTTTCCTGGTTAAAATAGTTTTGTACATATGATGTTAAAAATTAAACAGATCTTGCTGCATTTTAGCTGTTCATATTTCAAAATAAAAAACACTGTCAAGATGACTGACATTATGTTCCAATGTGTGAAGAAATGTCAAAGAAAGTGAAGATCAGCGCATTGGGAGGGAACGCTGAAACAGATCCCTGATTGAGCAACGTCTCTGCAGAAACAGGAACAAAAATCAACTCAAAATCCTGGAATCGCATCTAAATATGGATGAATCTAACTTTGTCAGAGTACGTTCGATAAATATTTGCTGCAGAAACATATTTAAATAAAATGCCTAACAACCTTAATTCTGTCATAAATCTATCAGGAAGCCTCAAATGCACAATTTGTACAAAGACTATAAGAAGAATAAAAAAATGAAAATAAGAATTTAATGCTTCCATTAAAAAAAAAAAAAAAAATGCTTCCATTAAAATAAATAAATACTTTGACTGCTGTACAGGACCTGGCAACCTCCTGACCCCACTTATCTCAGTTTGCAGAAATGATGACCAATGTTGATCAGCGGCTCATCCAAACAGATTTTGGGTCAGCAGAAGGTCAGCGGGGGCGGACCAGAATCAGAACCAGCTTCAGGGAAAAGGAAAGTGAAGCTTTAATTCTGTCCAGGATCTCCAGGATGAAGGAAACGTTCAGGTTTCTGGTGGTTTTGGTTCCTCTGCTGGTTTCTGTGGAGCGCTCAGGTAAGTCCAAATATAAACGTATTCAGCCAGAAATCTGTGGGGCTCAATACCTTTTCAAAACTCTGTGCAAAACTTTCTCCTCTAAGTTTTTTTCTACTGCTGAGTAATCACAAAATCGTTTTAGACAGAACAGCCACAGAAAAAGTGAAATCTGCTAAGTATTGCTAAAGGTTACACACAAAAGAGCTTACAAAAATTCATCTTGTGAGTACAAAACATACAAAGTAAATTTAAAAGTGAAAAAACAGCAACATGTACATAAACATACTGTCCAAACTAACAGTAAAGTATTCCTTTCTGTAACCTACATTCTGAATGAAGAACCACAATAAAAATGCACTCCTGGTTTTCTTATGTTTCTATCCTCTGTGATATTTGATTTCATGAAGTGCTAATGTTATTTTTTACAATCAATAAGATTATATTTCAAATGCCAATTGTAGTTGCGTTATAATAATACAAGAAAACAGTTTGTTTTGCTCTGTTTTGCTGTCAGCTGTCAAATAAAAGCAAATCTCCACAGATTCATGTTTGCTCGTTCAAAGGTTTGCCTAAAAATTGCGTAATGTTTCAGAGAGAACATAACAAACTTTCTCCTGTGTTGAAATCCTGGGTACTCATCTGACGGACATGTCAGTTCTCATGACAAAAACAGGCCTGGGATGTGCTGTGGTGGCGCAGAGGTTGAGCACAGCCCACATAAGAAGGCCTTGGTCCTCGACGCGGCTGTCGCAGGTTCGATTCCCGGCCTGGTGACCTTTGCCGCATGTCTTCCCCCTTCTCTTGTTGCCCACTTTCCTGTCAATTAACTATCAAATAAAGGCCACTAGAGTCAATAAAACCTTTTAAAAAAAAAACAGGCCTGAAAGTAAAGACTCAAAATTCTGCAGAAACTGATGGAACAGAAACTCTGAATAAACAAATGTTTAGGCTTTTATCTTGAAGAGAATATGTGACCATATATAATAATAAAATGCTTTGTTCTAGTCATCTTTTAATGAATAAATATGTTTCTGTGTGTGTGCAGAGTGTGTGCGGTGTTTTGGTTCTTTTGACCTGACCACAGGTGAGTGTAGTGAAGATTTGGGCGATGTGGACGAAGATGATTGCTGTCAGAACTCCCAATACGGCTACGAAGCAGAAGATGGATCATGTCATTCCTGTGGGTAAGCGTCACACAGAGTCGCATCCACCTCGTTTCCACTGAGTGGTATGGAACAGAACAGTGCAGTTTGGTATGCAGTTTCAAGGTCCAGCATATTCAGGAGAGCTTCCACCACCAATTGGACCCAAATATCAAATGTTGTATCTTATTAGTTGACAAACGTGATCCATTAGTGTGTCTTGTGCTTGTTGCTAGCAGTGCAGATTCTCTCTCCTCCCATCAACAGACTGTTGTGTGAAACCAGTAGCTCCATCCAAACCGTACTGAACGATTGACTGATGGATCTACAACTGAAGGGAGCCCAGGATTGATGCTCTGTGGATCTTTCCTCAGACCTGAACCTTCAGTCACGTACAGACAGCTACAAAGTCGGCATTCTGTCACCTGAAGAACAGTTCCAGGATTAAAGAACTAACATCCTAGACAAGATCTATTCAAACTTGTATGTGAGTTGGAATAGGCTCCCTGTAGCTCAGAGAATAGACTGTAAAATACTGTTATTAGTTTAGAAATCACTGAACGGCTTAGCACCACAATACATTAAAGATTCTGCCCTTCCAGAACCAGGACCAAACCTGGAGAAGCAGCATCTGTTTCTATGTACCACAAATCTGGAACAAACTTCCATAAAACTGTACTTATCCTGAAACCAAACACTTGTTAAAATAATATGTAAAAAAATGTTCTTCCAGCCCACCCACATGGTCTCCCTGGACGTCTTGGTCATTCTGCAATGTTCTGTGTGGAGAGGGCGTGAAACAGAAAAGCAGGAAGTGTCATGGCATTGGAAAAGCAGAGTGTGAGAACCCTCTGGACACACTGCAGACAGACGTGTGCAGCGGCACCTGCTGCAATGGTATATAAATGCTCAAAGTTAGATGAGAAATACTAAAAGACACTATACCTTGATTCCTTCATGTACTATTTATCATGTATTCTTGAGTTAGATAAGGGCTGGGGCTTATGGAACCCCTGGACTCCATGCTCAGTCACCTGTGGAGGAACAGGAACCCGAACAAGGCAGAGAGTCTGCTCCAGTCCTCCTGAATGTCGCTCGGCATGCATTGGCCCTGAAGAAGAGAAAGAGTCCTGTGAGGCCAGCAACAGGTGTCCAGGTGAGGTTGGCTCTATTTTCAGCTCTAAGACAATACCAGGGTTGTTGCAATGTTCAGATAAATTATCAAAACGTGAAAGGTCCAGGAAACCCAACCCAGATATCTATATCAATGGACTCCAATCCTGGTCCTCAGGGTTCACTGTCCTACATGACTTCACTGCTACACAACCTGGAGAACCAGGGTTGGTAGCAATGGATCCAAAGTGTTTATGTAACAAGGATTTATTCTACCTTTTAAGTTAATTAAATGTCGTCACAGTCTCTGTGTTCTTTTTTATGGTTGAGTCCACGGAAGTTGGTCCAGTTGGGAAGCTTGGTCACAGTGCTCTGGTTCCTGTATCACTGACCAAAACATGCCCACAAAGGTACGACAGCGCACCTGCTCCAACCCAGCCCCCTCTACTGACACGGTACCACCAGGCAACAACTGTCCTGGTGATGCTCTTGAGACGCAGGACTGCAGCGAACTCCCTAATTGTCCAGGTAAGAAGGGAAGCTCACTGATGACCTGATCTCTTAAATAGCAGTAGGAAGCAGTAAGCTAAGATTGACTTTTTCTTCAGTGGATGGCAACTGGGGGTTCTGGTTTCCACCTGCTCCGTGCTCCGTCTCTTGTGGAGAGGGTCTGCAGCTGTCATTTAGGCGGTGTGACAACCCTAGCCCTAAATATGGTGGCAAATATTGCGAGGGGCCAAGCACTCAGAGCAGCGTCTGTAATAGACCCTGTCCTTGTAAGCCACAAACATGCACATCATTAAATCTATAACACTCAAATGCAAACATGATGTGAATATCATTGTCTTTCAGTCCATGGAGTCTGGTCTGGTTGGTCAAACTGGGGCGACTGTTCATCTTCCTGTATCCCACCTGGCGGAGCTTCATTGAGGACTCGCCATCGATCTTGTTCTAACCCTGCCCCGTCGTTGAACCCACCTGGTAATGCATGCCAAGGTGACAACTCCCAAACGGAACATTGCAACCACCTACCTCAGTGCCCAGGTATACCTGCATGTCTCTTTAAATATGACCACTAAAATGTACCCAATAACATCCACAGGTCTACCGAAAGAGCTCATCCCAACTGCCAGTTGATCAACCAAAAAGTTCCCTACCTGAAGCTTGAGTGTTCATCTGGTACAGTCATAGGTTTACCATGGGCAGCCAGCCTCAGATCAAAAATACATTTAAGGTTAAATAGTCCCTCTAAAAGGCCCTGAGGAGTTTCTGCATGCATGGATGGATGTTTAACCTGCGTCTCCAAGTTGCCATTTAACAGGCAACTTTCTCTAGGATGTTCCTTAGGTTTTTGTTCAATGCCAACTAAAAATAAACACCAATCTCCCAATGAACCTATAGAAAATGGATGAATGGGAGCACTAAGGTTTTAAATTAAACTCCAAGGCTCCCATTGGTCCACACAGAGATAATTAAGAATATATTATTCCCATTCATAAATCTCTCTTTTTTAGTGGATGGCAACTGGGGTCCCTGGTCAGCCTTCACTCCATGCCCTGTTACATGTGGCGTGGCTCTTCAGGTCTCGGAGAGGAGATGTAACAACCCTGCTCCCAATCATGGTGGCCGTCCATGTCCTGGAAACGATAAGCAAACCAAGCTGTGCTCAACACAAGTCCACTGCCCAGGTACAGCAGGTTCAAGAGCTTCAGATTCATTTTGTTGTTTCTCCAGAATGTTTCTCACATTTCTGATGTCACTCATATGATCCGTCTGAAATTAAGCAAATGTGACTTAATTAATAATAGCTGGACTTTTGGTGCTTTTCTCTCCAAATTGAACTGAACAAATATACAACTCTGAGAATTTTAAAGAGTAATGCCTTAAAAGGCTGGACTGTTAAGCTCTCAAATATTGAAAAAAATGAAAAATATCACTTATCAATATGAAATTGTGTTGGTTTACAGTGGACGGCGTGTGGGCCGAGTGGTCCGCTTGGGGTGCCTGTACTTTTGCATTTGGAGGAAGAGATATCCGCTGCAAGACAACAGGTGGCAAGCAGACTCGAAGCCGCACCTGCCTACATCGAGCTCACAACGGCTCCATCTGCACCGACGGAAAGTTGACAGACACTCAGGTCTGCTACAACGTCGATAAATGCTATCGTGAGTACAGATATATTTTAACCCTTTCCTGCCTTTTCTATTAGATTGATCAACAGTTAGGTCGATCATGTGAGGCACAGATTCAATGTAAATAGTTACTTGAAGTTATATTTTGATGGATATTTGATGCCTGTAGCTGTCTGACAACCAATTGTATCAGAATTTTGAAGTGGCAGTATTACGTAAAATCGACTTTTGTGGGCTTTACAACATGTTATGTAATTCCCTTATGCATGTTTGAGAAGTCCTTTCATCTCCACGGCAACCATTCAGTTGTGCAAAGCGACTGGGTGGACCTAGCCCCGCCTTTTAGACGCAGCTCCTCCTCGGAACTGCAGCGTTCAGGTTTCCGAGCCTGCGCCTCACAGAGTAGTTTCCTCCACAACTCCCCACTCAGCTCCTTCAGACTAGCCAGCAGTAATTATCATAGGCTGGTGAAACTGCACAGCTCGTAGTGCGAGAGCAACGCTAGTTAAAAAGAGAGAAAAAAGTAAGTAAAGGGTTAATAGAGGAGCAATGTTGTGATGACCTCCTGAAGGCGGAGCTTCAGAAAGAGCCAGAGTTTTTAAAGCAACAGAAGCTCAATTTCAAAGCATTAAATTACATTTTCTTAAGTCACATTTGAAATATCTAGCATTTATTTAACAACTGAACTTAACAGTTACTTGATTGTGCTATATAATGGCACTATGTGTCTGGAACATACCTAACACTGTCCCTTTAAGTTTCTGGAACTGCTTTACAAACTAACATTATGTGTTACAGTGAAAGGATCCTGGGATGGCTGGGAGCCTTGGAGTTTATGTAAACCGCCCTGCGGAGTCTCGTCTAAACGTAGGAGGTTCCGAATCTGTAAACCTGACTACAGCGAGTACAAGTATGTTTTAAATCCACAAGCCAATATTAATACAGTAAGAGTCCAGATTCCCTAATAAACAGGTTTTACTAAAAAATAAAAAATGTGTTTTCAGTCCAACTATTGGTCGTCAGCGGGAACCAGCACATTTCCATGGAAAGCCAAATGCCGACTGTGGCGCGCTTCCTGACGGAGAGAAGAAGTATGAAATTGAAGACTGCCTTAATGTCCCTTCCTGCACCTAACAGTACATCAGCCGACGTCAACAATGTCAAAGCTAGCTTTATTGGTGACATATTTGCAGAAACTGCATTTTAAAGTCTGTTTTCAAAACTTTTTACTCTGCAAGATGGGTAAATTTGTTGCCTTGGTTTTTGTGATTTTTGTCATTCTTTATACATCCAAATCAGATTCTTTATTATTGTAATAGCTTTAAAAGAATTAGACTAAAAAATAAATAAGCATGAATCCGACTGTAAAACATACTGTGTTTCTTCCGCTTCTGAAACAGTAATTCCATTTTAGGAATTAAATCACACTTAAAACTCTGCCAGTTTTCCAGTCACAACCAAAGAAAGTCGTTCACTCGTCTTATTTAAAATTATTCTGTATCCAAAAAATTTGCCTTAGGAATTTTTTTTTACAGTTTCTAAATGTTTTGGGTCAAAGTCCACAGATGTTTGTGGCCCTACATACTATGATATTCTAATGAAAACTAAAGCAAACAAAAAATAAAAATAAGCAAATGTGACTAATAGAAAAGAAAGTACATTTATTTAGGATCGTCTTTTGACAAACTGATTCCTAAAAGTGTCCATAAACACAAACAGTGTCCATCTGCATCAGCTCCAATTGGTCTAAAAAAAAACAACAAAGTGCTTAACAAGGTAATGAACAGGGCTATATATTAATAAACAAAATAACGACATAACAAGCAACACAGAAAAATAAAGTAAAATCAAACTAATTGGTGCTTTACAGACTGGATTTTTGCATGATTACTTCTGAAACAAATATAAAAAACCACAACAGATGTACCAGCCTTGTGCTGCTTCTGTCAGCTTAAAGCTCTTTATTCAGTTTGAAAGACATCAAAGAGACATTGAGACACATGTAGCATCCGGCTGCCTCTTTCCCAACACGTATACATACATTATTATTTCTGGGTCACGTGTTTCGTAAGGCACAAGATAAATTAAAAAGATGGAGGAGAAGAACCACCTTTGGAAGGCAACATCAGCCTCGGAGGCTTTTCAAAGCCGACAGCTTCCAGGAGAACGTAACGCTTCTTACAAAACAGACTAGAACAAAGGCGAAACAGCTGGAAAACACACAAAACTACTCATATACACATTTAAAATACTTTCTCAATGCTTGATGTAAACGCAACATGCAGAAATCGACAGGTTTTAGGTGTTTAGAAGGTCAAATGTCAACCTAACATCCTGGTTGTCAACAGAAAACCGCTGCTTCTGTAGTGTCAAACTCAGCAGCAGCAGATTTATCTAAAGCGTTTCATACCAAGACCTACGTTATGTTGCTGCTCATACTATTCCCTTTTGAAGTAGAGCTGTAAAGCAAAAGCACTGCTCAATATAACGTATATATAGATATATATTTATAGAAAAAATAATAATTAAATGCCATCTTCTGAGTTTCCTTTTAAATACAACGTGAAACATAAAAGGTTAAGACTGAATGTTTCTAAAGACAGAATGTGAACAAATCAAAGTACTGACAACAGAGCTTATTGTAAAATAAGTGACAACCAGGCCCACTGTGAAGGTTATAAATGTTAAAATGGTTCCAAATTTAGACATTTTTACGTTTTTAAAGCCACTATGTGTAGATTTAGTCAGGAATGAAACCGTCAAGTAAATCTTCCAAAAAGTCTCCATCATGTTTCCAGTCTAAATTAACTGGTTTTATTCTGAAAGTAGGAGTGGAACCGGATTGGAGTCAGAGCAGCATGAACCTCCCCAACATGCTGCTGCGCACTGCTAGTCAGATGGATGAAAAGCACAACACTGGCAATAAAATAAATAAAATGCAGAATTATGTGTTGAGTTTTTTCACTTGTGTTTAACTGCAAAAACATGAAATCAGAGCGGCCATAAGCCCCACTGCTAAATTAACCTTTTAATCCCAGGTGCATCTTCTTTTTTGGTGCATTAACATTCACAGCATTACAGCGCCACCTGCAGGCTTGGCATGCAGTGGTTGTTTTGAATGCACCAGGTGTCTCCATGTAGATCAATGCAAAGTGATGATGTGTTTATGTGAAAAAATTTAATTTGAAAAAACTAAATTTTAATCATCTGGACCAGTTCTTAATTAAAAATGATAAACCATTTTTTAGTTTCTATTAAAGAACTGAATTACAGGATTCCTTCAAGTTTTTTATTTCAAAATTAGATACATTCCCAAGATTTTCCTTTTTAAAGCATTGAGGATGGACATTTCAGTACAAACTGTTTACTAATGTTCTTTGTTTTTTTATTTCTGAAGGAGCCCGACTTCTCAGTAAGGATTTTTGCCAAATCACATATTTTATTTTATTTTTCACATTTTTGATTTCTAAATCAGAAAATTAAACTAATTGATAATGTATGTTTTGCTTTAATAGGATGTATGTAGGGAAACCTGATAAATCTGCACATAGTGGCTTCAGTATGATGAAGAAATTGAAGGCAATACCTGGAACCAACACTTTGCAACTATTTAAACATGCTAAAAACTAAAACTGCAGCAGCATGTTCAGTTATTTTAGCCTGTATGGCCAAACATAGACCAGTTCTATAATTAGTTTATTATAAAATAACAGCTAATTTAATTGTCTTTTTAACAGGCTTGATCTGAATGGAAAGATTTCCCTTTAAAAACAATCATCTCTGAAACGTAACCATTTTATGGCTTTTCCATCCACTTCGCTAGATGTAATGTTGACACTCAATACTAATGATTGTTATCAGGTTTTAAAATATTCATGTGCAAAGAGTCACATTCAATTCCAAAAAGGTAACACTTGGTAATGGTCTTATTTCATTGTAACAAGAGTGTTTCTGCACAGCAAACAAACCCCATTAACAACTTAGTGAGTGAATTTCTTCTTCTTTGGTTCTTTCACCCGTGTCTGTTTATTTATTTTTTTTACAACAGTGCTAAAAAGCCAGCGTGTAGTTGTGTTATCTGAGCTAAAGCAATAAAATACTTCTCGTCTCTTTGGTTCAACTGCCCCCGCGCACACACACACACACACACTTCCCTTCAACAACCATCAAGAATGTTTGGATGAAAATAAAAAAAAAATAGAAAAAATCAGATTAAATTACACACAATCCTTTGGCCATTAAGACACCAGCCTCTCTAATATGTGCAGAATATAAACCATCTTTTAGTTTGTCCGTCATCATTTTACAGTATATACAAACATACATATATAGTGTATGTGGCAACAGAAAATAAACCGTTCTAGCTTCTATAAATATGGGATAAAACTTCCATCTTGGCACATTAACTTGTATATACTCTTTTTACATTTCTGAAATTCTTTACTCACTTCTTAAAGGGAAGCCTTGCCTTGCGACTGATGCGATTAATGAGTGTCTAAAGCTGCTTTTCTCTTAGTTTTTACACATTTAAAAAGCGTGAGGATAATAAAAAAAATGTACTGTGGACATAAGTGGAAGTGTGGTGATGATGAAGACTTCTTATGGTTGAATTTGGCCGTCGACAGTCAGGTCATACCTGCAGCAAAAAGACATTTTGTCAAGTTTAGAAGTGAACATTTTGAATTTTACCTCCTATAGAGCTTGGTGGTTTAAGTTAGGTTGAGATGTACATTCAACCTCTAAGAAACGAACGGGATGTAACCCAACAGGCTGAGAGACTCAAAACTCCAGCCAGTTTTTTATATGATTTTTATTGCTAAAAACATGGAAATATGAGGGAACTGGACTACTGGGAGGCCTTCGCAGAGATGTTTATTAGTGAAGATTTTGTATTATTTTCCTCTTACTGCAAAAATTACGTGCAACTGTGCATTCAAGCACAAAAATCCATCAAGAAAATCATTCATTGCTGTTTATGGACACAAATATTGGTGTAAAAGTTCAACATGTATCTTGTTTCATGAAACACTGTAAAATCAATCTAAACAACAAGAAAGGCAAGAGCATTCAAGCACATTTACCATTTATATTAAACTCAGTAATCTGTAACACTGGCCAAAGAAATGCTAATATTTGTATAATTTAATCAGTCTTTCTGTCGGCTTTAAGAAAATAAACAAAATCCCTTTTCTGAGCCTTTAGTGGCCAAACTGAAACTGAGCAAAGGCGATTGTCATATATGGAGTCATATATGTGTCATATTTGTAGTGATTATGTTTCCATTTGATGGAAGATCATTTTAGAAAAATGGAGAACAATATAATGGGATAATGTTAATTACATTTTTTGGGCAACAAAAATGGGTGAACTGAGCGCTTTTACGTTGTTAAACTTTCAGTTTGAAATGGTAAAAGTGTTTTGTGGTTATTTTTTATGCTTTCTGTCAAAATGCAAAATGTGTTATTAAATAAAGCAATAATTACTCATTATCTTTCTGTATTTGACTGTAAATGCTTCCTTATTGTGAATTTTAACCATCCAGAACATCTGGAATAGTAGCAAGGGATGGGAATTGAGGAATTAGTGATACCGATTATTGATTTCACTTATTGATGCATCATGCTGCATTCAATTCAAATCAAATTAAAGGTAAGTTAAAAAAATAATCTCTCTGGACATGAAAATGAAGATTTTAACAAATGTAAATTTGTGTAATTCGTTTTTGAGGCTTCACATCTCTAGCAGCAGCTGAATTCAATTTTCAGGGCAAAATAAAACTGTGGTATGAAAACCGTAGACAGACTTGTGTAAAAAAATAAAATAAATTAGGCTACTGGTAGGAGATGAAATAAAAGTTTTTAAAATAGTATTCCTGCCAAGCATTAGAGAAAACGTACCATTGTGTCAAACCTTTGGTTATATCGTCATGATTTAAATCCACCAAGACCTGACGTGAAAAAAAAAAGATTTGATTAAGAAAGATTCCAAGCCAACAAACTTGCAGACGCTAACCTATGCAGATTTCCCCACAGCCAGGAAACTAATTCACGTATTTTAAGATCTCTTTAAGCAAGTATATGATAAAAACTATAATTAGAAAGTACCTTTCCAAGAAGACCTTTATGTTTGGAGAGCAGACCTCCACTGTTTTTCACTGCAACATCCAGATTGCGACTACTGAGCTCCATCCAGGTAACAGAGAACTCAAACCTGACCAGGGAGGAGAAACGCAGCTTTTCATCAGCTACAACGCAGCCAGGCACGAAAACGAAATGAGTTTTAACAGTTTGACTTACGTTTCGTCGAAATTCGGATTCTGTGTTTTCTTATGCGTGTGAGTTTTCCTCCGTCCCGACCTCCTTTTGTCAGGAAGCAGGTAGAGACGGGCGTACGGGTTTGAGCCGTGATCCGTGAAAGCGATCAGGTTTCTGCAGGAGTCAACAAAAAGATTCTAAAAAATAGAGTTTTCTTACAAAACGTAAAGGCGTTGCTGTGATTATTCTGACAGCCGCCTACCTGCAGGAGTGAACGACCACGATGAGCCTGTTCCTCTGCGTGCTGTACCGGATGGTCAGCTGGATGGTGCCCAGAGGGCTGTGGCTGGAATCCGAACCACTTCACACACACAAAAAAACACATCACGTCTATTTCCACACACGCCCAGCATTTCTCACAGTTTCTGATTTAGAATGAAAAGCTGATCAGTTCCAGTGTAAAGTCAATAAATCTTTAACACACATGGATAACGAAAACACAGTGAAAAAGAAAAGAAGATTCTAAGTATGAATAAAAAGCAAGAGTGTAGTCAAGACAAAGCATTTTATTATCAATAGATTGAGCTGTAAAAACTTATTCAACCATTTTTACTAATTAAATGTAATGTTTAGGAGCCTGAGGGCATTGTGATGAACTAGTTATTTAAATTCATGTCAAAATGTCTTTTTCTGATAGTTTAAAACTTAACAAGCTTTTTGATCCATTCAAACAGATTTAAAGTGCAACTCTGAATGCAAAGTTGTCTATTCAGCTAAAACTGGACAACAAATGATGAGGACATTACCACTGCGTTATCAGAGTGTGTCGTAATCATTTCGCTGTTTGGAGCACAATAATTGTTGGCTAATATATTACAGGTGTTACAAACTTTTATTTTTATGATATTTTTTTTTTTACAACTCCTTCTCTGATCCGGACTTGATGACATCGCAACCTGCCGACGTCTGTAAGCCATTTAATGAAGACTCATTTTTAGATTGTAACAATTTTTAAACTTTTGCTTTAAGGTTCTGTAAGATATGACTTGACCTTCCTTGATTTTTTATCCTGTTGTTTATACCTAACATACTCCCATAAACTTTAATGAGAAAAATAATGTTACTTATGACTCACAATAATTTCTGAAGCCTTTGCTCTAAAATGTAATAATAATTAGTCAGTATGACCCCAAATCTCTCATAGATTCACATCTTTGAGGTTTATATGATGTTATAATGTTACTCCTTCATCAAAATCATTTCTGATGTGATGTTTTGATTATTTCATGCGTGTATCTACTAATGACTAAGAAATGCAATCCTCCCAAACAAAAAAACAATCAGAGCCAGAAGGCGGAGCTTAGTGCTGTCAATCAACCTCGTGTTTTCACTATGGCGGAGAAGCAACTCAACATTACAGAAAGACCGTTTATCCATTGTCATCGGTGGCCATGCTAACTACACTGTGGTAATGTAGCAGGGTGAAGAGGGTGATTAACAGCGCTAAGACCTGCGTCTGATTGGTTGGTTGTAGTTAGCACTGGTAGAAGGCAGAGGAGCTAAATTTTTTCACAGATTATATTTCCTATAAGAAACTTTCACAACACGGTGAGAAATAAGTAAAAAATATTTCTTTGAAAGTCACATCCTGCAGCTTTAACTACACTCACTTGGGCAGCTGCTGGAGTCTCTGATGCAGCTCCTGAGCAGCGTAGGGGTTGGAAATATCCGAAGCGATGCTGGGCGTTGGCTCCTTGCCCCCATTCAGGAACTGCTGGGAACCAGAGATAGCCAGGTAGGATGTGCTCTTCCCAGTTTCTGCTAGGCTCTGACCTCTAGCTCTTCCTCCTCCAACACCAGCCTGTTCCAAGTCCACGCTCCCCACGGACTTCACTGGGGGCTCCGACTCCTTCCGCCGGTTGGACAGGTCCTGGACGGAGGCGGTGGAGGAGCGGGGGACGTCTGAGATGGAGGGCGGAGGCTTGCTGGCCTCTGAGGAAACGGAGGGTTGTGGGATAGGAGTGGAAGAGCTGGACTTGCGGACCTGGACGGATGACGGGGTGGAGTTTGAAGGCGAGGTTGGTATCTTTTCAAGAGACAACACCTGATGGAGATAATAAAAAAAAAAAAAAACATGAACAAAAAAAACAATTAGAAGCTCAGCAAATACATAAAGGTTTAGAGCAAAAGGTGACTGATATCCAAGGTGTTTCACCCGCAGAGCCATCTTCATCTTGAGGGTGCAGCTGGGTCCGGCGTTCTTGAGGGGGAAGCGCTGGCTCAGAGTCATGTCCTCTGCCTCTAAGAGACGGGTCAGGGGCAGAGCCAGCGTCCCCAACGAACACTCATGCTTTGCATCCTTCACCTGAAACAGCCGGGGTTAAAACGCTCAGTGGAGGGACGAGGGAAACACTCTGGGTCACAGAACAGATGGAAACATCCTCACCTCGACCTGCAGCTCTTGCTTTTTTGGGTTGTGGATGAGGAAGGTGAAGTTTTCCTCCCACACTGGTTCATTGGTTTTATATTTGGTCTGGAAAAAGATGCAGATGAAAGACAACTTTAAGAGGGGAAAACAGACGATGTGCCATAGTTCAGACAGCCGGCTGATCTGAGAAGAAGTGTAGAGTCTGGAATAGGGCTGGTGATAAATCAACAGTATCGATTAATACAATTTTTTTGTTTTTCTAAGATTAATTTTTTTGGAAAATATTGATGTTTTTTCCATCAAGCCTGTCATCTTGTGTGACAAGAATGTTTCACAGCTTTTATTTATTTGGTCAACTCTGCAATGGAACATAAGGGCTGGGTTAACTTTTTCTTTTTTTCATTACAAGAATAAAGTCAGGGGTTTTTTGTGGCACTGTATCATTTCATGATTTTTCCCCAGGATTTCTGTTTTACAACACTCCTACATAGTGGCACTTGGCTAATTAATAACGAATCATTGATGACGCTAATATTATGACTATATCATTGTCATCAAATAGAAGTTCTCATAGCCTGGTTTTTGTACTCTGTTGTAAAACTCACAGGAAGGATGACTGAAATAAAAGCAACTTATTGAAAATATTTTTCTTCAATTTTTTTCAGAAAATAAAGTGAGTACAAAAACTTCTGGTCTGAAAAAATCAGGGCTTTTAATGGTTAAGTCATATGGCCTAGCTTTAGCCTGAACAAACAATATTCAGAACCAGACCACTTTCCTTATGTAAAATTGACTTTACATCAACAAAGTACATATTTATTCCTTTAAATAATTTTATTCATATCATTAATAGTTGAACTAAGTCTGTAAACCAAATGAGCCCTCACCTTGCTGTCAAAGGACTTGTGTCCCACTCTGAACTGGACCACTGGACTGGGATCACTGGTCACTTTTTTACCAGACTGCAGGAAAACAAACAGGTTTCAATGAACAAACAGGAATAATGAGAAGTTTTGATCAAAACAAAGGTTTTCCTAACACAACTTGAACAGCAATGGAGCCAATTATGTTTTCATTAAAATTAGCTCAATGTTCAGAATGGCTTCTTTTTTTCTCAAAATAATCCACTTATAAACAGATAAGAGTTTCATAAATGTAAAAAAAACAATAAGTTGAGCTCATCAAGTATTAATTTGGGGCTGTAATAACAGAAGATTTAGAATAGAAACTTTGGGAAAGAGCAGGTAAAAGTCCCATGACCCAAAAAGTCCAGAAAAAAACACCAGATTCAATTCGAAGAAGAAATTCAATCGTAAAGCATGAATGTAGCTCAGGCAGTAATGCACACACTGTTAGACACAGCTTTAGTCGGGCGACATGATGGTCAGTAAATGACAGAAGCTCTGAGCGGATTAAAATAAAACTCCTGCTGTAGCTGTGTGTGTTTGTGGAGACGTCTTCGTGTTTCCTCTACGTTTCCCTTCAGTGTCTGAGCCGTATTTGTGTTCTCTGTTGCTGTTACCTTTATGGCCTTACTGATCGAGGCCTTCCTCAGCCCCGTCTGGTTGAACTCTAATGGATTGCGCTTTGATTTTCCCCCAGTGAAGGCAGGAGAGAGTAACACACACAGAAACACACACACACACCGGGAGGTTAATTAGGGAATGGGAGAGGGCATGCGGGGAGGAAGAGAAGGAGGAGAAGTTGATGAGACACACCACCACCGCCAGCATCACCAAAGGATTGGGATGCACCCAGAGTGAGACAGACACAGAGACAACATGGATGATCACATGGTTAATGTCATTCCCCACTTAATGAAGCAACAGGTAGAGATGAATAAACAACATTCAGACAGAAAATTTACACTGGAAATAAGATTATTCAACATTTATTTGGATACAAACTGGTTGAAGAGCTTCCTCTAGTGGTATTCAGAACAAAATACTGACATCAGATAATCTATAGTATTGGTGGATGATATGGAATAAATGTTTTATTGTGATGTTTTGCTGTACTTTGTGATAAAGATAAAAAAGACAATAAGTAATATTTATCACTTCTTGTTTAGGTAACTGACTGTGTGACACAGCAGTCATAGCTGCAAAACACAAAAACAGCTTGTGCAATAATACACGTCTTCAGGAGGGTATTAAAAACTGCTCACAGTAACTGATTTTTTGATAGTTATTGATATTTTCATTGAACAAAAAGTGAAAAAAACAGTAAAACTAACACTCCTGACAATCCAAACCGTTTTTAGGATTTTTAAATGTCACTAATTGGAACTTATTATGACAATAAATCAAAAATCCCTATCATGATAAGAGGTTTATCACAATAAATAACAAACGCTATGATAAACGCCTACAACTAATCTGTCTCATTAGGTTATCCTGAAATGAAACGTGACAAACAATGTTTAGAATTGCTTAGGATTGTTTCTGCTTTCTAAAGCACTCCACACCAAAGCAACGCACTGCTGCACTGCTTTGGTGTAGAGTGCTTCTGTTGTGATACAAAATAAGCAAAAACCACATGTATGTTCTGATATGAGTGTATCTGATCACTACATTGTATTCTGATGTCTTTATTGTGATGCTTTCCGTTTCACACTTATTCATATTTTTACCAGCATAGTATATCTGGGATGCTGTGAGTCACATGAGCAGAGTAAGATACCTGAGCATGCATATTTTGATTTGCAGAGTTTCTGAGGAACTCGTCAAGGGAAGAGGGAAAAACTGAACACACAATGACTTCAAACCATAAACTGCATATAAAATATGGACAGAACCCAACTGGTTAAAATCAGCATTTGCTCTGATCACCAGCTGGGGCCAACAGCTTCAGCTGCAAAAGTTGGTCTCACTACATTTTTTTACCTTGATGTTTAACCTGGGAGACCTGGAGTGAGATCAACGATGCAACGACTGAAAAGCTGAACTTGTCCATCTTTTACTGTACAAACAGGAAAACCAGGAATGATGAAGGGAAGCAATCCAAAAAACCACAATTTGCCTTCACTGCTCTGAATACCTCCCCAAACTAAAAATGAATGACTCCTTCCTAATTAGTTTAAATACCTAACACTGTGCTTTACAACACCATTTATAGGCCATAAACATCTCACATTTTGTCATCCGACAATCCCAAACCTAAATAATATGTATCATTTGAGATTTTGTGAGATAATTCAACACATTAATGTAAAATAGATGGAAAAGAATACATGAGTTTCAACATTTTATACAAATAAAATCTGATGTGTGTCATATGTATGCAGCCATATGTATGCATATACATATGTGAATTAATGCCTTGCAAACCCACCCTTAAATATAATTACAGTTTTAAGTTTTTATGGGAGTCTCTAAAAGCTTTGCACGTCTAGATAATAACATTTTCAAATGTTGGATAATTATTGAAGCACCAAACATTCAGGCTCTTTTTGCCACAAATATATTCAGTGATATTTGTTGCTTAATACAGCATAAAAAATGAGGGAATTCAAAGAGGTGGTTAAACTTCAGCTTAGTTGTTTTACTGAAGAAATCAACCAGAAACACCTTTTTACATGAAATCAGTGATGAATATTATGATTTTTTAAATATGTTTTCAATATTTATTGTCTGATGATGTTTGCTATATACCTAAAGCAAAATACAGCAACACTTAAGCCGTATTCACAAATATTACTTCATATTACATGTTTCCATGTAAAATACATTACATTTCTCAGATCTTTTCTTTTCAAAATATAACATTTAACTTTACCGCTGTAAGGTGACAAAATGTGAGAACATTTTGAATTTGTTTAATTTTATTTTGAAATGTAATAAGTAGAAATTGATCACCTGCAGTCAAGCTCCTGTTGATTATAAAACTACCTGGTTGTAATTTTCTCCTTAAAGAGATATATTGACTGCATAGGAATGTTTCTGGATGAGTCGTCTACAGAGAAGCAGAAATGTTAAGGCCTTCTTTAACTTTCCCATCAACCATATGTTACAAATACTTAATGTGGAGTTTTTCTTCCAAAGTAAAAAAAAAAAAAACAACCTCACCAATTGAAAGTTAAGCTTATTAAATGAGGATGTGCATGCAAAGGTTTAGCAGGAAGACTGCCACTAATCATCCTAAAATTTAAAGTTTTCTCTGTTTTTGTGTAGATGTTTGGATGTATTTTATGTCCCATCCTTTCCTTTCGCTTTTGGAAACCCCAACAGAAACTTTACTAAAGTATAATGCTAAGACAAGGATTCAAACCCATGCACTGGAGAGGATTCATGCTGTTCAGGCAAAATGAGGCATAATCACTCTTCAGCATTCCTCATACTGCTAAGATGCAGAGATCAGCTAGTGGACTCACAAACAAGGTCCTATAGAGAGAAGACGTGTTCTCACAAAACACGAGGCCCGCAGAGCGCCTCTCTTTTAAGTAGCCTGAACCCAAGTTCCCCTCGAAGACGCTCTTCAGAGCAGCGAGGAGGCACGGAGGAGAAGAAGAAGAAGAAAAAGCAGAGGAGGCTGAGAGGAGAAAAGTGAAGCCTGTGCTTCATCTGAGCCACTACAGACAAATGTGTGCTTGCTAATAAAACAGAGTTCCTGTTTTTACTCTCAAACTAAACTCAAAGTAATCTCAAACACAGTTAAGGTGTCATAATTTTACAAGTTTAAATCATTTGTAAATAATTCAAGAATTTGTTGAATGTGATTAGTTTAAAAAGCTGCACATCAAACAGCAAATGAACGTACATAATACAAATATAAATACATAAGGGATAATTTCTTCTACTGTAGAAATAAAAGTCACAAAACAAGTAGAAATATTAATATTAGAGACTCACCGATGGCTAACATGAGTTATGCTTCACTGACTGTATTGCTGTATTTATATTTGTTTACTTACTGCATTAACAGAAAAACTGTCAACAGTTTTGCAAGTTTAGTTGAAGCAACCAATCACATTAACAGCATTAAACCAATTAATTTAAATGGATATATCAGATTTGCAACTACTTCACATTTTAGGACAAGATGGAAAATAGAGTGAGAAAAAAGCAATAAAGTAGATTAGAGAGATTACATTTATCTATAATTTCTAACTTAAAATAAAGGTAATTTAAACAAACAAAAAAGAGAAATCAAGTCTGCTGTAACCATTAAAGTTTCACAATATTCCTAAAAATGAGTACACTCCAAACCTTAAAAACTGATTCATTAGTTCCACTAAAAGCCTGTAAAACCTAAAATCAGCTCCGTTGATTATAAACCAGACTGACTCACCGGCAGGTTTCTGGCTGAATCTAGGAAGACTATGAGCACTGCGGACGAAAGCCCGTCGGTGGAGCGAGAGCCGTCCGCCCTGATCTCCAACAACGCCTGTGAGGGAAGAAGAACAGATCAGATCAGAGAGACACTTTCCCTCCATATGGCCCCTGAACCAGAGTCTGGTTCTGAACAGAGTCTAGATCTGAACAGAGTCTGGTTCTGAACAGAGTCTAGATCTGAACAGATTCTGGTTCTGAACAGAGTCTAAAGCTGAACAGAGTCTGGTTCTGAACAGAGTCTAGATCTGAACAGATTCTGGTTCTGAACAGAGTCTGGTTCTGAACAGAGTCCAGATCTGAACAGATTCTGGTTCTGAACAGAGTCTAGAGCTGAACAGAGTCTGGTTCTGAACAGAGTCTGGTTCTGTTTGGAAGTATATCTGTGCAGTTGTACCTGGTCCAACTTCTCAGGTGAGGGCAGCAGACAAAACCACTCCATCTTCAGGTGCAGCTTTCCTTTGGGAACTTCTTCCAGATTAAACCACTAAGAGGAGGGAAAAGTAATCAATAATCAATACCTGATTGTATCATTTTCCAGCTCAGTCTGGGAGCATCCACTACATTTTTTAAAAGAAATCTTAAAGTTTCTTAAGAAGGCTACAAAAACCTTATTTAAAAGCATATTTTTTTTATATCAATATCAATCAATATTGGTTAAAGCTTATAACTAGACGCCTTAAAAACGGAAATTCAGTAAAAAAGAAAGAAAAATACTGTCTTTATTATAATGAAAATTATTTCAACCAATATTTTATATTTTTGTATTAGATTTCTTCACATCTCAGCAAGTTTATTTTAAAAGCCTTTTGCTCTTCACTTTTTTTTAACATAAAAAAGTCATAATTAACACACACTTGCTTATTAACTTTATTATACGTTATTTTTGATCTTATTGTCATGTTTTTGTTCTACAAGCCATATTGATGGACAACATCTTAACATCTAAAACTAGAAAAATCTAAATATTTGACAACAAAAACCTAATTGTTGTTGAGTTCAAGCAGCTGAAGATCTTTGCATCTATTGAGGCATTACAATTTTAACAGAAAAAATGAAGGAAAGAAGATTTTTCCCTTGCAAAAACGCTTTGCAAATTCAACAATTATTACTAAAAACTATGAAAAAATAATCACCTCCTCCACAATTTGTTCCTTCTTGAGTTCCGTCATGTCGATCATCACACTGAAACACAAATCGTAAAAACACGTCAGCTCAAAAAGTTTTACAGAAGGACAAATGCTTTTTTCTTTAGCTTGTATGCACTGTGTGCACAATTATTTATGGCATCATTTAACATTTATCGTGTTGTTTAGAATATATTGTGAAAAATTTATTATCATGATAAATTTCAATTAACGTTAAATAAAACTGTCTAAAATGTTAATTTTGCCATATTCTGCAAAAATGATGTGGTCAAAATACTCACTGACCTAATAATGGTGCACACAGTGTAATAGTTAATGAAAGGCAGTTTTTACTTTCAGTGAAACAAAAAGAACCTACTTTCCCAGTTTGTCATCTTCATTTGGGTCTTCATCAAACAGTACAATATTCATGGTTTTTGCCGTGTTATCGTACATCAAGAACTGAAGAGCAACACATAAACAAACATTAATACTCTCTTCAATGTCTGCTACAAACTTCCTAGGGACTGATAACATTAAAAAACCCACTAAAAATCAACCGATGAACATCAATAACAATCCGGATGTACATCCTACAGAAACATCTTCAGTTTACGGCATAACTAAGAGCAAATCCTCTAAAAAGAAGGAAACTGAGTCCAGCTCACCTCATAGACCTCGTTCCATCTAGGATTGAGATTCTCTTTGATGACTTTGCTCTTGACTTCCTGTGTGCCGAGCTGGATGACTCCATATGGGTCGGACTTGCCCTTGATTAGTCCTCCCAGGAACCTGTCCTTGCCCACTAGATCCTGGGCCTCAATAAAGTGGATTCGTACCAAGGCCTTAAGAGTGAGAAAATGGAAGAAAAGTAGATGAAAAGTGGTTATCAAATTCATTATGCATGTAACCTACTGTTTAACAACTAAATTTTTAGATAATTTGCTTTCAGCTTCCACATTGTCCTCTGACATTTTGACTGCGGGTCGTTCCACAGAGGTCAGAGGTCAATCTTTGCCTCAAACAGGAGTTGAAGATGTACCTACATTAATGTTGTCTGGTAATAATCTAGTAATGTTTTATTTGATTGAAATTAGTTCCAGTAGATTGACAAATAACGTCTGTTTTAATCTTCTTTTAGTGTTGTAGTTTGGCTTCTGTCCAGCAGAGGGACACACTGGTCATCCCTAAGAGGAGCCAGTTGATACAGAAATAAATATGGCGGGGGTATAGTAGAATGGGGAAAAAACAGTTCAAACAGGATTTGATTTGGGGTGCGAAATCAACTTTATGTGGCTTTGTTATGAAATATAAACACTTAAACTCCTTAAAGTTTTACCTTAGTGGCGGAGCAGCGTGAACATCTCAACCAAAACTTACTGATGAGCAACCACTTTATGTCTATTATGTAATACAACTGACAAAAATAATGTTGAAATTGTATGATTTTTTTTAACTGAGCCATTTTTTAAACTTAGCCCTTCATGCTATGGAAAGACAGCTGGCACTCGATACAAAACAAAACTCAGATTTTTAAGGAAAAATATCAACTTTAGATTAACTCTTCAGTTTATGACTTGCATCCTTATCTGTGTGTCTGTATCAAAAAAATTGACATTTCTGTTCCAGAACGCACAAGAACTGTGTGTACCAGGAGAGTTTTCCTTGTTTAGAGTGTGTGATACCTCTGGAATGGGGAAGCGGATTCTGGCCAGTTCAGCTGCGCCCACCAGAGGGATGTTGAGGCGGTTCGGCAGCACCAAGTAGCTGTAGATGATGTCCTGGATGAGGCCGTCGCACAAACCACTGAAGGCACAGAAAGAGACAGAAAATAAAGTAAGATTTCAGTAAAAAAAAAAAAAAACCTGTTGCAAAAGAAAAGAACAAACAGAGTCTACTTCATTCAACAACATTATTGGACTTAATGGCAAACTTTTGTTAGGTCAAGCAAAGGAAGAAATGATGGAGTCGTCATTTTGGGTTTTAGAGCGGCAACATAACACAATGTTACTCAAAATGAGTCATTTGATGTGTGTCTAAACACACAAAACTACCAAAATAAACTCTACAGATTTGACAATAAAAAGTATATTTCAAACCTGACAGAGGAACAAGACGTAGTAAAAGTGTTTTGACTTTGCTCTGCTTTCTTTAGCTGAGAGTTTGTCTGTTTGTGGCAACAATAAAACCATAAAGTTCCAAAGAAACTGCAGAGACCAATTGTAGAAACATATGCTACTGTTTTTTTTTTTTTTTAAAAAAACTGCAAGAAAAAAAAGAATAATAATTTACATTTCTGATTAAATCAAATTGGGCTTCATTAACAACTTAGCAGATTGCCTCCATGCCAGTCTGCTATCATGCTGACATTCATGCAAAAGGAGCCCCAACCAAGAACTAAGTGAATCTATTCTGCAGTATATGTACGTACTATTCAGTTAACTGACATTTCTGCATTACAAATCATTTTATTTATGGTTTTATATAATATTAATATATTCTAAGATACTGGGTTCTTTCTGCATGGAGTTTGCAAGCTCCAAATTAACATCTGATTACTAAGTGGGTGTTATTTGTCGGCATCTATTTGAAGAAATAGATGTTTGAAATTTATTTTTAATTTATAGTAGCAATTTGCACCAATCTGGTGGTAAATAACAGATTATAAACAATAAGTATTCATGTTGGTGAACTCATATGCCTATCTATTCAGTAATTCAGCAACAAAAAAAGTTCTTTAATTAAAAATTTTGCTTATTTTGTCAGTATATGGCTTTATATTAAAATGTCATTAATTACAGACCCTGAAATTAATCAAGCCCTACCACAAATTAATATACATATTCTAATTTACTGAGATACAACGTTCAAGTGTATTTCACAAACCATCTCCTGACATTTCACCAGTTTTCCTCTAGGTGGCAGCAGAATCCTGCCTCTGATCACCTAAAGTTTCCCACTGCAGTAAATTAATCTGGATCAGTTTGCACCAAAAACGAAATACAAATATAATTTTAAAAAAGTATCACAACAATATGATTACTAAGTGAAGAACTAAATATTTTCAGAAACCTGAAATTCTGCGTCCTCTCTATACATTCATAAACATTGATATTTTCAAACGTCTCATTATTTTCTCCATTATAGACATGAAGATCACATTTTTTATCTTTTGGGGATAAAATGTTATTGAGTGAACACGGCTTCACACACGCATGGGGAGGAATAGGAGGGTGGGGCGAGGGCTGATCAAAGCACGCAGTGTAACACACACACACACACACACACACAAACACGCAGCAAGTGACTTCCTTCAAACTAGTTCAACGAGGAAAGCAACATTTCGCTGGGTGGAGTCTTTCAGAGACAATCTCTGCCTAAAAACAAACAGTAAACAAAGGAAACAAATGCAGGTCTTCGCAGGGGCGACGTCTCACTCACAGCAACCTTCTGTTGCTTTAAGGTTAAATTAATTTTTCTCAAAATTTGTTAGAAAATACGTAAACAAACCAGTCATTTTTCAGGTTTGCATAAAAGGTTTTACCGGTTTGCATGAAGTACGACAGAACCTCGAATTATGCAGCGAGGTTCTTATGCATCCACAAATTTGGATATTTAATATAAAAGGGCCGTAATTCGTCCTTTCATTTCCCAACCACATGTTGATGCAGCTATCATATAATTTCCTGGTTTTGAGTGTTGCCTTATACCTGCCAGCCTCTCGGTGTGAGTGGGTGGCACCACTCCTGAATACTTGTTTATCCCCACAGCTTGCATGTCCAGCAGAGCAACCAGATGGTCGGGTTTCAGTTCGATACCTAATATACATCAGGAGGTGTGAGAGACTAAGGCGTGCGATTACGTGTGAACGAAAAGAGGCTTTAGTTAATGTGTTTAGCATAATCAGGACAAACCTTCAGTTTTTTAAATCCTTGATGGTTATTTACTCACAAAGAATAGAAAGCTACAAGTAGCCTCTCATTGTGGAGTTTTAGAGTTCATTTATTACTGGACAATCGGGACACAAAAACAATAAGCTGTAAAGATAAATTTCTTTAAGGTAAGCTACAGAGTTGCTTTCTCTACTGCTTTTGAGTAATAACTGGGGTGTTTTAAATTTTCTAAATTAATAAAGTGAGTTGTTCAACTAAAACAGTACTTACGATTTAACTACACATGCACTGATCTGATATTAATATCTATATCGGCCCCGATATCGAAAATAATTGTAGATCAGGAATCCGTGGCAATGTTCCCAATCCATAAGGGCAGATCTCTTCAATCTAATTGTGTGCTTTGTGTCCTGAGTGACATCATGCTTTATTATTTATTTTACACTATATTTAGGGTTCCTAGCGGCTCTTTCTGAACCATTTGAAAGATTTGTTGCGGTTTATTTTTACATGTTTGACCAAGGTAGTCAACTGTTTCTTTACTATAAAACTGATTTTATCCACTGATCTTAACTATAACTAAATAACTAAACTATAACCTTTTTTGGCTGATAAACAGTCTAAATAGGTATTTAGGGTTCTATCATTGTAGACATTTTTATGTAAATTTGTTTAGTTCCGCATTATTTTGCCTAAAACCGCCTCAGTGCTGCCCCCTTTGGTCAAACAGAAGAATGACTGTTAGGACAGATGTTTACTTACTTAACACCTGGAATGTCCAACATGTTCGTGAGTCCCGTCCAGTTAATGTCCAACCTCTGGAAGACAAAATGTCAGCATCAGTTTAATTTCATAAAATGAAAAATAATGGCTACAAAAATCAAAAAAAGATACAGAGGAAACATTTTTTAAGTATATAAAATAATAATTAAATGCATCTATAATAGTTTGTGCTGGTTAATTTGTGGTCAGGCTTAATGATTCACACATTCAGTTCCACATAAACCAGAAGAAAAGATACTAAAACCATAATAAATACAACAATATTTGACATTACTTTGACCTACATTTAAAATTGTATCAAAGTTCTGCAGGCTTGAGTATAGAAATATCTGGCAACCTGATGTACATTAGAGGTTTAACAAGCTTTTACTCTTTAAACTTAGGTGCCTGTAAAAACCAAACAGAGCTTCATGTACAAACTGAGACATTATTTGGTCGAGAGTAAAAGTTGATTTGAGGGCGATTTCTCCTCAGCTCCTCACTGCCTGCAGTGAGCCAGCAAACAGCAGCTCAGGAGCTTTTAATTTGATCGATATGCTCATCAATACAGGAGGGCAGCTCAGGTTCACAGACAGGAAGGACATGATGAAGGCTAAATCCAACTCCGTCTGCAGATATTATTCCAACTATGATGAGAAGTTAAAATAAAGATCAGCATAACAATAATGTCATTTCTTCTGAAAGGTTCAGTCGATCATAACTCCTGACTTCATCTGTGGACGCCTCAAACAGAAAATAAAAATCCTCATCAAGTTCAGCTGGAGCTTTAATTCTCTTTAGCAAGTTGAAAACCCCCCAAAATCCATCCAGCTCCATAAATCCTGTCTATAAAATCCAGAAACACCTTAACAGCTGCAGAGAAAATCTGGGTTTAACTCTCCAAAGACAGAACTTTAACTTAGGTGCTGCTCCAGCTTGTTCTCATTTGCATCACAAGTTTCCAATTATCTCTGATGATGAAAACAAACGCTGAAAAGCTGGTACATGATCCTTCACACTCTGCACAAAGTAAAGGTGTTTAAACGGCTGCCATCTTGTTCAGAGCAGGAACTTATTAACCTGCTTCTCTAACC
The DNA here is from genome assembly GCF_002775205.1 of Xiphophorus maculatus. Taxonomy (NCBI): domain Eukaryota; kingdom Metazoa; phylum Chordata; class Actinopteri; order Cyprinodontiformes; family Poeciliidae; genus Xiphophorus; species Xiphophorus maculatus. Next base: position 27,202,436 of record NC_036448.1, read on the forward strand.
CAGTTACTGGGCCTTTATAGGAACCTAAACTGGGTCATCTGGGGAGGAGGACTGGATGAAATCCTGTGGGGGAAAGTGACCTGTTTGAAGAAAAAAGAAAAGATTAACAGTAAACAATAAGTTCTTCCTCTGCTCCACCTTTTCCAGGTTTCATTGAGTGACGAGTTCAGAGAAAAGTGATCGCCCTTCCCAGGGAACCCTGGCAGTGAAACAGACAAATTACCGCAGACATTCCTGACACGCCTGCATCCAGAGGACTGTCGGCTGCAAACTCATCAAGACTCAGATTAAAACAACGCAGATGTCATTTCAGTTAAGAAATGTCAGAGGAAAAAAAGATCTGCAAAAGAAAACTAAAACAGGAAGGTTACAAAACCTAAATCTGGCTTCAGGTGTGGTTCAGCAAAAACGACAAAAAGCATCAGAACTACGAGCCCCTGAGTGATACATCTAAAAACTCTAGATTTAAACTCAACAGTATCTGAGTTTCCATTGACCATATAAATGTGCAATATTGGAATTACAAAAATTTATCTGCTCAATAGAAGCATGGCAATTTCTAAAAACATTCCCGTTTTCAATAAAAACTTTTTGCGGTAGCGTGAGGTGCTTTTTCAGCAGTATCAAAATTAATATATTTTGCAAAGCTGCCGTGGAATCACACAGAATGAGGAAAATAGAGAGGAAGCTAAACCATTTACCCATACTGATTTCTTTTTTCAATTTGCTTCTTTTCCAAATTTGAAAAGCAAACTCCAGAGCAGGCCTTCAGTGTTTCAGTCACCAGGCTGTTTTTAGGTTCCTGGCTCAATTCAGAACCAGTGAACCGACCATAACAGGAGTGTGAGTCAGGTGACATTGTTGGCATTTCTATTGAGACACCTAATAATACAAAACCTCGCTGCTTTATCGGCTGTCAGATTATGTTGTGGGAGATAAGAGTGAGAAGTCTGAATGTGTGTCAGTTTGTTCAGAGATAAGACGAGACTGTGAAGCTTTAAAATGTTGTAACAGAAACTGTGAAAGATGTTACTGGAGATCAAAAAATAAAAGTAGGAAATGAAATTATGGAAAAATTTTAAATGTGTAAAAGTCTGCCAGTGTTTGTTTCTATCATGCTTTAGAGAAAAAAATACACCAACTGGCATGAATCTGTGGTTTTAGAAGTAGGCCAGCTTCACCACAGCGCAGCAAACCCAGACTGGGTAAGGAAGAGGAGAAAACAGAAGGGGGATTCCACAGAACAGCAGAGAAAATACTACAGCTAGCCCCCCGTTCACGTCAGGCCCAGACCGCGCAGTCACAGTCAAACTTAACCAGAACCATGGATGGATTCTGCAGGGCAGTGGGGCTGGTTTTTTCCAGGGCATATTAAAACTGCAGCAGACTTCACTTTAAGAGTGAAAGCAGATGCCAGTCGCTGTCTTTCCACCAATGTTTTTTTATTGAGTATTGCATTAGGAAAGGTTGATGAAACGGCAAAAATCAAAATCCTTCCTCAATTTTGGAAATAAGGAATAAAAAAATGATGTTTGCTTGAGGTGGCTTTTGACTTTTCCAACAAAGAGTTAACCATCTAAAGGGGAGATGGAAACACATCAGCTGAATAAGTTCAGATGTAACAAACCTCACCATAACCTGCCAGGTCTGCACCTTACCAGAGGCACGAGACTCTAAGCCCAGACCCCCAGCTTGTGACAGAAACTTCTCCATTTTTCTGAGACATGTGCCCCATGCTAGTTTGTAATTTCTACATTTAACTTATTACAGCAATGTTTGGCGTCACAATCTGGTGAAATTATCTTTGTGTTACTTGATTGATTCGCTCCAAACCAGTAGATGGAAACACACCAAATTAGACCAGAGAGCGCTTCAAAAACAGGAAGCAGACTACAACGCACAGCATTCTGGGTAAATACAATCAAAACAAACACATGAGTCTAGAGCTAGCACTAGAAATGGCTCGTAATTTTTTGCTAAAAAGAGAAAAAAGAGAAATCCTACAAACACTAAAATCTGATGCCACTGCATTTTGTTAAGAAGGAAGTTTTGCTCGGTGTCTTCTTTAGAGGTGTGTGTGTTAACTTCATAAGTAGTTCTTGGTACAGCGCCCCCACAGGCGAGGAGGGGAACAGGTTGCTCAAAGGGTTTGGTTGGTTTGAACTGAGGCAGCTGTAAATGTAAAATGTTGCAATCTTGGTCCCCAATTAAGTCTACTGAACACCCTTAGGATTAGGATTATAATCCTTATAATAATCAATACCAATAGCATCATAATTTAGAAGAATTTCACAATGATTAGTGAAAAACAAAGATTTAATTTATTGTGTCCAAACTTCTTCAAAGTCCACAAGCTAATGCGTGGTTTAAAATAAAAAAAACATTCAGTTTCCACCTCCACAGAATAGCAAAGTGGTGATGGAGGTGCAGAAACCTCTCAAGTTGAGAGGGAACATTTGCATTTGACAAATGTTGGTTTCTCCATAAACCCTTTGTTACATTGTTTTTTTTATAACTAGGGCCAAGTCTGACAACTTAATTTGATATACATTGGTACAACAACAGGAGGAGGAGCACAGAGAGAGATAAACTGGTTAAACCAACGAGACGGTTGGTTTCCTGGTGAGTCGGCTGTCACACCACAGCTGTAATACTGAAAGCTCAGCATCCTGTCACAACTCACCAGGCTCACAGGGTGGAGCAGGGAGGAAGAAACAACACCAACAACCAAACAACCACAACCAGCAACAATGCACTGTGGCTGACGGCTTGTGTTTCAGATTGATGATGGAACATCAGTTACTGGTTGGTTTTTTATACCAAAGATGCAAGGGTTTGAGTAATATTTCTTCAGAAACAAAGAAAAGAGCAACGAGTAAATAAATAATCTAAAATAAACTGTGTTTGATTGTGTTCATTGAGGCTTTAAAGCAGGGGTACCCAAACTCGGTCCTCAAGGGCCGGCATCCTGCATGTTTTAGTTCTCTCCCTGGTTTAACGCACCTGGATCCAATGATGGCTCATTAGAAGGCCTAAAAAGAACATTAACATGCTGAAAAGGTTGTTGGTACTACCAGGGAGAGAACTAAAACATGCAGGATGCCGGCCCTTGAGGACAGAGTTTGGGGACCCCTGCTTTAAAGTCATCATCTGCAGTGAAGCTGTTCTTGTATCCTTAGTGTTTAAGTCTAAAACTGCAGTTTTGTGGCTTTGCTGCAAAGATGAGTCCAGTGACAGTATATGAAAAAGCACTACATCTCAAACTTCAGCATATTGCATGAGTGTATTCTGTTGAAACTCACACTGGTGCACAATTTCATCAGCTGAAGGTGTTATTTTGAGCAGAATGTGAAAAAACTGCTGATTTTAGCAGAAAACTTCATATGAGCAACTATATGTGTGAGTCATGTGTAATCATACTATGATTATCTCAAAACATTTAGCACCCACAAAAATAAAACAAATAAAAACAAAGATATAAAATGGAAGTTAAATTTCATAAAAGAAGGACAAAAATCTCAAAGCGGCTCCTAAGTTGAAGTTTCTACTGTTGGATGATGGGATAATTTCTTGTTTGTGTTTAGAGCATCTTGATGGTGCTTCTTTTCCTCTGGGTGCTTCTATCAAAGCCTGGATCAGGAAGATAAACCGTTCTGGACTACAGGAAGGAAGACTGCAGTCAGGAAGTGAGGACACAGATAAAGAAAAGAAGAGACTCAAGTTGAAAACTGAGTTCAGCCGTCTCCAAAAAGACAGCAAACGTTAAAGGAAAATTCATCTTTTTTTGGACAATTTGTGTCTAGAAAGCAGGTTTGCATTCCTGAAGTGGTCAAACAATATGTTAATTTCTTTAAACCTGAGGGAGGGAGCATCACAGTGTTATTTAAACTCTGTCAAAGTGAGAGGAGGAATCAAAGTACTCACAGGTTTTTTGAGGAAAAAGACAGACAGGGCTCCGATCAGAGGCATGTCCCCCAGCAGAGGCTCCATCACCACCCTCAGCATGCCATGAAGCTGCAGACAACAAAACATCATCAAACTGTTTCTGCTCAGGAATTATCAACAAATATTGACTTCTGGAGAACATAAATCCTATTTACAATAACTGGGTCTGAATTAAGTCTCAGAGTTTGGTGCTATTTCCCTTGTAGAGGATTTATTAGAAAAGATTTTGGAGTAAGAAGTGTTGCATCTGAACTGCTTTTACTGGTTCAAATGTTGATATTTATTTGACCAAAAACTGCAACAACACAGAAAATTCTTTATGAAGCTGGAAATACAAAACATCCCTTTTTTTGTTCCCTTCTTTGTACTTTGTTTGCGGCTTTATCGGCGTCCATTTCTCAGATAATTCACATATTTATTGCAACAATTTATTAACTTTCAAAGTCTGAGAGCAAGAAGCCAAACCAGGGGCATTGAGGGGTATTTTCTTCTTTGTGCTGCTGTGAGTCAAACCTCAGACATGTAGACTGCATGTCTGCAGCACCAAATTTGGTCAAAGCTTCTTGCTCTGAGCAATCACAGAGCACTTTGTTCATCAAAATCAATCTGGTGAAAAAGATTGAAGATAGGCATTAGTTTTGTTTATGTCCGTTTCCTCCTGCAGCCCACTGCTGCCTGAAAGAGGGCGCTTTATAAATAATGTGCAACCTATAATGCAGTCCCACCGGGACGGAGGAGGAATCTATAAATAAAAGATGTGACACAAGTGAAGAAAATAATGACTCATGGCTTATTCTCATGCTTAGAATAATCTAGTCAAGTTTGACAGGCGGTGAAAAGCATCCATAGAAACTTTTATTGCAGCTGTAAAATGAACATAAGAGGCAGACACTGAGAAGCAGCAGTTTCTCTTCTCCCCGCTAATCTCTGAACAGCAAACATGGCCTGATCGGATGCCAACAGCTGAATGGATAACGTCTGCTTTATCAGACGCGAGTCAACACATTATGTAAAATTCTCTCTGAGGGGGTCACAGATTATTGCAGGGGTCACAGCTAAAGGAATGAAGCAGAGCACAGTCCTGTCTGACTGACAACATGAATAACGAGGGACAGACTGCGCAGCTACAAGGCAGAACATAGTTTTAATTTTTATTTTACAGTTCAAAATTAGTGGTGGGACTCAATTTTAATCAAAAAACAAAACTTGACAAAATAAGCAATTATTTTCAATTCAAAAACCCTTTTTTCTGCTAAATTACTAAATAAATGTGCATATGAGCTCAACAACAGAGATATATATTGTTTTTAATCTATTTTTTATATTGGTGGAAAGTGCTTTGTCGTCCATTGCTGTTATTTGCTGATGTTGCTTGTGCATCAGTTTTATGGGCGTACCAGAAACACACAAATACAAACATAAACTTTTGTGTGTAAATAGAAAATGCAATTAACTGCATATATTTTGAAGGATTAATTAATCAAAATTAACACGTTATAGTCAATGGAAAAAATTACTTAAGAGCATCTTTTCCATCTTTAGAACTACAAATATTTATCACACTAACTGAAAATATTAATATTTGCCACAATTCATTTTCTACTTCCATGTTCAAGATTCATTATATTTCCAGACCTTTCCAGATTGTGCAGGAACCTTTTCTCTTTTATTTTAAAATAAACAAGAACTGTTTATTTTACGTTTCACAACACAATGAACTTTTCCTTGATGTAAACTGTTTCTGTGCCTGAAGTTATTTATAGAGACTTTGGGGAAATTTTAATGCGAATTTTTAAAAACAAATCAGTCATACCTGTATGCTTTTGATTCCAGCCCTGCAGTAGAACTTCTTGATGTCGATGTCAATTTCTGTGTTACCAACAAAACTAAAAGTAAAAATGGGAGAAAAATAAGCAAATTAAACCTGTTAATAGACGAGACAGTAGCTAAGGGAAATAGATGTACTGTGCTTTTTTAACAGATAACAAAAAGTAAAAATAGTCATTATTTGTGAAAGAAGTGTTGCCCTCACTTTTGTTTCATGCCATATAATTACAGCCCTACTGGCCTTTGATTCTACACCAAGCAGACTTTAATCTACATTTATTGGGATTGATCTTCTGTTTAGTTTTACTCTGCTGCAGACTGGTTGTAAGGATCTGCAGGCAGCATTCTGCTGTTAAAACTACAAAAGCAAAATAAAATCTTGTGTCTGCAGCATCATGGTGAGTTTGTGAGTGTAGAAGGGAGGCCTACCTGATCTGCAGGTCCATGATGACCTGCCTCTTGTCCACATTTTCTGTGTAAACCTTCACCCCGTTCACTCTGAGCGGCTGCACACACACACACACACACACACACACACACACACACACACACACACACACGCACACACACACAAACACACAAACACACACATACCCACGCACGCGCATACACACAAAGAGAAAACAAAAGGTGAAAGTGAGCAAAGTATTTGTCAGATGTGAGGAACAGTTTTCAGCTCAGGTGAACAATCAGCAGCTTTTCTTTAGAGTCTGCTTCTGGAAGCTTCTGATGTTCAGGAGCACAACACGAATAAAAATAGAAATGCAACAACAGAAAGATTAAACAGCTACTGAAGAGTTGAAACAGTTCTTATTTATTTTAAAATAAGAAACAATTCAAAGTCTCTGCAGACCGCTGGAATGCCTTTAATCTTATCCGATGTTTTGAATACACAAAGAGAGTGAAAGATTTTTTTTTAATTGAGAAAGTCACAAGAAAAATAAGATGTTGCAGATCTCAGATCCTGCAGTCCTGCAGATTAGAGCACAGAATAATTCAGCTCTATATGAAGTTAATTTATTTACAAACTTCCAAAATATAAGAAAAACATAGAAGCAGCTCACTGTATTACATAGACAAGTATCAGAAATGTAAATATCCAGTTTATGTTTTCTACTGGATATAGTTTGTAAAAATCAAAAAGGTATGATCCATGTTACTGCTGGTCTACTCATTCTATACATTTAACCTAGTAAAACTTTATTCTGCTGCAAATAAGATACTGACGACTGACATGAACTTCACAAAACCACCCGCTTTAGGGTGATATTAACTGGAATCAGTGAGCTGAGTGGTGACCCCGGTGTTTTGAAGCCTGACTCTTTTCTCCCTACCTTGTCTCCCATGTCGATCTTGGTGAAGCAGAAGGTGCTGAGATGAGGGTTGGCACCCTTCACTGCCGGCTCGATGGTCTCCCGGAACAGTTTGTCCACAAACTGGCAGATGAACGGCCACATCTGCTTCACCGTCTGAAGCAAAGCAGAGAGAAATGGAAAATTAACTGGGGAAGAACTTTTCTTCAATCCTATTTGACCTCATTGACTCTCAGTCACATGTTCTTTTTCTTCCACAGCAAAGAGAAGCTGCACAGTAAGTAGCAGGCACGGCGCAATATGCACAGTAGCTTCTTAATGTGTCATTTTCTTCGTTTGCATTCATGCTCAATATTGTTTTAGTCTGTTACATAAAATCCTAATCAAATAGATCAAAGCTTACAGATTTAACATGACAAAATGTGGAAAACTGCAAGCGGTGTGAATAATTTAGCAAAATTATTTTTGTAAGTGCTTTGCTGATTTCTTTACTTTGGCATTTATAAAACAAGTTCTTAAATTTAATTTGTTTTAATACTTTTCATCGTGCAGTTTGCACCTAAACCTTTCATAACAAGTACAGAGTCCAATAATGTTATTGATGGAAAGTTTTAGGCTGAAGGTTCTAAAGCATGTCTGCACTTAATGGGTGAAAGAAGAAAAACAACTAAAACGTGAACACCGAAGATCTCCCATTCCACACTCTGTCATCCTGCAGGAACATCTCAGGTCACTTCTGCTAATGGTGTGATTTAAGGAGCACATATCACCTTTAAAAGGTCCTGGAAATCTCCTCTGAGTGCTTACACAACATGTATAATTTAGCATCACTAACAATTTGAGTGTTTGGTTGGTGATCGTGGAATATTCTGGGAAGAAACAGTTATCGTCAGCGAATCTCTTCCAGGAACTGATCAGATCCTCATGTCTCTATAACTGGGACGAGGTCCCTCAGGGCTCCAGGTTCAGATCCCTTTTTAAACCCTATCTCACCACTTTGGCTTGCTAATAAGAGACGATGAGAAGTAATTGGTGGATGTCTGTGTGTGCTGGAAACAACAACAACAGCTTCTATCGGTACCTTATTGAGCCACTCCACTCGCTCCACATCTGGATAATGAACCTGGAAAAAAACGGAAAGGTCAAAGTTAGAATCAACGAACTGCTGGTCCTTACTGGACCTCCACTCTTTAAAGTTTCTGTGTCAATATTTGTTAGTCTTGAACTCATCTGAGTCACAAGACAAAGTGACTCTGTTCACATCTGGCACCAACATCTGTTCCAGACAATCTGACACACTCCAGACGTTTTGAGGACGGTTTCTCTCCTGCTACCATTGGAGGTGAACTAATGCACCCGATCCACATCAGTTTAGCAGTCCAAACACTAAAACTTTAAAATGCCCCCCACTGACCTGACTACACATTGCTGCAAACCAATTTGAAGCAGAGAATATTGTAAGAATACAGTTTTAAGTTGCCAACAGTATTTTTTCAAAAATCGCAGATTTTATGATGTATTTTTTAAAATGTGTTTCCAAAAAGTTATTGCATTGTCAATAAATCACAAAAAAAAAAACAACAATCTACAATCATTAAAGTAATATTTTTTAAAAATCTGTGAGGTAAACTATATTTTATATATTTATATAGTTAATGTGAATTCTGTGATTTAGTAATATAAAAAGGTTTTAAACAATCATTTAAAGAAAATCCCATCTGTTTAAAGAAGAAAATATTAGGGTGATGCTTGAATAAAAAAGTAGGGATGCACCGATATAAAAATCTAATCTGATACTATATCAGATTATTATAAGCCTTTTTTATGATATCATAATACTGTGATATTATTATTGAGGTTATGGCCGATATTTACCAATATTATTTATGTCCTGTCCCTTCAACGCCATTTAAAACCACACAGGTCATTGTTTTCAACTAAAATAAAACATGTAATTCAATGAAGACATCATTTTGAACTTCATCCAAAGGGGAAACGTCTTTGCTGTGATGACTAACAATAAATCTTTTGTTAGGCAGCGACTGACCTCTTGCATTGATGATTGTTGCTGTAAGGTGAACTCCAAAAATCCAGAATTATACAGCATCTTAGTCGTTGCTGATTTAACTATTCTACAAAAGAGACTCTCATTTCCCTAAAATTCAAAAGTACAACCCAAATCCTAACCAGTAGGTTTTATTGTGGCATGTAGAGTCATGATGCTCAGTTGACAGCTAGCCTAATCAAAGAAGCATCCCAAAAAAAAAAACATTGAGGTTCAACGCCGGGGCTTGTGGGATATCTGTGACAACTGAGACAGGCTGATCACGCTTCCACAGAGTCTGGCAGGCTGCCTGTGCAGCAGCGGCAGAGCTGCAGCAGACAGCCAGGAGAGACACGGCTGTTATATAACGCACACACTGACAGGAACCTGCACAAGTTTATGATTATAAGCGAGCAGAAAAATTTAATTTATTTAAAACACCCCGCCCAACATCTCCACACATCAGTCTGAGATGCAACTGGCCTTTTCCTTCCTCACTTCAGCATTCAGCACAGACGACATATCAGCCAATGTTTGTCATGTTTTATATTAATAACCAATAGTTATTTCTATCTTGCAGCTGGTTTCTGTTTCTATGATTTTCAACAGAAATTATGAAGAATAATTGTTCTTAAAGCTGCGACTAACGATTATATCATTAATTGATCATTCTGATGATTATAGATATTGGATTAAAAAAAAATCGGCACAGTCTACGGACTTTTAATTTAACTAATTAAGCCTTTTTTCTTTCTTACAGAACATTAGGAAAACATGAAAAGATGCATATAAATAATTCAAATCCTTTTTTAAAGGAAGAAAATTAATATTTTATTGCCTAAACTGAAATAAAATAGCCCACCTTTAATGAATCTGATCAATTTTAAACTTTGCCACTTGTGTAGTTTTGGCTAAAGTATATTTATAGACAAAGGCGTTTTCAGCTTAAATGCAAAGGGTATGTATATATATATATTGTACAGCTTTGGCTTAATTAGTTGATTATTTCAACAATCATTTATTCCAATTAATCTGATTAATTGTTTCAGCCCTAATTGTTTTGTAACTGTATTTTTTTCTGAGGTAGAAAGCGTAGTCCAAGGTAAAAATCACAAAACAATCACCTTTGATAATGAAAAGTAGAAAGATGTTTATGAAAAGTGACTTTAAAGCATAAATTAAGATTGATATTCCTAAAGATAAAGTTAATTATCTGCTGTTTTTTTACCTTCTTAAAACTGTTAATTGGGCTAAAAGTATACAGGCTGGACATTAATTACTTTACACATAAATACATGAATAAAACAAGCTGCTGGATGAAGCCTCTCTGCCGCTGTGTCAGGCTAACGGGCTCCTGTGACCCAGAGCGACACACGAGGTCAGTCAGGAAGTACATACAGTGTGACTCACATGCACAAAGTCATGCATCCAAAATTTAAACAAACAACCTCACACTGATATCATCATCATCGTCACATGGTGATGTTTTCAGAAATTACATACTAGCCTGTCTAATTTACTCTCATGTAAAAGAAAGCATAGAAACAGTTTAATTGTAAATCATCTGTTCATATGGTATAGAATCAAAAGTAATACAAGTTTGTTGAACTTGTAAAGGAAAAAACCTGGAAAGTAAAAACAAATCTAGACGTAACTGTTGTTACTTTGGTATTTATGCAATAATGATGCATCAGGAAGTCGGATGAAAAGCTCACTAAACAGCTGAATGTTTTACAAAAAGCCAAACAGACCTGAATATACAAAGCTAAAAGAAGAAGAAAATAATTAGTTCTCATTAAATCCAACTGACTCCATGAACACAGGGAAGTCAAACATGAGGTAAAATGCAGCTAAATATGCAAATAAAACACAAATCCTTTTGTGTTGTCACAGTGTGTGTTCCTGGAGGTTTATTAAAGGTTAAACATGAGGTGAAGCTGCTGCACAATGTTAGTTCAGCCATCTGTCAAGCAAGCTGTCTCTGAGATAAAGAGAAATGTTTCAGGTATATGGCTAAAATGTTAGATGAGACAGCAAAAATCTAAAGCTAAAACAACAACAACTGACAAGCAGTGGCATAAAATAAACGGTTTATTTTAGGTGCAAACAAGACTAAATGATTCAGCTTTTAGAGGAAAATGCAGAAAACAGATGTAAGAATTTCAAATATAGGCATGCAGAAATGATTTTCCCTGACTGTAAATAAAGTCATGTGGAAACTTAATCATCATTTGCCTTTTCTGGATGATTCAAGATGGAAATATGGAGCAGAAGACTATCATAGCAGGATTTTTGCTCCTTAGGTATTAACACAATGCCAAAGAGGAAGGATATCAGCAATGGCCTTTGAGCAGCAACTGCAGCGGCCGACCAATGTGGGAAAGGATTTATGACCATTTCCAACAAATGTATTTACAGGTGAGAAATATTTAACAGTCTCTCCATGTTTTCACGATCCAGCAATCGCAGAAATTAATGTAAAATAAACATATCCTTGCATTTTTTTCACAATCATGCATAATCGTAAGCTTATTGCTACTTTTCTACAAAAATACTAGAAAATATTGTGTTTTTGTGATACTAACTCTTATAACATCGTATTTCTTGATGTCATTTTGTAGTCAAAATGTGAGTGATCAAAATGGAGAGTAGCAGAAATTTAGCTATTTAAGTTTTTAAAGTATAAAAAAGTTTGTGTACAATCTCTCTGCTTCTTTTCTTTCTCATCTTGTTTTTTAACACATACATTTGGAAGGGGTTTAAAAAGGAAGAAACATTATAAAATGCCTTGCAAATATTTCTAACATATCACCATAAAATACATTTTGCAATCAAAATGAGTGCTTTTGATTGCAAAATTAAAATCACAAGAACAATCGCAAACGTTGCAAATTTTCATCCCATCAAATTCAGTCTTTGGAAAGTAAATTTGCAGCATGACCTGTGCTGCATCTGAATTAATCAGATGCAACTGAAACTATATCACGATAGTTTTAGAAAATATGTCCTTTGGATAAAGGAAACTGAATTCAAAATCAACCCAAATACCTTCTACAATTGTGAAGCATGGTGGTAAAAATCACAAAACGTCTCAATCACAATCACCTTTGATAACTGCATATCGAAGTATTCTAGAGTCAAACATGAGGCGAGCTATGTGACAGATGAAGTTTAGCCCAACCAACTTGTTTCGATGTTGGGACAATAATCTCTGATGGAGCAGAAATTTATAAAAGAATGACTAAAAAGACTAAAGGCACTGCAAGTCTAAACCTAAACCTACTGTTAATTCTTCCACCATGACTTGATAGAATGATACAGTAATACAGAACATGACAGCTGAGAAGTTTTACTGCTAAACGTTGTGTTGTTCTGAACTGTCGTCTTGAATAAAGAAGCTTATGTGAAAATAAAAGATGAGTCACATGAAGTCCATACAGCTTGATTCAACATGTGCTTCATTCTTCAGGTTTTAACAGGTAACAACATGTAAATGTGTTTATTTTTCTCCTGTAATTTATGACCAAAAGTGAAGCTTACAGAATGAGAGAGCAAGAAAAACAACACATCTGCTCCAAGAACTGGGAGCAAAAATTCAACAACAAACATTTATTACTTTGAGTCACCAGGGAACCAATTAATTTTTCATGAATAACTCATAAAACCAGAGACGCAAAATGAAAGAGGTCATTTTAGGACTTCTGTTTCGCCCAGTAAGGGCCAACCAGGAGAACCAAAATTATTTATTATAACACTGGATTGAGTAAAAACCAACTGATCTTCACATACATAACAAAAAACTAGTAAATCTTCCAGTTTGTGTGATACGTTATATTCTGACTTTTCAGATTTAATGTTAGCTGGATAATCTGCAGTGTCCTTACATCATTTAACTTGCTGATGCAGTGTAAAAACACGCATTTCTGGATCATGTTTCATGCCTGCAGCAACAGCAGCGCAGACCTCCACAGGTTCTGATCCACAGAGCTGTTTTCTATCCAACCGCAATTTAAAAAAACAAGATCAGACTTCAGGCAAAACCATGACTCACTGAAGACTAACTGTTAGACAGCCAATCAGCAGCAAGCTGAAGCATCTCCATTTGTGCTTCTGATGAGAGTCATGCTTCAGCTATGCACCAGCTGTGTGGAAATCCTACACTTTATTTTAGCCACACCTCCAGCTCAAAAGCTGAGCGCAAGAGGAAAGGGGGAGACGAGTAAAAATGTAAACTGAAACAAAAATCTCCTCTTCCCAACATGGTGACAGCAGAACAAGTTGCTTCCTCCTGGTTCACATGAATTTTAAAACTGTCTGGCAATTTTCAAAACCTAAGAAATCGCACAAAACAATAAAAAAATCTAACTAGTTTGTGTGATGTTGAGTCACACAAATCGATTTCCTTCACCAACATTCAGATGTCAGACGGGAACTCTCTCAAAACCTCTCGAGACCAAACGTGACACCAGGATAAACAAACATGGCCGACAGGGAAACAGAATAAGGCAATAGTTTTTCTCTATCTTTAACAGAAATAACATTACAAAGGTGTCTACGACGGTCACCAGACGTTCTGGGCCTTCATGACAGTTATTTTGTCCTATTTTTAAAATATCTTGAGAAAAAGTTGTTCTCAGTCTTTGGTAATTACAATTGACAGCATTTTTTTGTTTTGCAGTCTAGAGATTGACATCATTGTCCATTCCTCTTTGCAAAATACCTCAACCTAGGTCAGATTGGATGGAGAATATTCATGAAGTTCAGTTTAAGGTTTTGCCTCAAATTCAGGACTAGAATATTCTAACATCAATATACCCGAGTCTGAACCACTGCATCATGTTCCACGTGTCTGCTGCACCAACTGAAGAAAGTTCAAGAGGCAATAATACTTTGAGAGACACAAGACAAACAGGCTACTGGGGATTGGCCAAATACAATCACCTGTAGTTTTTATTGGTTCAATCAAAGTATTCCTACACAGTTAAAACACAGAGTAATTGAAGGTAGTCCACAATAATTTAATATGGCACACACCCAGATTTCAACATGAGCAATGAAGCTGCAACATAAAGTCATCTGAGCCACCGCATGATAATGCAATAGCAACTCTTAAACCTGAGGACTTCTGCAGCAAGGTCGACACCCAATTTACAAAACTATAAGCCATAAAGCTCTCAGTTATAAAACTAACATTCAAACCCATTACATATGTTGCAATATTTGTAAAAGGGTTTGTGTTTCAATCCATCTGCAGCAGAGTACAGTCTGGCTTAAGTTTGATTTTCTTTAACAGCATCTTTCATCTAAAAATACATCAGCATAATAAGATTATCAGATAGCAGCATATCAATTCAAGATGAAAGCGCAACTTTAAGAGGTCGGGTAAAGTTTAGATGGATCTGTACAAAAACCTCAAAAAGAGTTTCACACTCCAGCTCAGTATGTATGAAACCAGATAAGCAGAGAAAGAACAAAAAAACTGGGAGTTTTTACATTTTATAAACATGAATATGTTTTTTGAGTGTCTGACCTGCAGATCACAAATCTATACAAAACTGATCAATTTCAATCACTCATTTACCATCAACATTTAATCTAACAGGTCTTTTCTATGATCTGTATTAAAAACTGAAAGTGTCTAGCATAGACCAGATACCAATCATCAATCTAAAATGCAATCAGTCCAAACAAAAGTCAATTAAAAGTACCCAAACATGAGAAAAAGCCATTATATTCTTCACATTTATGCAGATATTAGAGATTAAAAAACAACAAAAACAACTAACACAAACAGCAAATGAGAATTAGCCAAGAAAACAACATCCAAAAAAATAGAATATATAAATATTAACATGCAGACTTTTCATCATTCTGCTTAAAATAAAGCAAACCATTGAAAACCCACAGACTTCACATTAATGCAATGTGAAGGTATACAAAATGTTATGCCTGTGGGTTGCAAAAATATCATATCTCCACTTTCTTTACAGTAAAAAATTATTTTTATTACAGTTATCCAATTCATATTAACAGCTCTTAAAAACACCATGACTCAATAAAAAGATTTCTAACCAGATTCTAATTAGTGTGTACAATTTTGCTAATCTGTATCATTTAAGAAATATGTTGCCAATTTTAAGACCTTAAACTTAGTTTTCTACTGCAAAAAACTTTTTAACTTCAAACTAAAACATCAATCGGGTAAATTAAGACTTTTTACGTACTGAACAGTAAAAAAAAACATTTATATCATGTTTATTGTGTGAACTGAGCTTAACTTTAGCATTAGTGTTACTATTATTATTGGTATTAGTATCATTTAATTTTCATCTTACTCATGGCTGCTGTATTAAATGATTACATAATTAGTCTGAATACACAATGCTAAGCAGAGTGAATACGTTAAGTACTTTCAATTAGCTTCATGCTAATACCTGAAGTTAATAAACGATAATATTGTTGTTTTGAGACCATTTTCAAATAATATAATAATAATGACATAATAATTCAAGTTTGCCCTCCCAATGATCCATAAACCTTAATGTCTAACAAACATTTAACACTGGATCTGGAAGACATTTTAAGTATTCAAAATAAATAAACAAAAACAAACAAAAAAACAAATAAAATGGCGATTGGTCTCTAAGAAAGGGGCTAGTGAAGACTAATACATCAAACTGAAGTCTGAGGCGTCACTACTTCATTAAAATATATGTTTTCAAGTTTAGTTAAAGGAAAAAGAAAAAAAAACTAAACTTAAACTTCAAATATAATGCAAAGAATATAGAAAAATCTCAATCTTTCAGCTTATGCAGGTCGTCGACATTTTTTAATCACTTATCATCCAAGATCATCATCTCTCCCACTTCTAGTTATACTGGTTGTTTCCTCTAAACGCTGCGACCGGCTGACAGGCTTTGAATGGATTTAAATGGAAACCAGCTCCCAGTAAGGCTTACTAAGCCTATATGGCTCCAGGGATGAACAGCGACACACTGTATCACAACACAAAAGGCCATCTGTTTCAACAGGGAGCCGATTGTTAAGTAGATTTACTATTTTTCACACATTGATATTTTAGATGTACTACAACATGGGAGGTGCTAAAACAGTTACGTTAAGGCATGGTTTAGATTTTTTTTTATATATATATAACAAAAAGACAAATATTCCTTCTATAAATTCAAACGATGACGACAAAAATGTGCAGATTAAACACTTGTAGGTTAAAGTAAAGGAGAGGCTTTTCTGTTCCTCTGACATTGTTTCCATTCCTCCTGCAGAGCAGAGCAGAGAGCAGCCCGGCCCTTTGGCACTTCAGAACGTGAGAGCTCCACCCAGGCCGTGTCAGACCAGTGCACACATACAGTATGAAGAGTGGGAGGAGGAGGAAGAGGAGGAAGAAGGAGGAAACCGCTCCATTACTTCATTGCTGCTGGTTGTGAGAAAGAGCTGAACAGACTGGCTGTTTCCTTCAAGGTTAACACCAACGGTGGAGGGAACAAAAAGGGGTTTCACCAAAACTTTTTTATTCGCCATCAAGTCACGCCCAATAATAACTCATCTCAACCAAACTCCTCTGACTCAGACTTGCCTCAAATCCACTGTAACTTTAAGAGAACAGGATTATTTAGGGAATTGCACCAATTTAACCTTTAGATGTCTGAATTAACTTTGCTGTTTTTGAATATTTTTAATTTTATTTTTATCTTCAGCACAACTACACCTGTCAGACCACACTTCATTTAAACCTACTTTATTAACATATCAAATCTTAAATTAAACCATCCAAAATAACCAACTTATTACATAAGTTGGTGTAACTTAAGTTAAAGTGGAAAATTTTAGGGGGGTTTCCTTCCACAATATCTCTATTAAATTAAATTCTGTTTATTTATATGGCACCAATTCAAAACACGTCAACCAAAGGTCATACGGGGCCTTAAGCAGAAATTGTTTCGGGGCCCGTTCTGTTCAAAACATCAGCACCATTAACAGTTTTTCAGTACAAATGTGGGGAAACCTGGGAGAGGGGGCGGAGCCTATAATTTGATGAGATATGTTTATGGACAAAACAAATCTCAAACACAAAGAAAAGGTCAAACTAGAGGCACAACAATCACACTAGGATTGTTGTGCCATGTCTATACAAATTCTTTAAATGTTAAAACATTTCTGTTTATTAATACAGAAACCATCAAAAACAAACTATATAGCTATACACCAAAAAAATTTCAATAAATAAAAAAAGTTAATTCAAGCTATTATAAGAAGAGGCTTAGAACTGGTTCTGGTCTGAAGGCTCTGCAAAAAAACAACTGTGAATTCAATCGAATCATCCAGGCAGATTTCCTGTCAAATACATAAATTCCTAATGGATTATGTCAAACAATGCAGTCAAGTTCAGTTTATTTTCAAATTACTTTAAAAGTTTTTTTTCACTGACAGATTGCATGGATTTGCAGAAGAAGCAGGTTGCTTGTTTACATCTCCAACCTGGAATACGCTCTTTTCTAATTCCATCTTTTTCCAGACTATTAAAAATGGAATAAAAAACCTGCACAGAAATATCAGAGCTTACAAACAGTTCAGTGAAAACAGAGCACCGCTTTTACAAACTTCATTTTTGCTTCAAATTTCACCGCAGCAATGCTTTTTTGGAGGAAAAGGAATAATTGAGGCAAATTCTCTCAAGGTTTCATAAATATGCTAATTTGCTCAGTCTGAGTTGCGTTTCTATGCGTCATGATAACAGAAAACATTGTATTGGTTCTGACTGCAGCCTGTAATTTACCCGTCTGACTTCATTCCTTCAGAAACAGATAATTCACACTTCTGATACACTGACCTGAAAGCTTCATTTCCTACTATAAAGTTTAGTCATCTAAATCAACATGTCTCATGAAATGAACCACATCTGAGCATCAAAAGCTTTTTATACATTGAAATTATTAGAGTTAAACAGCTTGTTTCCCTCAATGATCACATGAATAGCTTTAACAACATTCCTTTTATGCTCCTCTGGTTTTCCAGCCTTCTGGTTAATCAAGTAATTATGAAGAACAGCTGAAACTGAACTACTTTCTAAAGCTTGATTGTGAATCTAACTCTATATTCATCATTTCAGAGTTGGTTTAAGAATTTGGAGGACAATTAAAGCCAAACTTAAAAAGCTGCAAAACAAGACCAACGACCTGGAACAATAAAAACTGAGTCACCCTTTGTTTCTACTACAGCACAACATGAAAGAGCCGTTCACTGTGAACTTATTTTCTTAGTAATCAACGTGTGCTATTACCTCAGACTCTGTGCTGCTGCCCACACTGCCGATCAAATCTCATTCCAGGAATATTTGCAGGGAGACAATATCAAGTCCAGGAGAGAATGAGGCCACTGAAATATCATCAGAACTGCTTCACTGCTCACCTTACCACCAAGAGTGTGTTTATTCAATATCACACATCTACTGTATGCTACCACACTGTCTATGCCTCATTCTTAAACCACTGGGTTCATTATTATTATGTCAATCCATCATATACTGGTGCAACTGATTCCATGCAAGAGTTTCTCTTCAAATAAATTGAGGTTTCTGTCAGTTTTTAAATAATAACAACAACATATTCAATTGCCTTTAATTTCCATTCGGTTTAAATAATACTCAACAAGCTGAACAGAGTTGTGCACATCAACCAGATAAATACATGTAACGTTTTCTCCATAATGAAAAAAAAAACTAAATTAAAAGATTGCCTTAAGTTGTGAGCTATTCATCTGCAATTACTTTGGCGTATTCTCAGAACTGCATTCAGGTCAAACTGTGGGATCCAGATAAACTCCTACTGAGGAAGACTGAACATTAAGTTCTGCTTATTGATAAAAATTAGATTAACTAATTACTCAATTACAAAACCTTGAACTATCTTTATAAAATTTCTAATGCTCATTAGACAACTACAAATAAAACATCCGACAGTCCTTTCAGAGATTCTGTATCAACTTATTAACCTTAACACCATATAAAAAAAAACATTTACATTCTGGGCAGAAATACAGAATGCCATATTATTATTATTATTATTATTATGAACGGTTTTTACCTGAAATTATGAACCTGGTCAATTCCAGATTCACATTATAAGAACTAATATAGACTTGTCTCTATTTTTGCATGTATTTTTTTATGTCATCACTGCTGTTTGAACAACAAATTGCCACCAGGTGATATTAAAGTTTACTTAACTAATTAGATGATTTTCTCAAATATTAAATGTATATTTAATACATCCTGCCTGTAATTTTACAGTCAGGATAGATAAATTCCCTCTTGATTCCAACATTTCAGAGCGTATAGTCCCAGACGTGAGCTCTGAGCAGACTGTGTGAAAGTGGCATGGGGAGCTCTGAGGTCAGTGTGACAGAGGTGAACCAGATACAGTATCTTCTGCGAGGACAGCGAAGCAGTGGCAAAAGCTGAGTGTCGTTCAGGGTCAAAGTTCACTGTTGCTTGTCACAGTTTCACCTCATGTTAGACGAATCAACTCATTAAGTTAGGAAAACACTGAGCTGACAAGCGGCTCTGTCTGATTTCATTAGAAACGCTGCTGCAGCAGGTTAACACCTCTGTGAACTACATCTAGTGAAACGCAGTAGTCAGCCATTTTCTCTCCTCTGTTATGGCTGTTATTGATGACCATCATATTTGTGCTGCTCAGTAAGAAGCTGTATGGGCTTATAACATGAAAAATGGCATTGCTCAATCTGCTGCACTGAAAGAAACTTCATTTAAAAGACTCACATTTTTATCATGTACTATTTCTCTTTAACTGCACTTATGAAAAACTTATTTTACTCTTAAGAAATCAGACAGATGTTAATACCTAAGGATGAAGCGATCCACTTTTTTCACTTCTGATACCGATATCTGAGGATCAGTTTCGGCCTACACAGATCCGATTCAGAAAAACAGCGCTTATTTTAAAAACAGACAGGAATGTACTGAATTACAAAAGTATTTGATGACTCCACGAGTGCAGCACTCTTAAATACACCAGTAGCTTCACAAGCTTGATTAAACTTTAATTTGTTCAGTCAGTGCAATTAGGAGTGTAACAGCCAATGAAAAATAAATAATAAAGAAACTGAAACTGATCAATACAATAGGCTGACTATTGTGGTCAAACCTGTAAAAATAAACTGCAACAAATGTTTAGTCAAATGGTTCAGAAAGTGCAAAAAGAAATTCTAAATATAATGAAAAATAAATGACGTCCCTCAGAGCACAAAACATAAAATTAGACTGACTAGATCTGCCCTGATATCCGCTCTAAACTATTTTTAAAATTGTGACCAATACAGATATTAATATCAAATCAGTGCAGCTCTTATAACACCATTTAAAAGAGCTAGTAAGGCGAGAAAATAAAATCCTAACGAATCGATTCATACGAGCAAAATTTTCCACTCCAACATATCTGATCTTTTATGCACACGCCCACTTCAAATACATTCTCAGCATGCAAGGAACTGGTAATGTGTCTCGTACGGCATGCCATTTGTCAATACGAAGAAAAAAATGACAGCAATGTGGAAGTTGTGTGTTCAGTCGGCCTCCTCCTCAACCATTTAATAAGCTTCACTACACGCCGAGGGGCAACTATGAAAAGAATGACAGGAATTACAGTAGACTGAGTCCTGAAGGACAACTTCAACAGTTCACTGGCTTTTAATTGCATTTCTAACAAGAGAAATGAAAATAAAGCAGTTAATTATCAGAGTCAGGCCAGCCAGCATATTAATGACTGAATTTAATGACAGAAAAATCAGATGTTGCTGATTTGTTTTTCTGTTTTTGTTCCTCAATGTAACCAGACTAATTTTACTGGAACATAATGGTCTGGTAAAAATGTCCGATAAAAGGGCAACAAAAAGCGACACTTTCAGTGGTTTTAGGATGTGTGGAATGCATAAACATAGAATGCAGACCTACTTTTTAGCTTATATTACTAGTTTTGTTTTCAAAAGCAACAAAAACGTCTGAATTAATCCTGTCACAATAACAAATTTTCCTGGACAATAAACTAATCCAGAAATTATTGTGATATGATAATATTGTTGTTTTAAGACCATTTCAAGCAATGTATTGATAATGGCACAATAAGTTAGTAAAATTGCCCTTAAAAAATATTAATCATCTAAATGAAAATTATCAAGCTCATTTTAATTCATCTTGTGACTAATTGATTAAATATGGAAATTGTGGAGTGACTAGTCTGGACAGATTCTGACTAAAAAACTCTCTGGGTGGAAAGTCTTGCAAAAAATAAAAAATAAAACATTCATATGAACTGCTTCATGATAGACTAAAGGTTTGAATACACTTGAAGGTTTAGACTAACATACTGTATATTTACATTTACTGACCACCAAGAAATTTTAAGTGTCTACGGATCAGATTTTGATTAAAAAAAAGAAAAACACAAAATTTCCTGTTTATTAACAGATCAAGAGGTAGATTGACTAAGATTTTCTTTAAAAACAAGCAAAAATATTGACTTCCTCACAAAGAAATAACAGATTTCTGATATTATCCTTCTTTTGTGTTGGATAAACCAGTGATTGAACTAGGACTTCTTATTTTTAACAGACTTAAAGAGCTACTTAATACCAAATCCAATCTGGAGTAAGAAGGTAAAAATGAGTGTGTTACTCATGGCTGAGATTCTGCCCCTGATCCAAGATGTTTGATGCATTGCCACATTCCTAAGTAATCAAAACGCTGATAGAATCAAATCAGGACTCACCCAGGGTGGCAGCTCCGTTGCTGGCATACTCTGCTTCGCGGCCGTATCCTTGTGATCTAGGAATGCCAAAGCCCGGTTTATCCTGTAGTCCTTGCTGCCATGGTTCTTCCTCCAGTAAAAAAGCATGGCGAGTCCAATCAGAACCCAGCTGAAGCTAAACTCAAAGTATCCCAGCACGTAGATGGGGAATATAACAGCAAATGTTTTGGCAAATTTAATCCACATTTGAGAGACGTCGGTCAGTGAAGACGGCTGCTCTTCTTCCAGCTCCGGGGCCAGAGGCGGACCCGGTGGCGGCGGTACCTGGTTCCCGTTGGGCGCCGGGACCGGTCCATTCGCCCTGGTGCCTGGTCCTGCTGTGCCCTCCATCCTGTTGCTCATTTCTTCACTGTAAAGACATTTTTGGCAGTGACTTATAGAAGAGCCTTTCACAGTATTATCACAAGGATATGGAGTCGTCCTCGGACAGTACGCTCTTATAGGGTGGTGACAGGGCTTTGGCACACCGCAGAGGCAGACAGACAGAGCTGGCATGGGTCGGTGAAAAGCTGCAACACTGGCAGCCAGCAGGCTAAACATAGCGCTAAATAAACTGGCTGGAGTTAGAAATGAAAGAAGAAGGTTATGACTTTGATTTGAATATTAGAGCAGGATTTCAGGGCTCAGAAAACAATGAAGACAATGTAAACAAGGGAATAAGTGTGAGACAAGACATTATTATTGCAGCAGGTATAAAGCTCAACTGTCTATTAACAAGAAGATTGTTCAAGCTGCTACAAAAATAACTGGCAATGTATTTATTACTGATGGGTAGAGCTGGAAAGTAAATCAAATAGATGAATATCAGTAGATAAAACATCTGAGAGAATAATTCATAAATTCACTGAACCGCACAGCATTCTGGGCGATGTAGGCAGAGGAAAGACAACCTCTTACAGCCAACTAAGCTAGGTTGGTGGCATCAACTGACACTCGCTCTTTGGTTATCTAGCAACTCATTCACTCTTTGGTTACCCAGCAACAACATGCTGAGCAACTTGCACTGCAGCAGTTTAAAGTTTTGCCACTGTGTCTCATTAGCCCTGCTAATAGCCCAGTTATCTATTTAAAATATGAACATAGATTCAGGCTGACAGCATCAAAACAAACTGTCTCACATGTTCAACACATGAGTTTGGTGTACACATGTTTTTGTGTTTTTAATAAGTTTAATCTAAATAGCTACATGGTGATAACCCCATTAAATAAAAATAAGCATCAGGTGAAACAATGAATTTAAAAAGAAAATTATATGCCAAATTTAGATGAATATAGCTTGTTGAGATTTAGATTAATAGCACTGTCATAAAACGTTGGTATGTGAAAAGTCACCTTTGCTATGTACAAATGAAAAAGCTTTATAAATACCACTGCTATAAATCTATGGTAGCAACTGCCATCCAGAAACTCTACATCCTATAAATGTCAACTACTTCAACTCATTTGAAGCAATTAGCCTGACTTTTCTTTAAAATCAAGCTTCCTTTAAATACAGTTTGATACCCATAAATGCTGTTTTGCTATTTTGTTGTAAATTGTTATTAAAACAAGCTTTCTTCTGCACATGCCTGTGGCAACGCCACATTAGGCAAAAGGAAATTGCTCAGAGTTCTTTTGAGTATGCCCAATTGTAACTTTTTTGTTGTTACATGTTTTCATTAAATATCTCCCACATTGTGTTTACTTGTAAAACATTTCAGCTGCATTTATTTTAGCAACAGTGTCATACATAGATATAGTTCTAAAGAAGAACAGGGCTGACTTCATCAACTACTTTGAGCCAGGAAGCTATAAAAGTCAAATGCACTGGTTAATATATTCCAATAAGGTGATTTACAAGTTTCAATGACATTTCCTGCAGATCTGCCACTCCACCCATTACTTCAGTCGAAAACAACAGCAGAGGCAGACAGATGGAGTTAAAATGAGCCCAGACTGTGCCTAAAACTTAAAAGGTGGAGTCTTTGCAACTCAAATGCTTTCAATGTTTTCAAACACCAGCTGATCTGCTGGATTCTTATTCCTTTTGTGTTGTCATCTACTGACATATATAAACAAATCTGCATGTTTTCAGTTCACTTAAAAAAAAGATGTATTTTGTGAAGTCCTGCAATCCTGCATGGCATTTTTCACTGTCATTAAACAGAGAAACTATGTCACTTGGTACCATCCTTAAACAAATGCTACTACAAATAAACAATCTTGAGTTTGTTAATCACAGTATGTTATTAAAAGTCAACTTCATCTGCTGTCATGCCATCTAAAAAGTATTAAAAAGAATATTAATAGTGAAATTACTTGCAGGAAAACTATGCAGGCCATTCACTTAAATTCGGTTTCAACAATAAATTTCCAACTCTTTTGGTTTGTTTAATATTTTAGCATTGAAAAGTCTCTTACTTCATTCCTCTACCATTACTCACTGCAACGAATGCTCAAAGCTGTTATGAAAGCAGAGATTTTACCAACATATTGAATGTTTTTTTAGGGTATGTCAAAGCCGAATCAAATAAAATACAATAATTAATCCATTTTTTATCGACAAACCACTTTTGATGTGTCTATATTTGATGTTTGATACAATGTAACTTAACTAGAGCAGTTTTTGAACCGAGTCCGCCTGACGACACAGTGACACGTATGAAGGCACTTCACCGGTGTTACGTACAGTAAAAAAAAAAACTACTTGTTCCTCAACGGCTAAAACTGAGCAAACAGCCCACTCACCTATATCCTCCAGCAGCATTCGCTCTACCCGGAACAAAAAACAGGGAAAATTCAATCGAGCAGCTGCTTCCTCTGCATGCCGACCAGCTAAACTCCGACAACCCAGTTGCCTTCTCTGTTCATCCTCCAGTCTGTTAAGGAGAGCCGTCCGTCTCAGCAAATCTGCAGGAAGCTGTCATCGCGAGAAAACAGGTCACCGACAAGGAGGGAGCTTCAAACAGGCCCAGCTGCAACAGACCCGGGCGCCATCTTGTGGCGGAAAATAACGGTCACGTTATCCAAACCACTCGGCTCATTTTTATCCATTCATGGCGGAACGTTCAGTTCAGAGAGGTAGGTGTAAAAACAACAGAAAGAAGGTTTGACTATATTTAATGAGAGAAAATATTCAATTGACGCCAAAATTGTGTAGCTTATTAATAGAAGTAAATTGGAAAAACACCATTCTAACTCTGAAATAAGGTTTAATTGCCCATAATTCACATTAAATTGTGTAAAAAGTTGTGATCAAAATGGAAAAAGTAATAAATTTGACATATTTTTAGCAAACGGTCTGCAATAAATGTTCTATGATCACCATTCCACATTTGAATTGTAATTAATCTATTAAAAGCACATTTGGGTGCCACAAAGCAAAGTGTCCTTTACTTTGAAATTAAAGATAATGCATACAAGTTATCTTAAAGACAAATACATTATATTGTACCTAAAGAAGATTAGAAGATTTACATTAGTTGGTAGTAATGCTTCCCTAATTAAATCAAAAAATCAAAATCAATGTATAAAGCATAATTAAAAGCAACAAGTTTGTCAAAGTTCTGCACATGCTAATAAAAATACATAAATGCAAAACAAAACACAGACATCGAAAAGAGTCGAAATAAAATGGAAATAACATTAGAGCATATCAACTCTTAACTAATCAGTTGTGAATGCATAAAATGTGTGTTTTAAAAGAGACTAATTAAAAATGAAAAGTGTCCATTAGCATCAACAACCTGTGCTGGAGATCCAAATCAGAATAGCATATGAGGACCACAAAACAAAAACAGTCCAGTGGCCACAGATGGCCTCCTGATCGGACTTGGACTGGCCTTCGCTAAAGTTTATTGCTTGATTGTCTATTCTATTTTTACCTCCAGATACAGATGCAATCATTGTCAAACTCAGTGGTCAGTCAACAGAGTTTGCACAGAAATCATTTTCCACTAGATGTCAGAGAAGTGCTTATATACTGAAACCTCTCTACCTGTGGCCTAATCTCTCTGCCAGCTCAGCTGTGGTAAAAATGCAGTCAATATCACAGCTTCATGATCACTTCATGAAGAACCTGTCTTAAGACACATTTTATTATTTTTTACTATTATTATTATTATAAAAGGTCTATCTTTAGTTGACACTTAATCAGGCTAGTTGTACTTTTAAACATTTATTGTTGATTAAAGCAAGAAATTAGATGGTGATAAAAAATGAGAAGACAGACAAAAACAACCTGGTGACATCTTTCCTCCTCTCTCTCAATCTGGAGGGTACATTTTGTTAAAGAAGCGGCGATGTTTAAATCTGTTTTATACACAAGCCATAAACACCAGGAAACAACTTGACGGCTGGTTAGCATTCCTGTGCCAGCGTATTTCAGCACGCCGTTGCACTCGGCCAGCGACGGTCTGGCTTTGTGTGAATCTGTGCCACTTGATCCTCACTCTGCTTCCAGATGGAAACCATGTACACAGAAGCAGAGAGTGTTTACATAGAAGGAGAGGGATGTTCCTGTAAGGGTATATTTCTGTTCCCTTCTAATTCCAGACACCCCAACTTGAAGTGTTTGGGATCACACTGCATATTTTATCAGCTCACACTGAAACTGACCTTTAAAGATATTTGGTGAGCTTTCTTCCTACAAAACACAGGATCCTCAGTCAACTTTACCACTGGAGCTACATTATGAGGACAGTAGTATTTATTTGATGATTTAAATAAAATAGAGAGGACTTGGTGGCAGAAAAACCTCTCATGATCCTGCAATCTGAAAAAGAAACTACTAAAAAAAATCAGAGAACGTTACTGGGAGTAACTGGGAATTTTTGAAAGGTTGTCTAGTCAACATGTGTTTTGAAGATCTTTTAACACTTAAAAAAAATCTTTTTAAAAAGGTTAAATTCATTAAAAATTTTAAGTTGGCATTAAATACGTTTATCACAAGTCTTAAATGTTATTTTGAAAGGACATTTTTGTCAGATTTAGAACAAAACAGTAAAAAATGTTTCACTGTCTCTTCTTGAAAACAAAAATCACAGTTTCCTGTAGGATGTTTTCTCATTGTAAGTAACGTATTTAACCCTGTATGACCAAAACATAATCTGGGAATAATCGTTTCCTCCTCTTTATTTCATCCTGTTCTCCTCGTTATGCTAACTTTCCTCTGAATGCTGTAAAGCCACCCGTGTTACAATATTTTATTAAAATGTATAAAATCTAAACAGCCATCAGTGTTATTACTGTATTGTTTTTACATCTAAAACAAATATTTCCCACTTATCGTGGGTCTTTTTGGTTTTTATTTTGAAAGTCAGAGGGAGAAATGGAGCTTCCCGTGTTGCCAGCTTGACAGCAGAAGTCAGCTGTGGGTAAGTGATCTCTCTGCTCACTCAGCTCAGTGGAAGAGACTAGTGTGGATACAAGACATCACAATCTGGGCTTTTGCTCTTTTCTTCTGCACCATTTCTGGAAATTAACAATGATTCAAATTCTTTTCACCAGAAAGAAACGCTCTGGACTGGAGTTCAAATGAAGTGATTAAAGCCTGAATTTCTCCTGTTTGGACATCTGACTGGTTTCTGTCGACCTGAGGACTGATCATGAGAAGTTTGAGCCTCCTCACCTTTTTTCTCTGGATGTTTCCGCTCGTGGTGAGTTTTCTGACAATAAACTTCATGTTTGAAAGTCTTGCACAGCAAGGAAGTTGGTAAAAATGTGGGATTTTCAGAAATATAAGCTCAAATAAAGATGTTAATCCTGATTATCCTGTTTGTGGTCCTGGAATAAAACGGTCCTGGCTTAAAACGTCAACCAAATAGTGCATATGCATTTATTGGCAATCCAATTAATTCCTTTAGAAATTATTTTCAAATTGGGTGCACGCTATATTTCATCAGGATTACTGATTTCAGCAAAAAGGAAAACGATTATTCTTCTGTTTATCCAGAAAACATTTCAATGAAATGAAATAGAAATTTTCCTAAAAGATATTTTGAATATTACTGAATTTGAGTTTCCTTTACTACCTTTTTGTCATGTCGGTTTTAAACACATCTTAAAAACCTTCACTGGGTTATTAAAAAATATATTTTTAACACATCTAAAAGTCTGTTTTATAAAGTAAATATGTACTATAAAATAAAAGTTTAGAAAATTATGATTTTTCTCAAATTTTTCAGCCATGCCTTTTCATTTCTTTGTATCTAAAATCTTCTGAACTTTTTTATGCAACAGCATCATTTTAAAACCAGTTGATTTTCTTGGTAACAAGTTGTTCTTCTGCTGGAAAGGTAAGACAAAAGTAGTGCAGATAAATCTAGTTTGGTAGTGTCAACAGGCAGTCATCATCGTATCAGAACAAAGTGACTAAATTTTTACCGTTTTGGGCACTTTTTCCTAATATCAGCTGCTTTAATTTAATTTGCTGATACACAATCAGAAGAACTTTATATAACACCCTGTGGTACACCCATTTTACTGTTTTGAATAAATTTAAGATAGAACCCAATCATAATAAAATAATAAAATGTTATAGATAGTTGGTCATAAGAGCATAATGTTGCTGTATTCCAACATAAATAGGGTCAACAGGTATTTAAATATTTAGTCAAGATGGCATAAAACTATTTACAAATCAATGTGATCATCGCTTACTAGTTTATTTCACAATTCCAAAATTTCCTTTGACTTTGTAAATGATATAAGGTGAGATGAGGTAAGGTGACATCTTTTCATTCTGATTCTGATTAATAATCAAATCACTAATTTATAGAGAAAATTACATTTTCATAATTTAGCCACTAATAAATAAAGCATGTTTTTCATTTACTGCAGGCATTGCTGGGTTTTTTTTTTTCTGCTGCAGCAGAGGCGTCTGCGTCTTGATTAATTGAGATAATTTGTAGAATTAACCTCACACTGTTTGATTGTTCTTTCTGAGGCCTCCTCCAGCTGTAACCCCAGTTTTTTTGTTATTTTTTTTAACGTCAGACATTATCAGCCCTCTCTCTGCACTAATCCGCCTCGCAGGACCAACAGTGGAAGTGGTTTCTGCCTCTGCCCGCAGGCCTAGACACTTTAAATGCAGGCTGGGGTGTAAAATGTTCTTGTCACCTCAAACAAATGTGTGTTTAATCGTGTAAATCCAAGCACTCTGCCACCTCAAACACACAAAGAAATGGCAGCTGTGACACAAAGTGTTCTGTGGTTCATCTTCTTACTTACTCAATCACAATTTTATTTAATTAGTAGTTTAAATGGATCAAGTTTTCATCATGCTCAAAGGCAAACAAATAAAACTAAATGATTTAACCGCTTTAAATTCTGCTTTTGGCTTTTTTACATTTCTCTGCCTTAATCTTATAAATTAACCAGATACAAGCAGCTGTATTCCCATTGACTATATAGTTGCAATTTGATCTTTCAAAAATAAACCATGAAATTTTGAAAAAGAAAAAAAATCATACTTTTCGATAAAAGGTTTTGGCGCTGGCGGGAGATGCTATTTTGGTCATGTTCAAATGGGTTTATTTTGCAAAACCGCAATGGTAATATTTTGTTCATATCACACAAGTCACATGATCAACAACCAGATGTTGCCACTGGCAGAAACCATGAAGAAGAAGATGACAGGAAGAGGTTGGAGGATTATGGCACGGCATGTTTTTTAATTACTTATCACATGAACAATTATGGAAAGTTTAGTCATCAATCATGGAAAATTGTGAAATTGTGTTGTTGTTTTTTTTACTTTAGAGGAATATCAACAAAGTTCTGCCCACATTTGTAATGAAAACACAGCTAGTGTGAGTGGGATTTAGTCTGAATCTTTGCTCTGTTCATGACGCTTCCAAAATGACCAGAAACATCTATTATAAAATAAATTATAAGACTGGTCGCATTGCCATTACAAATGTACATGAATCTTTGTCAATATTGTTGAAAAAAATTAAATATTGCGATCGCAGTGTTTCCATTAAATAAGAAATGTAATTAAAATATCATGTGAATAAATTTGCTCATACGATAAATCATTAAAACCATGCTGCACCATCATCCTCCAAATACTTCCTGCCGTCTTCTTCTTCTCCTTATGCCAGTAACAACATCTGGTTGTTGATCATGTGTCTCGTGTGATGTGAACAAAGTGTCTCCATTGTAGTTTTGCTACAATTTTGATTATAGAATCTTACAAAATTGTGTGTTGAGCTGTTTGAAGATGTAGTTTAAGAAGATTAAAATGTGTTGAACTGGTAAGTCACAGTGTAGCTCTTCAGTGATCCCAGAATGATGTCAGTTTTTGTCATCAGTCCCAGACAGGAAAGTCCCATCATCTATAGATTCATTAAACAACTGTGTAGATCTTTCAAACAGACTCTCTGATTTACAGTGGTGTTTAAATATCTCTAGATAATCCTCATCTTTAAGATATTCACCCGCTGTCGATGAAAGCTTACACTAAGTCTGAAGGAATGCTAAGGTTTTAGACATAATTTAATCCAGAGATTTGAAGTCTGAAGTGGCTAGACTCAGTTGAAACCACATGTTTACATACCCTGTATGCAAGATGTTGAACTTTTTTGTGTGTCTGACATTAAACCCAAATAAACCTTTCCTGTTTTAGCTCCTTAAAAGGTTAAGGTTTGGGTTTTACAATGATCCCAAACCACTTGAACTCAACTCACAGTAACTATAGCTATGCTGTATTAAAGCTCTGTCTTCCACTCTACTTTTACAAATTTAAGGAACCACATGTAAACCTGCAGGGAAAATGAATCGTCTTGCACACAGATGGGACACAAAAGGTAGCATCAGGTGAAGAAGTGGCAGGTATAATGTGAGTAAAACAAAGAGTAAACATTTTCATCAGCTTACAACCAATGGTTGTCTGCATGATTGGCAGAAAAAAAACATTAAAGTTTTAAAAATGGCACAGAAGCATGAAAATTTGCATACAAATTTGCATTTAACTTCAGCTGTGCACGTCTTTCTGGACGTTTTATTCTAATAACTGATAATAATAATAATAAAAAATGAATAATTGAGGTTATCCACACTCAAAAACATATCTCCTATTTTTAGTTGAAATTGAGTCAATCCTCCTTATGGTTTAAATGTAGCATTCTCCAAAATCCTCCAAAAAATGTGCATAGATCAGTTCCCACATTGACCACCGTGATTATCAACACTTCAACAATGATTCATTTACTTCACACTCAGCCAAACAAAACAACGAATGAATAAATTAACACCATGCCAGTTGGTTTTTGTGTTTAAAACATGTCAAATTTTAACATTTTGCTATCAGTCCAGCAGCGCAGGTTCTATAGAAATGGTCCAAAATCATCCTGACTGCAGTTAATGATGATATCTGGGTAAAAAAATGTTTAATTTGTAGTAGGAGTATTTTGTACTTTAGGGATGTTTTGTGTAACTTTATGGCCGGTACCTGAAAAACTGATTTCAGACACACAAAATATATTTTGCTTGATGTTTCACACACCTGGAGCAGCCTATTCTTTAATTTATTTTTATTTAATCAGTCCAAAATGCCAAATATTCTCTTCTAAAAGCCTCTTAAATGTCAGGATTTGTCGCTCTGTGTGTGCTTTTAATAAGATTTTAAATTGAAGCAAACTGAAACTATGTGAAAATGTCACAGGAGACTATTTAAAAAGTCTAAAGGTGGATCTGGGCGAAGACTTGAACATTATGAGTATTGAGTTTAATCTTTCACATTTAGTTTTTTACCAACGTTTTACCAAAGTTTTCTATTCTAGGTGCCGTTCTAGAACGCAGAAGGTAACATAATTACTTGATTGTGCCATAAAACAGCACTATGTGCCTGTAAAATATATAATACTGCTCCTTTAACACAGATTGTTTACTCATGTCGAACTCAACCAGCAAAGTCTGATTTATACCATATATCATCAGATCTTGTGACAGAAATAGGATCCAGGCAGTCACCCTCAGCTGTTTCTATGGTAATCCTCTTTAACAGCACTGCGTTTTTATTTTCATCATTACTAACATAAAGTATATGAGGTGCATATGCACTTAACAGATTTTATACCTTTGGTGCTACTTTAAATCAGCTTCTGAGTCCTCAGGGTTGCTAGCAGAATAACTACAGAAACTGTCTAAGCTTCTCCTTAAGAATGTTTGTAATTTATTATTCAGAAATGAGCATTATTTCTTATATTAATACAATAGGAAAGGCTGCATTCAGTCACAATTCTGTATTTAAAGAACTAATTGGACTAATTCCACTGAAGAACGTGTTTTCCCCCCCCGCGTTTAAAAGTTTTACATTTTTATTTTTCCTAAGACCTAAAAATGAAATCAGATTAATTGTTAATTAATTCAAAAATATTTTGTTTGTGCAAACTTGTTTGGATTTTAATATTTGCTGACCCTGAACAACTTAAAATCAACTTTTTTTTTAGCTTTACATCATGTTATAATGTTATTCTCTCATCAAAAATAAAACTGGAGTGTTTCCTTGATTTTTATTGTCTGTTTGAGAAATCCTTTAATCTCCATGGCAACCATTCAGCTGTGCAAAACGCCTGGTTGGACATAGCCCCTCCTTCAAGGCGCAGCGCCTACTCGTAGCTGCAGTTTCCAAGTTTCTACTTACCAGAACAGCCCTCCCTCTCAGCTCCCCTGCACAGCTCCTTCAGACTAGCCAGCAGCAATTAGCAAACATCTACTGAGCTCCTTGTACGAGCTTCCTCTCAGTTCAAAGCTGGTAAAAATGTCGTTAAAGGGTTAATAGAGGAGTCATTTTTGATGACTTGCTGAAGTCGGAGTTTCAGAAAGACCAGGGAGTTTTAAAGAGACAAAGGTTGAATTTCAAGGCATTAAATTGCCAAGACAAATCTCCTGTAAGTCATATTTGATACATAATCATTTAAGGTAACATAGTTACTTGATTGTGACATAAAATATCCCTTTTTGTTTTAAAATACATAATATTTCCCCTTTGAAAGCAGTGGAAAGAGAAAGAAACAGAGTCTGTGGTTGTTAATTGGGTTATGTGATTATAAAACAGTCAAATGTTTCTTATTGAGCTTTTGGCTAAAACTGAATCAGTGCAGTCATGTCAATCCAACAAAAGCAAATAAACAGAGAAACCATGAGGAAGCATCATCTCAGTGGGAGGGAAGTGTATCTGTGTTGACCTCACAGGAAAATGCAGGACTTAACGAAGTAAAGATGCTGCAGAAATGTTAGTGTTTTCTTTACTGCACATCCTGAATGGCAGATACTATCTCTGTACTAGTGACAGTTTAGTCTGGATAAGAAAATTATGTTTATTAAGAGAAAGAGTTGAGCAGAAAGCAACAGCTGTAAAAAACAAACATAGCTGTGCTTGGAGACGTAACAGCATCCCAACATTACATAATTAGTCACTCTGATTGATTTTACCTTCTGCCTGGCAGTTTGTCTGGATAATATGATCAAATGCATGCAATTAACAGAATAATCAGTCAGTCGATAAATGTGACTTGTGCTTCTGCCTTTAAAATGAAACTAGGAGTCACACACACCTTCCAGTCATGTAAGACCTTTCAACAGATCAAGCTGAAATGTTTTACACCATTTCCTCTCACTATAATAAACAAAATAAACACAAAACAGGATAAAATGACAGAACATGACTCCCCATTCATGCATGTCAAAGAGACATGCATGAATGGGGAGAATATGTTAACACCATGCAGAAAAACCCAGATAATGGGCTAAAAGTTGTACTATGGTAGTTTTCTAGGGTTGGATCGAGGTATCTGAGGTAAATTAAAGTGTCATTTACAACAAAATACAGAGCTGAATTTCACTGTCAGACAGTATTTGTTTCAGACCTAATCTCTGCTGCAAAATGAAGTCATTACCCTTTAAATTTCATATAGCGCACAAGTCTAACTGAGACAGCCGGGTTGGCATTTCTCTAGAATTAACTCTTACAAGAGAAATGGCTGAATCTCGCAACAGAACTCATTATGATCACAGGAAGCAAATGCCAAACTCTGAAGTGTAACTGAAAATTTAATTGAAAAACTTGTTTGATATGGTTTTCTTTCAAATCAATTCACAGATGCTGAGGTTCTTATAAAAGTGCGAGTAGAAAGTGACTTAGTTTTTATTAATTTATTTTATTTTTTTAAGTAAAGGCTGGTGTCCCAGAACCGTCAATCAGTTGCAATTAAAGCACATACGAGACGCAGGTGGGATTTCTTCAGGAAGAGATGATGATCTGCTGCTCGGTGTTTCTCTGGATCCTCAGAGCGCTGGAGGACAGCAGGGACTCAGGTGTGAACATGTTTCCAGCGACATCGCCGTTTTAGTTTTCTTCTCTGTGGATGTGGACGGCAGGATGTGTAGATCTGACCCAGTACAGTCACAGGAAGCGTGCTTTGAATGCTGAATATCGCAGTTTTTTTTACTCTTGGTTAGTATTTTTGAACACAAACTGTAATTTGTCGCTTGGTATTTAGTTTTTTTCTTTAAGTGGTCTGTTTCGGTCATGATGCATAAGTTTGGGGGGTTCGAGGTGGGAGGATTGATACAAAATATCAATAATATTGGTGTCAATATCTGGCATTATTAGACTGATACTTTAATTTCAGATTTTCTCTTGAAATTTTATTTTAACTTTGTATTACGGTTTCTCAACTTAGCAATAAAAAGGTTTTTGCTTTGACTTGTGCTTAAATTACAATGCTTGTACTTTTTTATATATAAAACTATGAGTAAAATTTTTTATTTGTATTGTTTTTGTTTATCACATATAAATGTGAAAGCATTTTGTAGACCCCTTTAAACTTGATCTAAATTTTGTCCCAGGTTTTAAGGAAATAATTCAAAGGAAAAGCTGCAGTATGTAACTTTTACAAAAACCTAATTTTTACATGTTTTGTACAGGAGCTCAGTTTTTTTTAAATAGATTATCTGTCTTATATAGTAGTATGAAACTTTTTTTTCATAAAAATTACATACTCCAGCTTTAGGCATATTAATTTCCTGCTTACAGCAAATAAAAACATGGCATTTAAAATTTAAAAAAACATTTTAATACAAAAATGTAGGTTTAATGAAAAGCACTTTTAAAATTTGAAGATTAAAAAAGCTGACATCCAAACCAGCTTTTTCAGAAAAATGAATCTGTCCGTTCTCATGAACTGCCATGAGGCACACACAGGTCTCTGTGGAAGTGAGAACCACCCAGGGTGTGTGTTTTTGTTGCAGCTTGTCTAAATGGGTGAATGGGGCTGGACGGCGGCTCATTGGGCTGAGTCACCACTGATTCATTGGAAGGGTTCAGATGTAATGACTGCAGCTGCTCCCTCTGCTATGGAAATATATCAGCAACAAACTGTGAGTTGGTACAGACTGAAGTCAACCCAGCCACCTTCCTCTAATCTGGAAAAATTGATGTCAAACGTTTACCAGCCATATATTTGTTTGTTCCACTTTTAAAATGAGGTACAAGGCATCATTTTAAAGATAATAAATGTTTTCAGAGGTCGTCAGAGGTCAGCCAGTCCTCCACACATGAAATCAAAATTGGTGTCAATCAACTGTGCTACGTTTGTGCTGCTTTTGCTTTGAAGTTATTAATGAAGGTTTACAGGTCAACCAAGTACAACAAATTACTCAAATCAAGCAAAATTGGTGTGAAACGTTTGTGCTACGTTAGTGCAGCAACAAGAAAAAACAGTGCTGCTATCATTTTAAAGATATTAATTAATGTGACCAGAAGTCATGAAAGGGCAACAAGCCAACCTGTCCTCTTCAAGTAAAACAAAATTGTACGTGAACTCGTCTACGTTTGTGCTGCATAAATTTTTATTTGTGCGATTACAAGATTAAAAATAATTTTGATAAAAACGTTCCAGAGGTCATCAGAGGTCAACCAATACTCCACAGTTATGAAATCAAACAAAAATAACGCTTACTAATAGCTTCAAAACTGCACAAGTATAGTTGAGTTGATTGACACCAATTTTATGTCAAATTGAAGAAGGTGGAGGGATGCAGAAAACTACACTATGATTTCATTTGAGGAGAAAAGTACAAGGCATCTTTTTTTTATCTGGTTGCATGTTTATTTTACCTCCAATTCTAATGAACAGATGTTGAGATTAACTAAGTTAATGCATGAGAAATGGTTTCTGAGTTCAGTCAATAAAATACAGACCAAATTCATTTCATGCTGTAGAAGAAAGAACAGAAAAAGAGGAAAAGTGTAAATTTGCAGTGATGAAGATGACTGAGTTCTCTGAGTAACGCTGCATCCCTGCAGCAGATGGTGAACTCAGGGTGGGGTCACGCTTCGGGGGCCCCATCAGAGGTCAACAGTCATTTCTGTGGATGTTTGCTTATTTATATCATTTTAGATGTGGGGCAACTCTGACCTGAGGGTCAGGAAAGCTGGCCTGTTTCCCTAAAGGACCAGCTGGAGGAAGGAATGAGCAGCAGTCTTCCCTACCAATGAACTCTGACTCGCACTACAAAAACACAAAACATTTTAGGGCAAATATCTTAGTGCACTTCAAATGAGACAAAGTGTCGTGAGGTGCGGTTGTAGGGTGGTGAGCTAAAGGCGGAGGACCCAGGTTGGAGTGATGAACTAAAGGTTTAATGGTGAAAAAGGCACAAAATAATCCAGGCAGCACAGATAAACAGAAAACAAAGGCTCAAAACTGGTAGCAACTGGAAAAATCAAATGCGACATGACAGAACTGACAGAGTGGTACGACAAGAACCCGACACAGACACAGGTGGTATTAAATACACAAAGGGTAATCACAGAACGAGACACACCTGGGAACAATCAAGGGGAAGACAGGACAACACAGAGACTCAAAAGACACAGAAACCTAAAATAAACACTCAGAAAAACTCAAGTCCTTACACAAAGCAGACTTACACGTAACTTTTCAGCAAAATACAGGAGCTTGTTTTTAGTAAATAATTAATATTGATTAAAACTCAATGGCAGATTATTTCACTTACTTAAAACAGTTTTCTATATTTTGCTAAAAAGTTACTTATTTCAAGTTCACAGAGATATTTGCACCAGAAACCAGACAAAAGTACTTGGTAAGATCTTGTGTTTTTGCAGTGCACACTGAGAAGGATAATGACTTCTTACTGACTTCTTATTAATCTAAACTTTACCAAACATATCTGAATCATCAGTGCCTGTGGCTGCTGGGAGATGAAGGGACTCTGGATTATCTGAACAATCAGGAACACTGAGCTCCGCCTCCTAACAGGCTTCAAACAGAGCAGCTGATAAAATCTGTCAACATGCTTCAGGGCTTCAAACACAATACTTTTTTTTTATTCATGTCGTATGCAGCGCTGCCACTTGAGGCTGTTTGGATAGCGTGTTAGTCGGGATGAAAAGAAGGATTCATTCACTTCATAAAAACAAGAGAGAGATTGTTAGTGATCCCTCGAAGACGGAGGATCAAAGTTGGCTTTTTATTGGAGCTAATGGAGCAACTTTTTTATCACCATAGGAGCAAGTGTTGCGTTTCCTTTGGTAATGTGAAGCCTTGAACCTACTTCTTCTTTCTGGATCCCTCCTTACATCACAAAACACTAACTCAGGATTTTGAAATTATCTAAAAATAACAGATTTATTTTAAAATAGTAATCAATATCAAAGGGATCTCTTCATTGTTACAACATTGAAATGTGTCTCATGCCTTTTAAATTTGGTTAGAACTCACCATTTTCTTTTTACCCAGAAAAAACATCTTAAAAGCTGGATTTGATTTGATTGTATCATGAACAAGACAGCTTTTTGTTGGCATATCTGCATCATTTTACTGTTCATTTATATATTCAAAATGCTTAAATACAAGAGACTCTAACATTTTTCATGTTTATTTAAAAAGATTTGTTTAAGTCGAAAAGCTACACTTCGCAATAGCGTGGGTGGAAAATATTATTTCAACATTATTATTAGTGCGATTGGAAGCATTTTTTTCAACTTTCTTTAGATTAAACTGATATGAGAAGAAAAATTTCACTTTTTCCTCATCAGAATATGTAAAATGAGCATTTAATGAAGTTGTTAAGCTTCTCCACATTAAATTTTTTTACAATAAGTCAGTCCAGAGCCATAATAAATCTTCCCTTTTTATTATTTATTGTTTAATTGCTTTATTTTATGCTGCTGCAGCAACGAAAAGAATAACCACATCATTTAAAATGCTCTAATATTGCACTGGAAGCAAACAGCAGCCTGTAAATTTGAAAGTATCAGAAATAAATTCCTCCCAACTCAACTTGTCGTTCATTTGATTGGATGAACATAATCAACCTTCTGCCATTCTGGGTATAACAACAGACATTAACTTCTGCTTTCCAAAGCTTATTAAAACCTGATAACGTGAATGATTTTCCTCATTCCCCTTTATAGTTTTTCTGCTTGTAGAACTAAAACTAACTTGTACTTGCAGCTGAACACTTTTGATATTGATCACTTTCCAGTGAAAGAAATTCGGCTTTAGAAGGTTTTTGACTGTAATAATTTTGTTCGGTTTTCTAGAAGAAAGTTGGGAACTCCTCCTTTAATAAGATAAAAACAGCAGGAGTGTGGATCTGTTGCTACTTCTTGGTTCACCTTCACACTTCATTTGTTTTGTAATTAGTCTGTAACTCACACTGAAGGTTTATGCACTGAATGTCGCCTTAGAGGCTTTACAGACCCGCTTCTTCTTCTTTCTTTTTTTCCTGGACCTGCTTGTTGCTCCGGTAACCTCTGCTGCAATCCCTTCATCTGTACAACTGGAGCTCTGCCAGTCTTTACCCAACAGCACCCGTGTGATGAATGCCAGGAATTGTTGGGCATCAATGTTGATTGAAGCAGCAGAAGAAAAAAAATGTTAACATTTGTAAAGCTGGTAGGAGAAAACTTGGGATGTAGATTAATTCAGTCATAAATATTCTGTATTGTAAATTAGTTTTTTTGTTTTTTTTGATAGAATATTTGAACTATTTTCAGTTTTTAAGCTGCAAAAAACTCACTTTATTATTGAACATTCAAATTAAAATGATGATTTGCTGAAAAACTCCTTATTTTTTATAGTCCAAAAGATTTTAAAGCTTAAACTTTTTGAAAATAAACTGTGTTTTTAAAGGTTTTGCCCTAATGAAGCACTACCAAGTCAGAAATCCTGATCCAGTTCACTGTTTGGCAGCTGAAACCAAAGTACATAACATTTACTGTGAATATTGAACAAAAGGTTATGTAAACACATCTAAAATGCAAAAAGAAAAGATAAATGCAATGAGATTATTAGCTAACATTCAATAATTGTTGATCTTTAGCAAACCTTTTCAATTTTAATTAAGTTAAATTGAATCAATTCAAATCAGACATATTGTCAGAATTCTGATGTGTGTTTTTTGTGGGAGTGTGTGCTCTCTTTCAGAGAGGATCTTTGTTGGAAGGCGCTTCACTACAAACACAAAACTTTACCAAGAATCTTTGGTCTAGTTTCCAGTGCAAATTTCTTGGTACACTTGAAATAGCACAAAACTGGCTTAGCAGTAAAATTTCAGCAAGATATAGGAGCTTGATTAAAATAAATAATCCCTTACTACTGATTTTAAAAAAGTACTGGTTCCACTGTAAGATTATTTCACTTATACAGGACATTTTTTCCATATTGTAAGCGAAATAATCTGCCTTTGGAACCAGTACATTTTCATCCATATTAGGGGTTATTGGCTTAAAATATGCTCTTATATCTTGCTGAAAATTTATCTGTAAGCTAGATTTGCCTTATTTCAAGTGTATTAAAATATTTTCATCGCAAAGTAGACAAGAAATCACTTGAAAACAGCATTGTAAACCTCATGGTATCCTCAGTTATTACTTACAAACTAGAATCACCTTCAAATATTAATTGATTTTTGTCCATTTGTTCATATATTTGAGGCTCTATCAGCATAAAACTGACTATATCTTTTAAAAAACTGTCTGGAAAATCCATAATTTGAGATAAAGATGTATTTTTCACCACCTGAACCGTCCCTGGCCAACCAAACCAGTCAGTGACAAACACTTTGCTCAGGAGCGATGCAGTCTCCTCGCAGGTGTGGGAGCGAGGAGCCATAGAAGCTTCCCTCTTCAAAGAGGGAAATCTGAAAAAAGGGCAGAATAAATTGAGATGAGAGAAAGTTGAAAGGAGAAAGAGAGAGAGGGAGACATGTTGGCAGGAGAAGCCACTAAAACGCCATCTGACTTGAACAGATTTCCTCTGAGTGAATCAGATCCAAGCCACGTTATCCTCTTCTAGTCTCACCTTCAAATGAAGAGCAGATTTTTGGCTTCTGTCACAAACTTCTGATTCTGTCTGCTTTTTATCCAGCTTGTTTCCCAGGAGCCAAACCACAGCTGGAAATGTGTGTCTGGTTGTGCTCTTCAGCTTCTGCTTCATCTGCTGTTTAGTGAGGAAACAGATGGGCAGCAAGATCCATTATGGCCGAAACAAGCAGAAGATACGCTGCCTACATGTTTGATTGACTGATGACCTTTCAGAAATCCAGGGCAGGGAAGTCACAGCGGAGTGCCGCAGCAGGAATATTAGCAGAAAAGTTCAGCTCAGCAGTAATATTCCCTTACGTTAGTAAGGTAAGTTAGATAAATCCGACCGATGGGATTCAACATCCTGAACATCTGTTGAATTTGTCCTGCTTCTCTGAACACAGCTGCACCTGACTTCAGAAATAATACCATCAGGTTCTACTGCGATGAAAGCATTTATCTTCTTCCATCACAAATTTCAGGACTTTGCATAAGCCTTCACACCGTTATTATAATTTCTTTTGTTCAATTACATTAAAAAGTCAGATTTAAAAAAAAAAAAAAAAAGAAAGTCAGAAATTTTGAACTGTGCTACCTAAAAAAGCAGAATATGTTGTGAAACTAGAAAAC
This sequence comes from Xiphophorus maculatus, assembly GCF_002775205.1. Taxonomy (NCBI): domain Eukaryota; kingdom Metazoa; phylum Chordata; class Actinopteri; order Cyprinodontiformes; family Poeciliidae; genus Xiphophorus; species Xiphophorus maculatus. The sequence continues at coordinate 27,243,356 of NC_036448.1, forward strand.
TTATCCTGAAACTTTTCTTTCAGGTGACAGGATGCAGAGCCGTCCTAGATTGAAGTGCTCAACCAGATGGAGCTGTAAAAAAGTGAAACGTTACGATCAAACAGAGAACCAGGGGATTCAATCTCCTCTGTGGAAACTGGAGAACCAATCAGAAATTAAGACAAGTGGTCAGAAAAACATTGGGTTTTTAGTCGGTGCCAAACTCTAAAGGACTCAGACAACACCGAACTGAAGAAAGATGCAACTTTTCATCCACACAAAGAGCATAACGGGAGTTCATCAGCATCAATGTAAAGAGTAAATTGTAGCTTTAGTCATCTAGCTTCAGGACTTTTGAGACACTTCAGTCATCTTCTCATTCAGTCGCCTTCAGCTCGGCCGCTCTGGTTTGACGTGAGGCTGCTCAGGACCTTTAAGCAAGTTCTTTCAAAAGATGAATCAGAATCTGTTCTTCCATCTCGCAAGAACAGATGCTGCCACATGTGCATGTTGAAGGAGAGCTGGCTGGATGCTGACTGGATGCTGGCTGGATGCTGACTGGATGCTGGCTGGATGCTGGCTGGATGCTGGCTGGATGCTGGTTGGATGTTGACTGGATGCTGGCTGGATGCTGGTTGGATGCTGGTTGGATGTTGACTGGATGCTGGCTGGATGCTGGTTGGATGTTGACTGGATGCTGGTTGGATGCTGGTTGGATGCTTTATTACAAGAATAAAGTCGTAATTTTATGACTTTATTCTAGTAATTTTATTTTATGACAGTGGCTGTAATACTTCGTTGTAGTTTTCAAGTTTTTTTTTTTTCTTTTTGGCTACTTTTGGTAACAGCAAACAGAATTTGGGTCTTTTTATCCTTCTCTCTCTCTCTCTCTCTCTCTCTCTCTCTCTCTCTCTCTCTCTCTTTGAAAACACTTCTAACATTTAGCAAAGTTCAATAACTTAATTAAATACATTTACTTCTTTTTAGTAAAAGTCTTATTTATGATCAAATAAAAAAATTAAAAACCAAGATTTGATTATTAAAAGGCAAATGCGTTGTGTCTTGCCCTTCTTCACATGTAAAAGGATTTTAATTGGTTTGTAAACAAACTTTCCATTTGCATCAGCCGACAGATTTCTCTCACTCTCAGATTTCAGATGGGGGATGAACAAAAAACATTTATTAGACAAGAGGAGGTTATTGATGTTGGTTGTCTAATGAAGCTCTGAGGCCTTCACTGAACATCTGGATTTATACTCAGATTAAATTTCACACAGATGGACTCTATGTACTAACTAGGTGATCTCAAAAGGTAATTGGTTGTTCTATTTAGGAGTGTTAAAATAAAGGAGATGTTGAATTATTACACAAAGTGTGATAATACCCTATTACTCTTGATAATAGGGATTAAACGTCTATAGGCGTAGCATGTTAAAACATGGAAAATATTCAAGATGTGCAGCTACAGTAAGTCTGAAAAAAATCCTCAAAACGTTGTCCATCATCTAGAAATTTATTTAAACTTATTAATCAATAAGTGCAACATAAACCTAAATTTGAAACCCTAAAAACTGACCTTTGAACCCATTAAAAAACCCCTGCTTTTTAAAGGTCAAGTGGTTGTTTGAAGTTTTCATGTTAAATTAAATGCAACATCCACAAATCTGACCAGTTTGGTCAGTAAATAAATCTGGTCAGCAGATTAACTTTGGATCATTTCAAGAAACTAATGAGAAGAGACAGTAGCCCTCCTCTTCAAGGAGAGGCTGCAGGGATTGGAGAGATTTAAAAATAAATCCTTTTCCAGAAGGATTAATCCAGCTGAGAGCGATTAAACCTTACAGGTTGTTTCTCCTATCATTGCCAGAAACTTAAGTAGATTTCCTCCTGTAGGAAATCTGTGTCCTTTACATGAGTTTGGAATCAGAACGGGACGTTTGAAATTCATGAACACATATTTATACACAATGATGGCATATTTACTGTTATTGGATGCTTCCAGCATTTTGTTTAATATTTTTCTACATCTAAATAATTTATGCAGTGGTTTTAAACTATTAAAAGGATAAACAGAAAAGATTAAACTTATACTTTGAAAGTATGTATTAATCTCTCTGTATTGGGTTTAAATTGCTTCTACTTTACTGCAAATGCTTTTTTTTCTGTACTTGTGTGATTTATCAATCTATAATTAATAAAACTTTATTTATTTAGCCGTTTTCATAACAACATCCTTTAAAAATTAAACACAAAACAGACCCACACCCAATTAAATGGTAGAGATATGCAGGTATAATAAAGACATAGAATGGAAATGCAACAAATTAAGATTTTGAATTTAAGATACAAAAATGCATGGAATGTTAAAAACACAAGTGGAGAGCAAGCAAAGACTAACATGATTTAATTTCTTTAAGAAAGACAGCATTCTTTCTTAAACATCTACTCTACGTATTAAAAAACCCTTTAGAGATTTTTTATCTTCCAGTTAATTTAATCAGATTTATTTTCATACATTCAACCTAAAACTGTTGTAAATGATCCCAAATGTGTTCTTGTTGCTCAGGTACTACTTTGCATATAAAAAGAAAAAAAAAATCTTGTGAGCATAAAACTGAAGTTATTATCTTTGGACCGAAAGACAAGAGTCAGCACAGCTAGAAACGAGAGATCAGGATGGAATCTGGGCCACATAAAGACAGTTACAAAGTCGGCCTTCTATCACCTGAAGAACATTTCCAGGATTAGAGGACTAATGTTCCCGCAAGAGCCAGAGAAACTCATCCGTGAATTTCACTTCAGTCTCAATGAGTATTGCAATGCTGCTGGCGTTTTCACTAAAACCAGGAAGACAAGAGCACATCACCCCAGTTCTAAAGTCCTTATGCAACCAACAGAAAATGACACTGCCTCTTTAAGAAAACAGAGGTTAGGAAAGCAGGATAGCCTACCTAACAAACAGAAAATCTAGATTCCACTGTGTTCCAGCCAATCAGAATCCAGCCTGTCGCTGTAGGTCCCGCCCTTAGTCTCCGTGTCTGTAGCATTGTTATGTGAGTAGCAGGGAGCGACATGAGGAGGAGTCTGTGGAGCTGCGCAGCGTGAGAGTTTGAGTAGTTTAAAACCGAAAAATACTGGACATAAACGTTCAAAAGACAGTTTGCAAATATTTGTTGCCGTTTATCAGACAACTTCAAAGCTGGAAGCAGCTGACGTGTGTAAACAGACCTGAGTTTCAGTTTTTTTCACGACTTTAAGGAGTACTGTTGGGCCTACCTAGCTAGCCTCATTAGCCCTTATTTGCTGTTAGTTTCCTGAAAGTTCATCTCGTTCTGCTTTCAGCTAAAGGTAATGTCTAAAATAAAGTATATAGGATACTTTATTCACAGAAAAATGTCTTATCGCTGTGGTTAAAGAATAAAAAACATACCTTGATATGTTCTCTAGTGCCCCACATGTTGGGACTGAGAGCCACCTTACTGTTGTCCCCATCGTGAGCTTGGTGAGAATTTTCTGGGCTTTTCACTTAGATTTTTATTCTGTTTAGCATATTATGGTTGAATAATCGCATTTATCTAAATTACTTAATTGCTCAAATGTAAAATTTACTTTGTTTGGGTAAAATTGTATGTTTTTCATATTGTTTTTGAAAAAGGATTTTACAATTTACAAAAAAGTGACTTGATAATACACTGAATACTGCATTGTGGTAAAAGAGAACAGTTTTATTGCAAGTTTGATAACAAATTGATGGAGTTTTTGGATGGTACCATTTGGACAAACTGTTTTTTATTTGGGATGTTATAACAAACTGCTGTGTGGGAAATTCTCGTCATGTGAATGGAGTTGAACTTGAACTGAAACTGGATTTGATCAATCATGGTTCAGCACTCAGGTTAACAGGGTGCATCCAAAATGAATTCCTTGAAATCCAGGCTAAAAACCCGCCTTGTTTGTTGCTTTTGACCAATATAGCTGATGTGCATTGATGATTTTGATGATGGCATTTGACAAAATGTTACTGCTTGTTTCACAATTGATGACTGTATGATGTTTTTATGATGTAAAGAACTTTGATCTCCCTTGTTGCAGAAATGTCCTGTGCAAATAAATAAACTTTTTTCAGTCTTTTCTGGCCTCAGGCGTTATGTTTGTTCCTCTTCAGACATCCTCACTTACTCTTGATTAAATCCATTTATTTATTTTATGTTAAAGTAAAACTTGGGTTTTGGCAGCTTAAGCTCATTTACTGAATCCTTCTGTTATTCCACACAGGTTGTCGCTCGACATCCAACATGTAGCTTCTTGCTGGAGGTGGACAAAGATCGGCTGGACTGTGTGAGGAAGCTCAAGGAAGAGGAGGCTGCTGGCGACGACAAAGGTTAGTATTTTTTAGAAATATCTGTCATTTTAATGAGTTACAGCCTCTGCAAATGCTCAACATGTTGTAGTGAGTTGTCTTCAGCAGTGCAGACAGAGCATCTGCATGGAATAACATGTCATTAGTTGTTATTGCAAAAACAATTACATAGCAAACATTTCTGTGAATTTCATAGCAGTGGTGTGAATATGCAACATAGATAGCAACTCTTTGCTCATGTCTTCTTTTTAACAATTCAAGAAAACTTTTAAAGAACTGAATTTTGTTTAATTATTGCTTTTTAACTTGTATAAAATTGCCTAATTGGTCAAATTTTCACCATCCCGTGTTAATTTTCTTTTGCTGTAGGATTGTGAGTTAATCAGCATGCAGTCGCTTTAGTTTAGTTGCAGGAACCTCCGCATTAAACAGATGTTTTAAATTAATCGTACTGTTTTTCTGATGTCCTTGTTGCTGAAAGCATTTTTAAAAGAGGAAACATGAAGAGGAAGCACAGACTGAAAAAGCTGTTTTTTTGAAAAATGTCTGGTCTTAAATTTAGAGCTTTTTGTTTCAGATCTTGTTAAATCTGGTGATTTTCTATCTTTCCTGCTAGATTCAGAACATAAACAAACTATAAAAGTTCAGGTCAGGTCTTCTTTGAACAATTTACTGGACTAAAAATGGATTACAAGCAAATCATACTTGAACTAAACTGGATTAGAGAGGCATGAGATTTCCTCTACGTTTGCCCAAATTTGGATGACGGCAACGCTTGTTATGATTCTATCAGAACAGGACTCTGTGATGGAGACGGGTTTCTTTTTGCTGTTTTCTTTTTCACAGGATGCAAAAATAGGCAGTGGAAATGGTGACATTAACATCAAAGATGAAATACTTCTTGGTGGGTGGTTTTGCATTGATCATTAGTTCCAAGATGTTTGCGAAGAATCCACATCAGTCGATCTGAAGAATATCAATCACACACGCTTCTTCACAGTAAATGCTCCGTTTATTAACTCCTGCTTCTGGGTCTTTAGTGTCTGCAGCCAGTGTTACAAAGTAGAAAAAAATAAGATTTTGGAAACGTGACAAAATGGCTGAAATTTGACAGAAGTTCAGCTTTGCACTAAATGCAGAAAGATTCAGCAGGAAAGAGTTTTCTATAGATGAAGCTGATTAGTTTCACGGTTTCTCTGGAAGATATGGCTGGCCTGAAATAAAACTCCTGAGGTGCATCCCGTCCTGTCTGAGCTAACTCTGCTGTGTGAGGAGTATTTCTCAATGAGACACACCTCAACATGTTGGAAGCATTTGGACTTTGCAGTAAAAATAGATCAAAGTTTGCCTGCAGCAAAAATCCATATTTAAAGGAGGTTTAGGGAGTACAGTTGTTCGATTCAGCTTGTTAAAGTGACTTCTTCTTACATTTGGCTTTTTTAAGAGTTGTTGCTTAAAACCTTGGGTCTCGCCCCTGATGTGTGTTTGTGAAAGGATGGATCACTTAGTCTGAGTTTTTTTCATGCACCGATGATTTTGGATTGGTGTTGGAGTTGTTTTGCCCCAGGGACAAGTACACTCACACTCTTTCCTCTCTCCTCCTCTTTTATCGTCTCTTACCCTCCACTACCGCACTTCTACTTTCACATTCTTTCTACCCATTTATCCACTGACTTTTTCTTTCAATCTGCTGATATAAAAACTCTGGGAGAGGATGGAATCTAAATTTAGTTGTTTTTTTTTCCATTTAGTGAAACATTTATATTTGTTGCGGCCTCCAAGAGAATAGCCTGCTGCTGCTGCTGCATTAGACGTCTGCAGGGAGCTGTTGTGCGGTCAGAAGTGGTAGGCTGGAACAAATGAGCCCCATGTCTTGAAACCTCTCGAGGAATAGAGTAATATCTGTACAGCAAAATCAACATAAGAGCCAATCAGCTGGAGAGAAAATGCAGGATGGATAGAAATGGAGAGAGGAGAAAAGACAAAAACTTACTGCAAATATTTAAAAATGTGGAAAAGGAAGGAGTTAAATGCTGGTTAAAAAGTTAAGTCTCAACAAAAACCAGAGTTTACAGCATGATTGGTGAGCTTAAATTCAAAATGTATAAATATATTATTTCACCCAAATTGATGTAGAAGATGTTTTCAATTAAAGCGTACAGCTAAAGTTCTCTTTGTTAAAGAACAGAAAGTGGAAGTGCCGGTCGTGTTCCCAGAATAAGCAAAAGTACATACAGAAAATGGACTACATGCAATGGAAACTTTTTTCAAATTGGACTGGATCAAAACTTGAGTCTGTAAATAACTCTGAAATTAAATGTGACCTCAAATAGTTTTGTGTTTTTGTTCAGGTTTAGACAAACAAGCAAAGAGGTTCAAACTCTTTCAGTTTCAGCCATTTTGACCCTTTCCCAGCAGCGAAACGTTCAGATCAGATGTTGAGACAGTTCCCAGGTTGTAACTGGGACCTTCTCCTTTAGCTACTTTTAAGGCTCAGACGCAAATATTTGTGGGAAAATAAATAGTCAGTACAATGACTTTGCCTCACTTATGTTTTAATCTCAGCTGTTGGGAGTTTTCTTTCTTTTAGCAGTAAATATTTGTTTAAATTTAGAAAACAGTAAAAAAAAAAAAGTTTTCTTGCACTCGATCTTTGCCCTAGTGGGTAATTTTCATGTGAAATCAAAAACATAAAAATCATATCTTCAGTTACGCCACTGATTTTGTTTTTGAACACCGAAACGTTTTGCTATCTTTAGAGATGCAATAAATTCTGTTAATAGAAACTGCTGATATGTAAATGTTGCAGCAATAACCCATTGTACCATTACTTAATGTCTACTCTGATGAAGATTCACCCAACTCAGCATTCTGAATGCTTGACTTGGCTGACACCGCATAGTAGGTGGCTCAGCTTCCTGATTCATATGGCAAACAATTATTTAACCTTTTTCTGTTCAAGAACTTGAACTTTCTGCTTGAGATTATCATGTGAGGGAAAATTAAAATACAATATGACAAATGTTAGGAAAACTTTGTCAATATTCTGCTTATGTTGAAAAAGCAAAATTTCACAATTGCAACGTTTCTTTAAATAAGAAATGCAATTAAAATCACATGAAGAAGTTTGTTCATGCAATAATAAAAAAAACATGCCATGCCATCATCTTTTACTTTTACTCCAGAAATATTATCTGGTTGTTGATCAAGTGACTCGTGTGATGCATAAAAAGTGTCTCCATTGCAGTTATGCGAAATACAGTAATTCTGATAAAACCACCTCATTCTATCACAAAAAAATTGGAATGTTTCCATTAGGTGAATTTATTTTTGTAATTCCAATTTGTACAATTTTAAGGTTAATTTAAATGCAGACAGCAACACCAGGAAACCTACTTCCCCTGCATTGACAGATTGTAGAGTTTCTACTTTTTTCTCTAATATAAATGCAATATATGTTATGCAAAGGAAGCACATCATAAATGATACACTTACTGGATGTGACAGGACTTGATATTTCACTGAAAACACATTCAGACCTTTTGACAATAATGCCTGGAAATAAACCATCAGAGAAGAAGAAGAAGCAGTTTGTGGATCATCACAGCAGATAAATGTGTTGATTGATCAAACTTGGAGAAAAATCAGCAGAAAGATTTTTATAAATATCTTTTGGTCTTGAGCTCAAATAAAAACAATAGAGAAATTTTGCTGTAAGTAAATGTAAATGTAAATATCTGCTGAACTAGTTTAGATTTCATCGCTACACATTTTGACCTTCGTACTCTAAACTAGATCTGTCAGTGTCTTTAATATTTTCTGACAAAATAGCTATGCTTCAGATTTTTGATATGATCTTCAGCTGAGCAACATAAAAATGTCACATCCAGTTTGGGCTGCAGCTTTGTTTCTGTCTCTGCGTTATGTTGGGCCTGTTTTATAGTATTTTTACAGCTATAAAATGCTAGCAAAGGATCTTTAGCAGAGATGTTGTGGAGCAGAGCTTCATGTGACACACACTGTCTCCACTCATCTATCAGTAAAAAGCCCAGTTGACTGTTTGCCATCAGCAGCGTAGCACCATTAGGACTCACGCTGAGAGCAGGAGGAGCTATTTCTGTCTAGAGTTTATTTGTTGTCTTTCTGCAGGGTTGGTGCTACCCTCATGTCAACTCAGGGTCAAGTTTCTCTCTGTTCAAACTTTTAGTCAGCTTGAGATGGATGCACAGACAAATATGTACAGACATTTTCTTCTTTGGTCTTGTTAGTGTTGGGTAACGAAAATGGGACCGCTTTTTAATTATTCAGTTTTTTATGTAGAAATGTGCAAATGTCTTTTTTTTTTTATCTCTGGAAAAGATGGTGGCTTAAATTGTTGTTTTAATGCATAAAACAAAAAGATCTAAAACACTTTTTCTAACTCAGGAAAAGTTAGTCTTAAAAAATGGACACCCTTCTACAAGCCAAATCTCCCAGATTTTTCTATTTGTTGATTCTCAGTCAGCTCTTTTTGGATTTACTGGAATGATTTGGATCTCTGTCATGTTGTGTCATCCAGTTCCGCTCCAGTTTTTATTTTGTCTTACAAATGGTTTCACTTTTTCTTCAGCAAATAAAATTTGTGCAATCTTTTTGATATTTTTTAATTCTTCAGGCATGACTGTTTTTCCCTTTGTCATTTTTTTCTTTTGTTTTTTAGACTCATTTTTGCATCTTGCAGTCCGCTTTCTTTGGCGTACAATGTGCAATTTTTGGCCCATTTCAAGCCGATTCTCCACTTGTACGGCAATTTTTGGGACAAATCATGCATAATGCAGTATACAGGCGTTAATTAGAAGCGATTACGGGGGATCTGCAAAATGTGAAAAATATTCACATTTTGCACATTTTGGTACTTCCATTTGGGTCTCAGCTTATTCCAAACCAATAGGTTTTACGTTTTTTGGTGTCTGGAAAATGAGCAAATTCACTCTACGCTGTTAACTAGCAAGAAGAAGCTCCAGCACGTTTGGTCAGCTGGTTTTATCGCTGTATGAGCTGTACAATGGCTGCTGGAAAAGAAAAGTATTTTGTAATTGACTTCCCATCCAGAAACCACTTTCTCCATTCTTGTTGGTTGTGCAGGAGGCTCTACTATTTCTTTTCAAAGATGTACAATTTAATAATTTTGCATCTGTTTGCAACAATCAGAAGAAAATAGTTTGCAAATATTGTTTCAGTTCAGCTCGTGTTACGAAACTGTGTTGAGTTGAGTATTTTACTAAGGAGTTCTGTTTGTTTTGGACAGAGCCGGGATGCAGAGGAACCTGGGACAACATCGCGTGTTGGGACCGAGCTGAATTTGGAGAGACAGTCACCATCCCCTGTCCTCGAGCCCTCAAGTTATTATTCAGCAGAAATGGTAAGCTATGATTTAATAAATCTGGTGAAAAAAATAATAAAGATGTTTTTTTGTTATTATTTTGTCTTTTGAAAATAATCTTCAAGCAGGTGTTAAACATGCATTTCATTAAACCCACATTTCTGGTTTTAAAATGTTTTTTTTTTATTGGTATGATGTAATATCCTAATTTCAAATATCAGGCTTTTTAACAAAACAAGACTTAATCAACAAAAATAAAGGCTTTCAAGCATCTGTGTATAAGTGTGTTTCACATGGTGATACATTTCTGAAACAATAAGTTCTCAAAGTAACATAACATTTTTAAGGGCATAAAAACCTCTCATTATTAAATAAAAACAAAAATGTAACATTTTGCAACATATTTCTTTGTCTTCAATACAATTCATGATGCAACTGTGTCTAGATTGCTGCAATCCTCCAGAGACTTTCATGTTTTTTATTTAATGCATTTCTAAATGCATTTCTAAATGCAAACAGCGAGTCAGAAGACAGTTTTCGCTCAGCAGACGTTCTGTCCTTCATGTCCCGTGATTCACCCTCACTTATCGTCTCGTCTGAGTGACTCTGCGGCTCCTGGATTCCCTCCTGACTCCACATCACATTTTCCCTGCACGACAGTTTGGGTTTCTGCTCCGATTTCCAAATTGATGACTGAACATTATTAAGCACCCGGCGGCGTACAGACTCTTCTCTCTGTGGGACAGTTCCTCCCTGCCAAAGTCGCAGCGTTTTTACCGAAGCTTTTTATTGAAATGTTTCACGCTTACGCTGTTGGACTAACATTTAATAACATTTAGTATCTACAGGATGCTCCCTGAAGTTCCAGAATCTCAACCTTTGTTCATTCTTTCTTTTATTTTTATTCATTAGAAATATAGCTTTTTACTTTTGTTGGTGATTGGAAAGTAACTTAATGATGTAACTTGTGTTCATTGTGTCAATCAGGCTTTTATGTGTCATAAAAAACTATTTTTGTTTCTATCAAAAATTTAAATGTCATTTACAGCCTACATCGGCCATTGAACATAGAAAAAAAAGTACATTTTGTCATCAAAATGTACTTTAGCACAAATTTTCAAGAAAAAAACTAAACTTTTAGCTAGAAAATTTGTAGATTTGCAAGATTTGCACTCAGAAATTTTGAGATTCGTCTCAGAAATTTTCAAGAAAAAACATTCTGTGAGGTCAAACTGTCGTAAATTTGTGGGAAGTAAATTTTGAGAATAATTTCATTTGTTTTCAAGAGGGATAGTGTTGCAAATTTAAAAATTTTGGAAAGAAGATGATGTCATGGAAAAGAGGACTTCCAACTACAAACACTTGTTGGATTTTTGTTGGAAAGAAAGAAAATTGTTAAAATACCAGTTTAAACCATAAAAAAAAAGTACTTAACAGTTAATTTCTTTTTACATTAAATTACAATAACTAGCTATTTTTAGACAACGGATTGGTTAATTTTGGGCCTTTTTTTTAGAGCACTACCTTCTTAAATTTGAGGATTTGCTGCTCATTGACCTTTAGAAATCACTGCACAGTTTTCTCAAAGTTTAGCATTTTTAAATGCAGGGATTTAGCTTTTGCCTTATATCTTTCTCAGTCTAAAACCTAAATATTTCCGTGCTCTACTCATCCAAACTTTTCTTCACTCCTGACCTCCCCCTGCCCTGAGGTTCCTGAGAACTGCAATATTCTGCAAGCATTGCACCCACGGACATAATCTGGGGGCTTCGGCTGGGTTTAGCCTGCAGGATAACAGTGCAGAGGGTTTGTTAGGGGCACAGTAAGGGCAGACGTGTGCTTACTTCCACTCGGCAAGCCAGTGATGCTTTGAGCTTCTTGCAGTGCATTCTGGGCTTCTCCAAAGGGAGCTGAACTCGCAGTGCACCGCTCTGATTTTGGCAGTGAAAATGTCCCTCAGCACTTCACAGTTTACTGAACATGGCACTTATTTACAAACGCAATTAAGCTTCTTATCTGCTGCAGCAACGAGACGGGATGGTTACCGGTAATTTTCCACAACTTGTGAGATGTTCGCTGTGTTTTATACATGGCCTCAGGGAAATTGTTCTGGCAGTCTTAAAGTGTTAAAGAATGTTTCCTTTCTAAGCTCTACACGGTTCAACGCTGCCCCCAGGTCATCGTCAGATTTCTTTATCCTGTAGTTTCTTAGAGTCCAATTTGCTGTGATGCTGCTGCATAAAAATCTCATAAAACATGTTTTTAGTCACAGACTGGGAGAGAAAATCCAGACTTTTGGTGGAAATGTTGAATCTTCTTATCACTAAATGTTCCACTGACCTGATTGACACCAGATTAAGGTCACAGTACATTGTGCTTCAACGCCATGACCATTAATATCTAACTGGATTATAACAAATTTACATTCTTAGTATTTGATCTTGAGCTGTCTGCAACATTTTGTCACAATGATACCCTAGAAGTATCCTGTTTTTTTTTTTTTTTAGTTGACCATAAAATTGCATAAATTGGAATTACAAAAATAAATTCATTTAAAGTTGCAGTATGTAACTTTTATTTAAAAAAAATGTTTTTAACGTATTTATTAAAATTGTCACTGTGTCGTATGAGACAGATAATCTGTTAAAAAGATTGATCTCCTTCACCTCTTCCCTGAGCTGCTATTGACGTCTGAGGAAATGCAGTCAAAGCCAGGAGGAGGGGCTTAGCGCTGTCAATTATTCGTGTGAACGCGCTGCTAAATGTGCGAATGGCAGAGAAAAACTCAACGTTACACAAAAAACGTTTAAACACCATTATCGGTAGCCATGACGGCAGTAAAACCCGCCCCTTAGCTCTGATTGGTTGTTTCTAGTTAGCATTTGGAGCATAGGAAAAAGGCAGAGAAGTCATGAGGAGAACATGCAATCTCCATGCAGACAGACCCCATGATGGGATTTGAACCCATGACTGTCTTACTGCAAGGCAGCAGTGCTAACAACTGCCCCACTGTGCAGCCCATTAACTAAAATATTAATCCCTAATTTCCTTAGTTATGTTTTTTTGTTCTTTATTTAATTAAACAAAGAGGGAGAGAAAAGGTTTTTAAGAACTTTTGACTAATTGGTTAACTCTTCAAAAGATTTCAAATGTTTAAAGTTTTTTCTTCTCACATCATGTCTCATCTAGGATTTAAAAGAATTGGATAAAAACCTTTTAATGGAAGAATAAATTAACATTTGCTTTACATGAAACCAAGAAAAAGAATCAAACTTAAATGAAATCTCTCCTATGATCCTTCATAGTTTATCTGACTTTCATGTTCACTGAAAAAGTCAGATATTTGTGCTGAAGTTTATTTTTTTCTGGGATCTCTCACCAGTTTTATGATGGGCTGCATCATCCTGCCTTGTTCTTGGTCATAATTTGAAGCATAATCCTGCTGTAACGTCCATCGGCGCGACAGTGTGACTCCATCCTGCAGGCTGCATTACTCTCAGCTCATAAATGTCACGCCGTTTCACCGGCCTTTCATTATGAATTCTGTGCAGAACGCCTGACTTTGTGGCAGAGCTTTCGCTCCTAAAGTGTTTGACTCTTTCTGTTACAGTGAGAGCTTTGATGAAATATTTACACCTGCATAATTGAACAACACAGACGCTGCTAAAGCTGTACATGTCAGCTCTGCAGTGTGAAGATCTTTACATTTTTAACCAAACTTTCATTCTGAATGTCACAGCTACTCAGAGAAAAGGTGACAAAATGGGTTTATTCAAGTCTGTTTATTCTCTCAGGAGCAGTTTAAGTTCAATATACTGAGAAGACAGTAAAAATGATGACCTTTGACAAAAAGGTCATGTGGTTTTAAGTTTAAGCTGCATAATTTAGTATCAGGACCAGAGTATCAGAAGTTTAATATGTTTCTCCAGAGAAACTTTTTGTTTTTGCTTTTTATGCAGGTTGAAATATTTTATCAAACGAATGTATTGTTTTTGCTAAATTATATGCAATGTCTTTGTTTATATATTTTGCATGAATTCCAATATAATAAGTGGGGGGGGAACAGATTAAGAACTCCCAACATTATCTGTAATCGTTTAAACGTTGGAGAGTTGGAAATGTGATTAAGTTTTAGCTTTGTGTCTGTGACAAAATGGTTGAGATTGAACTTATTTACCTCTTGATGTCTTAAATATATTTCTATATTTCATAATGCTTTAGTTTGAACATTGCTGTTGTGACTTTACTTCACATATGGGGTTTGTTTGTGGTAACATTATGTTGAGGTTTAGGCCTGTATATGTTTTTAAAGCTAAAACTACTAAACCATTGGAAAGATCTGAATGTTCTAAGATAAATTTCTAATAAATTACATCTGTTTGTTTCTTTTATAATCACCATTATGTTTGCATATAACAAAGTGGAAGGTTTTTCCTTGTTGTATTTATTCTCTTTGTAATAAACTCTAAATAAAGTTGTTCTCTATCAAATGTTTCATTTTGCAGACTCTTTAGTTGTGTAGATGAGTTTGTAAATTAGATCAATAATGTCATTCCTGCTGCTTTGCTTAGAGTTGTTTGTTTGGTTTCACCTACTTTCTACCAATACAGGATAAAAACTAGTAGGATTTTTGGGATGGGAGTTTAAGATGTCAGATAATAAAATTTACACTGCAAAAACAAATCTTACCAAGTATTTCTGTCTAGTTTCTAGTGCATATATCTTCTTAGATTTGAAATTAGACAAAATTTAAACTTTTTAGCAAGTTATAGGAGCTTGTTTTAAGATTGATAATAAAGTACTGGTTCCACTGACAATTTATTTTACTTATAAAAATAAATTTTTCCCATCTAATAAATGAATTAATCTGCCAGTGGAGCTAAAACTTTAACATGAAGAGATTATTGACGTAAAACAAACTTCTTTATCGTTCTATAAAGTTACTTGTAAATAAATAAAATTTTGTCTCATTTAAAGCATACTGAGATATTTGCACTAGAAAGTAGACTTGGTCGGACTTTGTGGGTTTTTTCAGTGCAGATTATGTTTACTTCTCACTTTCCTTCGCACCTTGACTGGACTACTTCAGTTTCCCTTTATTTCTACATTTGAAGCAGTTGTGCAGCCAGATCGTCGTTGCTGCTAGTAGAAATATTTTTTTTGGACTCGCTGTGATTTTTCTCGCTTCATCTTTTCTTCCCAGGTAACATCAGCAGGAACTGCACGGCAGCCGGCTGGTCGGAGGTTTTCCCAAACATCAGCAGCGTGTGTGGGCTGGACACACGCCAGGAGAAGGTAGCGTCCCTTCCCTTTGGATTTACTCTGTTTTTAAATTCCCACCAATCTTAGACAGATTGTGCCTGTGATGCTGACAGGAAGCTGCAGCATCGTCAGGATCATTAGTGGCCTCAAATCGACGAGGCCTGCAGGCTTGGCTGTTAATTAGCAACGGTTAGTGGCAGGAGGTTGGATCGTTCAGAGGTCAATATGCACAACGGTTGAGAGAGATGTTTAGTTTGGTTTCTCCATCAGTATATAAAACCATTTGCTTTCAGTCATGCAGCAAATCGATGTTAAGTTGTTCATTTCATGCTGTCAGGCACTGACTGAGTGATGGAGCACAACTGTTAATACTGTAAATCTGCGTTAGATTGTAGTTAATAATGAGGGAAAATGTAGTTTCTTACTAATCGAGTCTGTGTTTAAAAGAAAAGTATTATAACTTGTTTTGTATTCTTTTCTGAAATTTTCTTCAGAAGTAACAAAGTTACTGACTTGAAAAATAGCAACAACAAAAAACAGCTTATATAATGCTATGCTTTAGAAATTTCACACAACACTGCAAAATTTATTTAGATCTCTTTATTTTTAAAAACTCGTTGCATTTGTATATTGTAGACAAACCCCAAAGCTTCCTAATAGCATTAAATTATTTTTTTTTAAACTTGAATCTATGTATATAAAAACATTTATTGATTAAACTAACTCCTGGCTGCTGATTTTTATTTGTTTCTCTACTCACTCATGGTGTTTAATGTGTGCAAATGTAAATGCCAAAAATAGCTAATAAGAACTGCATTTCTCTGAAAAAGACTCATTCTTCCTTTTGCCCTTAAATGTCTTAAAACAATCTTTTTGACTAAAAAAGTGGTTTAATTATTGCTGCTGGTGTTGGCGCAATGAATTGTGGGATTAGCTTCCGGGCTAATCCCCATGTCATATGAACTAAACTAAGCTAAGGCCTTCAACTTATTTAAAGTGCGTTAGTATAAACGTTTAAAAAGTACATTTAAATCTTCTTTAAATTTGCTGGACTTAGTTTAACTGTTTTCAAAACTTTTACCAAAATCAAGTTATATTTATTCTTTTTTTTACAATTAAATACAATGTCACAATTTACAGTGTACTTCACACTTCTTGACCCTTAATTATATATTTAACGCAGCACCGAGTTAATGAGGTGGCGCTCGATTCAACTTTATTTACACCATATCTGTCTTCAACATGTGTATAAGATCAGAAAAACTGTTGAAAGTTGCATTGAAATTAATTTAAATGAAAATAAAAGCACCACAGAGTCTGTAGCTATCTTCGCCTGTGGTATTAAAAAGTCTCCATTGTTTGGATCTTCGGTTGTTTTTGTTCCCGCTAACCGTTGGAGCATTCAGAGATTTCCCACAACATCCCATCAAAACGGCTGCAGACTTGTTGTGTTTCTTCTCTACCTAATTAAGGCTCTGCAGACATTTTAGTGCTGCTTGTTTTTTTTTTTAGTTTTTCAAACTTTATCTTCCTCCCACCATCTGCAGAAATTCGGACCCGTGTCTGAATTAAAGAAACATCTGATCATTTATCCGCAGTGAGTAAAACACTGGAAATGTTCTGTTCAGATGTTTAAATAAGTATGCTCTGATAGCTGTGGATCTGTTGTCAAGATTTTAAATAAATTGAGTTTGTTCAATTTAATTTGGTTCAAAGGAAGTGCTTGCTCATATAATCACATATTTCACCTTTTAAAGTGGGTTCTGATGTGTTCGTCTGCTTCAGTAAGGCTGGTGAAGAGACACAGCCTAAATGAAGGCTAAAATAAAAGTTTAACTTAAATTAATTCAGTGGAAGAGGTCTGCAACCTGACATTTCAAAAATACATGCAAGTTAGTTCATTGCAGTTTTATTCAAGGCTGATTCAAAATAAATGTCACCTCAATGCACTTTACAACTGCAAATTTTATTTATATTCAGTAATAAATTTATGCTGTGAACTTGAGAAACCAAAATTAAGCTTCTTGTTTGTGCAAACAGGTTTAGAAAGTAAAGCTGATTGTGATTCCTTCAGTTCCTCCATCTTGGATTGAATCGAAGCTGAATTTGTAAGAGTTGTAGCTGCAGCTGTAACTCCTTCAGAGATACGAGTTTAAAGAGTCAGGACAATTAATACATACAACCAAAACACAAAGTTATTGGCAGAAGTGGGTCAGCTGATTTAGAACTCCATATGTGAGCAGGAGAATTTAAAATTCTGTTCTGGATTTAACAATGAAGGGAAGCTAAAATAGGAGAAATATAATCTCACCGCTTCATTTTACACTAACAAGTTTTTTACACTTCATCGTTTTATTTGCTCAACAAATTTCAGATTCATTTTTGTGTTGTTTAAATTCAGAAATTAAATAATAGACCTTAAAAAAAGTATTTTAAAAGGGCACTTTTTTCGTCTAGGGGGAAAGTACTGTAGCGCCACCTAGTGTTCATCTGTGCACATCGCCACATAGAAATGATCATGAAGCATTTTCATCACTAGCTTTTTTAAAACCACTTCTGGATTTTTATTTTTCCTCTTTCCTCAAACGTTTGGACCCTTCAGAAGGATTTGTGATATGAACAGTGTTTGGCCTCTGTGTGTTTGCGGCTCAGTCAGGGTCCCATTCTTCCTCTGAATCGTCCATTGTGCTCCTCTAACTTCCAGCCGGTCTCCCTGGGTTCAGCTTCACTGTTGACACTCAACCAAACAGCCACAACATCCTAAACAATAACAAGCTTCTGGCAGAGAAAATTGGATCGTCTCTCCAGACAAAGGAAGACAGGACAACAATTACTGAATGTATTCACAGATTTTTATGTATATCTCACAGGAAAATATGAAAAAGCTTTCAAAGTGCCAAAAACTCAGGTTTTTGTTTGTTTTTTTTAAGATGACTGAACATAAAAGAAAAGCAGCATAACAATCGTGGTCAGGATTTATTTTTCTGAACATCCAGACTCGCTGACGGTCCAGTTCAGGTTTTCCTGGACAGAAAAAGCAAAATACAGTAAATATGAAACGTGTGTTTCTCTTATCAAGTCTTTGTCAATTTTTTAAGTAAAGTGATGAAACAAATTCCACTGGTCAGGAGTAAAATATGGAATCTGAAATGGATGGATGATGAACAGCTCAATGGACAACAGATGTATGGATGGATGATGAACCAATGGATGGATAAATTAAAGGATGGATGGATTGATGTTGAATAGATGGGTAGAAGGAAGGAGGGGCAGATTGATAAATGTTTGTATTAATGGACAAATGGATGGCTAGACAGTTGGATGGATGAATGGATGGCAAATAGATTGACAATGGATGGATGTTGAATAGATTGATAAATAACAATGGATGGGTGGGTGGATGAACAGTTGGATGGATAGATGAATGGGGAAAAAGATGAATGGGTGAAGAATAGATTGATATTGAATGGATGGATGGATGGAGACACCAGTCATGGTCATAATGTCCAAGGAGACATCATGTTTTCTTTGGTCATGTTTTGACCGGCTGTTGGGCGATTGGATCACTGCCTGTAACTCATTACATTCTCTTCCTCAGACGGTAATTTCCTTAGTAAGTGAACATTTACACCAGAGAAGCCCAACTCTGGTAATCGGGTGTCTTTTCTAACATCAACGATGATGATGATGATGATGATGGTCATCGGCCCCGCCTCTAACAGAAGAAGAATAAAAATGTTGGATTAAATGTTGCAGATTGAGGCTTCCATGCTCCACTCGTCCGTTTCTGTATTTGTTGCTCTCCACGCAGGTATGAGAGTCATTTTCACGTCAAGCTAAGATGTTTCTAGTACCAAACCGAGGTTTACAAAGCAAAGAGACTGTTTTGAATAAAAACGTTTATCTCTAACAAAGCCTGAATAATTATGTTCACATTGGTAATCATCGTTCTTTTCAAGTTTCTTTCACCCTCCAACACAGTCGAGTTAATGAAGCTCTTCAGCTCACAAGATGCACAGAGCTGCCTCTCTGCACCAGCTCTGCAGCGACCCACAAAAAAACCTTCAAGAAAATCACTTTTTAAAAAAAAAACAGTTCACTTTTGACTTGTTTAAAAAACTTAGAAAATGATTTTATAGTGAGATTGTAAATAATATTTGGAAGTAAATACAATGCTTGTTGATATCTAAGCTTCTTCAAATTGATTATTTGTCTGGAAAATATGTAATTTCAATAAGGAATAAAAAAATATTGTACTGCTTTCCAAATTTTACATTCCTATTTAATGTGTATTGATTATTTTTTTGATGGTCATCATCAAAATGTTTCTTACTGGTTTTCACTGGTTGGTGTTTCTTTGACTTTATATTTTTGTGTTTTTATGACAAAGCACTTTGAACTGCTTTGTTACCGAGATATGCAAATAAATTTGAGTAATTCATAAATGTTTAACAACATTTTTCCCAGTTGAGAAAGCATTAAAAACAATTATTTTGTAAATCTCTAAAAAAAAAAATTACAACCTTTAGTCAAACTTTTCTCAATATCAGTTTAATTTACTATAAATCTCAGGTTTGGTTTTTATTTTGGTTTTAATTCTTTATTGTGGTTTTGTTGTTGTTTTTTTGTTTATATATCCCTATATTCCTATTTTAGGTGTGTTATTAGATGACTATTTAAGATATAATGTCTGGAAAGCATTCTAAATGTAAAATGGTCATTTCTATTATTTTTGTATGTTTTATATTATGTATTTTGATAAATAACGGGAAAAAACTTCCCTCAGCATCAGAAGGTCATTATTTTCCAAGTGAAGGTTTTGTTGGAACATTTTTATTCATTTTTTTGGTATTTAAGATGTGTTAAGTCCTGTTTTTGTGGAATAAGTGACTCTGCTGCTGTCGTAGCGGATGCAGAAAGCTGTTTGTCATCTGGATTGACAGCTGCTCTGGATAACGTTTGTCACTGCGGCGCCTCGAGGACCACTAGGAATGTCAGGAGATTATTTCTGTCTTCATCTCCCTGCATGAACCTTCAACTGCCCAATATCCGTCACAGGAAAACCAAATGGAAACACATACCGGGGTGTCCATGTGCATATCTTTAAAACATTTAAAGATATGCACATGGACTTCTGTACGACATGTCAGCCGTGAAATCCACCTTCTGCTCTCCACTCTGCTCCTGTTTTCTGCTCTTTTTTTTGTTGTGCAACCGCGGCTTCCTCCTATTTGCTCGTTTTGTGTCACAAATTGCCCATTGTGCTGTCCTCTCTCTCTCTTTCGCTTCATGTCACCCTGTCCTGCTCTCCTCTCTTAATTTCAGCTGAAATCATCGAGCTGTAAGCAGGCTAGCTCAACAGAAACATGGAGCTGTGATATAATAACGCTGCAGTCAGTAAGACTTTAAGCTTCTAATGCTGCTTGTCGTTTGAACTAGTTGATCCAGAAGGAAGACTGAACGATTAGTGGTCTCACAACTCTGTCTCTATTGTTTGACCCGGCAGCAAGCCGTTTTAATCATTGTGCTAGAAATCTGAAGCTAAAGTTGAGTTTATGTAACTTGAAGCAAATGACTAGAATATATATTTTTAAGTTACCTTTTCTAGTTGGTGAGCTCCAGCTAACAGAAGGCAGCTCTTTTTCCATCACAATATTTGAAACGGTCACTTTTTGAATTCATTGTCCAGACTAATGAATTGTTTTTAAAAACATTAACTCCCTTATAATTTGTACTTTGTATAATCCTAAACAAATCAACATAAAATATTCTGGACACCAGACATAATATGTTTTTGCACCTGATAGTCCGATAGACTCATTTCGATTATAGGAACCAAAGTGCAACATTTGGCATTTTTAGCTTCTGCGGTTTGCTTTCACACTGCATTTAAAACCAGTAGTTCCCCCTGTCTCCTGTGGGGGCACTGTGCCACAAACTGCTGAAGGAAGCAACGCAAAAACCGTTCAGGAAGACAAAAGCACAACTTCCTTCTTGTTGGTAAAAGACCATGAGCTATTTCTCCCGCTAGCGCTAGACAGTTCGTTTGTTTTGGTTGCATTTACCCAGAATGCCCTGTGCTGTAGTTCCCTCAGTTAGGATAGGAATGCAGTTGGGTAACCCTGCACTCCTCACCTCGTCTGAAAGAAGGCTGATTTTATATCCGCTGAACTTTACTTGTTTCGATTTGACTATATGTTTTAGATTTTAGAAAAACAGTTTGTGATGGTGAAACAGAAAAGGTTTCTTTCTGGCATGCTCCTAAGATTAATGTTGCATTTCCTGATGTTGATGACTGAAGATGCAGAAGGCTGTATTTTAATTGGTCTTTGGTGTGAAATGCTTAAATATTGGGATAAATGACATTTATCAAAAGTCTGCTTTGTAATCTGTGAAATCTTGACGATATGTGTAATACTTACTGTGCTTTTTAATTTAATTTTTTTTAGCACTGTCTCTGCTCTTTGTTTTGGTGTAAGATTTGATTATCTTGAATTTAACTACTTTGTTTTTATTAAAACATCATGGTGTAAAGAGAATGTTCTTGTTGAGAAATAAAGCATTCAATGCCAAATAAAAGCTTCAGTGCTTTCTTACAGGACGGAGAGCATATGAAACCACATGAAAATGATTTAAAGTGTTTTCTGTTTGTCCGCAGCTGGTCTTCTACGTGGTCGTTCAGACGTTGTACACACTGGGTCACAGTTTGTCTCTGATCGCTCTGACGACAGGCACCGCCATCCTCTGTCTCTTCCGGTAAGACCAAATATTTCAACAGTATGTTATGTATGTTATGTCTATGGCAGCATGAAAACATGTGCTGCAGTAACTGCGGTATTTAATGTTTATTTTTTAGCATTTTCCTTGAAGGTTGATTTTCATAAAATCATTAAAATTATTATTCACCCATTTTGTATGTGCAAAATGCTTCTGACACAGTGTTCACTCTTTGCGTCCCTCATTCTTTTTCTGACTGCTAAAGACTTGGGTTTTAATGCTGATTTATCTTTTGTGCCCTGCGAATAACCTTACAAACCTGATGTACAACTCGTTGGCCTGTTGTCTTTGCCTCAGTGTTGGCTGGTGAGGCAAAAATGACTCAAAAAATATCTCAACTGATTGAGTTTCACTACCCCTCTCATTATAATAATGTGTGTTTGTTTGTGATTTGCTCAAGACTTTTACTGACTTGTTACAGAATCTTGACCTAAATCTGATAGAAACCATTTTGAATGAATTAGAGTGAAAACTGTGAGCCGGATAATCTCATCCAACATCAGTGCTTGACCTCACAAATGACAAAATAGTCAGCGGCCTCCAATAAATATTTACATTTTAACACACAGATTTAAACTTGGTAAAGCTTTAATATTAGAAAGTGGACATCATTAAGGTTTTAATGTAAATACAAGCCTCATATGTCAACTATTGGATTTTGTACTAAAACTGTATTTTAGGCATTATCTGAAAATTGTTGAATGGAAACCATAAATAGGGTGTCGGAAAAAACTTTTAAACTTTCCAGCTGGGAAAACTGATGACACATTTACAGTATTTGACCCTTTTCTTCACTTGTATATACACTTTATACTTTCTTTTAACGGTTCTTCAAACTTTGATTGTAAATCTCCAGGTTGCACAGACAGCAGGCGATCCAACTTGTAATAATTACCTCATGCTAAGCATCTTCAAGCTAGTAATCAAGACCCCAGAATAATTAAGACACTTTTGTATTCAGCTCCCTCTGAATGCTTTTAGGTATTAATTTTCTGTCTAAGTTCTTGTCTGTTATGCTTTATTCAAAGTTTTGCACTTGTCATAAAAATTAAATGTTTTTGTTCCATTTCCTCCCTTTTTTCCTTTCATTTGATTGAATTTTCTTTAAAAATCCTTTGAAAGTTTTTGATTGCCATCAAAAACTGAAGCCACATTTTATGTTTTAAATATTTAATTTTAAGCCGCCAAAGTCTTTGTCCATTTCTTTGTCCCTCTGTGCTTTAATTGGACAGATCAATAGAGCTTGAGAAAGAGCCTCCAGTGAGTTTAATTGGATTTTAAATTGACTCTGCGACTAATGGATCACATTTGCATTTCACAGCTTTCTCATTTCTCAAGTTAAAAGTGTTTGTTTCTGCAGGTCATGAGAAATTTAATTATTGTTTTCAACTTTAACGTTTTAATTGCATTAATTACATTTTTGAGAAAATAATCACCATTGCAAAGAAGGTAGAGCAAGTTTTTTATGACTTACAGAAAAATGTTGCACCTCCTAAGATTATAATTGTTTTTTAATCATTGTTAATGCTTTTAAATAATTCAAACAACACATTTTTCTGGATGATAAATTGTCCTAGAAGTTGTTTTGAAACCATTTTCAAGCTCAGTAACTTTAAATTCTAGCAAACATTCAACAAAGAAACCAGAAGATATTTTAAGTATCCCAAATAAATGAATAAAATAACCAAAAGAACAACAAAAATTAGTTTCAAAGTCTTTGTAAACATTGTTTTTCAAAACAGGCGATAGTTGAGTCTTTTGTCAAACTTGTTCTAATTTATCATGAGATTTATTGCTTATTGCAACAGTTTATAACTGTTGTATTGTCATATCAACAAATATTTTACTAATTTACCTCTTTTATCTTTATTTTGTGCAACGTTTGCACAGGAGGCTCCACTGCACCAGGAACTACATCCACCTCAACCTCTTCATCTCCTTCATCCTGAGAGCCGTGGCCGTCCTCGTCAAAGACGCCATCCTCTTCAACCGAAGCTCGCAGTGCTCCAACCAGCCGTCTCTGGTGAGGTCACGACTTCTCCTCAGCCAGAAAAACGACGAGTCACGCCAACATTAAGGGGATTTCACAGAGACAGGCACAGTACAGTAAAAACAAAGCCACAAATTATACCAGCAAGAAAGCAGTTCAAAGTGCTTTACACCATAAAAAATAATATGAAACAAGCAGTAAACATTAAATTTTGTCATCAAACAAAAGCACATAAAATATTTCCATCAATGTTCCATTTACTACTAATCAAAGGCAACTCTAAATCGATGGGTTTTTAGCCTTGATTTAAAGGCAGGCAGTGTTTCGGTATCTGTTTAGTTTTCTGGAAGTTTGTTCCAGATTAGTGGTGCATAGAAGCTGAATGCTGCTTTTCTGTCGTGGTTCTGGTGAAACTGCGGCCACTGCAAACAAACTAAAACTCAAAAATCCAGTGTTTAAATGTGAAAGGGGCATAAATCTGTGGTTTGCGTGTTTGTTGGGTTAATTTTCTGCCGCTTTCTGTGCAGTCACGTCCAGCCTGAATGCACAATTACTTAAACCCGGGTCAATGACTTCTGCTTTGACCCAGGAAATGAGGTCACATGCAAATGGGAGAACAACCCATATTCAGTGAAGGTCTTACACAATTAGAGAATATTTCTAGGTTAGATTAATATGGAGAATTTCTTTTTGTTTTCAAAACGTTACATTAAAAATTGCATTAAAAGTGACAACTTTGCAGTAGAAATGGTGATATATTCACCTCTTTTATTCATTACACTGCAGTTTCAGCCCAGAAGAAATCATAAATTTTATTAAATTATGTTCTGTGAATTGTTATATGTATTTATTTCTTTATTTCTTTGTTTTATTGCGGCACATACTATTTTTGTAATATAACCTGCCAAAACATTTTACATTTTCCCATCTTTACATAATTTCAGGAATTGAGTCATTTTTAACAAGGAAATGTGTTTTCCTAATATGTTGGACTATTTATATTTATCACTATGACGCTGATTTTATTTATGTAATTTCACTCTCAATATTTAAACATGTTTTTAGAAACAAATTTAGACCCAACAGGATTTCTTACCACAGTTCTTCATGTTGTGAAACCTTATTGTACTTCCATAACATCCTCAGTGTTTCTGAACCCCTAAACCAATAAACGTTTCTTTTCTTTTGCCCTTAATCTGACTTTACTCATGTTTGTCCTCTACCTGCTTACATCTAACATTGGGAAAATGTTCTGATAACTGCAGGGACTTTAAACTTGAAACTGCTTGTGACATTATGTGCTGCAAAATGACGTTTGTCCTCCCAATGACCCAATTTTAAAGCAGAACAAAAAGCATCACAAACAGATTAATTAATTCTGCTGTTCTGGTCAGAAAGAGATTTTAAAAGTCCAACAATAAGAAATAAGTTTTATGGAGTTCTTCAAAAGTCTTCACACCTCTTAAAAAGATTTTGCTGCAGTCCATGGTAACAAAAGATGCCTCAACAGAGTAAAGACCAAGAGGCGCTGAATACAAATGAGCATATTTTCATTTGAATAATATTCGTCTCTTTCCACCTCCCCATTACACGACACAGTACTAGGGCACAGTAGGTAGAAAATTACAGTAAACTCTGAAATTTTGGGATTAATCTCTGAAATTTTCTAGAAAAAAACTGTCTGAATTTAAAAACGTAGAAATTTGTCAGAAATTTTCTAGACAAAAATGTTGAAATGTTTGAGTGTGAAAACTTGAAAATTAGTTATCTTAGGAAGCTTAGAAATGTTTAGATTCATCTCAGAAATTTTGTAGAAAAAATATGGAAATAAATGTCCAATGACTTTGGAAAGTCAAGAATTTGTGACTTTTAGAAATTTTAAAAAGTTGAACATTTTCAACTTTTGAAACTCAGGAAATGTCCTTTTTTTATTTGGAAATTTTCTGTAACTCTTAATATGGTTGAATATTTTGGTGGAAATTTGCTCCTTTCTTCTATCTAAAACAAACAGTCATACCATTTGCAGTGAGTGTATTACTGCACATATTAGAAACCAAATTTAATGTTGATTTGTCAGAAATTTGAACTGGTGTTTAATTAGCAGCTCTGTGTGTTTCCTTCAGGTGGGATGTAAAGCCAGTTTGGTGTTTTTCCATTATTTCATCATGGCTAACTTCTTCTGGCTGCTGGTGGAAGGCCTCTACCTCCACACACTGCTGGTGGTCATCTTCTCCGAGAACCAACACTTCATCGTTTACATGTTTATCGGCTGGGGTAGGTAACCCGATGAATGGCAGATTTAAAAAATCATTTGTATAATATAACAAAAGAGGCATTTTTCAATGTTTGACATTAAATTAGATAAAACTTTTTCTGTTCATCTGTTCCAGAGTAATAACAGAGACTGTTTTTACTTTAAGTTAAATTTTCTTTCTGTTTGGTAGAATTGCTAAATAAACATTTGGATTTCCTTCCACAAGCTTCCCCCAATAATTTGTGGGAATTTTTGTCCCTGTTTTTCTTAAAGTTTTTCAGTTCAGACCGCTCATTTTCTATAAAACTAACATCAGGGCTTTGTAACCACTTTTCCTAAACATTCACTCTGTTTACCGAAATCCACTTTGTAACTACGTACTTTGGCTCTATTTTTCAGGTCATGGTCTCATGGAAGAGCCATTCATACCCAAGCTTTTATTTCCCTGATTGTGTCCACATAATGTTCTTTTCTCATGATATCTATTTTTGGAGTTTGTATTTTACAGTCCAGATGTTGTTTTTAGGCTTGCAAGTTTCCCCATTTTCTTCCAAATGTGACATTGTTGGTATATAATCCCATATTCTTGGGAGTAATAAAATATTTTTGAATTAAATCTAATTTAATTTGTACTTCTGGGGTTGTTTTTGTTATTATTTGGGAACATAGACTATATAGTTCAAACGTATCTACAGGATGTGGGAAATCTCAGGATGTATTATTGTCTTACAGAAATCGCTACAAAAAATGGCTAATTTTTTTTCAAGATTTAGTTGGAACTAAGTGGTGCATTAATTGTTGCACTTTTTTCATGCATCAGAAAGTTTATTATATGTCCAAAACAAAAGAGTCTCAGGAGACACTATGAAATTATAAAAAGTAAATTTAAACCTAAATTTTTTAAGACTACAAAGCACTAATAATAAGAATATTTGAGAAAATAAGCAAAAACTGTTAGTAGCAGAGGACTAATTTTTCATTTTCAAAGTTCTTCTTTGTGATTTGATATAAAAATCTCTTTTATTCAGGAATCCCCACTGTGTTCGTCTCTGTGTGGGTAATGACCAGGATTTACCTGGAAGACACGGGGTGAGTTCCTCTGCTACCCATCTGTCCATAAACAACTTCACATCTGGCTCACTCCAACATAAGATGTGTGAAAATAATTAAAATTTACTATTTTGAACAATGTAGAAAAATCCAGATTTTAATTTGACTTTTTATTACTTCACATGTAAAGGGTTTGTTTTCCACTGATGTTCCTTGTAGATGCTGGGAAAGGAACGACAACCCCATTCCCAACTGGGTGATCAACGGCCCAATTGTAGTCTCCATTTTGGTAGGTTCATGTTTAATAACTAGTACATTTATGAGGCTAGATGTAAATGTACAACTTATTGGAGGTGTTGAAATGTTTCTCTTTTTTTTAATTTTCTGGAAATCTAAACATGAACAAAGTGAAAAATGTTTTTTTTAGTGCTGCTTTCCAAGTATGAATTAAAGACAAATAAATGCTACTGATGGCTCCATCTTTTGTGGTCTTAATAAGCCTGAAAAAGCTGTCTAATTAGCATGCACCAGTGAGCTTTGCTCCAGCAGTAGCTATGCTTTCAGGTTTGAGAAATCCTCGTCTGTGGACATTAAAATCACCGGACTTCCTGCTGGTTCTCCTCCTGCTGACCGGCATCCCACAGTCAGCTCTGTCAACCTTTAAAGGTCTCTGCAGGGAGAAGTTACTCTGAAGAAACGGAGCCATGCAGCCATTAAACATGCTGCAGCTGTGGGGACGGGGATGCAGTTTTATGCATTTTAAAATCCAGAAATTTTACTCAAGTAAGAGCAGAGATACTTCATAATAAAATTACTCAAGTAAAAGTAAAAAGAACAGCCAATAAAAATACTCCCAAAAAGTACTTTTTTTTTTTTTTTTTTTTCAAAAAAGTTACTCAAGTAAATGTAACTGAGTAAATGTAATAAATTACTCCCCAACTCTCCTTAAATCATACATTCAGAAACTTCATATTTCTGCTTTAGGTTGTCAGTTATTTCCTGATTTTGTTGTTCTGTCTCCAGGTCAACTTCATCCAGTTCATCAACATCATTCGGATCTTGGTTCAGAAGCTGCGATGTCCTGACATCGGCGGCAACGACCAATCACAGTACAGGTAACCCACACAGACATCCTGCTATCCAAACCCTGCTTTTATTTAGCATTTATGCTAATAATCGCTGATAGGAGCTGACAATATGTGTCAACACTGGTGTGTTTACACCTGCTCAGTCAGTCAGAGTAAATTCAGCTGAATGATTCAAAATATATCTAGAAAAACAGATCAGCAGAGTTTGTGTTGTGCATTTTGTATTCTCCAGCTGTCAGAAATGCTGAGGGTTTCCTAACACTAACTGACCAAGGCAGCGTCTCATGATGCAGCCTTTAAAAAGAGGATGAAATCTCTGTTTTTGCCGTGTTGCATCTTTTTCTACCTTCTGATGAAGCTTCCCAACTAGAAACTATGTTTTGAAGCTTCAAGCATCTTTGTCCTGAAATCTGAGCTTTGTTGAACTTATACAGTAATAAAAGGTAGAAGGAGAAAAGCTAGAAAAATTCTGACCAAACCTTGAAGAAACTTTACCAAATCTGTGAATGTGTTTTGTTCCTCTGAGATTTGGTTTTGAATCTTATTTGTTTCATGTTTTAAATAAGTTTTTGTCTCGTTCTTCTCTTTGTGTTTATATGTAGTCAGCTATTTCCTTACGTTTTATTTGATATGTTATCATCTGTGTTTATTCTTGTTCTTTTCTCACTGAGCTGTTGCACATCAGTATAATCACTCACCTATTTTTATCACCTGTCCTGGATTAATACCTCTCACTTTCTCTTTAATAATTGTCAAATCTTGTGTTATTGTAGTATCATGTTGATTCTTCTCCTATTTGAATATTATAAATTTATTTTTTACAATTAAATTCACATACATGATTCTGTCAGTCTCCTACTAAAAAATATATTTTTCATCAATATTAAGGATTTATTGACTTTAAACCAAATTCCTATATCTTGCTGGAAAGTTACTTGTAAATTAGTTTTATTTTATTTCAAGTGCAGGAAGGCCTTTGCACTAAAAAGCAGACTAAAAAATGTGGTAATATTTTGTGTTTTGCAATGTACAGTATCTATTAAGATAATCTACGCAGTAAGTGGTCAGTTGATCAAACATTTATATTTTTGCAATTTTGGAGAAAGCCAGAGGAGTCATAAAGTTCATATAAGCAGTGGGAATATGTAAACAAAACTAAAATCCCAGGCCGGGATTTGGACAAACTGTTAGATTTGAATGTTTTCTCTGCTTGTCGTCAGGCGGCTGGCCAAATCCACGCTCCTCCTCATTCCCCTGTTCGGGATCCACTACGTCGTCTTCATCGACGAATCCATCACTGAAGACTATAAGATATTTTTTGACCTGGCTCTCGGGTCCTTCCAGGTGTGCTTGCTACTTTCTTTAAATAATTATAATAATTAGGCATCTTTTGCGCTCGATTTTACTGAATGCAGTTGTTTTTCCAGGGTTTGGTTGTGGCCATCCTGTACTGTTTCCTGAACAGTGAGGTGAGTTCTAATAAATCACCAATTAAAGGCCGGAAATGTTTTAACCTTTTAACCCAAAAGTCGTTTTCTTGTTACAAACACTTTCAAGATTTTGACTTTAAACTATAAATGTTGATTTTGTTCTATCAGAATTTTTACTTCAATCTCAAAATTCTGACTTTTTTTCTCAGAAGATTAAAGTCCAAATTATTAGGAAAAAGTCAAAATTCTCAGATTAAGGTCAGAATTACTGTTTTGTTTTATTTTTATTCAGTAGCCCTGATCCGTTCCTATATACTTGAGTAATTTTTACTACTTTTTGTTGAAGTAGTGATGCTCTGTTTTTTTGGCTACTCCTCTGGTTTGGACCAGTTAAAGTCTCCAGCACCAAACAAGCAGCCATGTTGGAACATTGCAAGATTTAGAGCATTCGGTAGAAACATAATAACATTTTTGTGATAATTTGCAGCAGTTCTTGGAGTTTAAAACATGTTTCGCTCAGGTTCAGGGGGAGCTGAAGAGGAAGTGGCGCAGCATGTGTCTGAACTGCCACCTGAGCAGAGTTAGACACTTCAACAACAACTTCGCCTCCAGGAACGGGTCGGAGCAAACCATGCAGTTCCAGCGCAGCTCCAGAGCCCAGTCCATCCTGCAGTCCGAGACCACGGTTCTGTGAGTCCCGGCCGGGCGTTTCACGCAAAGCGACACAGAGGGAAACGCACGCAGCCCCGCGTTGACCTGGGTCAAACCGTTCCACAAATTCTCACTGAGAAAGAGCCGCGACCTGACAGGAAGGACACACAGGAGCAGAGTTACAGTTACTCAGTTACATTTACTTGAGTAACTTTTTTGACTAGAAGTACTTCTTAATACGCTGTAGATTTTACTTATATGAATTATTGTCATTTTCATTCTTAAAACATGAAAATTTCCACTTTACTTTATATTTTGCTCTGTCTGATTATGTAATTTTTAAATATTAAATGACTGATAATTTGGTCCGTTACTCAGTGCTTTTTACCAAATACGTTTTTATTTTTACTCTTGAGTAATTTCCTGGACGTCTACGTTTTGCTTTTACTTGAGTAAAATCTTTGGACAGATTTGGGCGCGACCTGCATTTATTTTTGCAAACTTTGGTTTCAGCTTTAGAAATATCTGCAGGAGTTTCCTCAGAGCTCTGAGAGTTTTACATTTCGACTGATTCTGCTGGAGGTTTAAAATGAATGTTTCTCATTAAATATATTTGAGGAGCTTTTTTGGTTTATCTTTTTGTCATCTTAATGTGCATGAAGCCATCAGTTCTGCTGTACAAAGTGGGTAATGATATAAATAAAAGGAAGACCAAAACTGTTTGGTCTGCAGAGGAAAACTGTCTCAACATCACAAAACAAAAACAAACATTATAGCAACGTCTGATGAAAACAAGATGGCAGCGTTAACGACTAGAGTGAATATCTTTTGTAAATCAGAGGCACCAAGCATAACATGACTCAGCAGTGAATGTAGCTTTCTGTTAAAGGTGCCATGTTTGGCTAATGAGTCAGGAATCAAATAAACCGGTTGGTACTGTCCTTAAATTTTCTATTTGCTCCTTTAAGAGGCTTTGTAGGTAAATTGTGTCATTTTTATGGAGTTATTAATCTCTTTTGTATCGATTTTTGCATGAGAGATCCTCAGAGGTTACACTGCAAAAACAAAACCTTACTAAGTTTGTTTTGGGATTTTTTGTCTGTATTTCTAGTGCAAATATCTTGGTACCCTTGAAAAAGGACAAAACTAACGTACAAGAAACTGTTAAGCAAAATACAAGAACTTGTTGTGAGTCAATAATTTCTTAATAATGATGAAAAAATCCTTGTTTTATCAGCCGATTATTTCACTTATAACAAGGAAAAAATGTCTTTTTCAAGTTAAACAAGCTGAAAGTTTACTTGTAAATTAGTTTAGTCTTATTTCAAGTGTACTGAGATATTTGCATTAGAAACCAAAAATACTTGGTAAGACTTTGTGTTTTTGCAGTGGAGTAGGGTGGCAGACCTGAATGATGCCGCCATTTTGTCCAAACTGGGCACCAGAACTCTCAGAACAAATAAATGTACTTCTGCTGAAGGCGATCGAGTCCTGCTCCGTGTTTACTTATGATGTGATCTAATGGTTTGACTTTAAAGAAGCTTTTATGATTCTGCATTTTAGAAATACAAATATTTTGAATTTGACTATTTAGAGTTTTATTGTTAGCCCAGCATAATTTCAACATTTAAAAAGAAAAAGTTAAAATATGGGAAAAATAGATGTTTTGGATTCTGATCGACCGAAGACATAGACAATTAGGAAGGATGATGTTTCAGCGTAAAGTGATCGATTTTATGCCCATATCTCAATTTATTATGCTATGAGGTTAACGATATTTGTATTAAATATCAACTGAAGGTGTGAATAGCTGCCTGCTGAAATGCTTTTGTGATGTTAATGAAATTGTGCTTAAATATGTGAGAATGAAATAATGCAATAATGCAAAAATGGTCATTTTATCCTTTTGAAACACTTGCAAAAAATGTCAAAATGCCTCAGAAACATCAGGAAATGTCGACTTTTAGAGGACAGGCAACAGAAAATTCTGGTGTTTCCCATTTTTGTTAAAATCCTACAACGTAGCATTAATTTTAACGGAAAGATGAAGTGTATTTGTTTTTCTCTGAACACAGTATAACTGGTCTTTTACTTGAGCAGGAAAATGAGTAGCATCTTTAAAAGTTTTGAATTGAACCTGATTTGGTAAACTGTGCTCCTGTTTGCGGCCATGAACCATGTTTGACCCAGGTCAGCTCTTCAGCTCAGGTTGTCTGAGCTTTTTCATGCTGCACTGTGCAGTTTGTACCAATTCAGAATCTGGAAAATGGTCTAATTTTAATGTACATTTCTTAAGCTGCTTTTGTTAAAATGCTGTGCATGTTCTGAATGCTTTGCTAGCTGCTTTGATGGGTCTGAGCTTGTGTTCGCTGCTGCAGTAAAGCAGTGATAATGTTTTTAATTATAGAACGAGAGCTCATGAAAGCGTGTAATAATTGATATTTAGCACAGTGCTCACAGTTAAACTGCAGATTTTTCACAGTGTTTTGGTTTTTGCTCAGAGAAGAGATGAACGTGAGATATTTTCTAAAAACTACATGAGAGAAATTTGACTAAAACTCTTCAAAAAGAGTTTAATGTGAATCTAGATTGTTTTAATGTTCTTTATCTTTCTGTAGATATTTATTCACACTCACTGCCCGTCTGAAAAGGATTTTTGTCTCATTTTCTTGTTATGAAGAGAAATATTGGAAAGCAAACATTCACATTTCTTTACACAAAAACATTTTGGAACTATAACAGTAAGTTATTAACAGTAAACTTCTTTAACAATTGAAAATATTGGTGCATAAACAACAATTAAATAACATTATTTCCATCCAGCAGGTTGTTTTGTTCTTCTTGTCTCAGGAAATTAATTTATCAGAACATCTTTTTGCTGAATTATATCTGTATTATTAACTGCAACATAAATATCTCCACTGAGAGTCTAAGTTTCCCATTTATTTTCATATTGGCGTTTCAACAAAAATCTCAATTTAACAAATTATGCTGAGACGTTTTTGTGATCCAAATGACTGATTTGGCCTGAAAAAGCTAATATTTCTTCTGACAGACTTATTATTTTCACTCATTCACTTTTAACTTCACTTATTTCTTTAAAGTGTCAAAGTTTCACAGTTCTTAGATAACAGTAATACAATTTCTCTCCAGTGTTTAGTATTTTAAAGCAACACATTTTTCTTTGTAACCTGATCTGAGGACATTAAAATTAAACAACCCAGAATTATTCATACTCTTGGCAGGTTTAGATATTAATCTAAATCTGATATGTAGATCTGATAATTGATAATAGTCCAAAGAACAAAGATACCGTAATATATGTTAAAATGCTCAGTGGAAACTATTTGGCACTACAACAGGAGCTACGGTAATATCTGAAGTCTCACTGCAGAAACACAAAATATTTATTTTTACAAAACTAACTTACGAGTAACTTTTCAGCAAGATACAAGAGCTGGTTTTAACTAAATATTTATTATTATTATTTTGATGCTTCCATTATAACATTTTTCCATTGTTATGAGGGAAATAATCTGCCAATGGAACCTGCACTTCTTTTAAAGTTCAAACCTGATTTTGACAGGGTTTGGTATAATTGTGGGTTTAATTGTGTAAGTCTTGAAATGTACCTGAAATTTATTGGTAACAGAAACTCTTCAAAGCTCATAATTGAGGCGGATAAATGTTTATCAAATGCTTTTAATATTAACCGCCTTCTTTCTTTGCTTTTACTGAATTATCGTTTTAGCGTTTTAGTGTATTGCTAAATATTCTGTTGTATATTTATTTTCAAAGAAAATAGATCAGCTTTTGCTATGAATATTAAATATTGCATTACATTGTTGCTATAAAATAAACAAAAACTGACACTTGGCTTAAGGCATACACAGAGACAACCAGCTTTCTGGTATTATTTCTCTAATTTCACATTATTGTTGTGTGCTAAATGTCTTAAGGGAGTGCCAATAATTTTTGTTAGTGCTCTTTTTGTATTTAGTACTTTATTAGACACAAGAACCATTTATAATAAGTCGGTCCAAGATATCAATGTGCCTTAAAGACGTTGCAGTAGTGAAATCTCAAACTGATCCCAGCTGGATCGCAAAAATGTTGAGCGTAAATCTTTTGCCCTAAAATTGTTAAAAAAGTAGATTTTATAAATGCAACTTAATTTTTTTCTATGTAGCTATAGATATCAACAGAGAATGTTTTACTTTCTAGATTCAGCCACATTTACCATGACAATAACTAATAGCCAAGTATAGCACCTGGTGGAACCCCAAATAACTTACATAACAGATTAACTTCAACTGTTAATATTCAATAATTATGTAATTTTACTTTTTCAGGTGTTTTTGCTCAGGCTTTCTTTTACATAAAAAACATAACAAGGCACCACATGTGTAAAAACATTTTGCGTTTGCACAGATTTAAGGAAACAGAAAAACATCAACTCGTTCTGACATGAAGCTGTATGCCTTAAGAAAAGTGTTTCCAAAAATCTCACATTTCACTTAGTTTTCACTTTGTGTTTATTCTGCTCAACCACAAGTTCTTAAACACACTGCCATGTAGAACGCACTGTTTTCTCAATGTTAATATTTAATGTATATTATTGATCATTGGCTCCACTTTGAACCATTGTACTTGTATTGAGACACAATGAATGTCATGCTAGATATGATAACGGTTGTCTTTCTAAGCAATGTACTGTGTGAATGTAGCTTTTTGATGTTTTTTGGGTTATTTTGGAAATTTGAACTCAAGAAGTAGATTATTATTTGTTTATTGGAGATGGTGTTTATATTAATTTCTTGACTTTGTATTATCCAAATTAAAGAATCGCATTTCAACAACTTTATCCGTGTGAGACAATAACTCATAATTTACAGATTTTGACATTTCTGCAGTTTGGTGAAGATAACTGTGTTTCCCATAATTCTGAATATCATGGTTGTATAAATGTTAAATCTGTGTAGATAACGCATGACACCAAATCCTTATTAACTGCATATGCATTAAAGCAATATAAAGCTCGTTTTGGTATAAAAATGATTTATCCGCCCCACTTCCAATGTAGCCCTGAGCAACCACCCTCATATCAGAAACCTTCACTGATAACTAAGAATTCACTGAACACAAATAAACAATATCAGTGGGAAATTAGATGCACCTCTTGACACTTTAATTACTCGACTTCTGCACTGAATTATACAAATGTCAGCTCTTTATTTTTTCTTCTGAAGTAAAACGTAACTCTGCATCTCATCATGCTAAACCTTCAGGCGATGACTCACTTATTTAAAATCCATTACACTATAAATACAGCAAACAGTTTATTAATACAGTGAGATGGAGTGGTGATGAAACGCCCTTGAGGCCCTTGAGTGTTACACAATAACTATAAAGCCAAATAAACCATATTACATATTTCTGCCTTTTTCTCGTCATTGAAACCAACTTTAGTTATCCATCCCAAACTTTACAACATAAAATTCCCTAAAATCATTTTTTCTGAGATTCTCCACAGCAGAGTTGGAGATATTTGCTGGTTCCTAATTTTCGCTCCATTTTCTCCGTCTTCCACCTCTCCGGTGTCCTTCGCTCGCTCCTGCATCCTCACAGCCGGGCCTGGCGGCGGCGCGCTGGATGCTCAGTCATCTCCGGGACAACGGCTGCCCTGATTGGACCTGACAGAGACACTGGAGGCAAAGATGCTGCTAATTGGGAAGGAGAGGAAGTGCTGGAGCGCGGCGTTCACGTTAAGGCGATGACTGAACTTTTGGCTTTGCGTCACTGGTTGTTCATGAACGGCAGAATCGTCCAAACCCAGTCTTTACCAGAAATTACTTGGAGGAAACAAAACGCCGTCGTTTGAATATTAAGAATAAAAACAGCAAAACTAATTTTTTTGTCACATTTAGATTTTTTTTCACTAAAGTATTTCTTTTAGTCAGGATGATACGATGCGAGTAAAAATAAATTATTATTAATTGAAGGAATAACATATGGAGGAGTGCTAGGGCCTTGGAAGAAAAAATATATTTTACAAGAATAAAGTCATAAAATTACAATTATCTTGTAATATAACTTTATTCTCATGTTCTGACTTTATTCTAGTATATTTATTCTATTCTATATACTTTATTCTCATACAGTTTAGTCTTGAATTATTATTAATTTATACTCAAAGTATTATGATTTTATTCTCATTAGTTCTACTTTATTCTCATATTATTTTGCTGTAAATGATTTATTTAATGATGCATTCAGAAGAGTTTGACAATTGTCTACTTAAACAAAACTACAACAAAGTAGCAATTAATATAATTGGTTAATTTTAAGAACTTCAACTTTCAGTGGAAACTATTGATTTGATTATGTTTGTGTGAAGCAATTAAAAACCAATTAGTTCCCAATGGGTAGAATTGATTGATTATTAAATATAGTTGATCTGACTGATAAACTGAAATGAAAGTACTTCCTTGTTGCCTCTGTTTGAATGAGACATAAATCTGGGCTGCTCTGTTCACCTAAAGGTTCTGATGATGGTGAAATAAATAAACATCATTTCTGAGTCGACGTTCATCATAAATCACCTTCGGATCTGTTGGTGTCTGCAGGAATGAGCTGCTGCATGCGCATAAATAACCATGACAAATACAAGAACACCGAGACGTTTTCAGAGAGATTTCTGCTTCGTTTTTCAGTAAATGTATTTATTTTCAGAATAAATCAGACGGGTTTACTGGGTCTGATGGTTCCTAAGTTTGCAGTGATTTGTGAGCAGAACGAACTTCAGTACATTTTTCATTTATCTGCACTTTTAATCGTTCTGATCGATTTAATTGTTGGTGCTTTAAGCTCTTACTCCACTACGTTTACATAATGTGTTGCATTAAATGTCACACTGCTTTTTTTTCGTTAGTTTGAAAGGAATCAGTGACTTATTTGAGTTTACCAGTTCAAAAAGTGACTGTTTTTCTAAATGGTGTCAGGAAATTAAAATGTTGTTCACTATTGATCCATAAAAAGTTTGAATACAGAGCATTTTTATTGCAATTAATGACAAACTGGAGTTGAAATGTCTCCCTTAAAAAGCAAAATCTTCTAGAGTATTTTTGTTTAGTTTCTGTATTGATTTATTAAACTTGAAGTAAGACAAAAATAACTTACAAGTACCTTTTCAGTAAGACATAGGAGTTTGTTGTCAGTAAATAATTTCTTAAAATTGACAAAAAATACTAGTTCCAAAGATTATTTCAAGTAGAACAAGATCTTCTGTCCATGTTTTAGTGAAATAATCTGGCAATGAAACCAGAACTTTTTCATTAATATTAAGGAATTATTTAGTTTAAACAAGCTTCTATATCTTGCTGAAAAGTTACTTATAAGTTTTTTCATTTTAAGTGTATGAACATATTTGCACTAGAAGCCAAAAATACTTTGTAAGGTTTTGTTTTTGCAAAATCTTAATGAATAAAAAAAAATATTCATACAGTGAGCACATGTGAAGTATTTACTTTTGCTCAAGTTAATGTGGTTCTTTTACTTTTACTAGAGTAAAATTTTTTGTACTTTTACTTAAATGTGTCGCAACGTAAACGTGATGTCAGTGAGATTCCAGTTATTATTTCATTCACATAATGTTAAATTCATTGACTGAGAAGTTCGAGGCGACTCGTTAGGGTTTGGTAAGACGGACATCCTGTCCTGGGTGTTCTGCGGTTAGACGTTCCCTGAGTTCAAAGGTCACCAGCGTCAACACCCAGAGGGGTTGAGCTGTCAGTCCTGTTCAGCCGTCTGAACCTGCAGCCATCAGTCTGTCGCAGGCGGTCAGCGCCGACGCGCTACCTAGTCACCTTGGAGAGGGCTGAGAATGAAATCAATTCAAATGAGAGTCAAATTTAATTCCTCTCAGCTCTCGTTGACCTTAAGTCTGCCAACAAAAGTGCAAGTTCCTTCCTTTTCTCCGTCCTCAGCCTTTTTAGAGCGAATCAAATTTAAATCGAGCTCGATAGATTTGCTGCTCCGCGAGCTGAATGATGTCGATGCTGCTCAACGGGAAATAAACCTTTGGAATAGTTTAAGTTACAAACAGAGATTACATACTGTAAGTGCATAATTAATAATTTAGACTCAATTTTAGAGCTAAAAGGACGGTTACCATGGAAACATTATGTCTTTACCACAAAGCTGAGTCTGAGCTAAGTTTAGTTAGCTTCGCTAGTCGGCTTACCGTGAGTTCAAACTGCAAAAAACACAAAATCTTACCAACTATTTTTGATTGGTTTCTAGTGCAAATATCTTAGTACACTTGAAAAAAGACAAGTAAATGTTCAGCAAAATATAGGAGCTTATTTTAAGAAAATAATTACTAAAGATTGGTGAAAATGTACTAGTGGCACTGAAGATTACTTCACCAATAGCAAGACATTTTTCCCTTGTTATAAGTGAAATAATTATAGGAATAAGTACTTTTTTGTCATTATTAAGACATTATTTACTTAAACAAGTTCCTATGTCTTGCTGACTAGTTACTACTTTGTTAATTTTGTTTTATTTAAAGTTTACGAAAATATTTGCACTAGAAACTAATCCAACATACTTTTGTTTTTGCAGTGCATGTATTTTAATTTGCAAACTTGTAAGGATCAATCAACATTATTGCGAAGTTTTTGCCAATTTCCTTTTACATTTTTGCAAGTCCAGCTCACAACTTTTCATTTAAAAGTTACAATGTGTGTTGAAAGTTAGATAATAAGCTTCACTGCATTTTGAAACTCCCTTAAAATTAGATATGCGACATTTAAAAGTTGATATTATTTCTGAAAGTTGTCATTTAACTTCTGGAGGGCAGAAACAGCATCAAACTTTATTATATCTAGTTATTAAATTCTCATTGTGATGGCGGAGAAGTCCCTAAATGTTGAGCTCAGAGTCGCCGTCGTCCTCAGGATATCGCTGCCGCCTCTCGCCGTCGCTTCACACATTAAATCATCTCTTCTGCTCCTGATCAGCCCCAAAGCAGATCCATGTCAGGAAGCTTAAAAACAAAACAGAATCGGCTCTCTGTCGAATTCTGTGTCTCATAAGTCCTTTTTTTTCACAGAAATAATAAACTTTCCTTCTTATTTTCGGTTCCTTCAGGATTAATTTAGGAAAAGAAGCCATCAGTGGCCCTCTGAGGCGTTTTGTGCGACACTTTTTCATCTTTTAGAGAAAGATTTATTACAGTTAAGTCCTTAAAAATATGAGGTACAAAGATACAGATTCCCATTTATTAATGATGTTTCTGCATTTATGCAGCTTTGGAGTAACTAGAACTACAAATATCGACCTACTTTTACTCAAACTCAAAGCATTGAAATAATAAAATGATCAACCCCAAAAATGAAGAAATCTTATAACACAATCGTTTTATAAGATTGTATCTACAATTATTTAAAATTTGACCTTAGTTTATTATTGAGCAGATAAACTTTTAAAAAGTCACAAAAAGTTTGGTTTAAATTTGTTTTTTTGGGTTTTTTGCTGCCCTGGAGTTATTTCAATTTAACATTTTGTCAGTGTATTTGTGGCTCTGCTGTTTGTCGGGATGACTTGTTGTCTGATATATTTATTGACCCATTTAGCTTTGTGAAGAAGCAGATCAGAATTTGCAGTTTGTGAATAACTGAAGGTATCTGGGCCGAGTCGTCCCGCTTTGCTTTGCAGACATTTTATTACTGACCTAAAGTTTTAATAGCAGCACCATGAAGAAAATGGTAAATTAACAGTCCAACCTGGAGTCCCTCCCCGGAGCTTTTCCAAAAATAAAATCTGATTCTTTTCATCTCTTCTTGTCTCCTGGAGCTGCAACATTTCCTATATATGTCACATTCAGTGTTCAGTAATAAGGCGACTCTTTTGCCTTCAAGTCATCTGAACTGTTGGGCTTTAAAAACTGGGACATAAAGGGATGATGTCACCTAATATCTATAATATTATGAAACCACTGCACTTATACAGCAGCTGACATTTCACCTTCACTAATATTCTATTAAGTAATTAGTATTATTTTATAGTTTTTTGTTTTAAGATTGCACCTTTTCCAATAACTACTTAAACTTTATTATTCTATGTACCGCAAAAAATGTTAAACATTTTAACCATTTTAACCAACCATGTCACATGAGAGACAGTTTGTTTGTCTTTAATACGTCAATATCTTGGATAAAATGCTTTCCAAAAGTTTAAGTAAATAGAAATTATTTTGATCATCCTAACTAATCTTATTTAATGTCAGATAGAGGGAGAAAAAAGTCATCTACCTTTTTGTACAGTGCTTGGAAGCGTCTGATTTAACTGTGTATTATATAACAGAGTGGATACTCAACAGGTAAAACGTTTAGAGGGATTAAAAGATGCCGACGATGTTTAAAGGAGTTCCATCTTAAGTCCAAAGGTTTAAACATGCCAGGAGTTTCTCAACTTAAGATAACATGTTTGGTTTCACTTTTAGTTACACACTGATTACACAACTCCTTTATTTTATTCTGATACTACATCTAAATGCTTATCAGATTGAAGGTTAAAACTGAATATTACAATTGCCATTAAAGATTGGCTGCTTTACACTCCATGACAAACTATTAATATTTAATTTGATTGTAATGGACTAAAGTTTGGAGTTCAAGAAGAACTCTTGGTGGAGTTTGGGGAACATTTCATTTCGGCTATTTTATGGTTTGTGACAGAATTTTCCAAAAATCTAAATTTCTTTGAAATTTAAAACATAATAAAAACAACTTACTGGACAAACTGAGGCTGTCATGCAGAATCATGTTAATGATTAACAGACGTTTCCTTGTATGAGGCGATAAAGGTTAAACTCCGATGGGTGCAACCTGTAAAGCCTTGATAACTCAGCAGCTGCTCTTTGTTCTCATATTTCTTTAACTCCTCCCCTTCGTGCCTGAGGTCTAAAAGTACAAGAGATTTTCAGATAGTCACTATAACTGAGAGACCAAATGGAGCAGAAAGAAGATCAGCTGGGCAGAGAAAGCTTCTCCTGTTCGATCTGTCTGGATCTATTCAGGGATCCAGTGATTATTCCCTGTGGACACAGCTACTGTATGAACTGTATTAAAAATCTCTGGGACCAAGAGGATCAGAGAGGAGTCCACAGCTGCCCTCAGTGCAGGAAGACCTTTACACCGAGACCTGATCTTGGGAAGAACATCTTGTTAGCAGCTTTAGTGGAGCAGCTGAAGAAGACTGGACTCCAAGACGCTGCTGATCACCGTTATACTGGACATGAAGACATGGCCTGTGATTTCTGTACTGGAAGAAAACTGAAAGCCATCAAGTCCTGTTTAGTCTGTCTGGCCTCTTACTGTGAGAAACACCTTCAGCCTCATTATGATTCAGCTACTTTTAAGAAACACAAGCTGGTGGAGCCGTCCAAGAACCTCCAGGAGAACATCTGCTCTAAGCATGATGAGGTGATGAAGATGTTCTGCCGCACTGATCAGAAGTGTATTTGTTATCTCTGCTCTGTGGATGAACATAAAGGCCATGACACAGTGTCAGCTGCAGCAGAAAGGACTGAGAGGCAGAGAGAGCTGGAGGAGAGACGAGGAAACATCCAGCAGAGAATCCAGGACAGAGAGACAGACATGAAGCTGCTTCAACAGGAGGTGGAGGCCATCAATCACTCTGCTGATAAAACAGTGGAGGACAGTGAGAAGATCTTCACTGAGCTGATCCGTCTCCTCCAGAAAAGAAGCTCTGATGTGAAGCAGCAGATCAGATCCCAGCAGGAAACTGAAGTGAGTCGAGTCAAAGATGTTCAGGAGAAGCTGGAGCAGGAGATCACTGAGCTGAAGAGGAAAGACGCTGAGCTGGAGCAGCTCTCACACACAGAGGATCACAACCAGTTTCTCCTCAACTACCCCTCACTGCCAGCACTCAGTGAGTCTACACACTCATCCAGCATCAACATCCGTCCTCTGAGACACTTTGAGGACGTGGCAGCAGCTGTGTCAGAGCTCAGAGAGAAACTACAGGACGTCCTGAGAGACTCATGGACAAACATCTCACTGATGGTCACTGGGGTGGATGTTCTACTGTCAGAACCAGAACCAAAGAGCAGAGATGATTTCTTAAAATATTCACGTGAAATCACACTGGATTCAAACACAGCACAAAGATACCTGATTCTATCAGAAAACAACAGGAAGGCAACCGTGGTGGATCAACCTCAGTCTTATTCCAGTCACCCAGACAGATTCACTGATTACTGTCAGGTTCTGAGTAGAGAGAGTCTGACTGGACGTTGTTACTGGGAGGTGGAGTGGAGCGAGACACATGTTTACATAGCAGTCTCATACCAGAACATCATCAGAGCAGGCAAGGGGTGTGAGTGTAATTTTGCACGTAATGACAGATCTTGGGCCTTAGATTGTTCTCAAAATGGTTTTACCTTTTGGCACAACAACATCTCAACCTCCATCTCAGGTCCAGTTTCCTCCAGAGTCGGAGTGTACCTGGATCACAGAGCAGGTATTCTGTCCTTCTACAGCGTCTCTGGATCCATGACTCTGATCCACAGAGTCCAGACCAGATTCACTGAGCCGCTGCTGGCTGGCTTTAGGTTTTATTACAGTGGACACAGAGCAGAGTTCTGCAAGCTTAGAAAGAATGAACTCTAGGTTCAGACTCTTGTCTTGAATTTCTATTCTCTGACTTTTTTATTCATTCTTGGTGTTGTATCTCTTACCTGTGACCTTTTTCACTGAAATAGTTTATCATCATTATAAGTAGTTGAAGAAGTGAAACCAGCTCTTTGAGTCTGTCCTGTTTTGATCAAATTTGAGATGCTGTTGCTGCTCAGCTGCTCATTCTACTGTTTGTGGGCTTAATGTTGGCGCACAAGACGTAACCGACAGAACCCGGTTAAAGGATTTTCAAAATAAAAGATCCTCTAGACTCAACACATAAAACGGAAGTATTTAATTATTTCTTGGGCGGCTCAGTACCAATTGGTCCACGGACCGATATCAGTCCACGGCCCAGGGGTTGGGGACCACTGCTTTAAACTATTTCTCCTTTCAGACCGTAAGTCTGACATTCCCCCTTTTTCTTCCTGCTTTCATGCAGTACCAGTCATTCCACATTCAACCTTTTCCTAGAAGTGACAGCTGGGGTAGTAAATACGTAGGTGCCAGACCTGACAGACAACATTCTTTAATAAACAAAAGCTTAGAATATATTCTCACAAGGTGAAACTCACAGTCAGTTTGACTGGAGAAATGGAGCAACGTCTTATGGACCAGGAGACATTCTCTTGTTCGATCTGCCTGGATCTATTGAGTAATCCAGTGACTACTTCCTGTGGACACAGCTACTGTTTCACCCGCATTAAGATTCACTGGGATCAAGAGGATCAGAGAGGAATCCACAGCTGCCCTCAGTGCAGAAGGACTTTTAAAACAAGACCTGACCTGTGTAAAAACACCATCCTGTCAGCTTTAGTGGAGCAACTAAAGAAGACTGGACCCCAAGCTGCTCCTGCTGATCACCGTTATACTGGACATGAAGATGTGGCCTGTGATTTCTGCACTGGGAGAAACCTGAAAGCCATCAAGTCCTGTTTAGTCTGTCTGGCCTCTTACTGTGAGAAACACCTTCAGCCTCATTATGATGTGGCTCCTTTAAAGAAACACAAGCTGGTGGAGCCGTCCAAGAACCTCCAGGAGAACATCTGCTCTAAGCATGGTGAGGTGATGAAGATGTTCTGCCACACTGATCAGAAGCGTATCTGTAGTCTCTGTTTACTAGATGAACATAAAGGCCACAACATAATTTCAGCTGCAGCAGAAAGGACTGACAGGCAGAGAGAGCTGGAGGAGAGACGAGGAAACATCCAGCAGAGAATCCAGGACAGAGAGAAAGATGTGAAGCTGCTTCAACAGGAGGTGGAGGCCATCAATCACTCTGCTGATAAAACAGTGGAGGACAGTGAGAAGATCTTCACTGAGCTGATCCGTCTCCTCCAGAAAAGAAGCTCTGATGTGAAGCAGCAGATCAGATCCCAGCAGGAAACTGAAGTGAGTCGAGTCAAAGATGTTCAGGAGAAGCTGGAGCAGGAGATCACTGAGCTGAAGAGGAAAGACGCTGAGCTGGAGCAGCTCTCACACACAGAGGATCACAACCAGTTTCTCCTCAACTACCCCTCACTGCCAGCACTCAGTGAGTCTACACACTCATCCAGCATCAACATCCGTCCTCTGAGACACTTTGAGGACGTGGCAGCAGCTGTGTCAGAGCTCAGAGAGAAACTACAGGACGTCCTGAGAGACTCATGGACAAACATCTCACTGATGGTCACTGAGGTGGATGTTCTACTGTCAGAACCAGAATCAGGACCAGAACCAACGACAAGAATTGGATTCTTGAGATATTCCTGTAAAATCACACTGGATCCAAACACAGCTCACAGATATCTGGAACTGTCCGAGGGGAACAGGAAGGTGACAAAAACAT
Source organism: Xiphophorus maculatus (assembly GCF_002775205.1). Lineage (NCBI taxonomy): Eukaryota > Metazoa > Chordata > Actinopteri > Cyprinodontiformes > Poeciliidae > Xiphophorus > Xiphophorus maculatus. The sequence goes on from NC_036448.1 coordinate 27,288,091, forward strand.
ATGAATCTGAGTCTCCTAGTCACCGAGACAGATTTACTGAATGTGAACAAGTTCTGAGTAAAGAGAGTCTGACTGGTCGTTGTTACTGGGAAGTGGAGTGGACAGACAGAAAAACTACTGTAGCAGTCGCTTACAAGAACATCAGAAGAAAAGGGAGAGGGAATCAGTGTAGATTTGGGTACAATGACAGATCTTGGGCATTAGATTGTTCCCAAAATAACAATCTTTTAAGCTCATTGAAGAGAAAGAATTATACATTTTTGCACAACAATAGTAAAACTTCCATCTTTTCTCCTGATTCTTCCACAATAGGAGTGTACCTGGATCACAGAGCAGGTATTCTGTCCTTCTACAGCGTCTCTGAATCCATGACTCTAATCCACAGAGTCCAGACCACATTCACTCAGCCGCTACATGCTGGAGTTTTGCTGCACTACTATGATGACTCTGCTGAATTCTGTCAACTTAAATAGAATAAACTGAGACCTTAATGTGTGTGATTATAGTGTGCAAAAAAGTTTTTATTTTATTAAAGTAATTGATTAGTTTCTTAAATGCATACTCTTACAAGAAAATTTCTTTAAAATTATTATAGCAGTAAAAACTGTAAATAAAATGACAAAAGATTCCTCAGGTTGAAAAAGTGAAATTAATTCTTTAATTCTGCTTGAACACATTTTGTTGAGTAACACATAAGAGAACAGTTACTGTCTTATTGTGAACTTTAGCTGATTTCATGTTTTGTTGATTTTTAGGAGCAGAAACTCCAGAATAAACTGTCATGTTGCTTCACTGTTTATCTCTGTTGGTGATGGGACACTGCCCCCTACAGGACAGCTGTTGTTGCTGAAGTCATTGTCATTTTCATAATTATTAGCTTTGCTGAATCGATGTACTGTATACAGTTGTTTTAACCCTTTTGAATAAAATTCTTAACAGTGTGATGATGTTTGTATTTGTGTGTTCATTGTAAATTTGAGTTTGTTTTCTGTGTAAATATTTAGTATAAACTTCAAATTTTTGTATTATTTTTTGCTGTAATTCTTTCTCAGTTCAAAAAACATCAATTCAACGTCAAATCAACATCAAACATCAAATAAATAACTCAATTTATTTTATTTTAACTAGTTTTGACATTTAACGTTTTGTAGTCCATTGGCAGAATATTTCACTTAAAATAAGACATTTTTCCCCTGTTGTAAGTGAAATAATCTGCCAATGGAACTAAAGCTTCCTATTATATTTAGAGAAATTGTTTAATTAAAACAAGCTCCTATTTCTGAAAATGTATTTGTAACTTAGTTTTGTCTTATTTTAAGTTTACCAAGATACTTTCTCTATAAACTAGATCAATTTTTTCTTGGTAAAATTTTGTGTTTGACATAAATGCTGCGAAGAGTGCAGAAAGAGTCGAAAAGAGAAGCTGAGAAATGTGAAGCTGGAAGCTGAAGTTCCAGCAGACTGTCTCTGCTGAGAAAGAGAAACAAGATAAACATGGAGCTTCACTAAATGCAAGTCAAACATTTTAACCAAACCCTGCTTTAAACTTCTTCTCCATTTTCTCCCTGACCGTCTGCTGTGTTCCTTCCTGATGCTGTTTGTTCTCTAATCTTCTCTAACGAACCTGATCAGGTTACACAGAATCCTGACTGCAAGTTGGTAGAACAGCTTTGGGATGAAATGCAGCAGAAACTGTACGCCATGCCTTCTTGTCCAACATCAGTGTCTGACCTCACAGATGCACTTCTGAAAGAATGATCAAAACGTTTCATAAAAACACATTTTTAAAAAAAAACTTTCCAGAAGAGTTGAAGTTGTTTTACCTGCAGTCACATGTTTACCTGACCTCATGTACAGTGGCATGCAAAAGTTTTCATATTCTGAACTTTTCCATATTTTCTCACATTACAACCACAACCATAAAAATATTTCATTAGAATTTAAAGTGACAGACAAACACAACGTGGTATACAATTGTGAAGCAGAACAAAAATTATTCAGACTTAGAAACATTTTACAAATGACTGCCAGTCTTTTAGGGTTTGTCTACTGACTGAATTTTTTGCCCATTCTTCTAATCTGACTGAGCTCAACCATTTTTTTTCCCTGCTGTTTCTGGTTCTAGGTTGGGTTTAGGTCTGGACTTTGACTAGGCCATTCTAACAGATGAATATGTTTTGTCTTAAAGCATTCCATTGTAGCTCTGTCTTGATGTTTAAGGTCATTATCATCCTTAAAGCTGGAGCTCCATCCCACTCTCAAGTCTTTAGACTCAACAGGTTTTCTTCCAAGATTGGCCTGAATTTGGCTCCATCCATCTTCACATCCAATTTACATCCATACTTGGGAAATTAAGTATGTTTTGGTTTTTATTCATATGATTATTTTTAGGTATTTTCTGCCAATTTCATAATTGTCTTGTTATTTTTACCTAGCTTAATTTTACTTCTTGTTTTATCATTTATCTCCTTGTGATGTTATGATTGTGAAACATTTTTGATCAGCTGAAGTTGCTGTAAATGTTCTATATAAATAAACTTTGACTTGACTTCACTTTTGTATTTCGGCCAAAAAGTTGAATTTTGTTCTGGTCTGACTAAATCTTTTTCTTCAACGTGTTTGCTGTGACCAACATGGCAAACTGCAAACAGGATTTCTTATGGTTTTATTTTAACAACGGCTTTTTTCTTGCCAGTCTTATAAATACAACATTAATGCAGTGATGGCTAATAGTCGGTCTGTGGACAGATTCCCACCTGAGCTGTGGATCATTTGGTGCAGAGTCTCCATGGTCTTCTTGGCTGCATCTCTGATCAGAGCTCTCCTTGTTCAGCCTGGAAGTTTAGGTGGACTTTGACTAGGCCTTGTCTTGGTGGGTTTACAATGTTGCCAGACTCTTTCCATTTCTGAAGGATTGATTGAACAGTGAAATGTTCAAATCTTGGGGAATCATTTTATGGCCGAAGCCTGATTTAAAAATCTCCATTGTTTTTCAGATGAGGTTCTTTTATATTCTGGATTTTTCGCATAAACGAACAATGAAAAAAATCAATGTGTTGTGGTTTTTTGTTCAAACACTTTAATTATTGACTTTGTTTGTGATAATCAGATTTATTTTGTCTCCCAGGAACCTGGCTGCAGCAGCAGGATTATCTTTACTGTGTATATTTTCACATTCCTTGAAATACTGGCTGATGTGGAAAGGACCTTCTGCCAGATTTATTGATTTATTGATTGCAAGTTAATATCTACAAATCTCTCGAATATCAAACTCAGACTTTTTTTATTCAAATTGCCGGGCACTAAAACCATTTCTGTTGGTTCTTTCACACCATTACTCTCGATTTTTATTTAAGATTTCTTACCTGACCTGGTAAATAAATTATAGAAACACTTTTCTGAACTGAACTGAATAAAATTGTTTATTATTTTACCCACTCAGAGTTTTAATCTCTTTTAACCTCTTCCTGTAATCAGTCCCTGAAAATCCTCATTTTTCTTTTTGCATTTAAACCCACCAGCTTCTCTTTATTCCCAGGTTTCTTTGTTTTCTCGCTTCCTGATCTGAAACTTGAATGTGGGTGAAACCAATGTTTGCTGAAGGTGAAAGCTGATTGGCTGCTGCTTCTCTACACTGAAACCTGATTGGTAGATCAGAGCTCAAAGTAGTTTCTGTTCTCAGAAAGTGAAACTCACAGTCATTGTGACTGAGAGGGAAAATGGCGCAGCAAGCAGTTCAGCTGGACCGAGAAACTTTCTCCTGTTCGATCTGTTTGGATCTACTGACGGATCCGGTGACGATTCCCTGCGGACACAGCTACTGTATGAACTGTATTAACAGCTTCTGGGATGAAAGTGAGCAGAAGAAAATCTATCACTGTCCTCAGTGTGTGAAAAGCTTCACACAGAGACCTGATCTGGAGAAAAACACCATGCTAGCAGCTTTAGTGGAGCAGCTGAAGAAGACTGGAGTCCAAGCTGCTGCTGATCAACGCTACACAGTACATGAAGATGTGGCCTGTGATTTCTGTACTGGAAGAAAACTGAAAGCCATCAAGTCCTGTTTAGTCTGTCTGGCCTCTTACTGTGAGAAACACCTTCAGCCTCATTATGATGTGGCTCCTTTAAAGAAACACAAGCTGGTGGAGCCGTCCAAGAACCTCCAGGAGAACATCTGCTCTAAGCATGGTAAGGTGATTGATATCTTCTGCCGCAAGGATAAGAAGTGTATCTGTTATCTCTGCTCTGTGGATGAACATAAAGGCCACAACACAGTGTCAGCTGCAGCAGAAAGAGCTGAAAGGCAGAGAGAGCTGGAGGTGAAACAAAAGAAAATTCAACACTTGATTCAGGACAGAGAGAAAGATGTGAAGCTGCTTCAACAGGAGGTGGAGGCCATCAATCACTCTGCTGATAAAACAGTGGAGGACAGTGAGAAGATCTTCACTGAGATGATCCATCTCCTCCAGAAAAGAAGCTCTGATGTGAAGCAGCAGATCAGATCCCAGCAGGAAACTGAAGTGAGTCGAGTCAAAGATGTTCAGGAGAAGCTGGAGCAGGAGATCACTGAGCTGAAGAGGAAAGACGCTGAGCTGGAGCAGCTCTCACACACAGAGGATCACAACCAGTTTCTCCTCAACTACCCCTCACTGCCAGCACTCAGTGAGTCTACACACTCATCCAGCATCAACATCCGTCCTCTGAGACACTTTGAGGACGTGGCAGCAGCTGTGTCAGAGCTCAGAGAGAAACTACAGGACGTCCTGAGAGACTCATGGACAAACATCTCACTGATGGTCACTGGGGTGGATGTTTCACTGTCAGAACCAGAATCAGGACCAGAACCAACGACAAGGGCTGGATTCTTAAAATATTCCTGTAAAATCACACTGGATCCAAACACAGCTCACACAATGCTGGTTCTGTCAGAGGGGAACAGGAAGGTGACATTGATGGATAAACATCAGATTTATCCAAGTCACCCAGACAGATTCACTGATTTGTGTCAGGTTCTGAGCAGAGAGAGTCTGACTGGACGTTGTTACTGGGAGGTGGAGCAGGATGGTTATGTAGCAGTCGCATACAAAAATATCAGCAGAGTAGGAAGCGGGGATGAATGTAGATTTGGTTTTAATGACAAATCTTGGGTACTAACAGGTGCTGAATTTTATCATAACAACATCATGGAGAAAACTGATTATTCAGTTTCCTCCATGGAGGAAAATGATTATCCAGTTTCCCCCGTAGTGGGAGTGTACCTGGATCACAGTGCAGGTATTCTGTCCTTCTACAGCGTCTCTGAAACCATGACTCTGATCCACAGAGTCCAGACCACATTCACTCAGCCGCTACATGCTGGAGTTTATGGTTCTGCAGAGTTCTGTAAGCTTAAATAATATTGAGAATAATATTCTCTGTTTACCAAGTTACTTACTCTCAAGTCTCTGCATTATATGTTAATTTCTTTAATTCGTTGTTTTTTGTTGTTTGTTTATATGTGATCGACTATTAGAAATTAGCCACGGTGATCATGTGATTTTTATTTTATTGAATTTGTGTTATTGCTGTTTCTGTATTTCTGTGACATTTTCTACTTTTCACAAAAAGTAATCTTCAATTTTTTTATGTGCTAGTGCCTCGTCTAAATATTCACTGTACATTAAGTTATGTTTAGTTTAGTGTTTGTCCTCCAAGATATTTTTGTGCCTTTATATCATAATTGTATGAATCTCTTGAGGGATAGAGTCTGATGCGTATCACCACAGATCTGTGCATCATTAAAACATCCCTTTGTTCAGATTTCAGCCCATGTGGAACTTCTCTCTAAAAATACAATGTGATAGAAATATCAAAAGTATATTAAGACATATTAGAAGGATTGTTAATTTTGTCATTAATACATCACATCTGTTAAGCCCAATAAATAAACTGATTTAAAACGAACTGTATAATGTGTTTTCCTAGACTACTAAATGCTGCTGTTGTCAAAATCAGCAAACCATTGAGGGATCACTGCTGCAGGCTTTAGCATCATCACTGATGAAAAAATAATTAGTAATTTCTGCAATTACTCTTTCATACAGATAACCTTTCATTATAAGGACTTTTTATCAAGCTGAAGTCTCTAGTGTAGATGGAAATAAATATAAAATAAATATGTTCAAAAATCAAATTTTCATGATGTTGGGTCACTTCTAACTTTTCATCACTGTAGCTTAGGAATCCAAATCTTGAGTTTGTCCTTTTGTCTAAATTACATCATTAACATTTAATAATGATCTTCAATTTTTTAATATTAATTACATTTTATATTTTAACATTTAATTCACCATCCACAAATCTGCTAAAGGCTGATTTATGTTGATTTGAAAATTTATCAATTATGACATTTGCCCCTTAAGAGTAATAATTAACTATTTATGCTGTAAAAACAGGAGATTAAAACCAGTTAATGTTAAATTTCTAAATGAATCAAAATATGTTTTTGTTTCTATGATGTAAAAGTTTACACTTGTTTTTCTGTGTTTTCATAATGTCCCCTCCTTCATTATAAATTACACTAAATATGCTTTGAAGAAAACAAGTTATCTCGCATAAAACATTCATAGCACTACTAAAAACTGCTAAAGCTAGCATTTATTTATACCTTTAATTTTAAAACATTGTTCAATTCTGGTCTCAATGAACCACCTGCTTCAAAACGGCTGACCCGTCCAAACAATGACCTTCGACATGATTTTTGTCAACATGTTAGAGATGAACAGGAACAGGAGAAGTGCCTTTAAAGAGTTTGGGAGTAAAAGGAGCACAGCGCCACCTAGTGGCTCACAGAGCGATTAGCCAAAACTGCAAGAGCAGCATATTAACCTCTGAACTGCCTGGATGGATTCCTAGAAAAACTCACAACTTTTTAGATTGTTGGATTTTATTTAGATGTTTTTGCCTTTGTTGTGTTTTTTTAACTGCATTTGGTGCCTTTACTTTGTTTTTTTCCATCAATGCATTGTCCCTCTTCTGCAAATAAAATAAAATAATTGAAATAAAACTTAAAACACATGAATCCTGGAGTGTTTGAAGACATCAGGGATCTACTGATAGCAGCTTTTCACAACCTGCTTAACTGAAGGCAAAATGTCAGTTCCCTCTAAGCGATTGTCTCTAAGGGCCTAAATGTTGAAAATATTGGTTTAGTCCAAGTAAAAAAAAAATGAATTATTGAAATGTTTTCTAAAGAACTAAAAGTGCAGGAATTTATCATCCTAGACTAAAACAGGACCTGCTTTGAGCTGCTTTTGGACCATAATAAATGAAACACTAACCAACATTTTGATGTGTAATGAAAGCACTTCGACAAATTTAATGTTTAAATTGTTGATTTTTGTATTTTAATGATATAAAGCACTTTGAACTGTCTTGTTACTGAAATGTGCTATGCAAATAAAATTTGATTGATGTTTGATTGACGTCAGTTTATTCTGCCAGAATCAATAGTTCTGCTTACTGTGACTCCGTCAATGCTTTCTGGAAAATCAAAAGGCTAAGCAATAAAAACATTCAGTTTAATGTTAACTTCAATCTAAAAATAAAAACTTCATTAATCCCAAAGAGAAACTAACAGCTGCTGTGCCTCAAACTTCAAGTTTCTTCAAAGGTCGACTTTAAATGCTGATGACTGAGAGTAGAAAGTTCTTCCTGTAGAGGTCAGTGTTACAGTGTTCTGAAGGAGCCTCTGACTGAAGAGACTCTTGTTGTTCACCAGACTGATGAAGAGGATTCATGTTCTTCATCTCTAAATGATCCAGCCTCACATTCACACTCAGGATCTGCAGTCAGCCCAGCAAGTAAGATATGATCTGGATCTAACTAACATCAATAATGGAGATTTCAGAGCAGATACAGAATTTATTTCTCAGTTTCCAGTTTTACAGAGAAAAAGTAACTATTAATCTCTCATGCCTAAGAACTTTACTCAGCACATTTGATCAAAATCTTTGTGAGAAGTTTCCTTTTTATTTTTGGGTTTATTACAAACCACCAAACAGTTTTTAGTCCTACTTGTGTCCCAGTTTCAAATTTTAACATTAATCTCCTTTAACCAGCAGCACTTTTTGCATTTTTTGGGGTGAGGGTTATAACGAGCTGCAGTATAGGAGACACTGTGGAGCTTTTTTCACATCACTGTCTATACATGTGAATTTTTATGAAAACTGCATTTTGGGTAATGTTTAGGCCTCCATGAAAGCAGCTTATTTGACAGAAGTAGAAGATAATGAAATTTATTTGCAGGAATCAAATCTGATAATTATTTACTGTTTTCCAAGCTGAGATTTTACTCCATCCAAACACAGAGATTTACCAAATTCCCCAAATCTCTTTCTAATTTTATTCACTATACATTGTAAAACGTTCCATTGTTTGCAGATTTGGATTTAAATATGCTTTTAAAACAAAAGTATATTTATTAAAGTTATAAAACACAGTAAACAATTTAAACATTACATTTAGTGAAGTGCCGTTGTTAAATGTTTCATTTATAATGTTTTAAAAGCAACTCTGACCAGGTGGGTTTTTAGCCTTGATTTAAAGGCACTCAGTGTTTCGACTGTTTTGCAGTAACTGGAAGTTTGTTCCAGATTTGTGGTGCATAGAAGCTGAATGCTGCTTCTCCATGTTTGGTTCTGGTTCTGGGGATGCAGAGCAGAACCAGAACCAGAAGACCTGAGAGGTCTGGAAGGTTGATACAACAACAGCAGTAGAGAACAATCGTTCTGTATGTGGAGAGTCTTGGGACAGTAAAATAAAAAGAAAGATCAGATCATCTGTTCTTAGTTACACCCTAAAAACGCTCCCAGTCACTCCTTCATATTTATTGTTGCCGCCTCTTTAAACATGAAGATGGGTGTGAACAACATGCTGGGACAGGCAGGTTCAGGTTTGTTCACCTTATTCACTCATTGGTGAAACACATCTGTGGTGCGTCTCTTGCTGTGAACAGAAAATGGAGCAGAAAGAAAATCAGCTTAACCAGAGAAAATTCTGCTGTTCGATCTGTTTGGATCTACTGAAGGATCCGGTGACGATTCCCTGTGGACACAGCTACTGTATGAACTGTATTAAAACCTTCTGGGATAAAGAGGATCAGAAAAGAATCCACAGCTGCCCTCAGTGCAGAAAAACCTTCACACGGAGGCCAAATCTGAAGAAAAACTTCATGTTAGCTGAATTATTAGAAGATCTAAAGAAGATTGAACTCCAAGCTGCTCCTGCTGATCACCGCTATGCTGGACCTGAAGATGTGGCCTGTGATTTCTGCACTGGAAGAAAACTGAGAGCCATCAAGTCCTGTTTAGTCTGTCTGGCCTCTTACTGTGAGAAACACCTTCAGCCTCATTATGATTCAGACACATTTAAGAAACACAAGCTGGTGGAGCCGTCCAAGAACCTCCAGGAGAACATCTGCTCTAAGCATGGTAAGGTGATTGATATCTTCTGCCGCACTGATCAGAAGTGTATTTGTTATCTCTGCTCTGTGGATGAACATAAAGGCCATGTCACAGTGTCAGCTGCTGCAGAAAGGACTGAGAGGCAGAGAGAGCTGGAGGAGAGACGAGGAAACATCCAGCAGAGAATCCAGGACAGAGAGAAAGATGTGAAAGAGCAAAAAGAGAAAGTTGTGTTCATAAATCGCTCTGCTGATAAATCAGTTGAAGCATGTGAGAAGATCTTTATTGATCTGATACAATTGATCCAACAAAAAAGCTTAGATGTGAAGAAATACATTAAATCAGAGCAGGAAGCCGACATAAGACTTCATGAAAATATACAGAACTGTTTGGAGCAGGAAATCACTGAGCTGAAGAAGAAAGACACTGAACTGAAGCAGCTCTTAGTTACAGAGGACAACATCCAGTTTCTGAATAATTACATCCCAGAAACAAAAATCTCCATTCAAGAGCCCTACATGAGATTTCTTCATTGTTGGGATGAATGGTTCCTCAATGATGTAAAAGCAGCTGTCTCAGAGGCTGAAAGTACAGTTGAGCAAATTGTGAATAACAAATGGATGGAGATTTCCCTGAAGGAGATTAATTCAGAGGCTTCATCATCAACTCCCACAGAGGGACTGGTGGACAGAAATGAACTCTTGAAGTATTCACAGGAGCTAACACTGGACTCAAAGACAGCAAACAGATATTTGTCTGTCACAAGAAAAAGAGCAGTAAAGAAGGACACAGAACAATTTGAAGACGACCATGAACGGTTTGAATATTGCTGCCAAGTGTTGAGTAAAGGCTCTCTGAGTCGATGTTCTTACTGGGAGGTGCAGAGCTCTGGTAGATTCACAGTGGCTGTTGCATACAAGGATATCAAGGAAACAGGCCGACTATGGAACTACATACTTGGGAAAAATGAAAACTCCTGGGCTCTGGAGTGCTGCCGACTCATGTATGTATTCAGACACAACAAAACTCTGACTCTGATCTCGGCTCCTTATTCAGCTACAATAGGCGTGTTCCTGGATCACAGAGCAGGTATTCTGTCCTTCTACAGCATGCCTGACACTATAAGTTTCTTCCGCAGAACTCAGTTCGGCGCCTGTAAAACCATGACTCTCCTCCACACAGTCCAGACCAGATTCACTCAGCCGCTGCTGGCTGGAATACGACTGTATGAAACTGGAGACTCTGCTGAGTTCTGTCAATTCAAAGGTCAAAAAGCTCCCTGAGTTTTAATGTGAGAGAAAGAAAAGCCTGATACCTGCAGGGAAATGATATAATGGTAACTAACAGCTGTACTCATTAAGAAAAATGTTCCAAATAATCTGTGTGGACCTGAAAAGAACCAGAACTCTTAACCAGGTCCCAATCAGTTACAGGTTACTGTTTAAAGCTCAGGAATATCTGACAGGAACAACATTTAGACATCATCAGACAGACATAATGTTTGTTAATTATACATGAGTAACTCCAAACTGTTACAGTTATGTCCAGTAAAAAGAAACATGTTGGTCTGATTGTAATTAAACATCAATCTCTAAGAGGTATGAATACTTATGAGCCTTCCTGTTGTGCTGAAATCTGATTTTTAGCTGATTCGGTTCAATATGAGCTTTAATATTATATTTGAAAACTGGTTTGTGGGGATTTTTTGAGAAATTGTAAATTAAATCATCAATGCTAATAAAAATGTTTAATTTCTTAACATGGATGTTATTCTGTGAATTCAGGAAACTGAGGCAATGATGGCATTTTTATGAACTTGTATTCCTGTTACTTAAATCATAAGTAGATTGTTTAGTTTTAAACCTCTGGAGTTTTTTCTGTCAAATGATTTGTAACATAAAATCTCATAACTGCTTTCTTCTGTTCTTTATATACCGGTTCTCTGAATATCTCCATGTTAATGTTGTAATTTGCATAAATGTGAATCAAAATAAAGTGTGAACATAGAAGTTGTCTAGAAAAATAAAATCTGTAATTCTTTGATTTATGAGTTTAATCTATTCTAATATCAGCAACTCCTTCAATAATTTCTTCCTTTCAGTTTATTCTGACAGATTTTGCTGCTTCATGGCGGCCATTTTAAAAACCTCTCCATGTTGTTTTCTAGCTCTACAAACATTGAGCATCCCTCAACTCTGTGAGGTTTTTCTAAAAACAATCAGTGAACCTGGAAAATAAATCTCAGCTTCATGGGAATTTAACCTGCTGACAGTTTCTGCAGGAGATTTTATTGACTTCAATAAAATGATAAATGAAAGCAGTTCTTTGATCCTTTCATGTTTGAACTCATTTCGTTGAGTCCTGACATGCATGAAAGGACAAATACATCACTGTGGACTTGAGCTGATTTCATGTCTCTGTTTGGTTTTTAAGAGGAGAAACTTTATTGTAAAGTTTGAATCCAGATTTTATTTTCTTCATTAAACATATTTAGTTACATTTTAGCATCTGTATCAGTTTAAATTTATTGGATCCAGAAAAAGGTCAAGGAATCTCATATCAGTTGCTCAATTTTATTCAGATCATTTCAGACCCTAAAAGCTTCTTGGTTGGATCAAACATTAATTTTAGTTACAAAACTGTTCAAAGTTCAGAAAAGAAACTTTATAGCTCTGTTTTATATTACAGTCAATTGAGTTTATTTTATAGCACATTTCAGTAACAAAGCCCTTCAAAGTGCTTTAAATCATAAAAGTATATGTTCTGTTTTATATTGTTCGAAGTGTTTAAAACTGTTCAAAAGTCACATAAGTGATGTTACGGATTTTTCTAATAATAAATTCTCTTCTACCGAAGATGGCGATAAGAGTTTCTTCTTTTCTGCCTAATTTTGTCTGAACTTGATAATTACAAAAACAATAAACGATGTGAAAGTAGCTAGAGATAAAAGATAGTTTCACACCCAGACAGTCAGTGGAGGTTTTAGCAAGTCTAGACTTCATTTCAGTTGCATTCAGTAAAGGTTTTATTATGATGCAATAAAAGCCTAGTTAGGTAGAAGCAGGCTCTTACTGTGGGAATTACAACAACCTGCTGCTGCTTGGTGACAAATAATTAACAAATAGTACAATATAAAACCAGAAATCCTATAAAGCACAAAGGATTATTGCCAAAGACTTTGGTTCAACAAAACTGTTCATTTTGATCACTTCAGTTCTTCCTCATGGGAGAACTGACTGGGTGTGTTAAAAAGCTTTCAAAAGACACAGGTGAGGAACTTGACTGCTTTGCACAGAGTCCTGATTCAACCTGACAGAAAACCTCATGCATGAATTAGAGTTGAGACTGTAGCCATGCCTTCTCGTCCAGCATCAGTGTGAGACCTCAGAAAGCCACTTTTGGAAGAATGGCTTTAAAACACACTTAAACTTTGCAGAGAGACTCCCCAGTGGAGTTGAAGTTATTTTAGATGGAAATGCCAGAACAGCATCAAAAGAGCCCAATGCATTAAGAGTGGGATGTTACCCAAGTTCATACTGATGTAAATGCAAACGATCCAGCAGTGATGGGTAGATAGTATATATATAGCCAACCGACCTGACAGCAACCATAATGGAGCCGTATTAATGCAGTGTTACCTAAAATATTCCACAAATAAAACTTCTTTCAGAAATTTTGTTTATTGGTTCATTTAGATTATTATTATTATTATTATTATTATTATTATTATTATTATTATTATTATTATTATTATTATTATTATTATTAATCAATGTTTTGGGGGTCTTTCTACCGATTATTAGTAGTTTTTCATATAGAATATGATGAGAAGCAGACAGTTTTTCAGCGTCGACATCTATGATCAACCTCATGGTGTTTTAAAAATTGGCTTTGGTTGGAATCTTGGCAGGATTGTTTTACCCTAACTTAGCTGTTCCTGTTTAGACAGGCTTGTTGTTTGAATAACTAAGTTCTGCTGTTGAGGTTCAGTGAATCCCAGCTACCTGATCTTATCCAGGACTATTCTATTAGACTTCAGTGAAACAGATCCCTGCATTTAAACACAGCAGCTCCTCTCTCTAACCACAGGTCTCCTTGTTATCTCACCTTCAGATCTGAACTTTGAAGCTGGGTGGAACCAATATCTACTGAAGGTGAAAGCTGATTGGCTGCAGCCTCGCTGCACTGACATGTATGTGGTTGATCAAAACTCAAAGTAGATTCTGTTTTTATGAATTCAGACTTACACCCTCACTGGAGCTGAGATGGAACAACAGGCGGAGAACATTTGCTCTCATCATGGTGATGAGATGATCTTTCCATTGGTGGAACATAAAGGTCACAACCCAATGTCAGGTGCAGCAGGAAGGCCTGAGAGCCAGAGAGCGCTGGAGGAGAGACGAGGAAACAACCAGCAGAAAATCCAGGGCAGAGACAAAGATTTCTCCTGTTCGATCTGTCTGGATCTACTGAAGGATCCGGTGACGATTCCCTGTGGACACAGTTACTGTATGAACTGTATTAAAATCTTCTGGGATGAAGAGGATATGAGAGGGATCTGCAGCTGTCCTCAGTGCAGGGAGACATTCTTACCTAGACCTGTATTAAAGAAGAACATCATGTTAGCATCTTTAGTGGAGAAGCTGAAGAAGACTGGACTCCAATCTGCTCCTGCTGACCACTGCTATGCTGGACCTGAAGATGAGGCCTGTGATTTCTGTACTGGAAGAAAACTGAAAGCCATCAAGTCCTGTTTAGTCTGTCTGGCCTCTTACTGTGAGAAACACCTTCAGCCTCATTATGATGAGACTCAATTAAGGAATCACAAGCTGGTGGAGCCGTCCAAGAACCTCCAGGAGAACATCTGCGCTCGTTACAGCACAGTATCAGCTGCAGCAGAAAGGACTGAGAGGCAGAGAGAGCTGGAGGAGAGACGAGGAAACATCCAGCAGAGAATCCAGGACAGAGAGAAAGATGTGAAGCTGCTTCAACAGGAGGTGGAGACCATCAATCACTCTGCTGATAAAACAGTGGAGGACAGTGAGAAGATCTTCACTGAGCTGATCCGTCTCCTCCAGAAAAGAAGCTCTGATGTGAAGCAGCAGATCAGATCCCAGCAGGAAACTGAAGTGAGTCGAGTCAAAGATGTTCAGGAGAAGCTGGAGCAGGAGATCACTGAGCTGAAGAGGAAAGACGCTGAGCTGGAGCAGCTCTCACACACAGAGGATCACAATCAGTTTCTCCTCAACTACCCCTCACTGCCAGCACTCAGTGAGTCTACCAAATATTCCAGCTTCTCTTTCCTTCTTCCATACTTTCAGGACATGACAGATGCTGTGTCAACGTTCAGAGAAAAACTACAGAACCTTCTGAAAGACTCATGGAAAAACATCCCAATGACAGTCACTAAGGAGAATATTTTACTGCCGGAACCAAAACCAGAACAACAACCAACAGGAAGGGCTGGATTCTTAAAATATTTGTGTGACATCACACTGGATCCAAACACAGCACACCGTTATCTATTACTATCAGAGGGGAACAGGAAGGTGGTAGTGATGGAACAACATCCGTCTTATTCTAGTCACCCAGACAGATTCACTCATTGTTATCAGGTTCTGAGTAGAGAGAGTCTGACTGGACGTTGTTACTGGGAGGTGGAGAGGAGCAGTAGAGTTTATGTTGCAGTCGCATACAAGAATATCAGCAGAGCAGGAGGCAGGAGTGAAAGTGGATTTGGTGGTAATGACAAATCCTGGGCATTAAATTGTTACCAAAACAATTCTGAATTTTGTCACAACAATGAGTCAACTCCCATCTCAGGTCCAGTTTCCTCCAGAGTCGGAGTGTACCTGGATCATGAAGCAGGTATTCTGTCCTTCTACAGCGTCTCTGAATCCATGACTCTGATCCACAGAGTCCAGACCAGATTCACTGAACCGCTACACGCTGGGATTTGGGTTTGTAATATTGGAGGTTCTGCTGAGTTCTGTAAACCAAATGGGCAGAATCCACTGGAGGTCTAGTGAGTTTGGTTCTAAGTTTTACTCCTCAAGCAGATTATTTTGATGATCATTGTTGTTTTTGTTTTTTTGTCTAAACTGCTCCGAAATTAATAGTCAGAGCTTCCAGCGTTTGTTTTCTTCAAATCTGATGTTCTGGGTTTGATCAATTTGTTCATTTTTCAACATTATTGTTTGAAACAGATGATAAGCACAAGAATATTTACTCTTTGTTGCTTTTAGCACAAAAGATTGTGAACAGATTAGGATAAAACTGTCATGTTGCTTCACTGATTAGCTGTTGGTGATGGAATGCTGCCCTCTACAGGACAATCGTTTTGTTACATGACGGAATCCAGAAATTGGGGCCTGCCATGCAAAGCAATGGCAGTTGGGGCCTGCCATGCAAAGCAATGGCAGGAACCTATTGCTATTCTCCCAATTCTTTATTTTTCATCCGTAACCGTTAATGCGGCTCATACCGCTGGGTGCACACCTACAAATGAGGTATCAAAACGTGCAGAAAATTCACGCCATTGGAGCTATTACTCTTGGTGGGATTTGGGCTTAACGTGGCGACATAATTTGCAAAAAACTACGAAAAAAACCCCATTATAAGTCAATGGGAAAAATCCTAGAAATACCCTATTTTTGAGGATTTTCTGTGTCGTCACAAATTCACGTAGAAATGCCATTCAAATTTCATTTTGTAGATACGTCTGTGATCTCTTCGAAAGTGAAGACGGCTCGTCGATACCAGTTACGGTTTGCCCACAATTTGTCTCTAAGCGACCCAAAGTTTCTCATTTTTCCGAAAATTAGAGTGAGAGCCAGGGCCTTTAGATCTCGGCTAGAGTGAGAAATGAAGAGATTTTTTGAGCCCAAAATAATTTTGAAATCGCCATCACGCCCACAAATATCGCACGATTGGTATCAAAATCGGTCCTGACATTGATACACATGTCTGCTCCGGTAAAATGTTTTCGAAATTTATCTAGACCGTACGGTTTTCTGTCACGGTGCTTCAGAGCAAAGTCATGCGACAGGATTTTCTAGGCTGTCTCAGGCTCTTTCACTAACAGTTCACACCTTGGTGAGAAACTTATTTAACATAGCAACGGAACTCAAGAGGCTATTGGCTGCTGGTTAGGACTACAAATACGCATCACTGTAGTTCTAACTATAGTGGAACGCTCAGTTGAAACAGATCAGGACTGAACTGGCCTTTAGAACTACTTGCTGCTATGGGCTGTATATAACTGATTTAACTCAGTAACTGTTACACATGGGATTAGTTTGGAACTTTAAAATTAAGCATAATAATAATTTCAAAATAAAAGCCTTGAATATTTTTACATCATGTAATTGCTCTTTTTGGCTTTATATAACTGATTTAACCCAATGACTGTTATACATGGGATTAGTTTGGCCCTTTGAAATGAAGTTTAACAAAAATTCCAAAATAAAAGCCTTGAATATTTTTACATCATGTAATTGCTCTTTTTGGCTTTATTTGACTTTTTCATCCAAAGCACTGTTACACATGGTATTAGTTTGGCCCTTTGAAATGAAGCATCCTGCAAATTTCAAAATAAAAGCCTTGAATATTTTTACATGACGTAATTGCTCTTTTTGGCTTTATTTGACTTTTTCATCCAAAGCACTGTTACACATGGTATTAGTTCAGAACTTTAAAATGAAGCATCCTGCAAATTTCAAAATAAAAGCCTTGAATATTTTTACATGATGTAATTGCTCTTTTTGGCTTTATTTGACTTTTTCATCCAAAGCACTGTTACACATGGTATTAGTTCAGAACTTTAAAATGAAGCATACTGAAAATTTCAAAATAAAAGCCTTGAATATTTTTACATGACGTAATTGCTCTTTTTATCTTTATTTGACTTTTTCATCCAAAGCACTGTTACACATGGTATTAGTTCAGAACTTTAAAATGAAGCATACTGAAAATTTCAAAATAAAAGCCTTGAATATTTTTACATGACGTAATTGCTCTTTTTGGCTTTATTTGACTTTTTCATCCAAAGCACTGTTACACATGGTATTAGTTTGGCCCTTTGAAATGAAGCATACTGAAAATTTCAAAATAAAAGCCTTGAATACTTTTACATGACGTAATTGCTCTTTTTGGCTTTATTTGACTTTTTCATCCAAAGCACTGATAAACATAGGATTAGTTTGGCACTTTGAAATGAAGCTTAACAAACATTTCAAAATAAAAGCCTTTAATATTTTTACATCAACTACTTGTGTTTTGAGCATTATATAACTATTTTAACCCAAGGACTATTACGCATGGGATTAGTTTGGCCCTTTGAAATGAAGTTTAACAAAACTTCCAAAATAAAAACCTTGACAACATTTTAAATCATACTGAATGGTGCACGTCCACCTTACTTAACGTTCTTGTGATTCTCAGCATGCTATTGATTACGTTGCAGCGTTCTTTAGCATCGATGCCAATTTGTAGCGTGACAACGCCGGGCCCAAACCGACGGGCACGCCTTGGCAGGCCCCGGCTAAATTTCTTCCGAAATTTTCTAGTTGTTCATTATTGCTTCATTATTATTACTTATATAGAATGAATCAGTGTTTTTAATCACTAAATAAAATTCTAATTTGATTTTTTCTGTATTTGTGTGATTTCTATCCTGTAAATATAAAAACTGAATCCAGACTCCCAGGATCTTCTCATTCAAACCTGTTCAGCTTCAACTCCTCATGTTCCAGCCTGAACTGCTTCCATTCAAATAAATGTAACTATTAAATAATAAAAGCATTCATCAGCTTTAAAGCATCATTGTCACTGAGAAACAAACACAGTGAGTTACAGAGGGAAATTTCAGTCTTCTGGAGACAAACATTTCCTTCAGGACTTTTATGATTCATAATGATCCTCAGTCATCATCAGACGGAACCAGAACATTTCAGCCTTTTGGGACTGAAAATGTTTTGGATGAAATTATTCATAAAGAAAATGAAAATCTGAAGTTCCATTATGATACTTTAACTCCAGCACATCCTGGAGCTTTTTAGAGACCAGATTAGGAATATGAATTGTTTATCATCATATTTAAACATCTGAGGGGAAGGTAGTTGAAACATAAAACAGAATCAGGCTAAATCTGTTTCTAACATATTTTGTTTTTGGCTTACCTTCCTGTTTGCCCTCATGGTGTAAATTACATGGAGATAGGGTAAACTCTTCCAACTAATCTCATGTTCAATTCCCCTTCTGTTTATTTGTACATTAATACTTTGAATTTTTAGATTAGATTTCTTACCTGACTAGGTGTTAAATAAAACATAAATAAGCTCTACTGAACTGAATGTAATTACAATACCCACTGAGAGTTTTAAACTCAAACTGGTCCTCTTTCTGGAATAAATATCTGAATTTACTCCACTTTCTTACTGTTTTAAAACCTTGAAACTCTTCTTTATTCCTAGTCTTCCTTTTAGGCAGGGTGGAGCCAACATTTACTGAAGGTGAAAGCTGATTGGCTGCAGCCCCTCTGCACTGAAAACTGATTGGAAGATAAGAGCTTAACCTGTTTCTGTTCTCAGAAAGTGAAACTCACACAGTCACTGTGAGTGAGAGTAGAAATGGCGCAGCAAGCAGTTCAGCTGGACCGGGAAACTTTCTCCTGTTCGATCTGTTTGGATCTTCTGACAGATCCGGTGACGATTCCCTGTGGACACAGCTACTGTTTCAAATGCATTAAGGGTCACTGGGATCAAGAGGATCAGAAAAGAATCCACTGCTGTCCGCAGTGCAGGAAAACCTTTATACCGAGGCCTGTCCTGGAGAAGAACACCATGCTAGCAGCTTTAGTGGAGCAGCTGAAGAAGACTGGACTCCAAGCTGCCCCTGCTGACCACTGCTATGCTGGACCTGAAGATGTGGCCTGTGATTTCTGCACTGGAAGAAAACTGAAAGCCATCAAGTCCTGTTTAGTCTGTCTGGCCTCTTACTGTGAGAAACACCTTCAGCCTCATTATGATTCAGCTACTTTTAAGAATCACAAGCTGGTGGAGCCGTCCAAGAACCTCCAGGAGAACATCTGCTCTAAGCATGGTAAGGTGATTGATATCTTCTGCCGCACTGATCAGAAGTGTATCTGCTATCTCTGCTCTATGGATGAACATAAAGGTCACAACACAGTATCAGCTGCAGCAGGAAGAGCTGAAAGTCAGAGAGAGCTGGAGGAGAGACGAGGAAACATCCAGCAGAGAATCCAGGACCGAGAGAAAGATGTGAAGCTGCTTCAACAGGAGGTGGAGGCCATCAATCACTCTGCTGATAAAACAGTGGAGGACAGTGAGAAGATCTTCACTGAGCTGATCCATCTCCTCCAGAAAAGAAGCTCTGATGTGAAGCAGCAGATCAGATCCCAGCAGGAAACTGAAGTGAGTCGAGTCAAAGATGTTCAGGAGAAGCTGGAGCAGGAGATCACTGAGCTGAAGAGGAAAGACGCTGAGCTGGAGCAGCTCTCACACACAGAGGATCACAACCAGTTTCTCCTCAACTACCCCTCACTGCCAGCACTCAGTGAGTCTACACACTCATCCAGCATCAACATCCGTCCTCTGAGACACTTTGAGGACGTGGCAGCAGCTGTGTCAGAGCTCAGAGAGAAACTACAGGACGTCCTGAGAGACTCATGGACAAACATCTCACTGATGGTCACTGGGGTGGATGTTTCACTGTCAGAACCAGAACCAAGGAGCAGAGATGGATTCTTAAAATATTCATGTAAAATCACTCTGGATCCAAACACAGCAAACACAATGCTGGTTCTGTCAGAGGGGAACAGGAAGGTTACATCAATGGATCAGCATCAGTCTTATCCTAGTCACCCAGACAGATTCACTCACTTCATTGAGGTTCTGAGTAACGAGAGTCTAACTGGACGTTGTTACTTTGAGGTGAAGTGGAGAAGTTTAGGGATTTATGTAGCAGTCGCATACAAGAATATCAGCAGAGCAGGAAGTGGAAATGAATGTAGATTTGGATATAATGACAGATCTTGGGCATTTTCTTCTTATGAAAATACTTTTAGTTTTGGTCACAACAACATCTGGACCTCCATCTCAGGTCCAGTTTCCTCCAGAGTCGGAGTGTACCTGGATCACAGAGCAGGTATTCTGTCCTTCTACAGCGTCTCTGGATCCATGACTCTGATCCACAGAGTCCAGACCAGATTCACTCAGCCGCTACATGCTGGAGTTTCTGTGTTTCCTGGAGGTTTTGCAGAGTTATGTAATAAAAAATAGTCAAAATCTACTAAAGATTCAGTTAGTTGGTTCTGATTTTTGGTTCTCCAGCTGACCTTTTTTCTTGATCATTGTTGTTTCAAAAATCAGTAGCCAGATTGCACTTGATTTTCTTCAAATCAGATTTTCTGGTTTTGTTGAATGTAATCATTTCTTGACGCTCCTCTTTAAAACAGATGATCAGCACAAGAATGTTTACGCTTGTTGTTTTTAGCACAAATTATTGTGGACAAATCAGAATAAAACAAGGTGCTGTGGTGGCGCAGAGTTTAGCTGTGCTTTTGGCGGGATGCTGCCCTCTACAGGAATATTGTGTACATGACATAGAGAAATTGTTTATTATTGCTTCATTATTTTTACTTACATAGAATGAATCTGTGTTTTTAATCTCTGAATAAAATTCTTATTTGGTTCTTTCTCTCTTTGTGTGTTTTCTGTACTGTACATATAAAAAACTGAATCCAGACTCCCAGGATCTCCTCACAATTCACATCTGCTCAACTCCAACTCCTCATGTTGCAGCCTGAACTGCTTCCATTTATACAAATTAAAGTATTAATTTCCACCATACAGAGAAACAAACACTGTGAGATACAGAGGGGAATTTCAGCCGTCTGGAAGCAAACTTTTTCATATTGATCCTCAACCATCATCAGACAGAACCAGAACATTTCAGCCTCTTCAGACTGAAAATATTTTGGATGAGATGATTCATGAAGAAAATGAAAATCTGAAGTTATTTTACTCCAACACATCCTGGAACTCTTTTGAGTCCAGATTAGGAATATTATTTATCGTCATATTTAGTGTAAGGTTTGTTTGAATATATATATAACAAGTAATATTACAAAAGAAGGCAAGTTTTAATTAGTGCAAGAATGCATAATATTGACTTATACAATGAAAGATTACAAAATTAACATTTTTCATTCAAAAACTCTGCTGCTAAATTACTGAATAAATAGACACACAATCTCACAAAGAATTAGACAAATAGGAAGTTTATTTATGGTGATCCAAAATGTATTCATAACTAATATTGATGAAGGTCTAACAGAAATCTGTGAGAAGTTCTCCTTAACCCATAATCACAATTATTGGATTAGGTGTTTTGTAATAACAAACTATCCTGCAGGTGGCAGTGTGACATCACAGACAGTTCTAGACAATGAAATAACGTGAGTTTTATCCTATTTACCACAAAGAAAAACCAACAACATAACACATAAAATCAGCTCCAGTCCATAATGAGACAATATCTGTTGTTTCATGTGTGTCAGGGCTCAACAAAATCAAAAATGATCAGCTGGTTTAACTATTTTCAACCTGGCTATGGAAAAAACTGTCTGCACATAAATTTCAGAATAAAATTATTTCTGTCCATTTGTTAATGAACAACAATAATAACCAAAATAAAAGTGAAGCGATTTAAGTGAACAACGTATCTATGGGTTCACAGAACTCAGCAGAAAGTGCCGTGTTATACATCCTAACTCCAGCCAGCAGCGGCTGGGTGAATCTGGTCTGGACTCTGTGGAGGAGAGTCATGGTTTCAGAGACGCTGTAGAAGAACAGATCACCTGCGCTGTGATCCAGGTACACTCCAACTCTGGAGCAATGAGGATCTGAGATGGGGGTTTTGTTGTTGTTATGCCAAAATGAATTACTACTTGTGTCAAAAAGTAAAGCCCAGGATTTATCATTATGTCCAAATCCACATTCATTCACACTTCCTGTTCTGCTGATAGTCTTGTACGCGACTGCTACAGAAACCCCCATCCCTCTCCACTCCACTTCCCAGTAACAACGTCCAGTCAGACTCTCTCTGCTCAGAACCTGAAACCATTCACTGAATCTGTCTGGGTGACTGAAGCACCATTGTTGTTGACGTGCAAACGTGACCTTCCTGTTCCCCTCTGACAGTAACAGCTGAGGGTGTGCTGTGTTTGGGTCCAGTGTGATTTCTCGTACATATTTTAAGAAGTCCGCTCGGGTCTTTGGTTCTGGTTCTGGCATTAAAACACATTCAGTGTAGAGTTCAACTTCAGGCCATAACAGGCTCTGTAGTACCTCTGCTGAAGAACAGTTCTGTTGGAGGTTCTTGACCGGCTCCACCAGAATGTGATTCTCTAGCAAGAAATCTTCATAATGAGGTTCCAGATGTTCCTCACAGTACCCGTTCTGACAGATTAAACAGAACTTGATGGCTTTCCGTTGTCTTTCAGAGCAGAAATCACAGGGAACATCTTCAGGTCCAGCATAGTGGGGATCAGCAGGAGCAGTAGCATCAGCAGCAGCAGCTTCATGTCGATTGCTCCTCAGTTGCTCCACTGCAGCTACTAATATGATGTTTTTCTTCAGGACAGGCCTCGGTGAAAACGTTTTCCTGCATTGCGGGCAGCTGTAGACTCCTTCATTCCAGTGACCCACAATGCAGTTCATACAGTAGCTGTGTCCACAGGGAATAGTCACCGGCTCGGTCAGCAGATCCAAACAGATCGAACAGTTGAAGGTGTTTCGGTCCATCTGAACTGCCTGTTCTGCCATGTCTTCTCTCAGTGACAGTCACTGTGCCAGCTTCACGTCCTTAAAACACAAACTGAACTCTGAGCAGAAACTCTGACAATATTATCTGTCAGATTTTGTTGGTTACACCCATCTGTATGCTGACGGAGGGATGGGTAAAGAAATATGTGAACAGACTGGACCTAATGTGATACAAGGAAGATATGGAGGAAATATGACTGCTATTCCAGTCAGAGAAATGCTTTAAGAGAAAAACATGAGTGTTAGCATAGAAAGTTTCCTGTCTTTCATTGGTGCTAGTGTGTATTGTCTGTTTTTAACATTGTGTATGTATTTTATGTTGCCTTGAATCTTTGAAATGCCTGACATTAAAACAAGAGAAAGGATTTTACAGGAGCTTCCTGGTCACCTGATGACTGAAAAATCCTACCAAGTGGTCAAATTTCTAGAACTAATATCTTAGTACACTTGAAACAAGAGAAAACTAACTTACTGGTAAATTTTCAGCCCGACATAGGGGCTTGTTTTAGGTCAATAATTACATAATCTTGATGAAAATGTATTAGTTCCATAGGCAGATTATTTCACTTGTAACAAGACATTTTTCACTTCTTATAAGTGAAATAATTTTCCAAAATCATTTTTTGTCCATATTAAGGAATCATTTACTTAAAACAAACTCCTATATCTTGCTGAATGGTTACTTGTAAGTTAGTTTTGTTCAGAAACAATATCCAGTGATGTTTGTGTTCATCTTTAAGATGAGTTTACTGGAAAAGCTTCTTCAGGTTCTGGTTGAACTGGTTTTAAAGAGACAGGAAGGAACAAAAACAATCGCCCTCCATCGATCTATGAACATTGTGAAGAAACCGACAGGAGTGAATGACTTGGAGAGAAAAATACAACTGCATTGTTTGTGTATCAGAAATGAAAATAAATATGTTGGCAAAAGACCAACTATGGCTCTATATAAACACTGCAAACCTCTCTTTGTTGCTCGAGTTACATGGAAACAAACTTTACAAATGCAAAACAGAAGTAAAGTCTCTGCAGAGAAACATTGAGTCAAATAATCTAATTAAACCCATATTAACTAATTCTGACATAAAAAACTGAAATAAATTAAAAGTTATTTTTACAGTTCTAAAAGGTCTTGGAGAGACCATAAAACCAAATTATGACTTTAGATACTGCTCTGTGGACTACGGTGTTTTAATGTAACAGGGTGTGTCGCAGCCTTTCGTTCCCAAAAAGCCAAAAATTCCAATAAAGGCTGTGGGTGGCAACAGGTGGTTTTGGATTTGTACGCACTTTTTAATTGATTCATTTATTGTAAAAGTAGAAATAAAATAATTACCAAAAAAGGTCTTGTAACTTAGTCAAAACGAAAAATAATCTCAATTTAATGTTTGAAGGTGTAAACAAGTGTAAATAAGTGGTCAAAAAATCATTTCACCAAACCTCCAGTCCACACCAGACATTTACCAAACAATCCACCAAGCACCCTGTGTGTTCTTAATTACTCAAATTGGTGGGCGGGTCTAATAATTAACAACGTAATCTAAACAATTCCAAATATAAAAATTAACTACAAATTTTGATTCTAAATTAACTTAAATATATTCTAACTACCCAAAGAACAAAACGAAATTGGTAGAAATTATAAACTACAAAACTTTAGCATAAATGGCCACAACAGGGTGAATAGGAAACAGTAACGTTGTTATTTAGTGATGGAACAATAATCAGTGTATGAAAATCTCCTTTACAGATCAAACAGAAAATGGGAAAGCATTATTTGGTTTAAATATTTTACACAAATAGACATAAAGACCAATTTTAACCCTTCAGGACTCGAAGTGTTTTTAAACCCACAATCATTAGTTATTGTTATGTACAGGAAGCTTCGTTCCAATTCCTTGTTTCAACCATGAACAAACAACAAGATACAAAATTCGTTCTGCATCATTATGCACAGCTGCCTATTCCATTACTGCTGCATTAAACTTCAGTGAAACAGAAAGTTTCACTGAAGTTTCAGTTAAACACAGCAACTATTCTCTATCAGCAGAATTTCTTGTTCCTTCTCCTTTAGATCTGAACCTTGAAGTTGGGTGGAACATCACCTGCTGAAGGTAAAAGCTGACAGGCTGCAGCCTCTCTGCACTGACACATGATTCACAGATCAGAACTCAAACCTGTTTCTGTTCCCAGAAAAACAAACTCACACAGTCGCTGTGACTGAGAGGAGAAATGGAGCAGCAGGCAGTTCACAGCTGGACTGAGAAACTTTCTCCTGTCCAATCTGTCTGGATCTACTGAAGGATCCGGTGACGATTCCCTGTGGACACAGCTACTGTATGAACTGCATTAAAGATCACTGGGATGATTACTGGGAGCTCTCTCACACAGAGTATCACAACCAGTTTCTCCTCAACTACCCCTCACTGCCAGCACTCAGTGAGTCTACACACTCATCCAGCATCAACATCCGTCCTCTGAGACACTTTGAGGACGTGGCAGCAGCTGTGTCAGAGCTCAGAGAGAAACTACAGGACGTCCTGAGAGACTCATGGACAAACATCTCACTGATGGTCACTGAGGTGGATGTTCTACTGTCAGAACCAGAACCAAAGAGCAGAGCTGGATTCTTAAAATATTCATGTGAAATCACACTGGATCCAAACACAACATACAGTTATCTGTTACTATGAGAGGGAAACAGGAAAGCTACAATGATGGATCAACCTCAGTCTTATTCTAGTCACCCGGACAGATTCACTAATTATTCTCAAGTCCTGAGTAAAGAGAGTTTAACTGGACATTGTTAGTGGGAGGTGGAGAGGAGAGGGAAAGACGTTTATATAGCAATCTCAAATAAGGAGATCAGTAGAGATGGAAGTGAGAATGAATGTAGATTTGGATTTAACGATAAATCTTGGTCATAGTTTTTTTTTTTTACCCCTCCAGGGGGTCTTTTGTGGGCTCTAGTGTCCCTTATGTGACAGTAGGCTGACAGGAAACAGGGAAGGAGAGTGGGGAAGACATGCAGCAAATGTCGTCGGGTCCGGGAGTTGAACCAGCGACGGCCGCATCGAGGACTCAAGGCCTCCAAATATGGGCGCTAACCACTACGCCACCACGGCACGCCCTTGGTCATTATTTTGTTACCAAAATGGATTTAAATTTGTTCACAACACCACCTGATGCTTCATCCAAGGTCCAGTTTCCTCCAGAGTCGGAGTGTACCTGGATCACAGATCAGGTATTCTGTCCTTCTACAGCGTCTCTGAATCCATGACTCTCCTCCAGAGTCCAGACCAGATTCACTCAGCTGCTACATGCTGGAGTTTTTGCTAAGTTTGACTTTTCTGCTGAGTTCTGTGAGCTGACAGAACTCTATTAGTCCTGCAGAGTTATAATAACATGTAACCCAGCGACACTATTTTCTTGATCATCGCCGTTTTATGTCTAAGCTCCTCAGAAGTCAATAGTCAGATATTGTCAGCACTTGCTTGTCTTCAGATTTGATGTTATGATTCTGATTAGTTTGTTCATTTCCTAACACTATTCTCTATTAGCAGCAAAGTGTGAATTAAAATGACAAATGGTTCCAAATGTTGAAAAAGTGAAACCAGTTCTTTGATCCTGTTCTTGTTTGAACACTTTTTTAAAAAAAAAATCTTGACCCACATGAGGCAACAGATATTTTCTCACTGTGGTCTTGAGCTGATTTCACGTCTCGAAGAAACTTCAGAAATAAAATGATCCTGTTGCTTCACTGTTTATCTCTATTGGTGATGGGACACTGTCCTCTACAGGAAGGTTGTATCATTACAGTCATGGGATTGTTTATTATCGATTCATTATATAATGAATGTGTTTTTCTAATTGTAAATAAAATTACAATTTTGTTTGATTATTTCTGTCTTTGTGTGTTTTGTGTCTTGTAATTACATATTTACATATATATACAGTATATAATCAGTTTATAGATGCAGACTTCTACAAGCTCCTCACAGTTCATGTATCTGTTCAGAGTTACTGTGTAAGGAAAACCAATTAAAAAGCAACAAGTTATGAACTGTGTGACATTGTGGAATATAACATAACGTTGCATAATTTAAATATTTTTATGATGCAATGTCCCATAATTGTCGAACCGTAAGAATAAAGATGCAGCACCAAGCAGCCATGAGCTCAGGATTAATCATTAAGTGAATATTATTAGGAATATTATAATGGAGAGTATAGTGTATAACTGCTTATTGTGAAAAGTTTCCTGAGATGCTAAATAGAACTGAATTGATCAGAGAGCTTTGTAAAAACAGGAGAATTGTGCTGTGAATTATAATCACATAATATGTGATGTTATATTGCTTAATGTACACATATTAAGCCATAATATGTGCGCTGTTCCACCACTAGAGGTCTCCCTGCAGCTCACCTGCTCCTC
Source organism: Xiphophorus maculatus (assembly GCF_002775205.1). NCBI lineage: Eukaryota > Metazoa > Chordata > Actinopteri > Cyprinodontiformes > Poeciliidae > Xiphophorus > Xiphophorus maculatus. The sequence goes on from NC_036448.1 coordinate 27,315,816, forward strand.
TCTGTGTTTACCTCCCAATCTCAGCGCTGCTGTAACGGTGGCAAACTGGACAAAAAGCACCCTCTTCTGCCCGGTGCGCCAGAAATACTGATGTAAGCTGCCTGGTGTTCCATCCTTCTGGGATTTTTTTTTGTCCGCTACACCGTGTGTTAGTGCCACTGTCCGTGGCGAAGGTGAGTTTGGTGATCATTGTGGTGAAAAATGGCTCAGTGACTCAAACACTGCGCGACCAGACAGCAGCTACAGGCGCTAGCACTGTTAGCTTAGCATGAAGGATTGTGCACACGGGGATCTCTAAAGCAAATCAAGTTAGCACATTTCTCTCCGAGAAAACTTTGTGACAACAGACTACTCCGAGTATATTCTATAAATATGTCCATCTATTTTCATTGATTATAAATTTTGGCAACGTTTGCTGATAAGTTTGTTAGCTTAAGCGGCTAACAGTGCTACGTATCAGTTTAGCTTGGCTAACAAAAAACATAAATTACTCGCTGCAAAAACGTTATTGCTCCTGTAACATTGTCATTATTTGATGCCATTTTGTGTCATTGTTTATATCCCCAGCAGAGACTATTTAATTATTCATTCACTAGTATATATTTGTCGTGACTATTTGTATTTCAGGCGTTAGCTCGCTGGCTAGCAGAAGCTACACCGAGCTTTTTAATGGCCTCCGCAGCTGCCTCTTTGTTGCCGGGGTTCAAGTGATGACTGTAGACTGTTGTCTAGTTTGGTTTTATGTCACAATTTTATATCGAACCGCCGAGGTTTGCAGTCCCAGAAGGCGTCAGTTGGTGTAAATAACACAATCAATCTTGCTGTTGGCGGGTTTAATGGTCAGTGAGGTGCCAAACTCTGTACCTGGAGCTGCACACTTTAGACAGCCGGACTGGTTGAACAGAATATCACTGATGATTGGGAGTCAATAAAATAAAAACCTGGTAATGTTTCCGTAGGGATCCCTTGGTTGTTTTTTTTTTTTGATCAAATGAAAAATCAAACCCGTTTTAAGCGCATGGTTCCAAACTCAGGCTAGAAAAGTGTGGCTTGTTCATATATGGATAGGAATGGAAAAAGCAAAGCATGGAAAATGCTTCTGTTCCAACACATTACTCTGTTGTCATTCTACTATAGAAAAGGCACATCATTCAGCCATTCATTTTCAAAGCCAAGACCTTCTTGGAACTGCACCACATCATAAATCCATCTGTCTGTTTATGCATCCATCCATTTGTCCCTTCACGCTTCTGTACATCCACCCACCTGTCCTGCTTTTCTAATCATTATTCATCCATCCTTCCACTGATGAACTCACTTAGGATAAATTCATCTCTGTTTTTAGTGCGACTCTTTGGCTACATGGGGTTGGTTGTCACATGCTTTATTACAGTTTTAGTCGATTATGAGCTAAAAAATGTTAAATGATTCCTACACAATGCTTCATGGTGTCAATTTTGAAAGTAATTTGATTGTTGTTTTGTTTGTTCTGATTTCTTAACCCAAATTATCTGCATTGGTAGACTTCAACTAAACTACCAGTCTGTATGACAGGTAGTTTAGTCCAAAAACACTTAATTTAGACAAATGGAACAGAAATATCCCTTATTGTTCCACAGAGCGGAAATACAAGTGCAACAGCAGCTTTTAGGTATATTGGTTCACAAAAATATCAAAAGGTACTTAAAAAAATCTATATACTTTACAAGATTGTGACATAAAAAACACTTTGCAGTTATCAGAAATAGATAACTGAGTCGGATGATTTTGATTTGGTCACATTATAAAATATTTTCGCCTTCATCTAGCTTTGATAAAAAGTTTTTTTTTCAGTCGCTGCATCTTTTTAACTTCAATATAAGAAAATCTGCATTATTTTACATCATTTTGAAATGGCAAAAACTTGAGTCAATTGTGGAAATTCGCTGTACAATAATGTATTTTCAAAATAATATGTTTGTCAGAAACTTGTCCACTGTTTCCCAAACATAACAGCGGTTACCAGTGCTTATTTTACCAAAGCTCATACATGCTGTTGATGTTATTACGGCAAACAAATAGCCTCTTATATTAGTTTCCTAAACCTCTCTAGTTAGATGATTGGATTCAGTAACTTTAAAATAGTTTCTCCTTTAAAGACACTCTAGAAAAAAATTTGCACAAAATTTGAATCACACTTTCCAGGTTATAATTAGACTTTAGTAGCTTATTTTATTGTGAACTGGTTGTCTCCTAACCTCAGATGTTGTTTTTTGTCTCTGTAAACTGTAGTTTGTGCTTCCATGACAGAAAATGTGAGGATGTTCATCCTTGTTGACGTCTGTTGCTGCCTCCTCCTCTGTTAAACGTCTCCACTGAGGCTCGCTGCTCTTCAGGGCAATCAGCGCACTTTAACTATTTTTATGTGTAGCTTGTGGCTGAGATTTATGAAAGTGACATCTTTGGTTTCATGGATGGTTTAGAGGAGCATTGCATGAAATTGGATTTCTTAAGATACTGGGTTAGGTCAGCCCCGTGCAACACAGGAAGGAAGTTCTGCTGAGAACCGTTTCTTTACAAAGAAACTCTTTTTAGGTGTAATGTGCGCCTGCTGTGGAGAAACGGATTTATTTTTATGTATAGTTGAGATAAAAATGAACGTATTCCTGTTGTGACTATGACCTGTACATTTTATTTAGACAGCAGTCAGTTAATTCAGGAGGGAAAAAATGAAAATGTGTAGTTCCATTAATGTGCATCCAATTAAACTCTTCTTTAGAAAAACACTTTAAATTTGTCTGAACTTGAGGACATCTCAGCTGCTCAGCTCCTATCAGATCTACTGGGCTTTAGTTAGGCCACTTCTGAGCTTTAAGCCAGGATTCAGATTTATAGTTTGTACTGATAGAAGTTCCTCTTCACTTGGTTTTAGACCATTAAATATTTTCCTATTTGTTTTTTTGGAAACATGAAGGTATTTTTGCAAAATCTAGCAGCACTTGGATGTTTATCTTTGTCTGAAAAAGCTTTTATCATCCTGCCGTATCCCAAAGCATCGACTCAAGAAGAGACTGTTGTCTCTACAAAGCCAGAAAAATGTATTTACTTTACTTTCCCCTTGAAAAGAATTATTTTTTCTTGGCATTTTAACAGCAGTGTTCATTCTTTTTATATTTTTATATCCACTCTGTATTGTAACCTTGTATTAAATACACTTTTAGGCCTTTCAGACTAGAAATAAACAGCTGATTTCCATAAAAAATGCAATTGTGTACCTGAAGCGGAACTGTTGTGTTTGTAATTTGAATTCATTGACTAAAAAACATTCATTACAGGAGCTGAAACAACAGGCTGTGAAATTTCTGTTAGAATCTTTGGGGTGAGAAGAATAATTATGTTTTTGTGGGGATTTAATGACTAAAATAAAATGTCAAAACTAGATAAATGTGTTTAATCAATACCACAGTGATAGACAATCTTTTAATTTAACTGCATTGACAATATAGTTGCACAATTTGACAGTTTGAAAATAAATTTGCTTAATGGAAATGCCAATTTCAAAAAAAAAACTAATTTCTGTGAGTTTTGGTGGTACTTTTTGCAAAACGGTGATGGAAACACTTTTTCGCATCATGAGTCACATGATCAACAACAAGGTGTTGCCACTGGTGCAAACTAACAAAGAAGACAGGAAGTGGTTGGAGGACGATGGCTTGGTATTTTTTTATTGTGTGAACAAACTTTTTCACATGTATTTTTTTTATTACATTTCTTATTTCATGGAACCTCTTCAGTTACAAATGTATGTTTTTATGACAGCAGAATATCGTTAAAGATTTGTGCACGTTTGTAATAGAAACAGAGTTTATGTCACATTGTCCTGCATTAGTTGCGCTTAAAAGCCAGTAAATAAATAATTTTTTTATGCCAAAACAGAATCATCTGTTTCTTTCCTTATTAGTTGCCCTCTTACTCTCAGAAACACGGTTTCCTTTTCTGTGTTTTTGCCAATTCTGACTTTAAATCACTAAATAAATCAAACTGATGCTGATTCTGTGTTGTTTTTTTCTCTTAAAGCTGTGATGAATAAGGAGATCATGTCCCGTGTGGTGAGGAAGAGGCAGGCGGATCCTAAGGTGGTCCAGTACGTGTGGGAAGCCATCGAAGTCATTCGGAACCAGAAACAAATCGCAAACATGGACCGGATCTCCAAGTAAGTTCATCGCAGATAAGCATCACGGGTAATATTGGTGGCTTGTGGAGAGGATTCTTTTTTTATTTGCTTGAGCAATTTTATTTCTACCGAATCTGTTGGCAACAAACTTCAGAACTTTGAATTTTAGTTGTTTGTTGCAGCAACTGGAGGAGTTTGTGGTCTTTGACAAAGAAACATGGCTTCGCTAGAACTTGATTACACAGTGGACTAGCAGAGCATTCGCCTTCTAGATCAAACTTTGAATCATATTTAAAACTTTAAAAGTGTTGGTCCATTGATATGGATTTTATTTGCATTGAATGTTATGCTCAGATTTTAAAACTTTAATGAAAGACAAGCAAGACTGCAAATATTGAAGAGTTCAGTGTTTGTTGTCACCCAACATTGTAGCTTATAAAAATAACTGAAAAACAAGTTTGGGTTTTCATTACACATGAGCAGTAATCATCAAAGTTACAGAAAATAAAGTCTTGAAATGTTTCACTCTTATGAATCTGTGTATTACTTTCTGAGATATTAAACGTCTTCCATAGTATTATTTTTTTAGATGTTACTGTATTGAATACAGATCTTTCTTTGCAGTGTTTAATGTCAATTTATTGCTGAACAAACGTGGCTTAAATTAATAATTTACATTAGCGCTGCACAATATATCAAATTGCAATTCTCATTGAGAATATCACCGTCACAAAGCAATGTTTGGAAAAATATTAGATGATGTCGGAGCTCATGGAGTGGAAGAAATATTAATAAATAACAGTATTGCAGTGAAATACTTTCCTAAAATCATACATCTCTAATTTACATTAATTAAAACAATAGTCAAGATGTATCTAATAAAAGGTGATTAATGTCAATAAAAATAATTTCCTGAATCAGACAATAAGTTTTCTTCCACATTGTGATTCTTTTTAAATCTGTCAGTTTGTTTTATTTCAGGTTTCAGAAACATTCTGGATTTATTCTGTGTTACACATGGAAGCAAAAGTAAACAGTATTAACTGAGAAATGGCATTTATGCTGCTTCTTCTGGCTTTACAGATGGATTTTCTCTTCTTTACTAAGTCGAGTTGCTTTGTACAGAACATTTCAGCAAGAAGGCAGTTCAAAAGTGCTTTACCTCATAAAAACATTATACATCATCAAAATCATATGTTGGTCAATGTTGAATTTAATACCACTAAAAGCAGCTCTGAACAGGTGGGTTTTTAGCCTCGAGTTAAATGAACTCAGTGTTTCAGCTGTTCTGCATTTTGTGGAAGTTTGTTCCAGATGTGTGCAGTAAATCCTGCAGACCTGAATGATCTGGAAGGTTGATACAACAACATCAGATCTTTAATGCATTTTGGTGCTAAACTGTTAAGTGATTTATAAACTAACAGCAGTATTTTAACGTCTTTAGAGCCAGTGGGAGTGTCTATCTTCCTGGGTTTAGTGAAAAGTTCTTTTTTTTTTTTTAAGGCAGACCTGTGAAGACACTGTTGCAGTAATCAATGCGACTAGAGATAAATGCATGGATGAGTTTTTCCAGGTTTTGTTGGGACACTAGTTATTCCTGGAAATGTTCTTCAGGCGATAGAAGGCTGACTTTATGTGACTCTGAAGGTTCAGGTCAGAGTCCAGTTATCAGTGCTTTTAAAAGGTAAAAATGGAAGAAGATTTTCCACAAACTCAAAATGTGTTTTGATTTACAAAATGTTTGGAGAAATCTCCAAAAAGCTGCTTCTGGTTGGTTAACCTTTTCCTTCTCTTGGCAACATGAGGTTAAAAACATCAGACAAAGAAGCCACTAAAACTGTGATCAATACTTGTTGCTGCGTTGCTAACATGAGGCTCATCCATCCCATAATGCATCACCTCTCCCTCAGTGGCGGGTTGATGATCCTCCACCGCTCTCATGCTTTATGGCTCAGCGTCCAGATTAATGAACAGCTCCTCTGCTGCAGACCAAACCAAACGCTTTCAGCAAGTTGGCGAGCACCTTGGGAGCTGGCCGCTCGCCAAATGAGTGTCGGCGTAGAGTGGCTGTTGTCGTGGCAACAGTACGCAGCGGCATGCAACGGATAGCTCCCCCCTCTCTCTTTCTCTTCCTCTCTCTCTCTCTTGGCCTCCACCCTATCTCGCCCCTCTGCAGCTTAATTTCAGCGTGAGCTCAGCGGCTGGCGAGGTGGCGGTGATTACTTCGGCTCTGGAGGAACCGAGGGCGACGGCGGTGGGCGAATGATTAACCAGCTAGCCAACCAAACAGCTTCAGATCAATTAGTTATTTATTACCAAAAAGGTTCAGTTACCTGCAGATATCCTACTGGTTTTTTATTGAGAAGAAGAACACAAATACAGGTTTTTATGTTGTTAAATGAGACAAATATGTTTTTATTTTCATGTTTTGTTTAGGGATTGGCATTTATTGTATCGTTTATCAAGAGACACTGCAAAAACACAAAATCTTACCAAGTATTATTGGGCTAGTTTCTAGAGCTGATATCTTAGTTTTGTCTTATTTCAAGTGGATCAACTTAAAAGAGCATTTTCAGCCACATATAGGAGCTTGTTTTAAGTCAATCATTATTTAATATTGATGAAAAATTACTAGATCCATTGGCAGATTATTTTACTCTTAAGAAATTTTCCTCGTATTATAAGTGAAATAATTTGCCAATGGAACTAGAACTTTTTCATCAATATTAGGGAATTATTTACTTAAAATAAGCTCCTATATGTTACTGAAAAGTTACTTGTAAGTTAGTTTTGCTTTGCTTTTTTTTTATTAAGATTTTGCGTTTTTGCAGTGTAAGAATTTAAATAAATTCTTGTCACAATAATTTTCAATTAATGATGTTTAAAACCTCCCAAAGTTGTCTGTATTTTTGGGATTGTTCGTCTTAATTATCTGCTACTTTTTTTCTTTTTCATTGAGAGCATCACTAAATATTAAAACATTTGAAAATATGATTAAATCACATTTCTTTATGTGACTGGTGGCCTAAAAAAAGTTTATTACCAGATTTTTTTAAGAGGAGGATTTGTGGAGCCATGTCATACCAAAAGTTACATAAAAAAGAAGTAATTGTACAATAGTGTCACAAAATATTTAAGTTTGTTTCGTCCACCTCTTATCTGATTATAATAGTAACAGTTTTGGAGAAAACTCCTGACAAAACATGAAATTCTGCTTAGATTTTTCCATTTAATAATTCATTCAATTAAATGAAGTTAATGCAACATTTAATATGAAAATAATCAATAAAACAATGTGAGGCCATGAAACAATACATAAACTCAACAAACACATATTTATAGCAGGTGATCCAGAGTCTGGCTGATTTATTTCTTGTTCTGTGTTAATCAGCTGCTTGCAGGAAACGTTCAGTCTTCATCTTTTTAATGAGTTGAATCATTTCCCTGGGCTTCCTGACGTTCGGACCGTTTCGTTCTGTAATCTTCACTGACCTGGGTTCAGCCATGAGGCACGCTCCGCTCTTTTCCCACGTTGTTAACGACCAAACACAGACGGCGACCTTCTGGCTCAAGGCCACAGCTCAGGATCCGTGACCTTTCACACTGAGGTTCCCTGCAAGTCAGCAGGCAGCTGCAGGAATCAGAGAAGAATTTCAAATTAAAGTTCAGCTGTCAAGCAGGAACATTGTTAAAAAGTGAGAGAGAAAGAAGTTGCACATAAAATTTTGAAGCTGAAAGAACATGTTGTATATTTATGACTTCTCTAATCCAGCTGATGCGGTCTGCCAACTTTTTCTCTCTTTTCTCATAACTCTGAGGTTTCCAAAATGTTACAAACCTCAATTTTTTTCAGAGGCAGAAAGCTCTAAAGGATGAAACAAAGGTGTTCAAAGCGCGGCAAGGGGCCAGTTCACTGTCCTTGGAATGATTTCTTTGAGGATTAAGAATGACACAAATCTGACCCACCAGATGGATACTGTTTCATTTTTAGATTTCCACTAATAAAATCTTAAAATGGAAAGTTTTTAGGTACAACACAAAATAGTTTTTATGCTTGATGTAGCAGTTAGTAGGACCACAAACATTTAGCAACTTTTACTGAAAAGCAGGCTTTGGATAGACCCTTTCGTTAATCTCAGTACAACAGCAGTCTGCAAAGAGAGTGACCCACATGCAGGTCATATTGTTCAGCCTCAACATTTCAATCTCAAAATTTGTATTTATTTCTTTTAAAGGTGCAGTATCATGTAAAATTAAACTTTTTTTTTAGTTAGCTTTACATCATGTTATAATGTTATTCCCTCATGTTGTCTTGGTTATTTCATGTATGTCTGAGAAATCCTTTAATCTCCTTGGTAACCATTCACCTGTTCAAAACGCCTGGACTTAGCCCCGCCTTCGAGGCGCAACATCTTGAAGGCCTTTTCTTGGCTCTGTCTGCAGGTACCTGAGCCGGGTGTTCAGCATGCACCCAAAGGAGACGGCGCGGCAGCTGAGCCTGGCGGTGAAGGACGGGCTGGTGGTGGAGACCCTCACCGTCGGCTGCAAGGGCTCCAAGGCCGGCATCGAGCAGGAGGGCTACTGGCTGCCTGGAGATGAGATGGTGAGTCCAGAAACCGGATCCCAGCTCCTAAAGGTTACCGGGAGCAAAAACGTACAAAATGATAGGAAAAAAACACATTTTCCTTATTTATTTCTGTTCATTTGTTAATCGTAGTAACCTGCATTTCCTTTTACACACATGGTTTAGTAAAATCTGGTGAGTTTAGGGTTCACTGGTTAGTGTAACTTGATTTATATTAGAGATGCACTGAACTGATATTAATATCTGTATCGATCCCGATATTGAAAAAAAATCTAGATTGAATGTCAGTGACAATGTGTCCAATACAATAAGAGCAGATCTATTCAGTCTAATTCTATACTTTGTGCTCTGAGTGATGTCACGCTTTATTATTTATTTTACATTATATTCAGAATTTTTAATTGAACTTTCTGAACAATTTGAAAGGTTTGTTGCCATTTATTTTTACGTTTCACCAAAATAGTCACCCTGTTGTTTCTTCCAGTTTCAGTTTCTTTATTATTTGTTTTATAAATTAAAGTTGTTTTTGCATGTTTGACCAAGTTAGTGAAGCTATTGGTGTATTTACGTGTGCTGTACTGTCACAGCGTTAACAGACACATTTGTAATTCAGTACATTTATATCTGTGTTGGAAAAAAAATAAATGTTTTAAGCCTTTAAGCACAGTTTTTTTCTGCCTCAGATATCGGTATCAGAAATTAAAAAAGTGGATCAGTGCATTCCTAATTCATAAATGTATCAATGTTTTGGCTCCTTTAGCCTTTAGGCTTTTTAATACCTGAAAACAGAAGATTATTTACATTTTCTCAGTGGAAATCACCATAAAGGTGAGGATGCCTGAGATTCCCTCACCATAAATGAATCTGTTACCATATGAGACTGATGTGGGGGCAGATGCGACGTCTGCAGATGTCGCAGTCCTCTGTTACTGCAGTCGTAAACGGTGATGAGTAACGAACAGCGCAGCAGACGGCGTGAGACCATCTGTCAACACGTCGTTATGAGTCTCCGCTCCAGCAAATCGCTGCAGATCGTCCTTGAGCTCCTTTTTATTCTGATAAACGTCTCAAAACAAAATGGAGTGCTGACAAAAAGCGCTGAAATTATTTCTGTTGGAGAAATTAGAACAAAACTTAACAACCATAAGTATTCATACACCTTCAACTTAAGGCAGCCACAAACTTTATTGTTTTAAGGGGATTTTATGTGATAAAAAATGGAAACAAAATGATGGAAGATAGTTTTTTTTGCACTGCAAAAACTTGTACTATTTTTGTGACTGTTCCTGGTGCAAATGTCTTAGTTTTGTCTTATTTCAAGTTTTCTAACTTGCATGGTAACTTTTCACAAAGATATAAAAGCTTATTTTAAATCAGTAATTCCTTAAATGTTGGTTTAAAAATACTAGTTTAACTGGCAGATTATTTCAGTTATAGTAAAATGTCTTGTTGTAAGTGAAATAATCTGCCATTGGATTGGAACCAGTACATTTAGTTAATAAAGAATTATTGATTTACACTTCACGACTTCTCACTAGTTTGTCTCATAAAATCCCAACAAAATACATAAACAACAAAAGTTTCTGGTTGAATACTTTTGCAAAACGCTGTACTTCAAATCTGTTCCTAATGTTTTTTCCTACAAGTTTTTGTTTCTTAGTTGTGATTTTTACATTTACTACTGACTACTAAGCTGAACGTTAGCAAAACCTGGTCAATGTGACAATTTTTCTGAAATTATAATGAAATGTTTGATTATTTCTGTAATTATCTGTTGTCTATGAGTTCTGGCAATATTCCTGTCGTATTTTACGTTTAGAAATATTGGATTAATCAGTCAAAAGAGGAAAAGTTTTAATGCCAAAACCAGAAACATTTGTTCTGACCTCCTATTTATCTCTGCATTTTGTTTTCATCATGAACGAACAGTGGATTCTGCAGATCGTGTTAGTTACATCATTATAAAATATATGTATAATTGTGGAAAAATGCAGATTTAGGTCATGCTTGTGATGTCCAGAGGAGCTGCAGTCATGTTAGCATCATTTAAACACTCCTCTCTGAATCACTTGCAATCACAGGAGCCGAAAGCCGAGGGCAGCAAGGTAAGGCCTGCATTGTTGTTTCCAACCAGGGTTTGTTTCTCATTTGATCCTCTGCTGCCCCTCATCGCCTCCCCCTCCACCTAACTAACATCATCAAAATCAGTCCTGCCACAAACGGTGCCGTCAAGGATCGGAGTGAATCTTTTTTTTCCCAGCAGGCTGCAGAAAAAATTCACATAGGTTGATTTAAAACTAAAAAATGGTGGAAAATCTTACATTTTTCCTCCAGTTGTATGACTCTCTATGTTTCCTCTCAGCCTTAAGCTCTGGGCTCAGCTCTGCTGTAAAAAAGCTTCACGACGGTCTGACGCAGCGCTGTGGCTACTTTTCCTGAAAGTGAGCGATGATTTTACTGAAACAGGTGCTGGCTGCCAACCTGCAGGTTTGCTGCTGCTTGAGTTAAAATCAAACCAAAACCTGAAGCTTCTCCACTGGAGAAACATCCTGCAAATAATTCAAATCATAACATCATGAGACGTCAAGCAGGTTCAGCTTAGCTGCAGGTCGGTAGCGATCCCTAGTGAGCTTGGTAGTTGTAGTTTCTTTCAGAAGAAGTGTGTCCTGCTGTGATCTTGCCTCTGTCTGGCATGCTTTTTCTGCTCTGACTGGAACTGTGGGAGGGGTTAGCTGTCTCTGCCTGCTGCTAGCAACCCGTCCTGCTGGTTATTTCAGGAGAGAAGTCACTGAAAGGACAGAGCAGAGTGTGATGGTGAGGCCGGAGGCCCGTTCTCCCTCCGCCGGTACCTGGATTCAGTCCAGCTGGCCTGAGCTGCGTCCTCTGCCTGACCTCAGGAATATTTGCTCCTTAATCAGAAACCTGCTGCGTTTCCATCCCAAACATAAATTTTACAAACCAAAGTTTTCAACTCTCTGCCTCAGGCCAGGTTGGATTGAGTCCAGGTTTCACCAAAATGATCAGGTCCTGAAAAACTGCTGAGTATTTCAAACTAATTAAGCTGTTTTATTTTAAATTTATCCTGTATTTAATTGATTAAAGCATTTTTATGTTGCTGCTCTGTGTCCAAAAATTAAAAACCTGTTAAATCTCACCGGCAACAATTGTTGCCAGGCTTTTTTTTTTCCACTTCTGGAAGCGTTGTTTTGGCGTTAGGCAGCTAATTTAAATTTTATTTAATAAATTTCATGTCACATGACCAGACCTCTTTACTTCCTGTCTCAAACTTGCACAAGAGGAAGTCAATGTAATACTTTAATGAACAAATAAACGTAACTAAAATATTTTGTACAAATGTTCTTCAAATGGTTTGTACTGAAATATAATTTTATTCCTGCAAGCATCTTTTAATCGTAAGAAGAGTAAATGTGTCCATGGCAAGAATTGTTGCCGCTAGCGACAGAGGTGTACCTTCAGCAAATTTTTACTCTAGTAAAAGTAAAACGTATTTGCTAAAAAATGAAGTACAGAGTAACTGATCAAATTATCAATCATTTAATATTTAAAAATTACATGAATCAAAATATAAATTAAGTGGAAATTTTGGTATTTTAGGGACAAAGATGGCAATAATTCATGTAAGTAACAAAAATAACAAAATCAGCCAAAATAAATTTTTTTCAAATCAGTTTCTTTGAATAAAAAACTTAGGAAACTATAACAAAAACTGCAGGTGTGTGTTTAAGTCTGGTGAATGTTTTGGTTAAAACATGTTTGCTTTTCATTCAGTGGGAAGAAAATCCAGAAATTTTACTCAAGAGAAATAACACTTCATAATAAAACTACTCACAAGTAAAAAGTACAGTGTAGTAGAAATACTCCTAAAAGTACATTTTCTTTTTCAAAACAAGTTACTCAAGTGAATGTAGCTGGTAAATAAGTGTGGACAGTGCTAAGCTAGGTATCAAAGGTCAGGCTGTTTGTTTTATTCTTGTTTATTTGTCCCACACAGCTGAAAACTATTGTCTGTTTTAAATATTCTAAACCTGACAGAACCTCAAAATTATGTTTTCTATCAGTCAATCCTTCAGTTGAAAAAGATTTCTTAAATTTATTCCATACTGAGTGCAGGTGTTTCACATCTCTATCATCAGGTTGTTTATGGCAGGTTGAGCTCAAATCCAGCCCTAGAAAACCACTTTCCTAAAACATTTAGACGCTTCCTTCAACAACACACCTAAATGAAACCGCAGCAGTGGGTCAGTCAGCTCTGCAGAGGTCGTAACGAGTCGTTCATTTGATTCTGGTGTGTTGGAGGAACGATGCATCAGTCCGATGCGTTTTGTTATTTCATTAGATTTTGTTCATAACCTTGATCTAAACGTGGTGAAGGCCGTTTTCTTAACTTTAGACCTGGTGTTAAAACCAAACAACGGCATTTGTTTCACAAGAGTTTGAACGTGGTATATTTCAGAAACTGCTGATCATTATTGATGATTTTCCTGTACTATAAATTCTCCCAATAGCTATTGCGATAAACGACAATATTGCTGTTTTGAGACCATTTTAATGTAATGTAATGCTGATGGGATAATAATGTAAAATCACATTATCAGAGATCAATAATGTTTAAATTCTAATGAACATTTAACTCTGGAACTGGAAGACATTATAAATAATAAACAAAACAACAGAAACGACAAATAAAAAGCACTGAAGACTTTTATCACCCAGTTTTTGGTAGAAAGAGCAAAAAGAAAAATGATAAATTATGCAAATAGAAATTATTAAACTCGTTTTAACTTGGTGAATGATTGGTTTATTGTGACAGGCCTAAATTTTCTTCTATCTCAAGAGTTTAGGGGAAATTGTTGACAGAAAGATAAAATCTCCAGTGGAATAAAGGAAGCAGTAGTTTTAATAACCACTGGTTGCATCAACCTGCAGCAGCTGCACCAGGCGGCCATGTCACCTCGACGGAGGTTTCTGACACCCTGCTGATTATACTTTATGAAACATACGATACTGGTGAGGTGTACCTAATGAAGTGGCCGTGCGTGTGTGCTGTCCATTGATGAAACGCTTTGATCTGAAGTAGACCTCAGGCAGCTCAGAGCTGTAGCTCTCTGAAGTATGCCACTTATCTTTGATCAGAGTAGCAACAGGAGAGCGGCTCTTGACTCTGAAGAGCACAAGGACCATCCACATGTTTTCAAGTGTTTGTGCTGGTGAAGAGTCTATTACCCGTGAAGAGAAAGTAGATGTCCTCTGGGAAATCTGTTGTGGGTTTCAGAATAAATAGATTTGGATTTAAAACCTTTTAAAGGGACAGTATCATGTAAAATAATTTTTTTAGCTTTATATCATGTTATTAATTCCTTCAGACTAGCCAGCAGCAATTAGCAGACATCTTCTGAGCTCATTATAGGAGCCACTTCTCAGAGAAACGTCGTTAAAGGGTTAAGAGAGGAGCCATGTTGTGATGACTTCCTGAAGGCGGAGTTTCAGAAAGAGCAGGAGTTTCTTAAAGCAACAGAGACCCAATTTCAAGTCGATAAATTGCAGTGAAATTTATTTTGTCATCTTTGATATATAAATTTTTCTAACAACTGAAGGAAGCCTTGTTACTTGACTGTGCTACAAAACGGCACTTTGTGCCTGGAACACGCATAATACAGCCTTATTCGGTTTTAAATGAGAATAAATCTGGATTTATTTAGTTCTTTGCTCCATCGAACCTGCAAAATGGAACCTCTCCATTATCCCTTCGCTACATTTTATAACTTTTTGTGTCACAACTCAGAGTTATGCAATAAAGATGAGACAGGTGTGATTTCTCTGTTTTGTTTTGCCGTTGGGAACTTCCAGATCCCTGTCATACATTATTTTAGCATTATTAGGTTTAGTTTTCACTAATTAAGCTTCAGATTTTGTCATTGTTGCAGTAAAAACATATCTCGATCGCTGAGTGGGCTACTTCAGTGTTTTTCTCTTTAGAGATCCTGGTGTTTTTTTGTTCATGTGGCCAGTTTTCCAGTTTTAGAAATGTTAAAATGCAGAAACCAGACCTTTGCTGGATGTTTTGTGCATGGCAGCTGCTGCGTTTATAACCTTAAAGCAGCTACATCAGCAGGTCATGAGCACAACAGAGAGAGCTTTGATTTATTAATTTGTTTAGTTTTTAATAAGCTGCAGTTTGATACAAATTTCTGGCGCTCTGCTCCTAAATCTGCCCAGACGTTGTGTGGGAGGAATTGGAGCGGGACGAGTGTGTGGACACGAAAATCTCCTGGTTATCGTTGATAAACTACATCACAGTGCAGGCGCTGATCCGACTGCGTCATGATTAGTCAATGGAAACAAATTTAAGTTCTTGCCAGGTTAAAGTATAACTCAAGCTTTGCTGTTTTCATCCTGAGATTGAATACCTGCACTCTTTTAGGTTTTTCATCAAATTGTCTGGGTTTTTATCTGATCTAATGGGTTGGGATTTAGTGGTTTAGATATATATATATCTAATACTGAAACATAATTGTTTAGCACTGAATTGTATTAAATTAAACATTGATCCTATCATCTACAAAAGAAGCTACTATTAACAATTTCTATATGATATATGATTACCAAATACACAATTTTTCATCCTGTAGCTTTAAACGTTTTACAAACGTTTTCAGTATAAAATTTTATTCTTGCCTGTTTAGAGTGTAAAATATTTACTTATCCATTAGTTTTTGTTTTAATCAAGGACACAGATTTGTTGCATTGCAGCACTTTTTCATTGTTTGACAGAAATTTAACTCCCAGTGAAGTTTTGGTCAAAGTTGGTTGCATATTTTAACATCAGAGAATGCTTCCTGTTAATTAATATCTCATAATGTAGCACTAATGGTGGTTTATGGCAAAAAAAATCCTGGATAGGAATCAATCAGAGCAGATTTTAGGAAATAGATGTTGTTTTTTTAGAAACACCCTGAATCCCGTCCAGCAGAACAAACATGTCGGATGTAGTTTGGAGGATGGAGAAGCTCGTTTCCTCCCCTGCTGCGCTCAGCCATGGATGGGGTGGGGGGTCACCCAGACTTGTTTTCTGCTGTTTGTCCTCTGCAGGACTGGGAGGCGGAGAGCCACGACTGGTACTGCTTCGACTGCCACCTACCAGGCGACGTCCTGCCCTGCGACAACTGCTTCCGGGTCTATCACCTCAAATGTCTGTCGGAGGAGTGCAAACCCAGAGACGGAGGCTCCCACTGGCAGTGCGTCGTCTGCAGGGTAGGTGCTCTAATAATACAGATGCTTATTTGTTTTTATGTAAGTCATCCATGAAGCTGATTTCAATAAATTAATCAAATTTGTAAGGTGATTTACATCATTAAAAACATAAAAATAGTCACCAATTCAGAAACCAGTAATTAATGTTACATTTTGTGGAGTCAAAATCATCGATACACATCAAATATGTTGGTCAGTGTTTCATTTATTATGGTTCTAAAGCAACTCCAACCAAGCGGGTTTTTAGCCTTGATTTAAAGGACCTCAGTGTTTCGGCAGTTTTGCAGTTTTCTGGAAGTTTGTTCCACATTTGTTGTGCATAAAATCTGGATGTTGCTTCTCCATGTTTGGTTCTGGTTCTTTTTGCTGCCAAGTTGTTCAGTGATTTCTAAACTACCAGAAGTATTGAAGTCTGTTCTGTGAGCTACTGTCTGAGCCAGTGGAAGGTGATAATGTTTGGAAAAAAGTTATTAAAATATTGGAGCCGTCTTTTAAAGCCGACTTCTGTCCTTTTCCCTCCTTCAGGGAAGTAAAAAGAAGAACCTGAACAAACAGGAGATGGGTAAATACCTGCGCTTCATCATCCAGCGGATGAAAGAGAGGGTAAGAAATGCTAATATTCATAACTCTGTTGTCACAATATTCACACCACTGATGTCTTGCATATCAATGTTATTTTGTTCCTGAAGCTGGAAATGCAAAGTATAAAGAAAATTTTAGCTTTTTAGAAGTTATTTTCTGTTATTAGAAGTCTTTTAATGGATTTAATGATGACTGTCCTCTTAAACACCAGCAGTTTCACATTGATCTGTGGCTTTTAAATCAGATTTTTAGTTGTTAGATTACAAACAGGCTTATTAGATCTTAGAATTGGATGATTATGGCTTGAAAAATACAATCTCAGGTTTTTCACTTTCTGATTTTTAGCTATTTTTTCCTCTTCCTTTCTTTTTTAAAAAAGAAAATACAAATTACAGAAAATATATTTCAAAAATGTTTTTTTGTTTTTTTTACTTCAATCCTCCCTTCTGGGAGTTTCAAAATCTAACAAAAAGCAAGCTGTAAAACATCCTGACGTCACTCATTAAATCTTCGTAAACAGAAATGTTATTGCTTGACCTTATTAGATGTTTTATAAAGTGAATATTAGAAAGGTCAGACTAACTTAAACTGAGCATTTTATAGACTTTGGAAATGTGTTTCAAAGTCCAATATTAGGTAATTTATGTAAAAGATTTAATATGTGGAAACACTTTCCACAAGCAGCGTGTGAAAATGAAAATGCATTTTCTTGGTGGTGGTAATGGTAAGATCCAGCTGTTTTTCACTTGTTTTCTCTCCACTAACTTATGAATAAAACCCAGAAAATTTATTAGTTTAAACATTTCAGCTGGATTTAAATCTCTACTGCAGTGCAACTTCCAACAATAACTAACAGGTTGCCACCTGAATCAAGCTCAAACGTCCTTGTTTTGTTTCCACATTAGACTTCATTTTATTTCTCCCCTGTGAAGGAACATTGAAGCTCATCATTAACTCTCCTCTCCATTTCCTCCTCTTCGTTTTCCCCGTCGGCTCGCTCCGGCTCCTCTTTACGAGCTCACATTAAATCCTGTCTGTCCTTGCTCTCCGTTGCAGGCGGTGGATCTGAACAAAAAGGGCAAAGACACTAAACACCCCATGTACAAACGGCTGATCCACACCGCGCTGGACGTCTCCAACATCCACGAGGTAAAACTCCGCTCCCGATTTCACCATCTGATTGGTTTCTAATACAGATTAATCATCAAACAAACAAACAGGATTATTAAAAGATCAATACTTTAATGCTTATCAAACATTTTCCATTTTAAGAAGAAAAATAAAATCTCTGTATGAAGAGATTTAAAAAAGGCGATGAGTTTCTGTCATGGAGTCGAGAAATCTTTACTTTTGAGCCCTGAGATTTTTAACTTTTTTCTTCCTCTTCATGACACATTTTGTTGACTATAGTATAAAAAATACTGTAAATTTCCACAAGTTTGAATTCATTTTTAAAATAAGCAGCAATTCAGATAGTTATAGAAACAATAACAACCAAACGGCTGGTCGTGTTGGTGGGAGGGTTTCTGTCTGTAGTGTGGGTGAACTGGGTTTTTGGGTTCTGATCAGCGGAGCATCACAGCAGCAAACCTCTGCCAGAAATGTTGGCTTCCTGCCCAGACCTGTGTGGGTGTGTGTGTGTGTGTGTGTGTTAATAAGCACACTGGCCTCTCGTGAACCCCTCCATGTCGGTGATCGAACACACACAGTCGCACACCGTTCGTGTGAATGTTCCTCTCTGTGTCGGTTTTGTCTCCATGTGTTTCCTTCTGTTTCAGAATCTGACTGAAGGAAAATACAAAACCTTCGAGGAGTTCAAAGCTGACGCTCAGATGATCGTTCATAACACTGCCATCCTGTATGGAGGTGGGTCACACATTCACACTGCATTCTGATACCTCACAGATACTAAACATCGGCTATCGTTATGGCCGATAGCCGATGTTTACCGATGCTATGTACATTATAACCGCTCACAAATAGCTGAAACATGTGAATAAAAACATTTTTTTAAAGTATTTATTCTTTCCCAAGGAAGCAAATCTTACAAAACGTATGAAGACAACATCACAATGTTTTAGTGGTAGTTTCATCAAGCTTCATCTCTAAAAATGAAATCAGATCTTCTGAGTTTCACATCCTCCTCCAAACTTAACCACCATAAACAAAATTGTTCAGTCTTGTGATTGAGAATTATTATTCTTATATTTTGTATTATTTTTAATCTTTTTTACCTGCTGTTAATAAAATGGTCATAAAATATTTTGTTTCTTTTTGAAACTTCTTGAGGTATAATACTTGATCTCTAAATTAATGTCTCTAAAAAACTTTAACTGCCTATTTTTATAGTTTATAGGCCAAATAAACCTCAACATGCATTAATATGCTCAGAGAAGCCATCTTGGCGCTACCACAGAAGCTAATACCTGTAGTCTTCAGTTCAGCCAATCGGCTCCAAGGAAAGTAAATGCTGCTCCTGGATTGGTTGCTTTGCAAAAGCCAGCCAATAGCAGGACAAGTAGCATTAATGTTGGTATTAAAATTTCCCAGGATGAATTTTCTTTCAAGTATGTTAGATGAACTCTCAAACAAATCAGCGAATAATTTGGATTATTTTATAATCTTCACTGTAAAACTGCCGGTTGGAAAACAACAGATTAATTTTGAACACTTTAGCGGTTTGTCTCATTGTGTTTGTCGCAGTTCACAGCGACCAGGCGGAGATCGCGCGGCTGCTCTTTAGCGACACATGCCACGAGGTACGCTGGAGTTTCTCCTTCACGCTCAGAGCAGCGACACTTCAACGATCAGTGTCGATTTTAAAAATATATATATTTACATTAAACTTTTTTCTTTCTTGCCTCTTGTGTCTCTTGCAGTTGAATGAGTTGGTGTTGTGTAAGAACTGTTTCTACCTGTCGAACGCCCGGCCTGAAAACTGGTTCTGTTATCCCTGTGTGAGTAGAACCGAACCAAAGCCAATTGACTAACTATCACACAAATAACTGTACCAGGGCTGAACCAATGATTAATCAGATTATTTGTGGTGAATCGACTATTGAAATAACCAACCAATTTAGTAGCATTTTGATAATTGGAGTTTACAGACTCAAAAATGACCATTTACTGAAAAAGCAACATATTCAGAGCAGTAATTAAGCCAAAACATTTTAAGATAAAAACACTTTTATCTGTCGATATGTTTTACCCAAAACTCAAGTGGAATTTTTTTTATATTTACTTAGTTGGAATGTTAATGCAATTTAGGCATTTTTTAAAAACAAAATTAAATTTTTTTTTATTTATTTTCCATCTTTTAATGTAATTCAACTGTTGAATAGAAAAGACTTGAGTGAATTAATTAAAAAATTACACAATGTGTCTTTTTTATTTTTGTCTGATTAATCAGTTACTAAAATAATCGTTAGCTTGCAGCCTTACATAATACAAACTTAAAGTTCATGTTGTGCTGAATTTTTGTTATTCATACTTGAAAATGCTCGACTGCCTCAGATGCAGAGAAGCAGTTCTGAGGTTCTGAGGTTTTGAGGTTCTGTTTCTGTTTCCTCTGCAGACTCCGAGCCACGACCTGGTCTGGGCCAAGATGAAGGGCTTCGGCTACTGGCCCGCCAAAGTCCTGCAGAGGGAAGACAACCAGGTGGATGTGCGCTTCTTTGGCCACCAGCACCAGAGGTGAGAGCAGCTGACACACAGGGATTCACCCATCCAGCACCGATCCAGTGTTTCTGATGCCGATATCTGAGGTCTAGTATCGGCCGATATCTACCCGATTCAGAAAAACAGCTGAACTGACTTAAAGTTTTTCATTTAAAAAACACACAGCAATTATAGCCACACAAACACAAATACTGCTCTAAAAGCATTCCTATTTGTTTCACACTTCTTTTTAGAATTTGAATCCTAAATATAATTTAAGATGAAATATAAAGCATGACGTCACTCAGAGCACAAAGCATAGAAATAGACTGAATAGATCTTGGAACATTGTCACTGATACCTGATTTAAACTCTTTAAAATATCGAGATCGATACAGATCTTAATATCGGATCGGTTGATTCTCCAGCATTGTTTCCTCGTGTGGTTCCATTGATCCTTATGTGTTTGGTTCGGGTCCGGTCTGCAGAGCGTGGATCCCGTCGGAGAACATCCAGGACATCAAGGTGAGCGTCCAGCAGCTGCAGGTGAAGCGCAGCAACGGCTGGAAGAAGGCGTGCGAGGAGCTAGAGGTGTACCAGCGCTTCCTGAGGGAGGGCCGCTTCTGGAAGACAAAGATGGAGGACAGCCCTGCGCCGCACCAGCAGAACCAGAACCAGCGGAAGCAGCAGCAGGACGAGGAGGAAGACGAAGATGAGGTAGAGGAGGTAGAGGAGGAAGAAGAGGGCGAAGAGGAGGCGGCCAGCAGGAGGACGCAGAGACCGGAGCGGACGGACGAAGCCGAGTCCAGCATCTCGTCCACCAGCAACGAGCAGATCCGCCACGTGAGTCGGGTCACAGAAATAAATAGAACAATTACGATCAATATTTACCACACATAACTGCTGCTTACAAAAACAGTATTATTTCTGTTTTAATTGATTCTGGAGTCATAAATCCATTACCGTAAATAAATAAACACAAAATAAAGGGATTTTACACAATGACAAATTTTACTGGTCGATAAATTGTCAATAATTATGTCGAATGTTTTTCACAGTTAATTGTTGACAACCAAAACAGTATAAATTATGTTTTTATCTGATTTTGGAGTCATAGGTTAATTACTGTAATGAACTAAACAAATAAGGAATGCAGATTAATTTGATTCTGAATTGAACTGAATCTTGATTGGAAAGCAAAACAAATCCTGTTATCTGTAACAGGTCCAACAGCGCCACCTAGCGGTAAAACAACAGTACTTTTGGCAGAAAAACATCTATTATTTCTACTTTCTGTGGTTGCAGACATATTGGATGACATCCTATATTGTTGAGCTCAGCTCTGGACTATTTAACTGAGAATCATCGAAACTGAAAACGCCAGCAGAGTTGTAAACAATAAAAGTGTTAGTTTAACTTCTAATCTTATTGTTTGAGTTCAGTTTAGTTTATTTAGATTCCCAACAAGTCTCACTTAAAGAGATATAATCAAATTGACAGATTTAAGCCCAGCTATAATAAAATGCAGCCAAATTAATAGAATTTCAATGTGAAAAGAAGAAAATACTGTTTTTGTTTTTATTAAAAAGTTAACTGTGTTGTTGCTAGGCGTGAAACTATCCGTTGTGATAAAGAACTGAGTAAAAAACTGGGAAGAGCCCCAGACTCAGATCCGACTGGATGGACCATAATGCACCTTCTGTAGAATAATCTTGTTGATTTATGGGGGTTTTTTTTGTTGTAATTTTCAGTTGAAAAGCAGCCAGGAGCCCAAAGCGAAGAAAAGCCGCAGGACTCTAATTGTTGAACCCAAAGAGGAAGCCAGCGTAAGTCAGCAGATTGTTTGTTACAAACCGACTTACTGGATAATCTGAAAAGTTTTCAGAAGACTGGAAAAATAAAATCTGTGGTGGGGATTAAATATCCAACATGAACAGAGAATTTATTTAATTTTTATTAAGATACGACTCCATCAAGTCATTAAAATACATGTTAATGTTATTATTTCATCACAATCTTCAGGTGGAACCAGCATGTCAATAAATTAATTAATAGCATAATAATGTAAAATGAGCTGGATGATCACAAAATGTTTTGTTTTTTTTAAAGGGCAAATTTGGTTAGACTTCATAATCCATTATATTTGATAGATAAACAGACAGATCCAAACAAAAACAACATTACATAACACATAAAGTCACTTAAAAATTAATAACAAACTATTATTATTTCAGTTGTCTTTGGTTTTTATTTGCATTTTATTTATTCCTTTAGGTTTTTTTGTTAATTATTTTAATTTTTTTGGATATTTAAAATGTCTTCCAGTTCCGATGTTAATTGTTCATTAGAAATTAAAGTTTCCTGATATTTGAAATGAACAACTTTAAGCCATTTTCAATATATTAGTTTGATAATGACAATGTCTCAAAATGACAATATTTCAGTTTCGGGGACAAATTAATGTCCAGCAGATTGTTTAGCACCTTAATCGCAATTTAAAAGGAGATTATTACGGATTTTCAAAGAATGTTTTAGACTTTATAACTTATAAAGTTCAAAATCAAGACTTTAAAATAGAAGAACAAAAAGAAAACAGAAAAATGTGAAAGGTAGAAAAATAATGGAGTAAAACGCTGCTGGCCTGTCCCCGAGTTCTGCTCTATAACCGGACCGGGTCGCTCTTTCCAGGAGCCGGAGCCGGAGATGGAGGCGGTGAGCTCCAGCCAGGAGATCCCGGTGTTGTCGGCGCCGCCGCCGCCAGAGAAGCTGTCGGTGTCGACGCAGACCAAGAAGGCGAGCGGCGGCTCGCCACGCATGCTGCACCGCGGCACGCAGACCAACAGCGAGGGGCCCTGCCACAACATGTGCCACGAGAAATACAGCAAGGTGTTCGGCGAGGTCAAGGAGATGATGAAGGCCGACAACAAGAGGGAGACGGAGCGCGTCGTCAGGGAGGCGCTGGAGAAGGTCAGCTCGGTTCTGGAGCTCTCCCAGAAATAACCGATCGTTTCTTTCCTCTAAAAAACAGATTTCTGTGCTTCTCCTGCAGCTTCGGGCCGAGATGGAGGAGGAGAAACGTCAGGCGGTGAGCAAGGCCGTGGCCGGAGTCCAGGCGGAGATGGAGAGGAAGTGCAAACAGGTGAAGGAGAAGTGCAAAGAGGAGCTGGTGGAGGAGGTGAAGAAGCTGGTGGCCCAACACAAGCAGCTCATCTCCCAGACCAAGAAGAAGCAGTGGGTGAGTCAGTCTGACGGACGCTTGGTTCCGACAGAATCCTCCTCTGGTGTCCGCGCCGCCTTAAAACATCGTTAGGTTTTCAATATTGTCTTGGTAGGAATATTTAATCCTGTATATGTAGGATTTTTTTCTGTCAGGCAAAAGTTTGAGTCGAATCTTCATTGCGTTCTGTGATTTGAGGCTACCGCTAACTGCTAATGTAGCCGTGCTAGCTACTGAGCTAGCTTTTATAAGTGCTAATTTATCATTGGCTGGCTGGACGAAGTTTGTCTTCATTGCTGTTTTATTAAGGAAAACCTTTTTGAAGTTTTGGATCTACACTTTCTTTTCCAACAAAAAAAATCAAACTCCTTTATTTGATTAGAGCTGCAACTTATAAAATCTTTTTTTTATTTGTTGAAACTGTCACTATGTTATGATAGTTTATGAAAGAGATAATCTGAAAAATCAAGCTGCTCTGTCTTCTCAACCAATCAGAGCTTGGAGGCGGGTCTTAGCGCTGCCAATCACCCTCAATGTGGTGCTGCTCATCCTCCCTGCTTGCTCTCTGCTAAGCTGCAGCTAGCATAAGTGCTAGTTAGCATGGCCACCGTTCTCTGACATTAGCACATTTAGCAGCGATTACATGATGTTGATTGGCAGCGCTAAGCCCCTCCTCCTGGCTCTGATTGGTTGTTTTTGGTACATTTTTATAAAACTTACATGCTGCTCCTTTAACTAAAATGCTTCATTGTTTGTTGTCGAGCTGGTTAAATAAACAACTAAACGATGTGGATGTTTAATCATAAATAAACCACAGCCAACGGTGTTTTGTGCTCTGTTTTTTAGTGCTATAACTGTGAAGAGGAGGCCATGTACCACTGCTGCTGGAACACCTCCTACTGCTCCATCAAGTGTCAGCAGGAGCACTGGCACGCAGACCACAAACGAACCTGCCGCAGGAAGAGATGAACAAGCCCCGCCCCTCCTCGCACCTCATTGGCTCCCACCCTCAGTCAGTGAACAACACACACACATGCCCACACACACACACACACACACACACACACACACACACACACACACACACACACACACACACACACACACACACACACACACACACACACACACAGCGTTTCTCCCTGGGAACTGGTTGGACCGGATGTTTCTGCTGCGTGGCGAATGACTTGCTCCCGTTTTATTTAATGTAGCCATCGTTTTCTCTTCTTTTCTCCTGAATTGTGAAGTTTGCTCCACTGCAGAGATTTTTATGTTTTGTTGTTTTTTTTGTATGTTTTCTTTAATGAAACACTGATGTTGCGTCTATTTAAGTGAGCATTAATAGAAAACATTTTATGACCTGGATTTATAAAGAAAATTGTTTTTTTTTTCCTTACTGAATGAACTCTGCTTTCATCTGTAGCAACCTGAACTGTCAGTGGTTCGGCTTACAGACTTTAAAGTCATGTTAGGTCTTTTTTTTGTTTTCTATAAATCTATGGCGGTGGATGCACCTTTTTTATCATGTCTACCTAAAATTTTATTGTCCTCAATCATTCATTGGGAACAGGGTTAAAATGTCAACTTTTAAAGCCAGTTGACAAGTAAATCTTCCACTTACTGTAGATTAATATTATCATAAATGGTATAAATAATGCACCAGTTTGGCTTCTCTGCTGACTAGACTCTTTCTATGAGTCTGAAGATAAAGAAAAGGTTTAAAAGTTGCTCTAAATTTGGAGAATTTTATAAAAGTCGACTAATTCGTTTGTGAGTTTAACAATCTAAAATTGCCCGATTAATCCCCCTCTGCCCGGTTTGTTGAACCTACCTGAGAAGATCGGACACGTTGCCTGGACGATCAAATGTATATTTTTGCGAACGTCATCTGTGTCATTTTTCTCGTGGTGTGCGCTAGTTAAAGACTTTCTCGCTGCGTTCTGCTGTTGTTGGTGCCTGTTTTCCTTTCTGCCAGTGAGGCCAACATGCATGTCAATAGCTTCACCCTCTTTTTTTTTTTTTTTGTGGAAACAAGAAGAAAAATGAGGAGAGACGGACCGTTACGAAACTTTATGCAAACATGAGCGTTCAACATTTATCCCCTGCCTGAATTGGATGTGCTGGTATTTTAATACGGAAAAGAGGCAATGAAATTGCCAAACTCTGATCCTTTTTTTCTTATTTTAACTGATGATCAAGAGAAAAAAATCTACCTATTTAATTTTTCCTGTTGCCTTTTTCCTCACAGATTATTTAGGTTTTCATCAAATTTTATTTTATTTTTATATTTTTGGAAAAGACAATGAAACGTTTTGCATCGTGGACGGAAAGTTCTTCAGTTTCAGTTCCTGTTTGTTTTTCTGACTATGTTCTCATTGAATGTTAATTAAATGCGCAGAAACAATATTGTTGATGTTGTTTTCGGCATGGAAAAATAATGCAAGAGCCACAGCTGGTTAAAATTCAAATAAAATTTTGGATTTTATGTTCTCAGAATATTTGGCCAGAGTTCTCCTCAGGCTTTCAGAAAGTCCGACGACCCGCAGACTCGTCTTTCATCGTTGCACTACGTGTAAATACGTCAGTAAATCCCACTTTAAATCCACATTTCATTTCAGAGATCTTCCATGACTGTTAGTTCTAGTTTTGTACAATGTACAACGTTTGTCATATCAGCCATAGTGACGTTTATCTTGTTGCACCTTCATCAAGTCAAAATATTTCAGCTTTTTTTTTATTTTTTATTTTAAGTTGAATAAACGAGCCTGTCCTTCCAGACTCTCACCGTTTGCTGATGACAACATTTTGTTACACATTATACAACCTAATTTCTCCTCTGGTTTTTTTTATATTCGTCCATGCAGCTGTAACTTTTTTTTATTTTTTATTTCTTTTCATATGTGTTTGTAACCTTTTTGATGTCATTTCATTTTTTTTTTATTATTATTGCATGAAATCAAGTATGTGACTCCACTTCAGATCTGTTTTTATTCCGTTTTTTTTCCTCCCCGGATGTAAAGAGAAAATGTTTTTGCACTCATCTGAGAAATGCAGTACGTGGATTTTTATTTCCCAGGAAGGTTTCGAGCTAGAAGAAGTGAGTCGTTTAATCCAGACTTTACCTGCTCTTATTCCAGGGTATTTCTGTAAATATTACTGTGTGATTGCATTAATTCTCCTTGTACTCAAAGTACAAACACCAGGAATAAAGTCAGTGTGACGTCTCCTTTGTTTTCGCTTCTCATAGAACATGCTCTTCTGTTCTGTTCACATGTAAACTATCATTAATCACGGCAACGTTTTTTTATGCTCCCAACACTTTAGCTAGCAATATGTATATAAATATATTCTATGTGCTAACATGGGGGAAATAAATGTATCAATAAGTCAGTGTGATTCAGTTCTCCTTATTCTGTTGATTAATGGATTCATGATGAAAACGTGAAACCAGCTTCACCAGAAACAGTTTACCTGCCACAGTGGATGATGCTGATTTAAATATACAACGGCGTATGGAAGTGGGGGACAAAATGTTAATTTCTGCCAAAAAACTTAGAAAAAACAAGGAAAGGTTTGAGCCACAAAAGTGGAAAATTTACTAGAAAAAAGTCAGAATTTGAGTTTAATCTGAGATTTTCTACCAATAAAAGAAAATTTGAGTTTTAAAGGTTGAAAATGTTAAATTTTGAAACTCACAAAATTTCCAAATGTGAAATTTAAATTTTTGAAATTCAGAAATCTCCATGTTTTTTCTAGAAAATGAGTATTCGCAGCAAATGTTAGTCTTCCAAATAAATTTTGAGATTAATCTCAGAAATTCACTTGAAAAAAATAAAATTAGAATTTCAAAAGTTTAAAATGTTTAACTTTTGGAACACACCTTTTCAAAATGTTTACATTTTCAACTTGATTGAAAATTTCCTAAATTCTAAAATTTTTGAAACTCCAAAATGTTTTTTTCCTAGAAAATTTGTTAAATCTTAAAAGAAATTCTAACAAACTTTTGACTTTTCAAACTCAACAAGTTCCTTGTTTTTTTCTAGAAAATTTCTATTAACCTCAAAATCTGAGTTTTTCTAGCAAATGTTCTACTTTTCAAAGACATTTCACAAAAAGTGACAGCAAAAGTTTTGCTAGAAAAACATGTTTCTTGTTTTTTTTTCTAGAAGAATTGTGAGATTAATCTCAATTTGACATTTTGGCAGAAATTTACTCTTATTTATTTTTTTATCTGTAATGATACGCTGTCGTAGAACTGAGACGAATCTCTGCTTGGAGACAAAATGGCTCCCAGAGAAAATGAGAAACTGACACAAGTGATCAGGAAACTGTTTCTGGACAGAGAAATGGAGGAACATCAGCAGGACGGGAAACGATTCCAGGTGAGAACTCTGTTTTCTAAAGAAACTGCTTCATTTACTGTAAGGTATTCTGTTGCTTTGGTCTGTTCTGATGAAGGAACTCGTCTGAAATATCAAGTTCTCCATTTAATTATGGAGGACTGATCCTGCCAAAACTGACAATAAATATAAACTTTAATTTATCAAATGATTAATGGCTTATTGCGACAGACTGAGGCTTGATGTTGACCAATAGGAGAGAAGCTGACTGAATTCCTGCCCATATTCTCCTTCCGTATGTGTCAGTTTATGTACAGTCAAAATAAAAGAGAAAGTAAATTGGTGTGTTAAAAAGTGTCACCAAACCAATAAAATGATACTAATAAATGATGGGAAAATTTTGAAATTTCTTAATTAAATAAAATGTGACAGAAAATTGAAAAAAAAAGTATTATATACAGAATAAAAATAAAATTGAAAATTAATAAAGTTGAACAAGAAAACTATTCATTTATGTTACACCATAATGAATTAGTTGAAATGTATTCACTTTATTAAGCCATTTAATACTGGATTTATTGCTAATTTTGGCCATATTAGTCCTCCATATTTACTGCTTCTCGCCTCTATTCAGCTCTGAAACTTTTCCACATTTTGTGGCATCACATAACTGCTAATATCAAAATAAAAGAACTTCCTGTTCTGTTAATTTCTGAAGGTCAACAGATTTTATATACTTTTTGTTTTGTTTCTTACTTTGTAATTTATACCTTAAATTTGAAAATCTTTACTATTTAAAACCAACAAAGATTTTAAATGTGGATTTATATTTCTAAAGGGCTAAATTGTACATTTGATAAAGTTTTAAAATAGCAGCAGACCTTAGCGTATTGTTCTGCAACAGATTAAGTTTCAAACTATCAGAAGATTTAATATGAATCATCAAATGCTCATCTAATAATTGGGATGGATGGAGCTAAATTAGTGACAAAAATCTGTTTTGCCTAGATTCCTTGCAAAGTGATCTATTTTAGTGTTGCAACTAATTATTTGAGTAAGCTATGATTTAATGCAACAGGATGTTGCATTTTTATTAGAGTGACACTTTTTAAATCAAAATACTAAAATAATGAAACTTTTTTTTTTTTACCGTTAGTGTGATTATTCTCAAATTATTGTTTAAAAAAATATTTTCTGGTTTATTACAGCCTTCTTGTCTGGTTTAAATAAACAAGAACAGCATTTAAATTTGTGTCAAAATTGTTGAAATGTTTATTTAAATGAAAGACATGACATCAACACAACGTTTGAAACTTTAGAAAAAAAACTTGACGTACATTTCCTGAAATGAATAAAGAGAAAAGGTGAAGAAAGTGCTTTGTTTTTTTTTTTAAAGAAACATTCTCTGTAGCTCTTTAATGAGTTAAAGGGTCTCTGATAAAACGCTTTGATTTCTACTTATGACATCACTGTTTGAGTCTTGAACCGCCGCATGGAAAAATATGACGGCTCCTCTGTTCCGTATTTACAGCTAGAGATCCAGAAACGAGGCCGACTCCGCTGCTGCTGGTCCGTCTGAACTGGGACCAGTTTCATCCCAGTCAAGGTGAGTAAAAACATCTCCACTTAAAGTTTATTAAACAAGTTCGCTCACAATTCTTAGGATTATCAGCAGTCTTAATGGAGAAAGTTTTACTCTGAAATGAATTAATCTGCAGCTATTCATGTCTTAGCTACTCTTCAAAATGGGAAATATTAGAGCACAGATTATCTTACTGAGGCAGATTTGGCCAGGAAGTACTAAATTAGCCAATTTATTAATTAAATTATTGGCTTGTAAAGTATTTTTGTTTTAATTTACCAAAATAAAGTGAATCTGAATCTGCAGTGGAAATTATCTACTAGAAAAGTTTTGGACCAAAATAAATAAAATATTTCCGGAGGATAAAAAAAACAATAAGTAAACCTAAATTATTGATTTTCTATAAAATCGTGCTGCTGAATGCAAGATTAATTCATTAGAAGGTTTAGATGGTTATTTAAGAAAAAGACTGCGTGTAATACTGCTGGTCACCACAAGAGGGCAGCAACGGCATTGATCAGAAACGTTAGTTTGTGTTTAGGGGAAACTTTTTGCCTCAAATCTGATTTTCCCCTCATCCTATCGCTTTAGATTTAAAGATGTAGTTCTGTTTCATTTCCAAAAACTTGATTTTGAACCCAAAAGTGCAATTAATAAGATTTAGAGGATTTAACAAGCTCTTAAAGTCAGTAAGTTGAAAATTTGGACTTTCCTTTTGGAAACTGGATACATTTCAGACTGAACTGCAGCATCGCAAATCAACCTGCTTTCCTCTGAGATATTAACCTTCATCTGCAATATAATCTATCATCATATATTTGTGTTTTTTTTATTATAATATGCTTAAGTCT
The DNA here is from genome assembly GCF_002775205.1 of Xiphophorus maculatus. Lineage (NCBI taxonomy): Eukaryota > Metazoa > Chordata > Actinopteri > Cyprinodontiformes > Poeciliidae > Xiphophorus > Xiphophorus maculatus. The sequence continues at coordinate 27,346,055 of NC_036448.1, forward strand.
GCGTCACTCGAGATAATACAATTTATTTTTATATTAGCAAATATTCAAGAGCAAAAACTTGAATCATAGACTTCTAAAAGAGAAAATAAATTAAATCGGTTTCTTTTTGTACATACTTACACGATACGAGCTGTTTGCGGATAGTAACCGGAGTTAAAGGCTGCGCCTGTGTGGATTTGAGCACCTGGTGAAACGGACTGGCTGGTCGGTTAAAAAAAATTAAAATCCTAGGTGAAATGAACGTACCTCCTGGTAAACCCTTTACCCCCCGCCCTCATATCAAAACATACCCCACACTTTAATGGCTGTAAAAACACAAAATATTTCAGGGTTTTTTTGTGTGTAAATATCATTTTCAAAAAAATAAGCCAGGACCTTTCTGACATTTAAAAATAACAGAGCGCCAGATGTTGCTGCAGAAGCCAGAAACCAGCTTCCCTTTTCCGAGGAAACTAAAAGTGCCTGCAAGACGAAGCGCAGGGCTAACTTCAGTTTGTTTCCCTCAGTTTTCAAGTCTGTTCCTCCCTCCCTCCACCAGGGGGCGCTACATGTTGTAGGCCACGTAGATGGGGTCGAGCTGGTCGGCCAGGAAGCCGTCGCGAAGGTGCATGCGCTGCTTTTCGCCGCGGGAGTTGATGGGAATGACGCCGATGTCGACGACCACGACAACGCCGACGATCAGGTAGTGCTCCTCCAGAACCACGTTGGTGACCAGTGGAACCAGGTCCAGAGCCTCGTGCTCCGAGCCGTCCAGCTCCACCACCACCACCAGCAGGTTGGTCCACGTGAACACCGCGCTGCAAGAACAAAAATGTAGACATTAACCTCAGAAATTTCTAGAAAAACTTTGAAAATTGCACAAAAAAACTCATAAATATTGAAAATCTTAGAATTTTTTTAGAAAAACGAACATTTCTGAGTTACAAGAATAAAATATTTGCCAGAAGAACTAAAAAAAATTTAAATTAATCCCAGATTTTTCTAGAAAAAATCCCAAACTCAAAAAATTGCACAAATAAAACTCAGAAATATTCAGATTAATCTTAGAAAAAATATCAAAAGCTAAGTTACAAAACTAAAACATTTGTGAGAAAAACATTTGGAATTTTTTAGGTAAATCTGAGAATTTTTCTTGAATAAAGTTGAAAACTTTGTAAATCTTTTGAAAGTCAAAAACTTTTGAAACCTGGAAAATGTTTTCTAGAAAAGATGTGAAATTAATCTCAAAATTTCTGCTTTTCCTTGCAACTTTTCAAACTCGGAAATTCTTTCTACAAAATTTCCACTTTTGTCAGGTCGGGACTCGAACCTGTGACGTCCGCGTCGAGGACTAAGGCCTCCATGTCTGGGTTGTGCTGACCCCCTGCACCCCCAAGCATTCAAAATTTCAGATTTTTTTTCACACAAATTTTCAACTCTTGTATCGCAGCAATTTCCTAATTTTTGGTGGAAATGTACTCCGGTTTTTTTCTATGGATAACGGATCCAGTTTTCCTGAACGGTGAGTCATTTCTCCATGCAGAGTAGGCTAGAACTTCCAGAAAACTGCAAAACTGCTGAAACACTGAGCTCCGTCGAATCAAAGCTTCAGCCCTCCTGTTTAGAGCTGAAGTCGATTATTAGTGAGTGGAACATTGATCACAATATTTGGTAAACTGATCACCACTCTGTGATGCTCTTGTGCGTCCGGATGACGGAGGTCTCGATGTCGATGGGGTGGTAGCGCATCCCCCTCAGCTCCATGGCTTCCTCCAGAGCGCCGACCACATACAGAGCGTCATGCCGCTCTGCACACACACAAACACACACACACACTGGTAGGACGCCATGATTTCTGCCACGCGTGTTCAGTTCAATTCTAAGGCATTTTTTAAAAAATTATTAGTTTTTCCCCACATTTTAACACCATAAATACTTTTGGAGTTAAGAAATAGAATTAAAATAAGAAAAAAATGAATTTTTTAAAATAATAAAACAGTTTACTTCGACTTCAGGATGTAAATAAAAAACAGAAACGTGGAGTGAAAATTGTGGATAACACAAGAAATTCAGGCCACCATTTTGGAAGAATTTCAGATATTTAAAAAAGAAAAACAAATCAATAATTATCGTTTGCTTTTCCAGTGAGGAGACGCCTCTGAAGGTTAGTAGCCTTACCTCCGCTGGCGTCGGTGAGCTCGGTCCGCCGCAGGAAGCCCAGGTATCCGGTCCGGGCCCAAACCGTCTGAGTGTCGCCGAAGCTGAGCCTGGAGCTGAAATGGTCCGACTGCAGAACTTCGTCTCCGTAGACGGTGAAGTAACCGCTGGCGTTGTGGCCGCTGTGCACCCAAATCTACAAACAAACACAACGATGGTTGGAGGCGGGCTCAGGGAGACCAACAGCCAATCAAAAGGCTCCATTTGCTAGATTTGAAACTACGGATTTAATTCAGATAATAAGACAAATTCCTCGTTTCTCCTTTAGCCATTTCTAAAGTTACACAAATAATTTCAGATTTAAGAGGGAAAAAATGGTTGTTCTTTTTAATCAGTAATATTTCCACCCTGTTATTTAATTTTTTATAAATGTCACAACTTCAAGTTAAATATCGGGTTAATATGAAAATTTACTTGGCAAAAACCCAGAAGTGGACTATCAAAATAAAAGCCGTGAACCTGTATAAACTTTTATTTTGGTAGTCTACTTCCCATTAAATATATAATGATAGTTTGGAGCTAAATATGTTAAGATATCAATATTTAAGATTTAGTACAATCTTGGCTTAATTACTGCTCAGTTTATCTTCTTTAACAAAACAAATGACCTTTTCTGAGTCCGTATAATCCAAATAATGATTAAATTACTACTTAAATAAATGGCTGTTATTTCATTAATCAGTTAATTATGATTAATCGTTTTAGAACAGTGATCCAAAGTTCACCAAAAAGTCCTGTGATTGTCTTTAAACAGGCTGTTTATGCATAAAAACTCCTCATTACGGCTGAATTAAAACTATTATTTTGCTGTTTTCCCCTCAGTGAAAAACAAAGTCATAATTTTAAGTTTTAAATCTAAAAATAAACGAACTCTGACCTCTCCCAGGTGCGACTCCCCCATCGGCCCTTTGGTCTCCGGGTTGGCGATGATGATCCGAACTCCAGGCAGGATCTGCTCATTTAAATAAATCAATACACAGATCATCGGTTTGTTTCTAATAATAATAAATGAGTTTTTATTTAATAAGGTAATAAAGAGCGTACCTTCCCAGACTCCATCAGTGGTAAACTGTGTGGCGAACCCCGCTCCACTAACCTGACCCTGGACAGCAAAATTAATAACAAAAATCATTCATTATTCCATATATTTCTGACTGGGACACATCTTATAAGTCTTAAAAATATCAAAATGTGACAATTGGAGAATAAAAAATGCCTCAGCAAACAGAACTATATGCTAAAAGTGACAAAACTTTCAACTATTTTTATGGTTTTAAAATCTTTTTTGAGTCGTTTTGACTGAAAAAGACGACGGTTGCGTGTCGCTGAATGGAGACGGTTCTGGGAACAGATTATTTCAATCAGTTTCCGGAAACCTCAGTTTCTAAAATTAAATCCAAAATGCAGGGTGAAAGTAACGGTTCTGACCCCTGAGAGGAAATAAAAACCGACAGAAGTGGTTCCTCAGATTAAAAACAAACAAGCGGCGCGTCTCGGAAGAACCGGGCCCGTTTAAATCAACAGTGATTACATGTAATCACACCCTGACGGACGACCAGCAGAGCTTCGCTCACTGCTGTGGCTGGAAGTCAGCAGGTTTTCAGTCTGCTGGACGATGAAGAACATTTTACTGTTTCTTATTCGTAACTTCAGCAAATTTCTCTGACATGCTGGATTATCAACCTCTGGACCAAATCCAGACAGATTACATCTTATTAACCTCTTACTGCAAAAAAACTAAATCTTACCAAGTATTTTTGGTTCAGTTTCTGGTGCAAATATCTTAGTGCACTAAAAATAACTTAGAAGTAACTTTTCAGCAAGTTACAGGAGCTTGTTTTAAGATAGTAATTCCTTAATATTGATTTAAAAAATCCACTTAGGAAGTAAAATATCTTGTTAAAAGAAAAAAAATCTACTTTTTCTTTAATATTAAGGAGTTACTTACTTAAAACAAGCTCATATCTTGCTGAACAGTTGCTTGTAAGTTAGTTTTGACTTATTTAATGCGTATTAAGATATTTGCAGTACAACTTAGACAACTTAGACAACTTGTGTTTTTGCAGAGTTTCTCCAGCTGCTTTAAACTGAATACAAACCAAATCCATTTATTTCCATTTTTCATTCTTAATGAGCCAATTCCCATCTTTTCACCTCCAAAGAAATTCAGGTTTGTTCCACTTCCTGATGTGGAACTAAATCAGATTTGCATCAGATAGTTCTCAAAGTTTGCAGTCCAAACGGTCTTGTTGTATTTCATCCAACTTTTACATCATTGACGTGCGTCATAATTTTGCACCAGAAGAAGCCAGACGCTGTAAACCTGGATTTAAATAATGGGTAAATTTGCAATTATGAAATTATGAATAAAGGCTGAGTCAGTGAACTCATCACAGTCGCACCAGTTTTAGTCCCAACTACGAATCTAAACAGACTTTAAACAGGCTTTGTTCTTACCAGTTTCCTTCGTCTGGTTCTGATCTGGTGACGATCTCATCACTCTGAATAACTTTATAATCGATCGATTTCATAAGCCATTCACACAGAAGTTGCATTCAATTAGTGATATTAACAAACATGCAGAAGAAATTGGATTTTAGCAGAAAACAGAAGGAATTGAGCCTCAAGACTTCAAGACTGTGTGGCCATAGCTAAAGGGAACGGACGTTTCTGGACATTTAGTTTGTTTTTTCATTTCTGAGACACTTTCCAGTCTGTCTGGTGGCTCTTGTTGAACTTTTTAAACATCCTGAATTGTTTCTTAATGCAGCTCAAATTTGTTAATGATCCAAAAATAATGTTGAGCAGCAATTCCCTGCAAAGCCAGGATAGCTGTTCACTTTTCCTTATGACACAACCACTGCTAGCACAACAAGATGTCTCCTTGTAGCCATCAGGCTGCTGTTTATTTAGATCGATTGGATGATTACAGCTCATCTTCACCTGAAGTCACCGGTTTATAAAAACTTTGAACTGATTTTTTATGCAAAATATACATTTTAACAATTAAAATGTTTAAAAACGAGTGCTACAATGCAAGGAGATATTGCTACATTTCCCTGCAGGGTGCCTCTGTTGGTTTCTCTTAAAAATCTGAACGCTTTCTTCCTCTGAAATCATAACGCTCAGACTGAAACTCTCTCCCTGAACTAATCCAAGTTTTATGTTAGTCTGTGGCTCAACTTAAAACCAGCCAGCAAACATTTCATCATCTCAAAGAAACTTTCAGCTCCCAGTTTTTACTGTCTCACCAGAGCCGAGGAGAACATTTCTCGTTTTTTATTTGTTTTCAGCGTTGCAGTCTCTTATTCCCAAACACTCGGCTGAATCGCAGTAATAAACTTTACAACTGAAGACGTCCTGCAGAACGGCTGCAGGATCCCTCCGGACCGCAGGCCGACGCTTTATGGGAGCAGAATGTAAGAAACGGCGGCGTGAGCAGAAAGACAAGCAGCTGAGAGCGTAAATCAAACACGGCTCATTCTGAGATAAAGGCAGATTTATCCAGAAATAAACACATGAATATAAACGACTCGTAATTCCTAGCAAATATATTAAATTACATATTTATAAACATTCAGCAGCCACTTTATTTGGTATATCGGCTCCAAAAAAGTTAAAAAGAGTCAAAACAACTGGATCCATTAAGTTATCTATACATGAGATTTAACTTTGTGAGTAATGTTCTACATTCATATGGTGGAAAGATTATTATTTTAAAACTATTTATTCCTTATTTTTTAAGGCAATAAATGGTTTTGCAGGGCGGTGACTGCCCGGCGCAGCATCATGGCGCCACAAACGGAAATATTGTTCTTGAAAATCCATCTGAAATTGGCTTCTTCAGGACGCCACTGACTCAAAACATTTTATTTCATTAAAATGCAAAAAGTAGCTGCAATTAATCATATTTTGTGAATTTAATGATATTTACTGAGGCTCTTGTGGAACAAAAGTGGTGAAAATAGTTTTAATTGAATATCAATAAATGAAATTTATCATAAGGATAAAACGTAATTCTAACCGTGACAAGGATTTTTTTTAACAATAAAACTACATTTATGGTCAAGTGATGAGTTTGGTTAAATTCTGTTTAAAGTTTTTGTTTGAGACACTAAAAAGGGGTAAAATATTTAATTTAGCTTTAATGTATATATAAAAAAAGGGCTTAAAAGTCTATAAAATATTTACGTGAATTTATTAAAGCTCAATATATTTAATATTGTAGACAAATAGTCTATTGAGTCAGAATATTTGTTTATTTACAACCGATTTAAAAATGCTTTTAAACTTGAGAAATTTTAGACTATATTGAACAGGTGATCTATTTTTGTTTTCTTATTTATCTAAATTCCTGATAAATGTAATAAGTTAAAAATAAAATGGTTAAATTAAATTTGAGTTGTTTTTGTTGTGTATGATTGGAATGTGATATTGAATTGTATCGATCACAAATTGAGAAATGTCTAAACAAATCGATATAAATTAATAATTGTGATGAAACAGGTGATTTGCACCCATATTTAGAACAAGAAACTAGAAATAATCAAATATTGAACCAAAGGATGAAGACTTTGTCTAAATGTTGGTCAAAAAATCAGGTAAAGAAATTCTCACCTGTCGTGTCGTAACGCTCTCATATCTACGAACACAGTGGTGGGGTCGGGTCCTGATGTTCCCTGAAAAACAAAAAACAGTCAAATTAACCTGTAGCAACAGAAAAATCTCACAAAATACTATCATACAACCACACACCAAAAACTACTACTGCTACTTCCTCCCAGTGGATGCATTCATGTGAGGTTTCTGTCCACCGGATCAGTGGAAGGTGGAAGGTGACAGAGCAAAACAAGCAAAAAATAAAATACATACGGCACTGTAAAACGTGATTCCACTGAACCGACATGCAAACAAAAGGCCTCAATTAAAGAGGGAAGAAATAGAGGAAAGTAAAGGGTGATAACTGTGACTGAAAAGCAACCAACTTCATTTGTTTTTCAAATTTGGATTAATTAAAGTTTGGAGAGAAAATGGAGATAGAGGAAAAAATAAAGACCAACAACTTTGATTTCTTTCTGTTGAGAATCCATCACCTGACAGAAAACCACGATGCTAATCCTTCATTTCCACTTTGTCAAGCTACATTAGCACCATGTTAGCTTCAAGATTTTACCACAAAATGAGAATTTATTTACATTTTTTGGATTTTGCCAGTAAATTACACACACAATAGAGGCACAGCAGGGTGTTTTGTTCTTAAAACTGGTACCAAGTCACACCAGAAAAATCTAAATCTTCATCGTTACTTGGAAGCTAACATTGCTAGCTAGCTAAGCTCTAAGGTTATATTGGTAAATAAATGCTGCTTCCAGACTAAACAAGAAGAAACTTCAACATGGTTGTTTTCATCATTCATTCAAATGTTTCTGCAGAAAGTGTGAAAAATAAGACATTTCCTTCAGATCCATGTTAATTTTTGACCTAAAGTCGGCTGGAATAGGATTGTGCTGACAAACCCGGTGCTGTTCTCAGGCAGGGGAGGTTGATGGAGGTTCCCTACCTGGTCGGCCAGCTTTCCCAGCCTGTGAGGCTGCAGCAGCAGAGAGGCAGGGCCAGGAGGAAACGAAAGAGGAAGCAAAGGAAGTAAAGAAGGAGGGAGGACGGAGACAGAACAAAGAATGAGAGATGAAGGTGGGGTTATGCTTCAAAAGAAGAGGGAGGAGGAAAGTCAAAATGCAAACTCAAAAGCAACAAAACAAGCAGTTAGATTTTAAAAAGGTGGTTCAGTAGGATGTTAGTCTTTCAAAGTGGAAAAGCTGCATTTTTAATCCGTTTCTCATTTATTCACTTAAATTGTGCTAAACAGCAACAGCTGGAGGTAACAGCTAAATCTATGGTTTCCAGTTTACCTGAAAAGTTCCTATAAAAAAGTGTAAAATTTTTCTCTTGATGTTTTTACATATTAATAGGCTGTAAGTCACAGCTGAATGTGTCAGGAATGATCAGCTTGAAATGGACGAATGGATGGAGCTGAACAGAGAAACATGGAAGAGAAGCTGAATGTGATACAAGATCGATCTGGAAGAGTCTGGAAAAGTGGAATTTATCTGATCTGAATTTAGGATCTTTAAGGTTTGAATAAGTAAAATTCCTTCCTTCCTTCATTCTTTCTTTCCTCGTGTCCCTCCTTCGTTCCTTACTTTATTTCTTAGCCTGATCATCGCCTTCCTGTGCATTTCTGCTCAATTAAAATCTCGCTTTCTCCCATTCACTTGGATTCCTCTGCGTGTTGAATCCGTCGCTCTTTTGTAACATCATCACATATACACTGCAAAAACACAAAATCTTACCAGGTATTTTTGGTCTATTTTCTAGTGCAAATGTCTTCGTACACTCAAAGAAAGACAAAACTAACTTACACGTAACTTTTCAGCAAGAAATATAAGCTTGTTTTAAGTCAATAATTCCTTAATATTGATGAAAGGGTGATGTTTTTATTGGTGGATTATTTCACTTATTCCCATATTTAAAAAAAACAAACTTCAATGTACGTTTGTAATATATTTTTATTTTCTTGTTAAGCACTTCTGGATTGATGCAAACTGCATTTTGTTGCTTTGTACCTGTGACATGTGCAATGACAACAAAGTTTGCTTGTTGCTCCAACGCCTGGATAAAATGCCAACTCCTCTTCTGATGGCTGAAATATGAAAATATCTCAAGTGTTTACATCTGTCACTCTGATGATTTCTAATGATTTATGCATGAATAAACTTATTTGCTTTATTTGTAATTGCATTTCTAATTTAAAGGGGACCTATTATGCAAAATTCACACTTTGCATGTTTTTTGTACTTTAATTTCGGTTTCTAGTCCTTCAAAAATCAGCTAAAAAAAACCCACTCAGCTGTTTTTTTGGTAATTAGTTCATGTTTTTTAGTGTCTGGAAAAGGAGTTGTTTCAAAAACCTCTGGAATGTAAAGTCATAAATAACCAGGCGCTGTGCTGTTACCTAGCAACCACAGCCAAGTCCAGTCTGTTACTTAGCAACCTGACCTGAGTTCCAGCACGTTTGGTCAGCTGGTTTTACCGCTCTATGCGCTGTCCAATGGCTGCTGGAAGAGACAAGTGTTTGTTGTTGACCTACCATCCAGAATCCACTTGCTGTATTCTTGTTGGTTGTGCAGGAGGCTCTATTAATGCTTTTCAAAGATGTACAGTTGTATAATTGCTCATCTGTTTGCAGCCATTTTCACGCAGAGTGTAAACGTTGAGTTGATTTAAAGTGACATGATGCCCTAAAACAGCTCATTCTGAAAGGAACAGACTAAAATCTGATTATCTATGAAAGATTTTGTGTGAAAAAAATGTAATGAGCATGTTTTGTATAGGACACAAACCTATACTAACTGGTTCAAGGAAGCATCATAGGTCACCTTTAATGGAAACACTGCTAATATAAATCATTTTTGACATTAGTTGAATATTGAAGCCGTTTTGAATGTTTCTCCAGTCTGAGCTCCAAACTCAGCCTCCATTTTGACTCAAAGTGAAGAATCTGCGACTGACCTGCAGGCAGATGGCCAGGTTGACCCTGCAGCCGAACGAGGTGCTGACGGCGCGCGGGTGGAGTCCCAGGTCTTTGAAGAGTTTGGAGAAGGACTGGGTCAGGGCGATTCTGGGCCTCTCCTCCGCTACCACCACGCAGGTTCTGACCCGGGACAGGTCGACTCCTCTGGACTGGAGGACGGGAAGCAGGACGGACGTCAGGACGAGACTCAGAGGCTCATGGGGCTGAAATCCTGAGGCTGAAGTTACCTTGAGGGAGTCGGTCTGCAGGCCCAGGCCTTTGGTGCACAGCTCCATGACGCTGTAGGAGCAGAACGTGTCCCGGACTTTGTACTGACTGACGGCCGACAACCAGAGAGCCGGATTCACCTCCAGCTCGGACGGAGGGATGAGGATGGACTGGTGACCTGAGTACACGCTGAGGAGGCCGAGGAAATATCAGTAATGGAAATAAAGCTGCAAGAACTAAGATGGAGAGATAATTTAATAAAAACATTTCATTTAGGAGCAACAGTCACTGTTTAAGGCCTGGTTTTAAGGACTATAACGCTCTTTAACCCACAATACAAAAACTATTTGAAAGAAAGCTGTTTCTGTAGGACTGCACTGAAAAAACACAAAATCTTACCAAGTATTTTTTTGGTCTAGTTCCTACTGCAAATATCTTAGTTCACTTGAAATAAGACAAAACTCACATATTACTTTTCAGCAAGATATATGAGCTCGTTTTGAGTCAATTATTTCTTAATATTCATGAAAATATTAAGTACTAGTTCCACTGGCAGATTATTTCACTTGTAACAAGATATTTTCTGCCAATAAAACCGGAACATTTTCATCCATTTTAAGGAATTATTGACTTAAACAACCTACATGTTGCTGTGAGTATCAGCTTCTGTGGTAGCACTAGGATTGTTTCCGTTTTGAGTATTCATGTGTATTAAAGTATATTAATGTATATTTCATTTGAACTATTATTATAGGCAGTTCTAAGTGTTTTTAGAAGAGGGTTTATATATTCCCGGATTTCGTCTATTGTTAGCTGAAGGGTTCAAACTCGCGGCTAGATGCAAAACTCCCTGCTAAGACATGATTGATGCGATCTCCAAAACACATAAACACAAAAAAATAAAAATAAATTCAACAGCAAAATGCTGCAACCATAAGAAACAGAAGCAAAAGTGAAAACGTTGCCAGTAGCAAAAACAGCAGATGGATAAAACGCTGCAAACTCCCCTCACTAAACAGAAGTCCTCCTGACCACCAGGGGGAGTTTGGAGTTACAATATTTAACACACCTTTTCTTTCTTTCTTCATCCAACTTCTAAAAATGATCACATCCAGTGTTTACTGAGAGTCTGGTCCTGTGAAATTTGGTGGTTGACTCCCCCCGGTGGTCTGGAGGACCTCTATTTTGTGGAGTGAATTTCCAGTATTTTATACATTTATTTTTGTCTTTCTTTTACCTTTTTATTTTTTATGTTGCTTTTATTAAATGTGGGTAATTTTAGATCAAGATATTTGTAGTGACTTGACTTTTTGCTCAGTTTTATTTTAAATAAATTAGAAAAAGATGTTTAGAATTTAGTCAGATCTGTTTCAACGTTTTCTGGCGTTCGCCCTTTTTCGTTCATAAGTGTCTGACCTGCAAAGGCACCAGAGGACGAAGCCCAGGCCGCAGTACGGGTCGAGGCAGATGGCGACCTCTCTGGACGGGTAGAGCTCACACTGCAGCTTGATGGAGCGGCAGAAGGCACTGGTGGCGGTGTGGGACATCTGAGACGCATCGAATCGCAGAAAAGACAAAGTTTAAACGTCAGTCAGTTAATAAATGTCCTGAATATTTATGTCTCTTTGTCTACAAGACGAGTTGTCGACTCAAAAGTCGACAACTTGCTGCTGATATGTGTGCAGCAAAGTAAAAGTCTTTGGATAAACTTGGTTTTAACTTTTGTTAAAACTTGGCTATAAAAACATTAATACTTTGTTTTGTACATTTTATGTTGGTAACAATTTTTACTCTGATTACAAATTAAAACTCTCCATCTGCATCCACGGCCCAAATCTGTATGATTTTTGAATTGCAGTTGAAGGTCATTAAAACAATCGGTCCCCACATTTTGGACTTTGTGACTTTAAGGACACCTTCAGTATTGAAGACAGAGTACGCAGAGTATTGATTAGCATAACCAAAGTGTGGCTGCAGCAGCATCCTCGTGTTTCTTCCTCTGTGGTTTCTGTTGCCAGCTTTAACATTGCAGCGCTAATTGGTCCGCTCGTTAAGCGGATCAATCAACTTGAGCTCGTTAAGCGCCGTGATTAATCACAATCAACAGGCGATTTAGCGGCACAAGAGGAAACACGCCGGTGTTAGTTCCTGCTGCCCTGGATTCCCTCGCTAATGATGCTTTGTGTTTCTTTTCTGTTGTGATGATGAGCGCGCCGTCAGAACTAATTAGATAAAATAAAATAAAAATTGTTGGAAGATTTAAGGTGAAATTTGGATGTTATTAGGATTCACTCAGGGTAAACATGTCTCACTCTGAAGCATTTTTAATAAAATATTAAGTATTCTTTGTAAAATAAAATATTCAAATTGTATTTTCATGTTATTTTTTTATTGTAGTTTTTGTTAGTTCTCATAAAATTACTCTATTCTCCTAATATTACAACTTTATTCTTGTACTACTATGATTTCATTTTTATAAAAAATAAAACAGCTAAGAACCTTTATATTTAACCTTTATATTTTGTTGTAGAGTTGACCTGAATTCAAAGCCCAAATAAGTAGAAGCTGTAAAACACGCTAGCCAAACAAGATGGCCGCCATCACTGAACTACGGAAAGCCAAGGAGTCCTTCAGTGAAAAAAACCCACTAATTTTCCAAAAATTACATCTTTAAAACCAAAATGTCAATTGATAAAAATGTATTTATCTCCAGCCGTAGTTTGAAGTTTTAAAACTCAGGTTTGAATAAATAACTGAACCCTCTGGTTGCAGTGCGTGTGTGTGTGTGTGTGTGTGCGTGTGTGCGTGTGCGTGTGCGTGTGTGTGTGTGTGTGTGTGTGTGTGCATGCTCACTTTGACTCCAGCTAGCATGCCGGTGGTGGAGACGCTGAAGTCCAGGTAGGCCAGCGTGTCGGGGTTGGACGGTTTGTACAGCAGGGGAGGCTTCTTCTTTGGCAAATCATCTGGAAGGAAAAACAAATCTGTAAGGTTTTTGTTTTTTAACTTTGGAGACAGAATGGAGCAACATCAAAGAGAACCAAACTGCTTTATTTTTGGGAGAGTATTGATAAAAAAGGTTTTGTTTCTGTATATTTTTGCTTTTAGCAGTGACTTTTTTTCAGTTTGGCAGCTTTTTCAGCCAAGTTTCTGATCAATTTCAGACTAACCTTTGACCCAGGAAGCATTAGCCTCAGACTTTAGCTACATTCACAGTCTTGATGCTCAATTCTGATTTTTATTTGCTGAAATCTGATTCTCTATTTTTATTTTTTCACGCTACTAAATAAACGTGTGAAAACAGGCCTGACTACGGAGGAATTAAGTTTTGGGTCCAACGGCTTATTTTGGGCTGATGCTTTTATTTTTATATAAATACATAAACATTTATATACCCTTTCAACTAAATTAATTAGTTCTCTGTTCTACATTTTCTCTTAAATAAAAGTCGTTTTATCGTTTAGTTTCTCGGCGGGTGGCGTACCTGTATCTATGACGGGCGGCCATGTTCGGATGTCCACGGCCGCCAGCGCCTCTTTGGACCTCAGCAGCTTGCAGATGAGCTGCGTGGTCATCACACACACCGAGCGGCTCACCTGAACGCATCATCACAGAAACAGAAAAAAACGAAGGGAAGCGCCGTCAAACAGAGTAAGCCGCACCGGCGGCAGTCAAAACGACTGCTAGCAGGTTAAACCAGAGTTTTTACCTCCACGATCATCTTGACCGTGGGCAGCGTGGTGGCGATGTTCTGCGGGTGAGGAGGCCGCACCGTGATCGGGACGCAGCCGGCGTAAAGGCATCCGTAAAACGCAGCAATCAGGTCGATACCTGTAGGAAGGGCAGAAGAAGAAGTTATTTAACTTGATGTCTTGTTATAAGTCAAATAATCTGCAGGTGGAAAAACTAAGTTAGTTTTGTTATGTTTCCAGTGTAATAAGATATTTGGACTAGAAACTGGACCAAAAATACTTGGTAAGATTTTATGGTTTTGCAGTGTGATTTTGTCTAATTGTTTAGGACGTTTTGTTTTAATGATTAAGGTTATTCTCAACTAAATGTTACTCTGGACTTTGACTAGGCCGCTGAAAAACCTTTATTTTGGTTTCCTTGAGGCATGAAGAGCTGAACTTTCCATTGAGTTTTGGATTATTGCAACATAACTTATGCCTTATTTATTAATCTCACTTTACTGAATCAGTTTTTATTTTTACATGAACCTTTTCTCATATTTGATCGATTCACAAAACGGAGAAACGCGCTGAGCTCACCTGGAGGGTAAACGAGTGCGACGTGGTCTCCGTCCTGCAGGTGGCCCCGTTCTGACAGAACGGCAGCGATCTTCTCCGCTCTCTTGTGCAGCTGAACACAAGTCAGTGAGCTGGCTATCGCCCCCTGCAGGTCACAAAGAGAAGTGATCCATGCCTTTAATAAAAATATTGTCTTGTTTCACTTCTCTTATGATTTTCAAATGTCACCCTCTAAATAAGTGCATGTATGAGTGTCTGAACAGATTCATATCTTTATGATGTGTGGTGTATTTTTTTACCCTGGAGTTGAGCAGAGTGTACAGGATGTGGTCCGGAGTCGTTTGCGCTCTCCACTGCAACACCTCAGACAGGAAGAGGAACTAAAAAATAAAGCAAAAAATAATCCACGTCAGTGATTCACTTACCGTCTCTATGCTAAATAAACTCCAAATCAGAAATTGATTGATTTTATCGGGTGGAAATGTTTCAGATCAAACTAAATAAAATAAAAAAAGAAGAAGAAAAAGTCATCACACCTCAAAATGCCATCAAGTGTTTGTGATAACTGGCTGTTTTACATCACTGTGGAGAAGATTTTGATTAATCTTCTTTGCAGAACCTTTAAGTCTCACATTAACGTCTCTAAGGTTGTTTTCCCTCCTGATGGTCCAGTAGACCCAATTCTATGGGGGACCAAAACTGCAACATTTGTTCCATCTCCAGCTGCTGCTGTTCTCTTTCTCTCTGCTCTGAGACAAACCAAACAAAGCGGTTCCCCTCCTCACCTGTGGGGGCGCTGCACCAAGAACCACTAAAGGAAACAACATAAAAACCTCTGAAGAAGAAACTGAGCGCAACTTCCTTCTTCACAAAAAATAAACAGAAATGGAGTGGCGTCAGATTTTAGCGATTGGGCGATTTCTCTTTTCACTTAAAAAACCACGAGTCATTTACCCAGAATGCCCTGCACTGTAGTCTGCTTCCTGCTTTTGAAGCGATCTCAGGTTCGCTTGCCGTTCATATTTTGCATTAAACCTGAACCAGAGTTCACTTCAACCAAACTTTCTAGGTAAACGGACGGGAGTTGGATTCTAACAGACCACTGATTGTTTCCAGTTCAGACTAGAACATGATTATTTTGTTTTTTTAGATACATTAAGAATCAGCAATGATCATAAATGTTTTCAGGTTTGATGTTTATTTTGCTATCGTCTGGTTACTTAGCTCATTTCATCACCTGCTCTACTGCTTCTTTATTTACTCAGGTTTGTTTGATGACCTCAAACTGTTAACTGTGAGGAAAAAAAGCAAAAGTGAAGGAGGGAAATGCTTGTTCACAGCTCTATATGTTGATTTTGATAAGGACTGAATAAAAAAGCAGATGTTTTCCTTCAGGTGGATAATCAGCCAGGAGCCTGCTGAGCTCCTCCAGCATGCTGACAGGAAACGGACCAGTCGGTGGTCAAGAACTTTTCTCTCATCAATAAATATAATAAATTCCACAAATGCTGACATTTACAATAAATATCACCACTGTGAGTCTTTATAAAGCAACAAATTAACTCTTTCCAGCTGGAAGTTTTTAAAGAAACTTCAAACAGAATACCAACGAGGTTTCAGAGGAAAATCCAGCTTCGGAAAATCACAGTTTGGAAATTAAGAGGAAGGAGAAATAAGAAACAAGGTGGTTTGAGGTGGCGGAGGAAGAAAACCAAGAGGAAGCTTCCTGTCTCATAAATTTTTCAGGATTTCTGCCGGTTCCAGTAGAGAAAGTCCATCTTAAATTACTATTTGGGGTTTTTCCTCCAGTCAGTCATAGTGAGGACAGATGAGCCTGGACCCAAACCAGACAATCAGAACTGAACCGGTCTGCAGCACCGCTGCGATTTGGGTCGCTACACTGCAAAAGCACAAAAAATCCTACCAAGTAGTTTCTAATGGAACAAACTTACACAACGAAAATGTAAGACTTTTTCAGATCAATATGAAAGGAATTTAAGACCTTTATCTCCACAGAAATGTACAAACATGGTACATAAATTGCATTTACTCATGAGAAACCGAAAAAGCTAGCTAGCAAGAAGGGGTATGTTATTAGCTAGTTAGCAGTAGCATCAAGCTCTCGAATCACAGAATGCAATGGAGATGTCTGTCAGTAACAGTGGTACGGACAAGGCTCGACCCAAACCAGAAAATCAGAACCGGCTCCTGCAAAAACTCAAAATCCAACTAAGTATTTTTAATCTAATTTCTTGTGCAAATATCTCAGTAGACTAACTTACACAGGGTTTCTACAGGTTTCCCCCACTCAAATTTAAGACTTTTTAAGACCCCTGTGAGTGTAATTTAAGGCCTATATCTCTGTAGAAATGCACAAACTTCATCCAGCCAACAGTCGAGAAATTTTCGCTTAGAAATGATAGTAGTAAAAATGATAACTAGCTAGCAAGGGCAGGTTAACAACTTAATCGTATTGAGTCACAGAACGCAAAAATGTCCGTGTGTGACTAAACTTTTGCTTGACAAACAATTCGTAAGAAAAAAAAAAGAATATACAAGATTAAATCGTCCTTTCAAGGCAAAACTTAAGAACTGGCCAACTTTTTAAAATGAATTTAAGACTTTTTGAGGTCTTAAATTTTGATCTTTAGATACAAAATGTAAGACTTTTTAAGGCTACTCAGACACTTTGTTAAGGTAACTTTTCAGAAAGCTACAGGAGCTTGTTTTAAGTCAATAACTCTTGATTATTGATCAAATCTTCTGGTTCTACTGGCAGATTCAGCCGACAGAAAGCCCAGACTGCTAAAGCCTTGCTGCTCTGAGCATCTGAAACAATCTGATAAATCATCCTGCTCCCACCATGTTTAATACAAGCCGTCAGCAGACTGGTCAGACTTTATTGCGCTTGTTAATCAGAGTCAGTGTGCAGCGCCGCAGCCTGTTGAATGCATCACTCCAGCAGGTTTCCTGTTTCCCTCCGACTGCGAGCTCCGGCTTCTGGAATAACGAAGATTTAAATCTGAATTTGCTCCTCAGATGAAAACATCGCTCAGCTTCTTGTCGACTCTGAATTAAAATAAAACGATTCAACGGAAACCAAAAGTTTCCTGCTGCCTGATTTAACGTCCACTGCTCAAAAAAACCTTTTACTCTACAAACCCAACAGATTTATAACATCATTAACTTCATAATGTCAGCAATAACTCAGTCACATGACACACAGCACTCATTAATATTCACCTTTACAGTTAAAATCCAGGGAGAGATAAATAAAAACATTTAAAATAATATGAAAATAGCAGAATTATGATGAATCCCACCTGGATTCCTGCAGTGAAACCTGAGAGAAAACAAAAGATTCGACAAGGAAGGAAAGACGGACGGACGGATGGGGGCCATGTTCCAAGAATAATAAACACAATTTGCCTTAAAGTAGGAGAATTTGCTTTTGGGAAAATACTGAAAACATTTCAGATACATTCAAAGAACAGCAGCCATGTTTCCATCTCTGTTTTTTTAATGCATTTTAAAGTATCGCATTAGAAAAAGTTGAATTTGAAAAAGAAGAAAAAAAGAAAATTTTACCAGAAAACACTTTTTACACTCAAATGAGGTAAAAATGAATTATTTTTTCCAAAAAGGAGTTCATGAGCAAAAGATGAAAACATATTTATAATTAAGTTCCGACATAAAATTTTCTCAGATTCCTTTTTGTATTTTACCTAAAAAAAAGTTTTTAGTCAAAAGTGGCTTAATATATAAAAAATAAACACATAAAATCTACTACATTGTGTACTTCAACCACAATGTACAAAAATTCAATCATAAAAACATTAAACTAAATAAATAACTGTCTAAGCTAATAATAAAATGTGTTTTTTCACTAAAAAAAATAAAAATAAAGGACTAAAAATGAAAATATTACGGATCCACTGATCAAAAAACTGGAAAAACTCATTTTAAAAATGTGTTTTTGTTGAATTAAGTTAAAACATAAAATGGTTTGAGTAGGAGTTCATCCACACTGAGGGCCTGGTTTCCACCGGGATGGACGATGAAGAACATGGATCAGGAGATGAGGAGCAGCAGGATGTAAGGATCCATGAAATGGAGAAATTCATGTGTTTTAATGAAAACACTGGATTAAACTGGTTAGTTTTACCCCTTAAAATGGAGAAAATGGAACCTTTTCTTAATCTTTTTCTTTTTATTTCTTCATAAAAAAAATAATCATAATCCAAAAATAAATGTGTTAACTTTTCACGATAAAGTTCTGTTTCGCACCAAAGTTTGTTCTGTTTACTTTAAAAGTGTTACAAGAATTAGAAAAGCGAACATGAGCATCTCAACAGGAGCAGCACAATTTCTCAAATTGGAAGTAGAAAAATAAATCAGCTTCATGGATTTTAAGCATTGAGCTGATGCACCAAATCTGATTTTTCCCCCTGGAACATAACTTAGTCCTATTTTTAGGTTAGGTTCAGATCTTTCCAGGTTATATGGATCTCTCTTGTCACTGAAGTGGCATCAGTCTAATCACAGCAGAGCAGCATCCAGCCTGTATTTCTGGCAGGAATAATCTCCCATACATCGGCTTTCCGGGGAAACGCGGAGGCGAAGCGGCGTGTCGGCAGCTGTGACGGGTCTAGTTTGTATTTTGGGATCTGTCTCTTCTCATTAAGCTCGACTGGATGTGTTCTGGTGCAGGGAATCTGAAACCTGTAACTGATGACATTTCCAACACGACGGAGGGAAGAAAGTCGCTTCTGTCAGCGACAAACTCCTGTGATCCATCACTTTCTGTCTGACATTATTTCCACTCCTGCTCTTTTTAAACTTTGTTTCTCCAGACTGTTTTCTCCAGCTTTAACATTTCTGTTTAGGATTCTCGCTACACTGGCCTGACATGATGACGAATGTGTGAAAATGAGGCGTAATGAGGATGAACATAAAGCATAGTGTGTGTGTGATGAAAACCAGCAGAGCCCCCTCTCACACACACCTTCCTTGCCTGGTCATTGTCTTCGATCTGACCCAGATCCCGGCCGCTGGCCTGAGCGATCCGCTTCCCTGACACCAGATTCCCGACCATCACAGATGCAGGACCGATCTCTGGAGAGAGAGGAGAGAAGAGGTTCCAACTTATCAGGTAGAAACAAATAACCTGAGTTCATAGAAAGTAACCAGACGGTTCTTAGAAAGAAACCTCAAAGTGTCTAGAAAGTTACCTGAGAGTTTATAGAAAGTAACCTGAGAGTTTCTAGAAAGTAACCTGCGTTTCTAGAAAGTAACCTGCGTTTCTAGAAAGTAACCTGAAAGTTTCTAGAAAGTAACCTGAGAGTTTCTAGAAAGTAACCTGAGAGTTTCTAGAAAGTAACCTGAGAGTTTCTAGAAAGCAACCTGAGAGTTTCTAGAAAGTAACCTCAGAGTTTCTAGAAAGTAACCTCAGAGTTTATAGAAAGTAACCTCAGAGTTTCTAGAAAGTAACCTCAGAGTTTATAGAAAGTAACCTGAGAGTTTATAGAAAGTAACCTGAGAGTTTCTAGAAAGTAACCTGAGAGTTTCTAGAAAGTAACCTCAGAGTTTATAGAAAGTAACCTGAGAGTTTATAGAAAGTAACCTGAGAGTTTCTAGAAAATAACCTGAGAGTTTCTAGAAAGTAACCTCAGAGTTTATAGAAAGTAACCTGAGAGTTTCTAGAAAGTAACCTGAGAGTTTCTAGAAAGTAACCTCAGAGTTTCTAGAAAGTAACCTGAGAGTTTATAGAAAGTAACCTGAGAGTTTATAGAAAGTAACCTGAGAGTTTCTAGAAAGTAACCTCAGAGTTTATAGAAAGTAACCTGAGAGTTTATAGAAAGTAACCTGAGAGTTTCTAGAAAGAAGCGCGACAGTTCTTACTTTTTAGGAAATCTTAGCGTATTTTCTAGAAACTGTCGGGTTACTTTCTGAAAACATTCTGGTTACTTTCTGTGAAATCCCAGGTTATTTGGGGGGGATTTCAATGTTTTGTAGAAATGTATCTTTCTAAATTTTCTAGGATCCAGAAGAACAATCAATATTTAAAGATTTTAGATCAAGAGTTTCTCAACGTGTTTTCTTTAATTGCATGTTTTTAACTTTATTATTTTAAGTTTGCTTAATGCCAAATCACCACAAACCACCTCATCTCCATTTATACTCTTAACAGAGAAAGTAAACACTTCCATTTGAAATCCAATTACACTCAGACCAAATCAATCCAGTTTTAAATTTGCCTGCTTTAATAATTAAAGTAGTTAATTAGTTTTTTTCCCTCAGTGAACTTTATAGTATCCAGAATCTGTTTAACTTTTCCTCCTGTCTGGATGTTTCACCTGGTTGCTTCTGCCGCGGTTTGGGCAGGTTGGTGACGCAGGTGTGCGGACACATCAGCACGTTGCAGGGATGCAGCGCCCCCTCCAGGAAGAGCTGCTTGGCCTCAGACAGGTGGATGCCGCCCAGAGGCGTCTTCGGCAGCGTGTTGGAGGAAACCAGGGCCAGGCAGTAAACCCCCACCTGGTGGATGCTGTCTATCGCCTGGAAGGTCAGAGTGCACAAACAAGGTCAAAATACCAAAAGATTTAAATTTAACATAAATTAATAATTACTAAAGCTGAATACAGCACAAATGCAGACCTGAGTGAAATCTAACGAAATTGGTGTAAAACGTTTGTGCAGAAAAAATCTTTGTTTGTGCCGCTATTATTTTAAAGATATTAATAAATGTTTCCAGAGGTCAGGAAAGGTCAACCAGTCCTCCCCCTTCTGACCTTGTTTGGTGGTAAAAATAACAAATAAAAATCAGAGAACATCAGAATATTTTATCAACTAGCAGTTAGGAAGGAAGGAGTGAAGAAGGGATAGAAAGAAAGAATGGAAGAAAAGAAGAGGGAAAAGAAGAAAAAGATAAAGAACGGAGGGAAAAAGGACAAAAAGGAAAAAACAAAGAAAGAAAAGTAAAAAGGAAGGAAGGAAAAACAAAGGAAACAGGTAAGGAAAACAGAAAGGAGCAACAAAGGAAGAAACGATAAAAAAAAAAAACAAGGAAGGAAAAATAACAAAGAAGGAAAAAAATAAAAACAAGAAAAAGAAGGAAGGATAGAAATCAAAATCAAGGAAAGAAGGAAGAATAAAGAGCAAGCAGAGAAGGAAGTGAACAAATGAATGAATGAATGAATGAATGAACCTGCAGCACTCTGCTCATCCACTGGAAGCTGTCTTCCTCTGTAGAATCCGGTCGCTGCTCAGCTACAACCACGATCCTCTCATCATGGAGCACGGTGATGGAAAACACCGCTATCCTGCCGTTCACACACACACGCCCACACACACACCCACACACACACCGGGTCAGCGCCGCTCCTCATTCGTTCCTGAACCTCGGCAGGTTCGTGGATTTTGTCCCACCTGCCTCTGTAGACAAACTTCATGGGCTCCACCGCCAGCGCCGTGGCGACGATGTCGTCGGCGTTGTGGCGCCGTCCTCCAACCACCATCAGGCCGTCCATCTTCCCTGCGACAAAGATGAGGCCGGCAGGTCCGATGAAGCCCAGCAGGCCGGTTCTGGTGAACGGGAACTCGCTGATGGGCGTCCCGTTGTTGGACACAGGGAAGACCTGACGGGTCCGTTTGCAAAGACTTCAGGACACGAAGACATGAAGACGAGGAATCAAACCTTTCCAGATTTACCTCGAAGGTGTTCTTTGTCATCCCGGCCAAACCGTAATAGGAGGTTCCCGTGGCGACGGTACAAACACACATCTCTCCGATCTCGTCGGTTTTGCAGAGCTGAGGAACGCCTTCGACTTTCACAACGCACATCAAAGCTGCAGACAAAATAAAAAAATCAGGTCAAAAATGTACCAGGCGGGATATGACAAAAAAGGCAAACATTTTCCTTCTATAATAAAAGAAGCTTTGTTTTGTTTTTTCCTTGCCCACTCCAATAACACTTTTTATATATTGATTGGCCCAATGGAGATTATGAAGATAATTTGAAAGCCCAGTTGTCTTAATTGTTCTTTGAGGATGTTTTAGTCTGGCAGATCTGTTTGTTTGGGGACCAAAAGTGGAATATATGTTACATTTCCAGCAGCTGCAGTTGGTTTTCTCACTGCACTGAGTCAAAGCTGTTCCCCTCCTCGCCTGTGGAGGCGCCACACCAAGACCCACTGAAGGACGCAACACAAAAACCTCTGAAGAAGACAATTTCCTTCTTCACCAAATGTAACCGAAAATGGAGTGAAGTCAGATTTCAGCGATTGTACAATTTCTCTTTGATAAAAGACAACGAGTCATTTCTCCCGTTAGCGCTAGGCTAACGCGTTTGTTTTAGTTGTATAAACCCAGAATCCCCTGTGCTGCAGTTCACTTCCTGCTTTTGGAGCGGCCTCCGGTCTGATTTTAATTCACATATGCATTCAATATGCACCAGAGTTCACTTTAACCAAACAGAGATCTGGGATTGTAGATGGACCAGAGTTCAGAGTTTTTTTTTGGTTTGTTTATGCATTCAGACCTTCCCAAATGAATCGGACTCTCTAGGCAAATGGACCAGAGTTTAACTAAAGTGGATTAAATAGGACTGGTGAGGATTCACTCTCAGAAAAGCAACAGGTCAAAATGTGAAAATCGGCCCAAAATAAGCAAATCATTTATGTATTCACATCAACATTTCTAAAACATAAATTTTAACAATTTATGTTGCTGAAATGCAACATAACACAGTTTGGAGCAGTAATCATAACACCTAGACATCGTTCACACCATCATAACTTCATGAAGTTTAAAGTTCTGACTCTATTTGAGGTGAACTGGGTCGGGTTTTACCTCCGGGCATCACAGAACCAACATCCTGGAGAGTGAGAACGGACAGCTTCTCCTCCGAATCGACCCGGATCACCCCGTGACTCAGACCAGGCATGGACAGAACGCCGCGGCTCGGCGGGGTCGCGCCCTCCTCCAGCGGCCTGACGGACGAATCACAGACCACACGCGGATCACAGACCACTCACAGACCACACGCAAAGAGCTTCAACATTTTTACAGACTGGAGTCTTTAAATTGTCTCATCAATAGTGAACAGAACAGCAGGAACCTCACTGTTCCTACTGATCACAACAAACGAACAAATATTTACCATAATTAAGAGAAAAACTCCATCATGTAGCCAGCTGGAGGATATTCATGTCCAATTGTAGCTTTTTTGCTTGTTTTAGTTCAACTTTAAATGTTTAATTCTAAAATATTTTTTCCTAAAATTGATAACTTGCATCCTTACTATGAATATTGTGTAAAATTTCCTTTACGCCGTCTAACTTTGTGTCAGACATTAAGATGCGAAGTTTGAAGCCATAGAAACATTTAAAATTAGAGAGTTAAAGATTAAAGTTAAATAGTGTTACAGCGGTAAATTACATCAAACGTGAAGATCGTTTGTGGTTCAGATATTGTTTTAAATCCACAAAATTATGAGAGTAAAGCCGCTGAAACACAGAGAAAGAGAGGAAAGATTTGTAAATACTTTCTAAATCTTATTTATTTAGCAAATAAAAGATTTGATGTTTTACCTGCGGATGGCGACGGTCAGCGCCTCTGGGGAGCTGGCGCAGGGACAGACGACCTCTGGCCTCAGACCTTTGGTCTGGAAGACGTTGAGGAACGCATCGCAGGACGAAATCGACCCTGAGACACAGACAGCGTTACTGGGGATTCACGTCCCAGTTAAACATCTGAACTGGGAGGAGGAGAAACCAATTCTACCCAGATAAATCCAGTTAAAACACAAAACATGTTTCCGTTAGAGCAGGGGTGTCCAAAGTGTGGTCCGGGGGCCATTTTTGGCCCCTGGAGTCACGGTAAATTTAGCTGAACGAAGTTATTGACGACAGCTTTTGGTAGAAAGAAAAAAATTATTAATTATGATGCAAATGGAAATTACTGAGCTCGTTTTAATTTATCATTCCCAATTCAAGATTAATACAATCGTAAACGTTTTTTATTTCTACTCAGGGTGAAACCCAAACTTTCTTACAAAGGAAAACTTTAAGTACAACACAAAGCATTTGTGTTTTTATAGCCAAACATTTGTAATAAGTCGAGACGTTTACTGAAAAGTTGACTTTGCTGTGACTAAATCAGTTTTTATTTAATTTATTAAACTTGGCTAAATATGTTGAATATTTTGAAAGAAAGTCACTCAAATAAATTTGTTGAATCAAGTTGAAAAGAATTTAAAAGAATTTCATGAGACTGTACTGGGAAAACAGCGTCTTCAGTTAGAGGCCTCTTCAAATTCACTGTAACACAGACTGCTACAGGACATTTGTCCTACCAACAGTCATCAGGATCGACAGAAACTCTTTGTAAAATGTGAATTAATATGAGCAACATTTAATAAAGTATTTTTAAATTTAAATTTGAAAACTAGACTAAATTTGTTTTAATGCAGAAAATGTCCAAAAAATATTTTTTATGTTTTTTCTACAAAAAGCAACAAAATCAGATAACTTTATTTGTTTGATTTTATTTTAGTCTTTCTATTATTATTAATAGAAAGACTTTTAACTTGCTGATTTTGACAAAAGTTTTGGACGCCCCTCCAGCAGAAACTTCCTCCTCATAAATTACATAAAAGTGGCAGGAATCTGGTTTTCCTGGGTTTTTTTGTTTGTTTTGTTTTGTTTTGGCTGATTTCCAGGTATAAAACTGGTGTTTTCGCCCCATAAAAAGCTCAAACATGAGACGACAGAAAAGTAGGGAATGTTTTCTTACAGGGATTCGAACCGTCGGCCACCACCAGCATCCGCAGGGAGCTGAGGTTGACGTCGCGCTGGTCCCGGTGGGCCACCAGGGCCCAGTGCATGTCCCGCGATTTCACATAGGCCACCTTCGCTGCAGGAAACATTAAACAGCATCTAAAAGGTTATTTATGAGCAAATTAATGATTTTACATTAAAAGTCATTAGTTTCCACTAGAAAAGCCCAGAGACAAGACAGGAAGTTTATTAAAAAAGGATTTATAACCTTTATTATTATTTTGTTGCAATCATTATTCTTTTTAGTACTTGTAGCAATATCAAAAAATTTTAACTGTGTAAAAAAATGAAATTAATCTATATGGGAAGCATTTAGATTAAATATTTCTTAATTAATCTAAATAGGTTTTTATCCTGGTAAAAATAAATAAAATGCAATAAACAGTATTTTCTTCAGGGATCATCAACTTTTCCAGCAAAAGGATTTAAAAAAAAGTTTTAACTTTAATTCACTCTTATATATATTTTATTGCTGTTATAAATCATTTTTATGGCAGTATTTTACATTCTACAGCAGATACAAAATAAACTAAAATGTAACAAAATTGTATATTTTGAAATTATTTTGAAAAGTCTCTCTCAGACCAAGAACAAAGGCTAATTGTTAATTAAACACAACCAATAAGTCATTGAGCCATTAGAAATAATAAATATTAATTTTACTGAAGAAAATAAATCACATTTAGGTAAATTACAAAGAAAGTTACAAAAATAAGAAGAAAAAAAGAAATTCTCGGTAAGTTTTCTGGTGTAGAAATAATTTTGTTTATTCTAACTGACTATTTAGCGACCAGTTTCCTCCTGGTTGCTAACTTCACGAAAAAGGAGGGAATCACCATGGCAACGTCTCAATTGAACATTTTTTTGCTGCTAATTGACTCAGGACAAACATGTCTGTCTGTCTGGGTTACCTTTGAACTGACAGACTTTCTGGATCCAGGATAACGGGTTGACCTTCATCAGGGCGTAGGGGATACTGATGACGTGCATCATGTTCATCACACTCTGACCCCAGAAGAAGAAGAAGAAGAAGAAGAGAACAGGAAACAAAGAGTTTTACTATTCATTTATCTACAAATGCAGCCCTGATTGGTCTGTTAGATTTGATATTTCGCAATAATTCCTGCATTTTTCTGAAGTTTTTTTTTAACTAGTGTCTTTAAATTTGTTATGACTCACAAAGTTATTTGCTTATTTTGTTTATTTCAGACATTCAAACACCATGATAAACATTTTTAAAAACTGTTTGAAAGGAGTGAGGCAGAAGCATAAATGTGTTATTAACACATTATTCTTTTTTAATTAAATTATACAGAAAAATAAACGTACATTTATTTTATTATATTATAATTAATAACATAACTATTTTTTATATATTTTATTACATTGTTTTTATTCTTATTATAGTAAGAAAAATGTTTCGCAATATAATTATATAAACTTATAATAATTTTATTGTAAAAATTACAAATGTGCAATATTTCTCATGAGAAAAATAAAAAAATCTAAACTAGAATAAAATAAAATTATTTAATTGATTAAAAAAAAGTAAAATAAATAAATGCAAAATAAATTTTCAAATTAGGTTACCAACCTAAGAAATGAATACTAATTTTGAAGAATTTGATCCAGCAGGAACATCTAACTGTGCCGATTTGTCGCTACCCAGTAAAAGATACAAACTTTATCTTAAAAAATAAATCAGATTTAGGTAGACTGGTATTTTGGATAATATTGTTGATCAAATTTAAGTAAAATCATCTCTATTGGAATCAGAAACTGAACTTGGCAGTTTATCTGTAAAAACTAAAACAAGTCAAGCGAAATTCAAGACTTGTTACTTTCTTACACCATTAAACAGAGTAGAAACTACACAGTAACATTCAGTTTTAATACTTGTAAGGCGGTAGAGGTTGGCAGAAGCTTTCCTTACAGTCAGGACAGCGTGCCAGAGACCCACGTCCTTCTTGAAGTCCAACACATTCACTATGGTTTCCGCTGCAAACAGGAAGAACAAAGAATCAGATTTCACTGCAGGAAACTGGTGGAGGTGTGTGTGTGTGTGTGTGTGTGTGTGTGTGTGTGTGTGTGTGTGTGTGTGTGTGTGTGTGTTACCTTCTGTGTAGGAGCAGGACTGTGTGAGGGCCTGGCAGTGGGTGAGCATGGCTGTCCTCGTTACCGTGACACCGAGGACGCCGCCGTCCTTACACGTCTTGTACTGGACGCACAAAGACAGGAAGTGATGATAATCATAACATTAAAACCATCATTTAACACAATTCTGATAGATAAAAACTAGAATATATAAATATATATACACATAAATACACAGCATACACAATAAATGCACCGTTTGAGTTTCATAGCATCAAAGTTTTAAAAAGTGACCTGCAAGTTCTAGGAAAATAACCCAAAAGTTTTAGAAACTGTAAAGAAACTTTTCAGGTTCTGAAACTAGCAGACACAGCAAAAACACAAAATCTTACCAAGAATTTTTGATCTACTTTCCAGTGCAAATATCTTAGCACACTTGAAATAAAACAAAACTAACTTACAAATAACTTTATAGCAAGATACAGGAGCTTTCACTTATGACAACATTTTTTCCACATTACAAATTAAATAATCTGCAAGTTAATTTAGTCTAATTTCAAATGTACTTTGCATCAGAAACTAGGCTAAAATGTTGATTTTTGCAGTGCAGTTTTTGCAAAACAAATCTGTAAATCTTAAAAATCCTTAAATAGCTTCTCAGAAAGTACTTGTAGTACTTTCAAAGTAGCTATTTCTAAATTTTAATCTGCCCTGTGATCATTTCTATTTGCTAAAAATGAAATTTACTACGATTCCTAAATTTGATAGGGTCAAATTCTGAACAAAAAGTTTACAGCTTCTGACTTTCTCATTGTCATAACCACCTACATCACTGCATTTTGATTTTTTATTGCTTCTCAGTTTTGGCCAGAATGAAAACATTTTTGCTCCACAGCAGTAAATATTAGCTGTCAGTCAGTTCTTCATCTGCAGGGACTCCAAACAACAACAATGACAGATCTGAACAATAAAAACAAAAACTCTTTCTGAAAGCTGCTGAGTCACAATAATCCATCAGATTTACTTTAAAATAAGATCTCTGCTGTCTAAAACTCTGTCAGACCAGACTGTTATGAAGGCAATAAATCACATTCTGATGTTATTTTTCTGAAATAATATTTTTTCATCCACAGAAAAACCAAAAGTCTTGCAGTAATTTTCTTCTGTCTGGGTTTATCTGCAGAGCTGCTTCTGTCAGGAAAACAGGAGGTCATTTTTCAATCACTCCTCTCCTTTCATCAGTTTCCGTTTCAGCCTCATTCGATCCAAAATGCAATCAAGGGGGCATTTCACCCTCAGCGCCGGCGCAATTACCACCCGGCCGCCGAAAAGGACGTCACTTAAAAATCAAATCAATCACTGCGCTGCTGAGGAGCGGCGTCTCTCTACTCCAGGAAGATGTTGACGCGACAGGAGGAAGCGCCGTACCTCGATGTAGGCGGTGTCCTGGTTGGCGTCTTTAATCTGGGGGAACCAATCTCTGGGCGGCTTGGACAGGTGTTTGGACTCCGGGACGAACCACAGAACCTTGGGCCAACCTGGACACAACAACAGCAGATCAGGGAGAAATCTATTAAAGATAACCTATTATGCTTTCTTGAACAGGTTAGGATGGGCCAGAGGTAAAAAAAAAAAAGAAAAAAAGAAACTACAAACAGATGACTAGTTTTGAAAAGCAGAAGTGGAGGCTCCTGCACAACCAACAATAATGAAAGTGGTTTCAGGGTGGCAAGTCAACAACAAACCTCTTGTCTTTTCCAGCAGCCTTACAGCAGTAAGACCAGGTGACCAAATGTGCTGGAGCTCAGCTCAGCTCAGGTTGCTACGTAACGGGACTGGGCTCAGGTGGGGTTGCTAGGTAACGGAGCAGCGCCCGTCGAATATGATTCAACAATAGAGAAGTTTCTTACTGCAAAAACACAAAATCTCACCAGTTTCTAGTGCAAATATCTTACTTGAAATGAGGCAAGGCCAGAAACCTTCAGCATCATAAGAATTTGTTTGAAGGTAATAATTTGTTAATATTGATGAAAGAGATGGCAGATTATTTTACTTATAACATGGGGGGAATGTCTTGTTATAAATGAAATAATCTTTCAATAGAACAAGAACTTTTTCATCAATATTAAGGAATTATTTACTCAAAACAAGCTCCTATATTTTGCTAAAAATGTTACTTGTACATTAGTTTAGACTTATTTCAAGTGTACCAAGATGTTTGCACCAATACTTGGTAGTATTTTGTGATTTTGAGTGAAAGACATCAAAAACATTAACCAGAAAATGGCTGGGTGTTTGTTTTTACGAACTGTCCCTGTTTTTAGAAACTTTTGTGAGTTCAAAAACGTGGGAAAAGTGAATTTTGTCTTTAAATCTTCAGGTTTTTCTTCAGCTGCTAAAAGGATCATGTGCTGCTCAGTCGGTGTGGAAATGTTGCCTGGGTGTCAAATACTGAAAATAAACTGAGAGTTTGAGTCGTGCTAATGTCTGAATTACTGCAGATGGAAGAGAAATGGAGGAAAGCAGCAGCCGTGCGACTGAGAGGAGCTTTAGGCTGATCGATATGAGAAGCACTTTGCTTTAATGAGCAAATCCTAAATCTGCTGGCATCATGTTTCTATTTATAAATCCATTACTGCAAAGCAAACCGAGGTTGTTTATAACGGAGAGATTCCTCTCCTTTATCCTGTCTTATGAGCTGACGTTTGTTTTTCTATCGATCTGCATCACCTGGAAGTGGAAATCCACCTGCAGAAACGTTTGATTTCTGCTCCGTCAGGTTATTTTAGCTCAGAGGCGTCCAAACTTTTTATCATGTGAGCCAAAATCGACAAGTCAAATTTACTTATGGGCCAAAAAAAGCAATTATATAAAGATTAAAACAAAATCAAGCAATTAAAGTTGTCTAATTTAGTTGTTTTTTGTAGAACACTTTAAAATAATTTTCTATAGTAAAATCATTTTAATCTTCAAATTCAAAAATACTTTATTGATCCCAAAGGGAAAATAGATTTTGATGTTGCTCATATTAACTCAATTTCTTCAGAGAGTTACTGTATATATTGATGCCTTTTGGCAGGACAAACTTCCTGTAGCAGTCTGTGTTACGGCAAATGTGAAGAGACCTCTGGCTGAAGACGCTCCGTTTTCTGATGAAATTCTTTACAAATTCTTGTAAAGGGGGCCACAAAAAAAAAAAACACTCCAGGGCCACAAATGGCCACAATTTCACACCCCTGTTTTAGTTTAGTTTATTTACACAATTAAA
The DNA here is from genome assembly GCF_002775205.1 of Xiphophorus maculatus. Classification (NCBI taxonomy): domain Eukaryota; kingdom Metazoa; phylum Chordata; class Actinopteri; order Cyprinodontiformes; family Poeciliidae; genus Xiphophorus; species Xiphophorus maculatus. The sequence goes on from NC_036448.1 coordinate 27,376,496, forward strand.
ACACTTTAAATCGGACAGATGATGCGTTTTTTTTCTTGCTGAAGTCAACAACATTTTAGGAATTACTGCAGAATTAAATAATTTTTGTCATTTTTGACAATAGTTACTCATCAAAGTTTTCATTTTTCTCTTAACATTAGCAGAAAATTCCCTTAAAGAGCCTTAATTACAGGTTTTCCAGGCTTTAGAGTGCTGGAATTCCCATTTCCAGGAGGTAATTGAACACCCCATTATTAAAAGCAGATAGTAGAAATAAACTGTTTATAATTAGCCTGTAAAAGAAATGCTGCCAGATAATAAGACATCCTCCTGCATTAGCTCCTTGTTTTCTATTCAGATTTGTTATCCGGCTCCGCTCTGACGTTCCAGCGCTCTGTTGACGTTTTTCCACTTCAATCATTCATAGCAACCAGTTTACAGGGGCAGTAAATTAAAATGTTATTAATTTTACATTTTGAAGGTTTTTTTTGCACTATTTAATAGTTATTACTTTCATAAATTCTGCTTCATATCTTGTGATTTTAGTCGGTTTTGTCATGAAAAATTTTATTATAATTCAAAATTTCTTAATAAATCTTATATCCATGTCGTAATATCTTACCTAATAATAACATTTTTCACGACATTCATGTCTTTTGATTCTAAGAAAATGTGTAATATTTTATACTAATCACGTCCAATTTTATTTTGTCTCCACAGTTTTGATAAATTTGACAGCCAATCAGAAAGAATAACATTTCAATAAGGTATTTTAACACATTTTATAATATTTATTACAGAAGAAGTTATATTTTATTTAAAAAGCTAATATAAAACTTATGATTTAAAAATTTTATGGATTATATATTTTTTAATTGAGCTTTTTTTCATCTTTGCTCCAACTTTTTGGAACTTTTTAATATATTTTTGTAATGTTTGTAAGATTTTAAAATTTATTAGAATAAATTTATCTATCAACATGTCTTTTTAAAAAAATATATTTGTAAAAGTAAAATTTGATTGTAATGTCTGTAGTGTGGACTCCAGGAAAAATAATGACGAACCTTAAATAAGCAAAACAAACACATAAAATAGCGCCCCCTGGCTGTTTCCAATTGAAAAATATCTGTTCTTTTTTTCTGTACAAATTTTTAAAAACAATAAAATTTTAAAACTATTATTAAGCTAGAAAATCACAATACAAGTCAGTTTTTGTTAACTTTGTAACATTCCTAATATGGGCATGCTTCCTAACAATGCGTCAACATCCCAGGTGTTATAAAAACCAAATATGGATCCTGTTCAGGTATCATGCTTGTTTAGCCAGAAGTGTCAGGGTGGAGAAGGGGTTTGGGTGTTTGACCTTTGAACTGCGGGATCTCTCCGGTGGGGGTTTTGGGTAATCCCTTATGGCAGGCGTCGCTGGTCAGCGCCACGGTAACGCCGCAGCTCCCCAACAGGAAGCCGATCTGCTGACTGCCGGCGTCCTGCGAAGGCAGCAGAATGAAACATCATCGGGGCTGATGAAGACTCCTGCTGACGATCTGATGAAGGTGATCCGCTTCACGACACGCCTTCATTTTATTCTACTCATTGCACATGCGTTGGGATCAAATTATGCTATTTCTGATTACTGCACAGTATTTTATGTTACTTACTGTAAAGCATTCTTAATTCTCAGAGTTGGATATTAACTAGTTATGTTTACTTAATTACATTTACTGCTTTTGAGAAAAGTTACTTTTAGGAGTATTTTTACTCTCTCGAGTAAAACGTCTGGATTTTCTACCCAATAAATAAAAAGCAAACATGTTTTAATCAAAAATTCACCAGACACTGACACACACCTGCAGCTTTTATTAAAGTCACAAAAGGTTTATATTGAAAGAAACTGATTTGGAAAAAATTTATTTTGCCCGATTTTATTATTATTTTGGTACATATATGAATTATTGTCATTTTGGTCGTTGGTCGTTCCACTTAACTTTGAAAGCAAATTTACTAAATAATAATTCATGTCTTCTGTTTTGAAGGTCCATGATGAATTCTCACCTTCCTGGTCAGCGGTACCTCTATCGGCACGGGGACGACCTCCGCCAGCAAACAGCCGTAAAAAGCCGTCATGAAGGCGCTGGGGTCGTTGTTGGGGAAGACCAGCGCCACCTACAGACACAAAGAAAAATTAGTGTCACACAAATGAGGTTCGGAAGGAAAGAAAGTCGAACTAGTTGCACATATGAGTGTGACTATACTGGGAAAGAATGAATTTGGGACAAAACCGGACCGGACTTTTGTTTTTCTAATAAGAAAAAATAAAAACTGAAAACGTCCCGCTAAGACCTCTTTGTCTCTTTTTTATTTCTGTAACATTTCGCTTAAATCAGTTTTGGTTTGCTGTTTTCTATAGAAATACGACTGGTTAGCTTATTTCATTAAAACGTTGTGTGTTGAGTTTGTTGTTTATTTAGCTGGTAAAATAAAAACATTTATTAAAGAATAAGACTTTTTAAAATAATTTTTCTCAAAAAAAATCTTTAGTAGTGTAGTAAAAAAAATCTAGCTAAAAAGACGTTACTTTTTACTAAAAAAAAAATTGTTTTGTTTTTTGCTAAAAAGAGTAGTTTCAACTTGGCCATGATGCCAAAAAGTTTATTTTTCTTCCATAAGATGCCGCAAGTTATTTTTTTTGTTTTTTGTTGTAAATGCTTCTTCACTTGTGTTTAGATCTGCTCTCTTCCTGACCCGTAAGCTTGTTAAATACCTTTTACTGCAGGATTTTATTGATTGCAGATGTTTTTACTTCCATTAAGATAAGTCTCCATGTGTATCAAGCACACAGGACATGAACTTATCAGCAGCTAACATGCTCCTGCACCATGTTATCTCTGCCTTATTGGATCCAGTTCAGCTCCAGTTGCCTGCTGTGACATTACCAGTAAGTCCCAGTGAAGTGCTGTTAAATAGCTTTTATGCACATTACTACAGTAGATATGTTCTGTGTGCTATAAGCTAAGTGCAGCTGCCTTGTAATGATGCGTTAACAGATATTGATGCGTTGAGCCGCTCAGGATTCATCTGCAGATAATTGCTCAGAGAGGACGCATCAGACGCAGAAAATAAAGATGTTTTAAGAGCCTCTGATTGGTTGTTTGGTTTATAATTTATTCATATAAAATGTGCTGCAGCAAAATGAAACAACAGAAACCAACCTTAAGGATAATTGGTTTATTCGTCTTTTCACTGTGAATCTGACTGAAAATATTACTCTATTATTAATTGATACTTTATCAAATTGAAAAATGAGATTTTTAGTTATTAGTTTTCTTCTTTAGCAGAGGAATCACTGGAATGTGATTATTGTATTTCTCAGCTTTGTGCTCTGTTGGTCCCAAAGTAATTCTCTGAAGTTTTAATAACTTATATCAAGGATGTCCAACATGCGGCGCGTGGGCCGCTGGTGGATAAATTTTTCGTGGCCCTACTTCAATTCAAGAATGGCACAAACGTCGCCCTAGAAACACTTTTCGTAATTTTATATTTATATAAAGTTTGTATCTTCTTAAATTGAACATTTTAAGTAAGTTTTTTTTTATTTTTTTATTTTACTTTTATCTCATGGTAAAATTTAGCACATTTTAGGCACACCCATCCAGTATATTTGGCTAAAAGAAGCAAAATTTGTAAAGAAAAGTCTTATTTTCTAAAAATATTTGTAGACTTAAAAAATGGAAAATTAACCAAAAAATTTAAGTGACTTTAAAGACAAATGGGGGGAAAAATCTGTTTTATTCATTGTTGTGCAGATAAAAAAGAAATAATTCACCAGAATTTTTTTTTAGTTCTTAAATGCGGAAAATGTGTAAATTATTTAAGTTCCTCCAAAATGTTTTTGTAATTTATTTGTAATCTAAATCACAAATTTTCTCATGCTATTTTGGAAATATTTTCCAAAATAGCAATATTTACGCTTGCCTTTTACGAGAAATGTGACTTTTTTTTTTTACTGGTCCTATTAAGTAATGTGGAGGCAGCAGTATGTCAGCAGTAAGAAATACTGCCACCTGCAGGTGGGAGTTAGCGTCATTTAAACCCAAAGTTTTTGACCATTTTTGCTGAACATCGGTAACAGACTCACAATTTTGCAGTAGAACAAAAAATGTGAAGATTTTACACAAACTTCAGTGATAAGAGAATTGCAAAAATCAGATGAGTCTGAATTAAACACCTTCAATCATACAAATGGAGAATTACATAGTTAAATAACCTGCAGTAACAATTTAAAATTCAGCCATTTTCAGATAAAAAGTCCATAATCAACTCTCAGGGTAATTGAATCTGCCTTTAAACATTTTTCCTTAAAACTAATTTATCCTTGAAGAGTGCAGCGTCTTCAAGCTAACAAAGGCTGGTCTGTAATTCCCACAGAGCAGGAGGGGGAAAAAGCAGAGGAGTCATAATTAAACCAGCGCTGAGTTACCCAGCATTGTGTCAGCCTTGACTCATTTTCCAGCTGAGCTCCAGATCAAACTTAAAATAAAGATGAAAGCGAAGCAGCGTAGACACTCGGGGCGTCACATGACATCAGAAACACGCAGCAGGGCTGCAGCTGAGGCGTTTTCCGTTTCAGTTTGAATTTCTTTTAATGTCCTGAGCGAAGGGTTCACACATCCACAACGGGACAGAGAGAGGAAGTTCTCACACGGCCGTGTGCTGCGTTAAATTAAACAGTCTGAGCGACGACATCAGATAAAAATCATAAATTCAGCCCAGCTGCACTGGGATTTGTCTAAATCTGGAGGAAACGATGAGGTCTGGTGTTTGGGATTAATTCAAACCGATAACTAACAGCATCAGTTATCTGCTGCTAATCACCTGTTTGTTGTTTTAGAGCCATTTAGAGCGTAGCCCTTATCAAGGGCCTCCTAAAATCAGTCAAAGGGACACAAATGGCCCCCGAGCCACACTTTGAACACCAGTGACTTTCATACTCGCACAGCAGATCTTGATTCATGGTCGTTCATATTGCTAATTAAACTTGATCGTAATCAGACTCGCATGCGCAGGAAATCAATGTCTCACTTCCTGTTTATGGAAATAATGATGAACGGCGCCATCTATGGATGGATTTTAAAGTTGTTGCGCAACGGGAGCCAGCGGTATCGTCACATGATCATAAAAAGACGAAGGAATCCGATAAAAAGTAAACACTGTCTTCTTCTGGTGCAGAATTATGACGTCAATAATGTAAAAGTCGTACAAACTGCGTCAGAACCGTTCAGAATGCAAACTTTGAAAACTATCAAAAGCAAATCCAATTTACTTTCACATATGGAAGACAAACAAACTGGATTTTTGGGGGGTGAAAAGATCTGGATATGATTTGCATTCAGCTGCTGTTTGACTGCAGCTTGAAGCAGGTGGAGAAACTGCAAAAACACAAAATCTCACCAAGTATTTTTGTCTAGTTTCTAGTGCAAATAACACATCAAATAAAACAAAACTAACAAGTAACCTTTCAACAAGACATCGGAGATTGTTTGAAGTAAATAATTCCTTAATATTGAAGAAAAAGTCCTAATTCCACTGAGATTATTTTTCATTTATAACAGTAGTTACTGAAAATATTACCTTTTCATCAATATTAAGGAATTGTTAACTTCTATACCTTACTGAAGTTTACTTCTAATGTACTGAGATATTTTTAACAGAATCAAGGCAAAAATATTTAGTCTGAAGGGGAAAACTGACTTTTTTCTTCAAACTACTCCGTTTGGTTCAAAACTTTTGTTTATACCAACATGTAACATGTTAATTTTAAACTGTAACTAAATGAAATAAACAAAAAGAAGAAAATGCGACATGACGGTTCAAACTGCCGACGCTTTGAAAACTATCCGATACAAATCTGATTTAGTTGCACATATGGCAGTGGCGCAAATCAAACCACAGTGAAAAAAAATCTGATTTGTGTTGCATTTGCCTCCAATTTAAACAACATGGCAGCACAAATTTAGATTTGCAAAGTTTTGTCTATCAGAGTTGAGACGTTTTCACAGGTAGTGTTTGGAGAAAACCAAACATGCTTCTTTAAACTCACCCGGTCTCCAGGCCGGACCAGCGGTTCCTGTTTGGTTCCCAGTTTGTGCAGCATGTTGTACGCCACCTTCACACTTCTGGACCACAGTTTACCTGCAAACGCATCAAAACAGAGCAGGTTACAACTACTTACAGCTGGGGTGTCCAAACGTTTGTCACGTGGGCCAAAATCAACATGTCAAACTCACTTATTGGCCAAAACAATAAAAATTGGAAGATTAAAATAAAATCAGGCAAATAAGGTTGTCTGATTTTGTTGTGTTTTGGAGAAAAAGGACAGATTCAACATTTTTGTATTGAAAGAAACTAAATCAAATTCAAAAATATGGAAATTAAATGTTGTTAATTAAATTTCTTCAAAGAGTTGCTATAGATGGTGTTGGCTATTAACAGGAGTCATCTCCTGTAGCAGTCTGTGTTACAGTGAATTTGAAGATACCTCTGATTGAAGACAGTTTGTTTTCTAATGAAATTCTTTCGGGCTTGATTGAACAAATTTACTAAATTATAAGAATAAGATTTGAATCACTTTCTTTCAAATTAAAAGCGGATTTAGGCAACTTTTCAGAAACGTCTCTTATTATAACAGCTTGGTTATAAAAAGCCAAATACTTTGTGTTGTGCTTTACATTTTCCAATATGTTGGTTAAAATTTTACCTTGACTAAAAATAGGAAAGTTTTTATTTGTATTGTGTTGGATTGCACACAACACAGAGTTTGGACATTTGTGTGTTTGAGTAACAGCTTTTATGACATCATTACTCCCCATAGCCAAGATCCTGCAGAACAGAGACGATCCCGGTCGTAAAAGCGTTTGATCAATCAGATGCTGCGTCTTGAAGGAGGAATGGTTTAAAAATGATCACAGATTTCTCAATGTGAAATAAACTCAACAGGCTTTTTTAATTACAGCCGTGTACAGAGAAGCTCTGCAGTCAAACTGAAAACCCACAACACACCAGAAGAAGAGATGAAGGCCAGAGGAGGGATTTGTTACAGATGTTTAAGTGACACAGATCAACCTTTCACCTCTTCAGGAGGAAAATACATAAAAAAAATAAGTTTTTCCATCTGGAAAAAGGTGCAAGTCACTTTAAAAATCCCTCAGAGCTACATGAAGTCAGTAAACACTGTCAAATCTTTCTGATCAGTTTCATTATGCCTGCCAGCTCTGTTCATTAATGCTGTAACCCAAAACAAAGGAATCAGTTCCATCCGCTCCCTTTTTATGCCTCAGTTCAAACTGTTACACTGATATCATTATGCATGTGCAATCCAGCGTGAAATACTGATTTTCTTTCTTTCTTCCAAGTGTTTGTCAGAACTAATGAATAGAAGATAATGAGATCTTGGAGATTCAAGGCAGACGTGGCCGTAAATCGCCGTGTTTTCATGTCTGAATTATTAACGGAGGCAAAACAAGATGGAAAAGCTTTCCTGTTCGGTTGATTCCATTTCCCTCCAGACGCGACGCAAAGCAAACAAAAACACAGGCGAACTCTGTCAAACACTACAGTTTAGAGGAAATAATCTGGGTTGTTTTATCCTGGATAAATGATGAATCTGGCCCAGACTACGATGTGACGATGAAACAACGTTCTGAAAATTTGAGACTCAAACTTCCTCCTACTTCCTACATATGTTTGGTTTCTACCAAAACATTTTGGGAATTTTTGACTACAATCAGCCAGTGTGTTCATCAAGGCGTTAACTATCGCACTCCTGCGGAGCATCAGGGCCACTGGAAACAAATTCTGAGATTAAAGTCAGAAATCTGAGTTTTAAAGTCAGAAATCTAAGGAAAACATTGTTATTTTTTTCAGTTGTCCTATTCCTTAGTTTTATTTTCCTACCAGAAGTTCGAACTCTTTATTTTATCACATCTTTACATGAATTACTGAAAACACACAGATCTTCCCGCGTTGTCACCAGACGATTCTGCCTCTTGGAGTTTTTGCACGTTAAATGTTTCTTTCATCTGTCTGAGTCATGGCTAGAAGTGACTCAGCATTTTCTGACATGACCAAGCATCTGTTTTTCCTCCTGAGCAGACAAAGATGATCATTTGTGACTAACAGAAGAAGGTTTTAAAATTCCTCCTTATATTTTGGAGTTGATATCTTGGTATATTTAAATCTCCCAGAGAAATTCCTAACTGTGTGAAAACTTTTCCTATCATGAATCAAAGTGTGTTTCTCTGCTGGCTGCTATGAGAGGTTATCAGCAGTGCAGCGTGGATGAGCTGCGGGATGAAGAAGTGGGCATCATGAATTCCCTCCGTTCTCTGGGGGCGAAGGACGGCTCGGCAGGAAGGAAACAAAACAAGTTTGTCTTTGTGGGCCGACATCAAAGGCGAGACACGACAGGAATCAGAGATAGAGAGGAAAGAGAGAAGATGAGATTTAGATTCAGCGCACACACACACACACACACACACCTGCTGAAATCTCACCGTGTTTCTGTCTCCTGTGGTCGAGTCCTGAACGCAGGCTGGAGACATTTCACAGTCTGGTGAACGCTCATATCGTCTCATCATGTACAGCGGGCAAACGCCTCTCACATCACTGACATCAGTCACACACAACCTGAACTGCTGCTTGCTTGAGGTCAGAGGAGGATGGTGACCACACCATCCTCCTCTGAGTTTCTCCCCTTTCATGTCCATAGCAGCCAATGACACAGTGGTATTCCTTGCAGCATGAGATGGTGGATTGTCATGCATGGAGATGATTTTGCTACTGAAGGTTCGGCTCTTCTTTTTGAACCATGAAAGAAAGTGATCAGTCAGAAAGTCCATATACTTTGCTGAGGTCATTTTCACACCTTCAGGGACTCTGAAGGGGCCGTCCAGCTCTCTCTCTCTCTCTCTTTCTCCCCATGATTTCGGCCCACAGCATGACTCCACCACCTCCTTGCTGACGTCACAGCCATGTTGGGACGTGGTGGCCATCCACCACCAGTCCACTACTGCGTCCATCTGGACCATCCAGGGTTGCACAGCAGTCATTAGTGAACAAGACTGTTTAAAAATTAATCTTCATGTCCGGCTGGGCCCACTGGGACCGGTTCTGCTTGTGAGCTCTGGTTAGGGGCCCAATAGTAGGTTCCTGCACCGCAAGCCTCAGGAGGATCCTCCACCTTGAGGTTCCAGAGGCTCCAGCAGCTTCAAATAACTGTTTGCTGCTTTGTAAGGACATTTTAACAGCTGCTCTCTTAATAGAAACTTTCCTCATTCTGCTTTTATCTGTACAAACCATCTTTGTTCTGAATCAGCCACAAATTTCTTCACAGTACGATAACGCTTCAGTTTTTGTTAAATATCTAATGTTTTCATACCTTGTCATACGGCACTACACTATCTGATGATTTTCATCAGCAGAGATTCTTTCTCTTTCCCATATTGCTTGAAACCTGTGGCCTGATTAATAATGTGGAACATCCTTCTTTAGTAGATTTCCTTTAATTGAGCTCATCAGACAAACTAATCAACCAGCTCTCTGAAATTAATTATAGTGATTCAAAGAGCCCTGACACACAAAACCATCTATAAATTTAATAGCACAAAAAAAATGTTTAATCTTCATGACACTTAAATCCAATTTGCATAATAATTTGGATCACGGTGTATTATGTTGGTACAGCAGTTGAACTTTAGCTTCCATTTAGCATTAGCTTTTGGTAAATACCATATTGTTATTGCGCTTTAGCTTCTGCTAAATATTATGTTGATATAGCACTTTAATGTTAACTTCAGCTAAAACTTTTAGTATTGGACTGTAGCGTTAGCTTCTGCTAAATACTATGTTAGTATAGCACTTTCACTTTCATCGTTTTGGTCTCGTAGTTTAGCGTTAGCTTCCACTAAATACCAGCTAGCTGGTATTGCACTGTAGCATTACCCTTTGCTAAATACTATGTTGGTCTTGTGCATTAGCATTAGCTTCTGCTAATGCTACAGTGTTATCTATCACTGTATTTAGCAGAAATACAATATTAAAAAGCACTTTAACTTTAGCTTCCACTAAATACTGTGTTGATTTAGTGCTAATGCTTAAGCATTAGCTTTTCCTAAATACCATGTTGTTATTGCGCATTAGCTTCTGCTAAACATTATGTTGGTATATCACTTTAGTGTTAGTGGAACTAATGTCTATTATTATTGCTATTTAACAGAGCTCAAGAGAATAAATTATGGTGTTATAGTTTGTTAATTGCACATAAAAAATTGTTTATATATGTTTAGTTCCAAGAAAAGGAATGAAGTCTTCAGGAATCTTGCAGGCCACATTTAAAAACATGGAATAAAACAATTAAATTGTTGTCATTCCAGCAACCAAGCTGAGAAAGCTTTTAAGACACAAATTCACTCCTTAACTAATCTAACGTCCGAGGCGTTTTTTTAAAGAAACATTTCACCTTGTTCTCCTTTCAGGTGCGTCTCTGTGTGATAATCTGTGCTTTCGCTGCGATGTGTCTGAGGATCATTTCATTCACTCGGCTGCTCAGCAGGACGTTTGGCTCTAAATTCATGAGGACCTGCGGCCCTGTTCACAGCAGCTAAATCTCCTTATTTACGCCGTTTTCTCTGCTGCTGTTTGCTTCTCTAATCAATCTCCAGGCTCCGGCTGCAGAACAAAGAAACTCAAACCTGAGAGAAGACCGTAATGCGGTTCAGCCGGAGCAAATTCATCTGGAAAGTGATATGAATATACAACCCCTGGCAAAAAGTATGGAATCACCAGTCTTGGATGAGCACTCATTCAGACATTTCATGCTGTAAAACAAACTCAGATCAAAAACATGATACAATATTAAGGTCGTTCCAAAGTGCAACTTGTTGGCTTTCAGGAACACTCAAAGAAATGAAGAGAAACTATTGTGGGAGTCAGTGAATGATACTTTTATTGACCAAGCACAGGGAAATAAATATGGAATCACTCAATTCTGAGGAAAAAAGTGTGGAATCACTCAAATTGGAGGTAGAAAAAAAGGACACACCCAGTCTATTTCCTTTCCCTAAATGGACACCTGCCCCAGATTAGATGTGCCCGTTAGTGTGCAGTTCAAAACACCTGCAGTCATGACACCTTGGACGGCTGCTGGACGAAGTGGAGTGGTGAGAACCATGGCTCCAACAAGAGAAATGTCCCTTGAAACAAAAGAGAGGATTGTGAAACTTCTTGAGGAAGGTAACCCTTCACGCATGGTTGCTAAAGATGTGGGCTGTTCACAGTCAGCTGTATCCAAGATATGGACCAAATACAAACAGCATGGAATGGTTGTTAAAGCCAAGCGTACTGGTAGACCAAGAAAGACATCAAAGCGTCAAGACAAACAACTTAAGGCCATTTGTCTTGAAAACCGAAAAAGTACAACTAAACAGATGAAGCATAAATGGGAGGAAGTTGGAGTCAATGTATGTGACCGAACCGTAAGAAATCGCCTAAAGGAGATGGGATTTCAATACAGGAAAGCTAAACGAAAACCAGCATTGACACCTAAACATAAAAGAACGAGACTCCAATGGGCTAAGGAGAGGCAATCATGGACTGTGGATGACTGGATGAAAGTTGTCTTCAGTGATGAGTCAAGAATCTGCATTGGACAAGGTGATGATGCTGGAACTTTTGTTTGGTGCCGTTCCAGTGAGATTTATGAAGAGGCCTGCCTGAAGAAAACAACCAAATTTCCACAGTCCTTGATGATATGGGGCTGCATGTCAGGCAAAGGCACTGGGGAGATGACTGTGGTTAATTCTTCTATCAATGCACAAGTTTACATTGACATTTTGGACAGTTTTCTCATCCCTTCAATTGAACAGATGTTTGGTGATGATGAAATAATTTTCCAAGATGACAATGCATCGTGCCATCGGGCAAGAACAGTGAAGGCATTCCTTGAAGAAAGACACATTCAGTCGATGTCATGGCCTGCAAATAGTCCAGATCTCAACCCAATTGAAAACCTGTGGTGGAGATTGAAAAAAATGGTCCACAAGAAGGGTCCAACCAGCAAAGCTGATCTGGCAACTGCTATCAAAGAGAGTTGATTGATGCAGAATACTGTTTGTCACTCATCAAGTCCATGCCTCACAGACTGAAAGCTGTTATAAAAGCCAAAGGTGGTGCAACTAAATACTAGTGATGTATTTTGAATGGTCTTTTGTTTATGCGTTTTTCATGATTCCATACTTTTTTCCTCAGAATTGAGTGATTCCATATTTATTTCCCTGTGTTTGGTCAATTAAAGTATCATTCACTGACTTCCACAATGTTTTCTCTTCATTTCTTTGAGTGTTCCTGAAGGCCAACAAGTTGCACTTTGGAACGACCTTAATATTGTATCATGTTTTTGATCTGAGTTTGTTTTACAGCATGAAATGTCTGAATGAGTGCTCATCCAAGACTGGTGATTCCATACTTTTTGCCAGGGGTTGTATATTCATATCACTTTAAATTACTTTATTCCAAACTGGATGGCATGTTTAGGCCATGTTGTACAAGTGGATTTAACCTTTTTTACTCTGACGCCTTGAAGTGGAGCAAAAGTTGCTTTAAATCTATTTATTTATTTATTTATTGCTCCATCAGATGCATTTTTTCAGTTTCTGACCTGAATTTCATGGGAACAGTCAGTTTTAAAACTATCAACTATAATCTGGTAAAAAGTGAGTTACAGCCTGAAGTGAGATGCAATTCCCTCATTGCTGCAGAGGCTGTAAAAAAGTTTTTATTTGCATGATTCACTTTGCAATTGATTTAAAGGAAACTCTGAGAACCTGGACCTTTGGGAGAGAAATACAAACAAAAGAAATAAAAATAAATAATAATCAAACGCTCCCTCCTTCTGCACTCTTTAAAACATCTTTTTCACAGGTTGCTAATGCGCTTAGTGCTCTGCTTGGCTGCCATTAGGGGAATTATGCTCCCACAGCGGGCGCTAGGCATTGTTTGGTTCTTCAGTTAATCAGCTCTCGGCGTAAAACTTAATTGTTTTTAGCATTTTTCCAACCTTGAGGAAGAATTGGATCATGCACTGCAAAAACACAAAATCTTACCGAATATTTGTAGTCTAGATTCTACTGCAAATATCTTAGATCAGTTGAAATAAGACAAAACTATCTTACAATTTAAGATATAGGAGCCAATAATTCCTTTAAATTGATGAAAAAGTACTAGTCCCATTGCCAGATTATTTCACTTATGACATGGGAAAAATGTCTTCTTATGAGAAAAATAATGTGCCAATGGAACTAGTGCTTTTTGATCAATATTGAGAAATTATTGAATTATTAAAGCTCAAACTTCTTGCTGAAGCAACAAAAGCAACATTCAGCACCACAAACACCTGAAACAGAATTTTTTTAAAAGTCTGGATTATAATCCCACCTGTTTAGAGTTGCCTTTGTACCATAATTAATGAAACACTAATCAACATTTTTATGTGTAATGACGGCACGTGGAAAAATTTTATGTTTCAGTTGTTGGCTGTGCCCTTGAATTTTTGTGTTTTTATGATATAAAGCACTTTGAACTGCTTTGCTGCTGAAATATGTTATACATATAAACATGATTGATTGATTTGTAAGTTAGTTTTGTATTATTTCAAGTGTACTAAGATATTTAGCCTAGAAACTAAAAAAAACTTGGTAACATTTTGCACAGGATCACGTGGGAATAGAAATGCTGCTTTTTGTGGATAATTTTCCCACTTCTGATAACCTTCCTACCGTAGGTGAGAACGTAGAGCGGCTTGCCGTTGGTGTCCATGGTGGTCAGACACGGCGCCTTCGGGGAGATGGTGCCCCACCGCTGCAGCGCCGCCTCCAGAGACGGCGGCCAGTTGGTCACCACGCCCAGCTGCTCGCCACGCATGGCCGCCATCTGCGCTCCCTCGGCTTTGGGAAGGTTGGGGTCTGGCTGCTGGACTGCAGAGGAGAGGAAAAAACATCAGAAGAAGAAGAAGGGTGAGGTCACTGCATCGTACGATTTAGATCTGTTGATGACGTGTGCAAATCTTCGGCTATTTTCTGCTAAAAAGACACTTTGGTAAATGTGGTGTTTTCATTAAGGCTGCAGTTTGTAACTTTAATAAGGAATATGTTTACATACACTGCAAAAACACAAAAACGTACCAGGTAATTTGGTCTATTTCTAGTGCAAATATTATAGTACGCTTAAAATAAGATAAATTTGACTTATAAATGACTTTTCAGTAAGAAATATGAGCTTTATTTAAAATAATAAATTCTTTCTAATGATGAAAAAGTACTAGCTCAATTGGCAGATTATTTTACTTGTAACAAGAAATGTTTTAGTGAAACAATTTGACAGTGAAACTAGTACTTTTTGATCAATTTTAAGGAATTACTACCTTAAAACAAGCTCGTATTTCTTGCTGAGAAGTTACTTTTGTAAGTTATTTTTGTCTTATTTAAAGTGTACTAAGAAATTTGCAATAGTTGGTAAGACATTGTGTTTTTGCAGTGTATCTTGTACAGCTCCTGTTCACATGTTTCCACCAATCATCTTGGTACTTGTAGCTGTTTAGACTTTTATATGATTCTCCTCCTCATTTCTCTAAAACAAACGTATCCAATCCAATTAGTCCCTGACGTCCTTTGTCAGCTGACAGAGATTCTACCATCTGTAACTAAACACAACCACAATGTGTTGGTGGAGCTTTGATTGTGTCAAATTAAACTGCATTCTCATAAAATTTAGCAGCACCTTTTGTGCTGTTAAAAGCAATAAAAAAATCATCCATCATGAACAAACTAACCTGCTTTTTAAGGCCTTCCAAGTGCAAACTGAGCATTTTAGTAAAAACAACACGTTTCATCCACGGTGATGAATTTTAACAACGCACATTTACTATTCATGCTTAAATTATGAATTAACTTCTGTTTCTGCAGCTTTTGATACTAAAAAAAGAAGAAAATATTCATCGGCGTGGCTCGGTGTTGTCGAGGGAATGTGGCGATTTTGTCTGAATTAAGTATTTTTCAGCTTCATGAGGTGAAAAAATGCTGGTTGTAAAACAAGCTGAAAGAAAAACGGCAGTAAATCCCAATCTGGGATTAGATTTATGGGAATTTGAAGTATTTTTTTTAAAATAAAGGGAAGCTTTTTACCCTCCAGAAGCTCCTCAAAGTCATCGACGAAGAACTCCCTCAGCGGCGGCCGTTTGGGTCTCTTCAGCGTGTTGACCAGCTGTTGGATCTTGGCTGAAACTCTGCTGCTGACTGGAACGCCTGCAGAGCAAAAACAGGTTTAATCTGAGGTTTAATCTGGGATTTCCTGAAGTTTTACCTCAAACCATAAACGAAGCAGAACAACCGAAGGATCAAAATGAGATTAAAGGCTGAGGTTGCAGATGTGTTTCTGTTGGCCACAGAACTACGCAATTTGTCATTTTGAAAGTAAATTTGCTGAATGGAAACAACTGACAGTTTTGGAAAAAAAATAGTTGATCACAAGTCTTGGTTTTTTTTTATTTATTTTGCAAAACTTCAATAGAAACTCTTTTTTGCATCACAAGAATCACATGATTAACTACCTGATGTTGCTACTGCTGGAAACAACAAAAAAAGAAAACAAGAAGCAGTTAGAGATTTAAAACTAAAAACTTATAATTCTGAGATTAGAGTCATAACTCTGAAAATAAAGTCATAACTCTGAGATTTAATGTCATAATTCAAGCCAAATTCTGATATTAAAGTCACAATTATCAAATTTAAAATCACAGTTCTGAGAATAATGTCAAAATTCTGAGGTTTAAAGTCATTATTCTGAGATTTTAAATCATAATTCTGAGATTAAAGTCAGAATTCTCCCTTTTCCCCAGAGGCCCTAATCCTGTTCTGCAAAACAATGCTAATGTAGTTTTAAAAATGTTTTATCTCCCCAAACACGATTAAATTAACAAACAGATTTTCTTCACACTAGAAAAAAGCTTCTCCTATTTTTACACCATGGATTTTTATATGAAGTTAAAAAACAAACTAAAAACTCCTCACTCATACTCCAGACTTATTCTTTATCCCCGAAATGTTTATCAACCTCAATAAGGTGAAATGACAAGTTAGTAAGAGTCTATAATGATTTTCTACAGCTGGAGATTAAAAGCCTGAAAGAAATGTAGAGAAATCTGGTAGTTATCTGATTGTTACCAGATAAAATCCAGCTTAGGGTTTCTCTCTTTATTTCATTTTTATGATTCTAAATCATTTCATTTTAGTTTAAACATTTCTAAAAGGACTCACAAGAAAGACAAACCACTCCAATGTGTCAGTTTTTAAAGAAAAATAATGAACAACATGCAGGTTTTTGCTCCTCACCGTCTCCGGTCTCCATCAGCTCGGCGTTTCCATATTTGGGCGTCTGCCTCTGGGCCGCGGAGCCGCCGCCGCCAGGTGGGGCCCGCTCCACCTGGATCCCGTCTGCGGTGGTGTTGGCCGTGTTGTTGGTGTAGCCGGTCACATCTGGGGGTGCAGAGTGGTTTTCTGAAACAGATATCGGAGCGAGTCAGAACCAACCGCACTGCGCCGATCCACGTGAAGGAAGCCGGCTGCTGAATCTGAAGTTTGAATTTAAAGTCAACATTGGGAAAAACTGTTTTATTGAGCGAATGCTTATCAAGAGAGGGTGGATTCTGCATCTAGATTTATCACAATTAGCAATAAATCAATAATAAATTAAAACACACTGGATAATTTCCATTTGTATCATTATCGTTTTTCTCTTTTCTCTCTTGTTTTCTACCAAAAACTGATGATAAAGGTCTTGAGTCTGGTGCAGAGGGTTAGACTTTAACAAATAATTAATTTTATTTGTTGTTTCTGTTGTTTGGATAAAGGTTTGAAATGAAGAAAACTCAGCAAGAAGGTTCTATATTCGAATCCCGGCCAGTCAAAGCTGCTACAGTTGGTTTTAAATGAAGAAAATCAAAATAAAAGCAGAAAAAACTCAATTCAGTGAAAATCCACCTTAACCAAAACCTTTCCTAATAAAAACTCTGATTTCCAACAGTCCAAAACTTCCCCTGAATGCAGCAACTCCTGTCTTTGAAAATCAACTAAAAAGACTCAATTTTCTCCTCAGACCTTCGGTATTCAGCCCATTTTTGCCACATTTAGGAACCGTTTATCTGTTTCTGATGTTTCAAAGCTCCCAGCGAGCCTCAGACTCTTCACATGTGCGTCTGTTTTTTTTTTTACAGCTCGACCGCGGTTTTGCGGCATCAAACAATGTTTACCTCTCTTTGCTGGACGCCGCTCACAGACGTACTGTGACGGGATGAATCTAAACTGAAATGAGTGAAATTGTGAATTTTATCTGTAAAGACGGACAGATATTCAGCAAACTGGTGTGTTTATGCTGCGGCTGCAATAAATTTTCCTCACAAGTTATTATAATGATGTATTGTGGTTAATATTTGGCACTAAGTGAAATATGAGAAGAATATCTTTAATTGATGGTAATTGATCCCCGGAGAGTAGAATTTTATGTCTTAGAGTATCAACTCAGACACAATCCAGCTTTTAATCTTATTTCTCACATGTGATTCAGAATTAAAGAAAAATATAACTAACACTCGTGTCTTTACTTCAAAATCTCAAATTAGAGTTTCACAGAAATCTTCAGTCTCTACTTTGACTGATTTATATGCAAACTCTCTTTTCATGTATTCACTTCCTTTAAACAGAAAAATGTATATAAAAAATGTTCAAGGTAGTAAAGATTCATAAAAATGGAGCAAAATTTATAGGGAAAAAAGGAAAATAAGGCTTTCTTCCTTATCTTTTAGCCTATTTCTGGTTAAATGTAAGCTTTTAAGATAAATATTGACACTGTTTCTTATGGTGACACAAAAAAGCGACTTAAAAATGGAAATGTTTAAAGTTAAACAATATTTAGCCCTTGCTGATGCTTAAAAAACAGTTTCTGATGCACTGACATGCTTTCAGGAAGTTCAGCTCATCCCTGTTTGTTCAGATGGCTGAAATCTGAGCCCAAACCGATCAGACCGGTCGTAAAAAAGTCCCGAAAACAAGATGGGGAGTCTGCTGGCAGTGACGCAGCGTGCCGTAGACAGCCAGACGAACAGAACATCTCGTCCGGACCTGCGCTGAATAATAATGCTGCGGCATGCAGGTCGGCATGCTAATTCCTGCAGCGCATTGCACATTCAGTCTCAGCAACATCTGGGCTGTTGGACGAAAAGTCAGGCGCAGTTCGTCTGTCTGGAAACGAGCGTGTGCAACTCCACCGACCTCATCAGGGAGATGAAGATGAGAGCCAGCTGAGGAGGAAGATGAGGAACGCCTGGTTCACTGCAGGAATACCAATAAGTCAGTCCGTCTCCCAAATACAGCTTAAAACGGCCTCATAGTTAGAGAGTGTGCAGAGAAACCTTGATAACATTACATGTGGATAAAGCAGAGTAAATTAAAGTCAAATTTAAGACTTTTTAAGATGTTTTTAATGCCACCTGGAATAGAATTTAAGACTGAAAAACTATAAATAAAGAGGATAGTTGGGGGATTCTGCATTACAATCAAAAAGAGCAAAAACTGAAGTTTGATTCTCTGTTTTTCGCTCTCCATAACTGTAGTGCCAAGCTTTAAAGTTTTTGGTTTTTTCTCCCAGAATGCACCTAGCCTCTTACAGATTAGCAACAAAGTATAACAAATGCTAAGCTAGTGGCAAAGACAAAGTTTGTCCAACAAACTACCGATAAATTTACATCTACCGATGATAGACACAAGAAAATCTAGCTAGCTAACATATCGTAGCAGCTAGCAAACAGCAGCTTCAACCACCTTGAGTCACAGAAAGCAACGAATATATCTGCATCATGTGACAATATTTTCCCTGACAGAAAAGTGCCATGGGAGAAAAAACCTATATGAAATAGTCCTGCTAAGACACATTTAAGACCTGTTATTATTGAATTTCAGGCCAATTCCTAGTTTCCCCCCCAAAATGTAATGCATTTTAAGGCCTTAAAAAAATCTAGCTACCAACCACGTGTATATTAGCAGCTAGCTAACAGTAGTGGCAACCGCTTTGAGTAAGTGACTGCAATG
Organism: Xiphophorus maculatus; assembly: GCF_002775205.1. Classification (NCBI taxonomy): domain Eukaryota; kingdom Metazoa; phylum Chordata; class Actinopteri; order Cyprinodontiformes; family Poeciliidae; genus Xiphophorus; species Xiphophorus maculatus. Next base: position 27,395,662 of record NC_036448.1, read on the forward strand.
AAGATGTTCAAGCATGACTAAAATTTTTGTCTGACAGAGAAGTCCCAAAAGAAACAAAGCTACATTAAAAAAATAACATTTAGGACCGGCAATTAATGTATTTAAGGCAAAATTAGCTAATTGCAGGTTCAACCATCTCGAGTCAGCTATCTGCATGCAACAAACGTTTTCCTGTTAGAAAACTACCATGAGTAAATAAAAAACAACATGAGATTAAATCAAATTTAAAACCTGCAATAAATGTATTTAAGCCAAATAATTTTTTCTTTAAAAAAATACATTTAAGACATTCTAAAACATCTAGCTAGCTAGCTAGGGTAGCTTCAACCTTGCACAACTCAAACTTTCCCATGGAAAAAAAAAATAAAACAACAGAAAAGAGAGAGAAAGAAAATAAATCCATGCAAATAAATTTATTTGAATTTTCTGGAAAATGCTAAGTTGTACCCAGTTATTTTTGGCTGAAGGTGACTGAACGTTCAGTTAAAAATAACAATTTTAGTCATTTTTAGTTGCCATAGAAACTATTTATATAGTTTTTGACTTAATCTAAATAATTTTAAGTAACAGAAACACAGAGCAGGGAAACAGTCTTCATTCCTCCAACATCTGATTTGAGATGAAACTGTTCTGAAAACAGAAACATGCTGCAGAAATATTCAAATCAATAAACACCAAACAGAAGAGAAAAAAAAAAACAAGGGAAACTACGAGCTGTTTTTTTTTAAACGTCTTCAAACACATTGTTGATTTTTATCAACAATTCACAGCTTTTATTTACTTTCATGCATCAGTAGCTCAATGCTATGGGAATTAGCATTGAAATTAGCATTTCCACGCTAGCACAGCTACAAGCTAAGGGATTCAGGAAACAATCATCAGGGTGGAAGGGGAAACTGAGCAGCAAAATGGGAAACACGACATCCATATTGGCGTCAAAGGATGGCAGGAGATCGGCCGGTAAATTCTCCGATCTCCGACTTACCGGAGCGCTGAGGCTCAGAGTTTCCGTTCTGTACCAAACCAGCTGGCTCTGCCTTCCTCCTCCTCTTCCTCAAGGAGAGGTGGCTTAAAAGGCCTGAAGAACAAGAGCGGAGGGAACCTTGAATCAAGGCGCCAGCAGAGCCGTTCAGTAAGACACTCACCGCTCATAATTACCTCACACAACCCCAGCTCAATAAAACCCAACAATCCTTTAAACCTAAAACAAAAAAAATTTAGAAGATGATTTCTAGACCAAGTTTAGTCAGTTTAAATGGTTTAAACATCTAATGATTATTTCAGAATTAGATTATTATAAAATAATATTCCAACAGGGTCAATTTGCTGAAAAATGTAAAAAAATTAAATGATTATAGAAGCAAAGAAGTTTAACAACTGGTAATAGGGACATTAATAATAAATAAATGCATGTTGACACCTCCTCAGAATAACTGTTCAATAACTGTTGGACAACCGTGTCCTCCAGCTTTGACCTTAAACATGGAAATGAAAAGCAGAACATCTCTAAACATCAGGATTCTGCAAAGAAAATCCTCTGTAATGAAAATTATCTCAGGAAACAAAACAAAACAAGTTAAAAATTACATTTTGAGGCTTAGATTCCATGTTTGTACAGTTCTGAAGGAGAAAACATTTGAAGCTGGATAATAAAAACACGGAGCTGCCAGAGCTTCACTCCAACAGTAAAACAGTCGACCATCAGGACATAAAAAACGCTGAACCTTGAGTCGTTCATCAGCACTTTGCAGTAAAGTCGTTCCCTCCGATGAAGCCACAAATTAAAGCTTCAAGGTCTGAGACAGAGCTGAGGGAAGTGGACAGACAGAAGACCTCGATAACTTCAAATATAGAAGCAGTCATAACTCAAACACAGCTTAAAATGTTCAGAAAAGGCCGGAACATTTAAAAATCAGCTCTAAATTATCCTCGGTAATGACAGAGTCAAAGGTGAACAGAAATGACCTCCAACAAAAAGAACTGGATTATTTCCCACTCATCTAAAACTGTTACGTTTTATACAAATAAGTGGCTCTTTAGACCTTATGCAATGACTCTTAATAACTTTGGCTAAAGATAATATAAAAGGAACAAATGTTTTGAAATATATAACAACAAGTAATGGAAAGATAAAACTCAATTTCTACAAAATAAGTATTTTTAGATTTATTTTGGTCATTAAGTTGGAAACTGTGCATTTTTTAACATAGATGTTATTTCTCAAAATAGAAATAAAATAGTGATTATTTAAAAAATAGATTTCCTAGATACTTATAATAATAATTAATTATAAATAGCCTTTTCCAAAACATTTGTGGCTCTGAACATGTTTTATTGAGGCCCAAAATGTCTCTCTGGATTGTAAAAGTTGCCGACATCAGTTGAGTTCATCAGGGATGCATGAATACAAAACATTTTATCAATCAATATCTGTATAATTCCAAAATACATCAATGTAAAGAGAAGTTCAACATTATTTAACTTTAAGATGTACTCATTGAATGCTATTTGTTGATATTTTAACAGATTCACTGCAAAAACACAAAATTTTACCACATATTTTTGATCTAGTTGTTGTGCAAATATCTTAAAATATTTTAAATAAAACAAAATTAAGTTATAGATAACCTTTCAACGAGATATAAGGGCTTATTTTAGGTAAATAAATCCTTAATCCATTGGCAGATTATTTCATGGGAAAAATATCTTAAGTGAAATAATCAAGTCATTATTAGCTTAAATCATTTTCCTATTCCTTGCTGACGTTACTTGTATGTTAGAACACTTGAAATAAAATTAAAATAAGAGATTTTCATTATAAACTACACTACAAATACTTGGTAAGAGTTTGTTTTTTTGCAGTGTTTTTAACTCAACACGTCTCTAAGTCCCATCTCACCGCCTGTTTTTCTTGTTTCATTTATCCGAGGTCGGCTGAGTGCTTTTACGTCAAGGTCTCGATGCTTTTCTGCTGCTTCTGCCTCCCTGGAAACAACTTTCCACTAATTACAGCCAGCAGGGAAGAGTGACGCAGGAAATCAGCGGGAATGAGCCCCAAACAAACAGACACCAGCAAACGGCCGGCGTGCGCAGAACCTGGGCCGTGGATGTTGGCGGGGTGGAGCTGCCAGGAAGCTCTGTGCGATATCTTCAGAGCTGGATACCAACCGCGCCGGCGTGACAACAAGCAAACCTCCGCCAGTATGTTTAGTCATGACGCTCCCTCAGCAAGAGACAGGAAAAAGGTGGAAGCAGGAGCCATGGAGCCGCTGCGGGGCGATTTTCCCCAGATTTATACCTGCCCTAAAATCATTTTCTGCCCTTCTGTTTTCTGGTGGCAAGCTAAAAGCTAACGGTTTAGTAAAACCCTTAAATACAGGGACTTGCAAAAGTAATAACCCTTGAAATTTCTCATATTTAATCATAATACAACCAAGAATTTCCATTTGTATGATGTGGTAGACCAACACAAAGTAGTGCATTATTGTGAAGTGAAAGATAAACAATATGTTCTATAATTTTTAGGGCACCAGCACTAACTTAAAGTTAGTTGTGCTAACCCTAAAGCAGTAATCATAAACATTTGTTCTGCTAATGCTAAAGTGCTAAATCAACATTCTAATTAGCGGAATATAATGCTAAAGCACTAAACCAATATTCTTGCTAGTGGAAGCTAATGCTAAAGATCTGAATTAATATTCTAGTTAGTGGAAGCTAAAGCGCTAAACCAACATTAGCAGAAGCTAATAAGAAAGTATCTAACCCTAAAAAACACCTGTTTTAATAGTTCAAACACCAGATAAACCTCAACATGCATCAGAACGCACAGAGGAAACCGTCTTAGCACTAAAACAGGAGCTAACACATACAGTCTTCCATGTCTCGGCTTTTTGGGGTTCAGCCAATCAGCACTAAGAAAATGAATGGGGCTCTAGGTTTGGCTGCTTTGCGAAATGCCAAGCAATGTCAAGTAGCTTTGCTGCTACATATTAAAGCTTCTTAAGTTGCATTTTTCTTCAAATATTTATGAAAGAATCCAAAAACAGACACATTTTCAGCAAATAATTTAGAGCTACGTTAACAGCTGGTATTCAACTGTAACAAAATCTGCAAAAAGTTCAGCAGGTGTGCATTTTTTTTTCAAGGTACTATACAGCAAATAAATAAGCAGTAATATGAACACATCCCAGCATTCAACACAATCTGGAATGATAACTTTCAGAGTTAGAAATGGATTTGGAGGTATAAAAGAATTTGTCCAAAACATTTATTATTAACACAGATATAATAGAAGGAAAACATTTAGCCCAAATGCTTTCTTGTTTTTAATATTACATCAGATGTTTTGAGTCTGTTTTTACTGACAAAAGATTCTAAAGCGTGATGTCACAAACTGGAGCGTTTCGATCAAACAGGAAACCGGCTCACAGTTAAACCTGCATTTACACACTGTACACAGGAACATAAATACCAGTTCCCATCCAACACTCCCAGTTAACACCAATAAACATCAAAGCCTGAACAGTAAGCCCACCCAGCTACCTCGTGAAAGCAGATCCACTCACTTTTATTAGAAAGCTCGACTGCAAACAGCTAAAAATAACCTGGAGGGAGGCTGCTGTAAAATGGAGGCCTTCAAAAGGTCCTGATGGGTTTTAACTCCGTTAAAAAACAACATGAAAATGGCCCGTTTATTATTCTGAGCCGGAAAGTGGGAAGAACATCAATTTGACAAGGCTGCACCGATTGAACGGGTTCATTGTATAATTCAAGGGCAGATTTTAACTTGGAAACTACAAATTAAAGTGAAATTTTTGGGTTCATCAAAATCTTTGGTGTCATTTCAGTTTAATCTGATATAAATTAATTCTTTCAGGAAGAATGAGCCAAACTTTACGTGAACGCTTGCGAGAAGACTGACATTCTAGACTCTCTGGCATTAAGTCAGACTAAAACTTTCCTGTGTTATGTCAGTAAGGATTGCACTAAAATATTATTTAATTTTTATGATGTGTTCTCACTTGATGGTCCAGTAGATTCGGTTCGATTGGGGACCAACTTTGCTAAATTTGATGCATTTTCAGCTGCTGTGATTCTCTTTCTCACTGCACTGAGTCAAACAAACCAATTTAATTGAAAAGCTGTTCCCCTCGTTGCCTGTGGGGGCGCTGCAGCAAGAACCACTGAAGGAACAACATGAAAACCTCAGAAAAAGACTTAACGTCACTTCTTTCTTTACAAAATCTAAACAAAATTGTAGTGGCAGATTTTAGCGGTTGGGAGATTTCTCTATTTTGGTAAAAAACATTGAGCCATTTTTCCTGCTAGTGCTAGCCTAGCATGTTTGTTTTGGTTGTATTTACCCAGAATGCCCTGAACTGTAGTCTGCTTCCTATTTTTGAAGCGGTTTCTGGTTCACATTTTAATCTGAGCCACATCAGAGTTCACTTCAACCGAACCGAAACCGAGTTTGTAGGCAGACCAGTGTTTGATTATGTAACATGGAAATCCTACATCAGTTCTTTAGTTTCTTTTTTGTGCATCTACTTTGTCTTCTCAGCTTGTATCTGAAAGGTCCTACACAAAAACACATGACTTGAATTAATAAACCGAGCTTACTGTACTATTTGATAGCCGTGATCAACAGGAGTGAATGTATGTTTGGCTTTAAATTACTTTTGTTTGCAAAAATCCCAGGTCAGAATTTGAACTCATGACCACAGCAAATAGAAATATTTATTTTGGTCATAACATTACACAAAAATTGCTCTAAGTCAAAAAAATCAATTAATCACATGATAAACTAAAGCATGAGTTATCGGTTTTCTCTTTTCTTTTTTCTCCTTCTACCAAAAACTGGCTGAAAAAAGTTTTCAATGTCTTAACTAGTCCTTTTTTAAGGACAATTTTAATTTTACTTGTTATTTTTGTTTATTTCTTTTGGATATTTAAAATGTCTTCTTTTTCCACACTGTAAAAAAAAAAGTCACGCCCTTAGATCATGTGTCAGGATCTAAGGGGTGGAAAACTTTGACGGCTGCGGAGGCGTCACCTGTCTTGTGGCGGTGATGATGGCGGTGGTGGCGGAGGTGTTGCTGGGCGGAGATGTGGACGTGTTGGGCCAGGACGTCGGCCAGCCGGCCCGCGGCCGCCCCGCTGCCCCCGCTGCGGGTGGAGGAGGAGGAGGAGGCGGTGGAGGAGGTGGTGGTGGTGGAGGAGTGAACCGCCCGGCTGATCCAGTGCTCCATGCTGATGCTCCCCTCCCTGCTGGACGACGTTCCTCCGCCTCCTCCGCCGTCCTCTTCCTCTCCGTCTCCTACGTCTTCGTCGCCGTTGCCCTGACCTTCGCCCTCCGATCCAGAGGAAGTGTCTGAGGAAGAAAACCAGGCAGAGAGCTAATCAGAGAAGCTCTGGGTCATCCACTACGTTTGATTTTAACAAGCTTTTTATGTCTGATAAAAATTCACAGGTCCTAGTTAATGAAAGCTGTTGAAACCACTTAAGAAAATTGTAAAAGTGAATTTTTATTGAAGAATTTAAACTTCTGTTGTCAATTTTGATTCTGGCTAAAATACAAAATCGCAGTTAAATGGAGAAACATGTTCATTGTGTCTAAATCTCTCTGTAAACATGTCATATTTTTACATTTTAAACAATTCAAATGAAGATTCTTCCAGAAACACATAAACTTCCTTCTGTTACACTGCAAAAACTCAAAATATTGCCAGGGTCTAGTTTCTAGCGGGAATTTCTAAATACACTTGAAAAAAGACAAAACCAACTTTAAAGTAACATTTCAGAAAGATATAAGAGCTTGTTTTAAGTAAAATATGAATTAATATTATTTAAAAAGTACTTGTTCCACTGTCTGTAAAAACAAAATGGAAGCTGCTGCAGGGAGGGAATAATTCAGTCTAATATTAAAATATTGATATTAATATTTAAAATTTTATATTAATGTCCTTTTGTCTTTCAAAACTGACTGGAGTAGATCCTGAGGATCATGTCCACACTTATAGAGTAAAGCAAAAATCATTACGAATAATCGTTTTGAATCACAAATCGTTGTTGAATTGAATAATGAAATAGTAAAATATTCCCAATAATAGCACATAAAATTACATATTACTTTCTGCCTAAAAAATGCTATTTTATGCTGATTTGCACAAGTGGGCATCGAGTTTCAATTGTAATGGTCTGAAGGTAGGAAAAAGAGGAATGAGCTGGATATGAAGTCATTGTGATCTTAAAATATTAAATATTTTATAACTGATGTTATTTGGCATGATGAGCCAATTAAAAACATCTGCAGCACTCATCAGAGCGTGAATGTTTGCCCTTAAAGGAAAAGGATCGATACATTTCAGTGAGGACTGTCTCTTTTTTTTAAACAGATCCAGGAAGACTGTAGTCGATTTTGGCAGCTGAAACAATCTTCTGCTTTTTTTAATACTAAAAAAATAAAAATATGACCCGAGGGCCTAGAGGCGCCTTTGGATCATCTCCATCTGGCCTTCAAAAGCCTCAAACCAGAACAAAGAAACAAAGAAACCAGCAGAATATTAATGAATCTTGAGGCAAATGAAAGCTGATGATCTCCAACAAGAACCAGAACGAGCCTCAGGTTTTCTTCACCAGGTTTGAGTTTATTAAAGATGAACAAATCAGAAGAAAAAAAATGGATGATCAGAAGAAGTTTTTCAAAAAAGCTGCAAAACTGCAAACCTGTTTTCTGCAGCAAAGAAATGCTCTGAAGTTCAATACTTTGTGGCATTAACAGCATTAGATAAGTGAGTGTGGTCCACTTCCTGTTACCTGCAGTTGATATAAAAATGCTTTATGTAGCAAACGTGACTAAAAATCTGACTTTGTAATGTAACGCCCTGAAACTCTCCCAACATGGATCCTCTATTAACCCTTTAACGACGTTTTTACCAGCGTTTCACTAAGAAGCAGCTCCAATAATGAGCTCAGCAGATACAAAGTTCCACCAAGTGTTTGCTAATTGCTGCTGGCTAGTCTGAAGGAGCTCAGAAGGGGAGGGGCTGCGCCTAGAAGGCGGGGTTAGGTCTACCCAGGCGTTTTGTACAGCTGAATGGTTGCCATGGAGATTTAAAGATTTCTCAAAGATGAATGAAAGAACTAAGGCAACACTCCAGGTTTGTTTTTGATGAGGGAATGACATTATGACACGATATAGAGATAAAATAAAGTAATAGTGCAACTTTAAGGTTTTGTAATACAGCTGTGTTTCCATCCAATTGTCAAATGAATTTTGACCAAATATTTTAAGTTTTTGCAAAAGAGAAGAAAAAAAATTTGCTATATCAGAACTTTTTCGGTAAATGTTTCCATCTTCCCTTTAGTGCATTAAATCTTTTTGCAAACTCTACCTAAAAAATATTTTTTGTGAAACTGAGATTATTTTGAATTTCTGTCAACCTTTTCAAATTCAACACTTCAAAACACGCAAAAAAAAAACACTGATGCAAACATGTATGTTTTATTTACATATTCAAAATGGCTGGCCTAAACTTATTAATATGAATGGAACAATCTTTGTTTGCATTACAGCAATCAAACAATTTTACTGATCATCGCTAATCATGTTTTCACTGATATTCTTTTTTTTTTTGGTCTGACTTTGAGGTAGGAACTCCTCCTAACCATCACCCTAATATTTATTTCCCTCCCTCAATTTTCAGATTTGTGTTTCTTGTTGTTTTGGGACTGGCCCAACCTGCCAGCTTTGAACCTAAACCTGTCAGGGCTATGAATAATTTTGGGTAGTTTAGTTTTACCTGGTGGTGTGTAGGCGTCCATGGAGGTCTGGACCACCAGCGATCGGCGCTTAGAAGGCATCGGCACGGCCATTTTCCTTTCCTTATGCTTCGCCAGGGCCGCCTGCACGGCCTCTGTGTGCACATCTGGAAACACATTCACAATATTTTGGTTTTACAGTGAAAGGAACAAATAGAAGAAGGAAAAATCTAGCTTGGTTTACCAGCAGCTTTAGTGGACAAAATAGACACAGATTTTTCTAAGAAATTTCTGATATTAATTTGAATATTTCTGAGTTTTTCTTGCAAGTTTACAGTTTTTTAAGCTTAGAAATTTCCAAGTTTATTCTAGACCATTTTTAAAGAGTAACAGGAAAATTTCAGATTTTTTTCTTGCAAATTTACAAATTTTTGAACTCAGAAATTTCATTTTTTTCTAGAAAATCTCAGAGATTAATTTTAAAATTTCAGAGTATTTTTCATGCAATTTTTTTCTACTTTTGGAGATTAGAAATATCAAAGTTCTTTTAAAAGAATTCTGATATTAATCTCAAAATTTGAGTTTTCTTTCAAATTTACAACATTTTGATGTTAGAAATTTTAAAGTTCTTTCTAGAACATTTCTAAGATTAAACAGAAATTTTCAGATTTTCTAATCACAAATTTACAACTTTTTGAACTCAGAGATTTCTTTCTGTTTTGAAAGAATATTTCTGAGATTTTTCTATTTTTTCCCTAAGGAAGTTTTAAAGATTCTTCTCAACATTTGAGTTTCTTTCTTGCAAATTTACAACTTTTTGAGCTCAGAAATTTCAGTTTTCTATCTATAGTGGCCCTAACAAGTCATCTAAACAGCAGACCTAAAAACAATGACATATATGAAAACAAAACTAAAAGAAGAGAAAAACAGACTATTGCTTTATTAAAATGAGAATGTTTAACAACAAAGGGAATTTCTCAAGCAAAATTACCCCACAAAATTCACTTGAAGTTCATTGCAAAAACAATTAAATGTTATTTTTCCAAGCAGAGTAAATATAAAGACTTCCAGCTTTCTGCAGGAATCACCAGCAGGTTTATGATCCAGCCTTTATGAAGCAGCATTCCTTTTACAATCAACACCATGTTCCCATTTTCTCACATCGAGTTTCGTACACAACCATCCCCCGGCTGACAGCAGCTCCCATGAGGCCTTGTGCTTTCCAACCAGATTAAGTTCAGGCAGAAGTAGAGGAGGGTGTTTTGTAAATGAATGTTTCTAGCAGCGAGATAAAGCGTTCTGATTTAGCCACAGCTGGGTTTGTTTGAGAGGAGCCTGTTGTCTGCAGAAGGCAAACACAACGACAGACGATACAGAGACTGTTTGCTCCATAATGACATAAGTGAGACATTAGTCAGGATGAATGCAGCTCTCAAATGTGTGTTTACTTGGCATGTGTGTGTTTTTGTAGGGGGGGGGATGTAATTTCAATCTCAATTAAACTTTTATTGTCTTGTTGTTGACTGAGGTTGACTGCAGAGTGCGTAGAAGTGAGTTTGTTGTTCCCAGTGGATTCTCTCAAGATTAAACTCATCTTTAGCATCTAAGCTCAAAATAAGACCATTGAAGGTATTTCATATAAGCCAAAAACATCACCAGCTCCAATTTACCATAATATTTTGAATAAGATTCACTGACAGATCTACAGCTTCTAAAAACAACCCAAGTGCTTCAAATAAATAAATAAAAGACCCAACTGGTTTTTGCCAATAAGTTAATGTATTTTGGTGTCTGGAACATGAGCCGTTTCAAAAACCTCTGGAATGTGACGTTACCTAGCAACCCCAGCAAAGCCCAGCCCGTTACCTAGCAACGCAAGCTGAGCTCCAGCACTTTTGGTCAACTGGTTTTACTGCTGTATGTTTGCTTGAACTAGTTAGGATAGGTCTATGGCCTATACAAAACATGTTCACCACATTTTGAGTCCTTTCAGAATGAAAAGAGCAAATTGTCACTTTAAATCTAAATAAGCTGCTGATAGCCACAAAACACCTTTACACTCGCAAGCGAAAATGGCTGTGAACCAATGCGCAATTATACAGCTCTACACCTTCGAAAAGCAAAATTAGAGCCTCCTGTACTAACAACTAGAATGTCTTTTTCAGTAGCCATTGTACAGCGCGGTAAAACCAGTTGACCAAAAGTGCTGGAGCTCAGCTTGGGTTGCTAGATAACTAACTTGTTGCAATAAACAGCTGTGTGTTTTTTTAAGAAGCAGTATAAACCCAAAAGGAAGCATAAAAATGTGAAAAATTAGAATTTTGCATAATAGGTCCCCTTTAAAAAGGTCATATTATCAGATTATTAAACAATTACTCTGTTTTCAATCATTGTGTTCTATGTTAATGGATCTATGAAAGTCAGACCAATTGGGTTTGTTTGATAATTGAACAGCAACCAATAAAATAACTCATCTGAAAGCAGCAGCAGTCCAGATGTTTACCGGTTGAAACAAATATTTTAGACATATTACCTGATCTGTAGCGTTCATCTCTGGAGCCCGACGACCGCCGGCGGTTGTAGCGGGACGACGAGGAGGGGGTGACCGGTGTTCTCCTCTCCTGGCCCATGGAGGGATCCATTCCTGGAAGAGCCAGGTGTGATAATGAACATAATTAAATTTTACAGATTCAATTGGCACGTTTTAGACTTTTAGACTTTAGGTTTAATCATTCTTTGTTGGTGTCAGGTCTCAAAACTTTCTGATCCACAATTAGTCATTAGAGGAACTATTAGTAGTCCTCTGAAACCCACAAGGAATGCAACAGCTCCAGGAAACCAAACTATTTCAAGAATTTAAACTCCGATTGCTTTGGAAGCTAATGCAGTTATATCAAACAAATGAATGTCCAGTCAGTTATAAAAACATGACAGTGCTTTATTATTGTTTATTTTAGTGGTGGTACCCTCAAACATTTTGTTTAAGCATCCACAGACGTAGAAAAACTCCTCTGCAGGCACCAATCAATAAGTCCGATTATAACCACCTAACTGCAACTGACAGCTACCACTTCTCCACAGCCGCTGATGATCCACGACCATCCGTCCGCACCTCACACTTCCACCCTCGTCCGTCTTCATTAAAAGCTCTCAGAGCGCCTCGGCGAGCCGCTGCTGCTCAGGAGAGGAGCTAAAAGTTGATTAGCCAAGCGTTTAATGACTACCAGGCAGCAGAGGAATCAGTCTGGGAAACTCCTCGCTCTCTTGTTTCCTCTGGGGAGTCTGGATGGATGGATGAATGGATGGATTCCCCTCTTCTCCAGAGTCAGAGTAGCTGCCCTTAGTTTTCCTTATCCAACATGCTCAGCAAGCAGACTGCTTCTAATCTATTTACGCCTTAAAGTTTCACATATGTCTATGGTCTATACAAAATATTTTCAATGCATTATTAGAACAAAACCATTCTTAAATAATGACATTTTAGCATGCTCAGTTCTAAGTTCAGAATGAGCTATTTTAGAGCCTCTTGTCACTTTCAATGCAAATAAGCTGCTGCTATCCATGTCCCCCAACTCAACATTTGAGTGCGAGTATAAACAGATACATCTTTGAAAAGCAGACGTGGAGCCTCCTGCACAACCAACAAGAATGCAGCAAGTGGTTTCTGGATGGTGAGTCAACAACAAAACACTTATCTTTTCCAGCAGCCATTGTACAGCGCATACAACAGTAAAACCAGCTATCTAAATGGCCTGGAGCTATGTATGTATGAATGAATGTATGAATGTAATTCCAAAAAACAGCAGTTTTTTGGAATTACATTCATGTTTTTTTGTGTCTGGAAAATGAGCCATTTCAAAAGCCTTATGATTTTTAAATCACATTAAAATCAGCATTGTGCCGTTACCTAGCAACCCAAGCGGAATTCTGCCTGCTTCCTAGCAACCCAAGCATAGCTCCAGACCATCTAGATAGCTGGTTTTACTGTAGTTTTTCTCTTTCTTGTTTTAGCACTTGAGCCATTTTTAGGAGTGGAAACTCGAGTACAAGAACATGCAAAAGGTGAATTAAATAACGAACGGCAGTTAAAAATATCCTGGTACATTGATACATCTTGTTATTTTTTCTGGGTAAGTAGAGTACAGCCATCTTGACTCAAACAGTGGTGCTCTAAAGGTTTTCAAATCTAACAAAGTCAAAAGGTTTCCAGTGAATAGAAGTCAGACACATGATCACAGCTCTTTACATTTATGACATCTAGTCTCTGTGGCACCTGAATGCATGCTGCAGGGAAAAATTCCCAGCTGTCACACAAGTGACATTCCTTGCAAACCACCACAGCTGGGAAGTACAAGGAAGTAGTTCAATTGCTGCTATTAATACGTATGATAGAGTTAAGCGGCCATAAATAAACCTCCCATGATGTAATGATGTACTTTCTAAGCAATCAATAATAAAAACAAGCATCCAGAATAGTGGTGAATCAATTAATCAAAATTAATCATGATTAATCGATTGCTAAAATAATTGTCAACTAATTTAGTAATTGAATAATTACTAACTAGAGTATACAGACTTTGGCAAACATGTTTTAGCTGAAGATTCATCCTTTGCTACAAACTAAATGAATGCTGTGTTATTGCATGTTAGGCAATAAAATGTTTGGATGTGATTTTTATTAGCAGTAGACAAGTTAAAGTAGCTTCAAGTTTCATTGTGCTACATTTTCCACAGGCCTTTATTTCACCTGGACTGAAACACATTTCTAGAGTTCATGAAGCTCTCAGCTAGAGTGGCTGCATTATTCAAGTTTTCCCAGATGAACAATGAAAGGAATGCCGAACAGCAACTTGAATGAATCATTAGTTCGCTGAACACAAACACACAGCCTGTTCAGACTGGTTTTTGATGCTACATTCAATGTACTAGTTTTGAACCGTTTTTATAGTATAATAAAGAATTTTTCCTGTTATAAACTATGTGATGTTTATAACTATTTACAAGGAAACATTTTTATTTAGAAGAAAAAGAGGTGCTGATGGAGAAGTTAATACTCTTTACTGCATAAGATTATGTGTGTGAATATTTCTATCTCAGCATGTAGATACTAAAGGAAAGATTTAACTTTCGACAAATGCAGAAACAAATATAAAGTGTTAAAATAAAGAATAACTATAATTTTCTGTTGCAGTCCAAGTCTTTTATTTTCAAAATTATGAGTAAAATAGCAAAAGTTACAGAAAAACAAAAAAGAAGTGGCAACAGTCAAAAAAGCAAATAAAATTTAATAATCCTATGCCAAGCACAAAGGCAGTTGTGTAGTTTTGTTACAATAGTTTGTAATATTTTTCCATTTTATAAAGTAAAAATATAAAAAATGAATGTCAAAGTGTGAAATTAAAAATTCACCTCAAGAGGCAAAAAGACTAGTCATTGATGAAATACAGAGTGCATGTCAAGTTGTTTCCTGTCACCAATGCACTGACTTACTTAATTACACCACTTATTGGTCACATCCCAGTTTCAGTTCTGAAAGTCCAAAGCCTAAAAATCCAACTCTACACTAGTTTGCAGATCTCAGCAGTTGCTCCATCTGAAAGCCAGAGTCCAACGTAGAGCGGCTCGGTGAACGTGGTCTCAACTCTGTGGAGGAGCGCCATGGTTTTAGAGACGCTGTAGAAAGCCAGAATACCTGCTTTATAATCCAGGTACACTCCGACTCTGGAGGACCACGTGCCCGGGATGGGAGTTTTGTTCTTGTTGTGTCTGAATTCGCAACTGTTCTTAAAACAATCAAGACCCCAAGAGGTGCCGTTTTGTCCAAACATGCAGTCGCTGAAGATCCCGGCTCTGCTGATGCCTTTGTAAGCCAACGCCACCATGACTCCTTTCCCAGTCCTCTCCACTTCCAGGTAGCAGCGGCCAGTAAGGCTCTGTTGACTCAGGACCTGCCAGGTGTAAATAAACCTGTCTGGGTGGTTGGGGTAATCCTGTTCTTCACTTACAAATGTTACTTTTCTGTTCTCCTTAGTTAGCAACAGTTTGGGGAATGCAGTGTCTGGATTCAGTGTGATTTGGCAGGCATATTCTAGAAAGTGTGCTCTAGTTTTTAAAAGATTTCCTTTGCCTCTTACAGGACTGATAGGTAAAACATCAGGTCTATCAATTGGTGGTATAAGATCCGGATTGTCATATCCCCTGTCAGGGAAGAAGTTTCTGGTTTGTTCAAATGTAGCCTTTTTGCCAGTAAAGTATTCACTGCTGGGTAAGTCTTCAGACTTTTGTCTGGGTAGTCTTAAGCTACCACTGGGGTCAGGAAGTTTGGGTTTTATATAGCTGAAAGGCGTGGTACTATCAAGGTTCTGCAAGAGTTTGGCTTGCATAAACTGAGTGGTGGTCTGTCTATGTGCTGGTTTGGAAATTTCTATAGTATTATAGAAATCAAGTTTTTGCTTCCTGATGTCCTCTTCAGGCTTTGGTTCAGGCATATTAGGCAAAGCCGTAGAGGTAGTAATTGCAAGCATAATCTTTTCACATTCTTCATCGAGAACCTTGTGCAGTCTCGTTTTGGCCTCTGAAACAGTGGCAGGAACTCGATCAAAGTTACGCTGGCGGCGGATCCTGATGCTTGGATGTTCTCTAGGGACATTCAGACAAGACAATGACGGATACTTCAGCAAAAAATTTGCATGGTCTTCTGTGCGAGACAGTTTGTCCAGTTCAATATCTTTCCTGTTCAACTGCATAATCTCCTCCTCCACCTTATTCCGAACTTTTCTAAAGAGACCAAGTTCAATGTTCTGTTGAGAATTCATCTTTTCCCTCATAAGAGAGAGTTTTTTCTCTATTGTCTTAATGAGTTCTGTAAAAACCACTTCAGTAGTACTCAGTGCACTATCAGCAGCGTGACTTACTGCATCTTCCTCCTGCTGAATAGTCTTCACATCTTTCTTCTTCTCCACGATCCTCAGCTGTATCTTTTGCCGAACCACTTGAAGCTCCTTCTGCCTCTCCGTCCTTTCAGCAGACAAGGAGACTTTGTTGTGGCCTTTGTGGCCGTCCTTGGAGCAGAGATAACAGATGCACCGCTGATCGGTCTGGCAGAACATCTTCATCACTTCTTGATGCACAGGACAGATGCTCTCCTCGAGACTTGCAGTTGGTTCCACCAACTTGTGTTTCCTTAAAGGAGGCACCTCATTGTGAGGCTGGAGATGTGTGGCGCAGTAGGAAGCCATACATTGCAGGCAGGACTTTACGGCTTTCACCTTCCTCTCGGAGCAAAAATCACAAGCCACGTCTATAGATTCAGTATCGCGGTACATATCTGGAACATCAGGTTGGACTTCAGTCTTCCTCAGTTGTTCGACTACAAGTGCTATAATGTTGTTTTTAACCAAGGTAGGCCTCGATATGAAGATCTCACTGCATTGAGGGCAGTTGTAGATGCCTGACCTTGCTTCATTGTCCAAGCGTTTGCTGATGCAGATCCTGCAGAAGTTGTGACCACAAGGTACAGTCACTGGATCCCTGAGCAGATTGGTACAGAGAGAGCAGCAGAACCTCTCTCGCTCCAGCTGAATCCCTTGAGCCATAATTTTCTCTG
Organism: Xiphophorus maculatus; assembly: GCF_002775205.1. NCBI lineage: Eukaryota > Metazoa > Chordata > Actinopteri > Cyprinodontiformes > Poeciliidae > Xiphophorus > Xiphophorus maculatus. Next base: position 27,412,028 of record NC_036448.1, read on the forward strand.
TCGGACGCAGTTACCAGACAGTTAAGTGAGAAGAAATGACTAAAGCTGCTCTACTTCATCCGGATATATACAGCTGGGATGGCATTTCAAGCTCTGCCTCATTCCAGAGGCAGGAGTGGCTTCAAGACAGAGTTCCTGTAAGGCTTGACTGCAAGAGCTTGGGACTTTACCAGAAAGGGTGGAAAATGCCAGTCATGTTGACAAGTCATTGTCGTCTGATGAAAACAAAGAAACAATTATAAAAGAAAAAAACTAGATGACTGGTTGAGTGAAGCAGAATAATGAACATGAGTGTGGAAGTGAGATAGATGACTTTTATCTGGATTTTTCAACATTTTATAGACATGTAAACATCAAGAGAATATTCTGTTTCATAAAGATACCAAGGAGATTTGGGAAGATATGGTATGCAAATATGCTATTATGGCCTCTAAGAACCCTTTGCTGCAACAGGCCAACTCCAGCGTCACAGCGATGACAATGGAGGTCGGTACAGTTCTTCCTGTAATCAGTTGTTGTCGATTCGTACTCTCGCTCTGACCATCTTTGTCGTTGTGACACTTCACCCGCCTTGCCTGCTGTTGGTGGTCAGAGGGCTTGGTGGAGATGGTACATGGCAGCTTCTCGTCCGTCAGACTGCCCCAGGGATGTGGCAGTGAACACAGCTTAGCAGCTATGTAGACATGGAATGTGCCAAGGACTGGAATTAGAGCAGGAAACCAGTGTAGTGCTCATGTCCTCTAAGATCATGGTACATTCAATTATAGTATATTTTTAAAACTCCCTGACAAAGAGAAAACCCACAACATCATACTGAGCCTTAATAATACGCTCAAACTGAAGCTGTCAATGACTCAAACTGTTCAAACTTCATTTCAATAAGTGGTTTGTTCATTCATATTCCTGTAAGGTAAGCTTGACTGTTTTATTGTTTAGTGTGGAGGTATTTCCTCCACACTAAACTATTTAAAAGCATTCGTTCCAAAATTCCCAAACAGACTGCACTCACTATCAGCGCTCACTCATAAACAATATATTTTTTAATTTATGGTATTTTGTCTCAAAAAGATTGTGTAAAACACTTTGTTTTAAATGTTCATAAAAGCATACAAGCTAAATCGATTGTGTCTATTATGCAGGTCATTTTGCTGGTGCAATCTTGTTTGCGTTTTGTTTGTAGATCAAGTTTGCACGTGTTATCAAGCTGCACCTGTTTTTATACTAGCAATCTTTATAAAGATCAGGCCCCAAAAGTATTGAGCTGACAATTTTCTGGAAGAAGGAAGGGAATTTCTGAGTGACTGTCACTGGAGGAAAAGAAAATGAATTACATGCCTCACAAGGAATGTGATACTCAAGTTCCTCGTGTCAGATCACCTGAAGGAGCCAAAAGTCAACAACAGACAAAAGACAACAAATTACACATCAACTGTAATGTGCAAAAGTTTCGGGCCATCTTTAATGTCTCAGAATCTTGGATTCTAATGTAAAGGAACAGTTTATAAATGTTCTGCCAGATAAAATTAATACTCAACAGTTACAGGCAAAGTGTTTTTAACCGTTTCATGTTTGTTTTACATGTTTCTCTGTTATAATGAAGGATAAAACCAACTTGATACGATTCAAAAGGTTTTTGTTTTCCAAATGGTTTAAGCTGACAGACATCAAGCTGATTTCTGGAGTAAATCCAGGCTGATGATGAACCGTTCTTCTCTGATTAGTCCAGAATTTTGTGACGTGGCCTCAAGCTGGTCTTACATCCACATACATAATAGTGTCTCAATTTAAATCTAATTCGTCATATTTCAATGTCCCAAAACTAGTTTTTGGTGTTATATTTATTGCACCATGTTGGATTGCTCAGTTCTGAACATAGAATGTATTAAAATAAAGTAGAAACTGCATTTGAAAAATAAATTCACTGTGCAATAAGTTCAAAACTTAACACAATGTTTATTATTAGGATATAAACAAATCTATTACTTACAAGGAAACATACTTTATTGTTCAGAAGACAAAAAGTGCAAATAGATAAATTACGTTTTACTGCATAATTCAGTTCATTTTGATGCTAGCTTGGTGTGTTAATCTGCACATTGACACGTAAGAAGCCGAATAAAGGATTTGACTTTAAACAAAAACAATCAAGTGTTAAAATTTTTTTAAAATTTTTTTTTACTGAAGTCCAAGTAATTTTTTCATAAAATGGGAAAGAAATATTTTAACATAGAGAAAGCAATCTAAGTGGAAAAGTTGGAAAAAGAAAAATACATTTTCAACTAACTAACTTTTGTTTTGCACAAAATATCTAAAGTTTCAATGCAACAGTCTCAAGTTTGAAAACATTAACATGTTTTTCCCTTTCATAAAGCAGAACATGGCTTTCAAAACACTGAAGTTAGAAGAGGCAGAAGCAAATAATAGAGTCATTGATGAAAAACATGGTTACTAGTGATGGAAAGTCCTCTTGAGACACGGCTCCCAAAAAAACACAGAATCTTCTGGCTCCCGTACAGCTCCTCAGATTTGTTGTACAAATTCCTAACACAAATAGTCCAATTCATTCTCTCTCAAGATTTAGCTGGAGTTTTTGACCATGATCCATCACTAGTGGTCACAGGTCTATACATGATGAGACATAGTCCACTTATTGGTCACACACCAGTGGCTGATATGATAAAAATCCAACTCTACAATAGTTGGCAGATATCCGCAGTTGCGCCAACTGAGAGCCAGAGTCCAACGTAGAGCGGCTCGGTGAATCTGGTCTCGACTCTGTGGAGGAGCGTCATAGTTTCAGAGACACTGTAGAAAGCCAGAATACCAGCTCTGTGATCCAGGTACACTCCGACTCTGGAGGACCACGTGCCCGGGATGGAAGTTTTGTTCTTGTTGTGTCTGAATTCGCAACTGTTCTTAAAACAATCAAGACCCCAAGAGGTGCTGTTTTGTCCAAACATGCAGTCACTGAAGGTCCCGGCTCTGCTGATGCCTTTGTAAGCCAACGCCACCATGACTCCTTTCCCAGTCCTCTCCACTTCCAGGTAGCAGCGGCCAGTAAGGCTCTGTTGACTCAGGACCTGCCAGGTGTAAACAAACCTGTCTGGGTGGTTGGGGTAATCCTGTTCTTCACTTACAAATGTTACTTTTCTGTTCTCCTTAGTTAGCAACAGTTTTTGGAATGCAGTGTCTGGATTCAGTTTGACCTGGCAGGCATATTCTAGGAAGTTCTCTCTAGTTTTTAAAACCTCTTCTCTGCGTGTCACAGGAAGACAAAAGCTAGGTTCTGGTTCTGGTTCTGGTAATGGTTCTAATTCTGGTTCTGGATCTGGTTCGGTCTGTAAGACATCAGGTCTGGGCTCCATGATGCCAACATCAGGCTCTGGCTGAGGCATATTAGGCAAAGCCATGACCACATTAACTGCAAGCATAATCTTTTCACATTCTTCATCGAGAACCTTGTGCAGTCTCGTTTTGGCCTCTGAAACAGTGGCAGGAACTCGATCAAAGTTACGCTGGCGGCGGATCCTGATGCTTGGATGTTCTCTAGGGACATTCAGACGAGACAATGACGGATACTTCAGCGAAAAATGAGCATGGTCTGCTGTGCGGGACAGTTTGTCAAGTTCAATATCTTTCCTGTACAACTCCATAATCTCCTCCTCCACTTTATTCCGAACTTTTCTGAAGCGACCCAAATCAATGTTCTGTTGAGAATTCATCTTTTCCTTCAGAAAAGAGAGTTTTTCCTCTATTGTCTTAATGAGTTCTGTAAAAACCATCTCAGTAGTACTCAGTGCACTATCAGCAGCGTGACTTACTGCATCTTCCTCCTGCTGAATAGTCTTCACATCTTTCTTCTTCTCCACGATCCTCAGCTGTATCTTTTGCCGAACCACTTGAAGCTCCTTCTGCCTCTCCGTCCTTTCAGCAGACAAGGAGACTTTGTTGTGGCCTTTGTGGCCGTCCTTGGAGCAGAGATAACAGATGCACCGCTGATCGGTCTGGCAGAACATCTTCATCACTTCTTGATGCACAGGACAGATGCTCTCCTCGAGACTTGCAGTTGGTTCCACCAACCTGTGTTTCCTTATAGAAGGCACCTCATTGTGAGGCTGGAGATGTGTGGCGCAGTAGGACATCGTACACGGCAGGGAGGATTTAACAGCTTTCATCTTCCTCTCGGAGCAAAAATTATAATCCACATCTTTGGGTTCAGCTTTGCAATATTTATCTGGAACCTCCGGTTGGACTTCAATCTTCATCAACTCATTGACTACTAATGCTATCATGCTGTTTTTAATCAGCATAGGTCTTGATATGAAGATCTCTCTGCATTGAGGGCATCTGTAGATACCTGAACCTTCTTCATTGTCCAAGCGTTTGCTGATGCAGAACATGCAGAAGTTGTGACCACAAGGTATGGTCACTGGGTTCCTGAGTAGATTGGTGCAGAGAGAGCAGCAGAATCTCTCTCGCTCCAGTTCAATCCCTTGAGCCATAATTTTCTCTGTCACGTACCTGACAGCTAAATGAGGAGAAATGACTGAAGTTGCTCGACCTCACCAGAACATATACAGCTGGGGTGAGGATAGTATTTCAAGCTTTGCCTCATTCCAGAGGCAGGAGCGGCTTCAAACAAGAACGTCTATCCTCGTTCTTGTAAAGTTTATCTGTGTTAGTTTGGAACTTTACCAAAATAAGAGGAAAAATGTGAGTTATTCTGAGAAGTCATTGTTGTTGGATGAGATCAAATAAACAACTATATAAAAACTCTCAAGTAGTTACCTAGCTGTATGATTGCTGAGTAACCAACAGTGGTGTGCGATACTACCTAAAAGTTAGATGAACTAGCCCTAAGCCCTAAACCCTAAGCGTATCAACACAATATTTAGCTGGAGCTACTGTAGAAGTGTTAAATTCAACCATATTGACAGCTACCATTGGTCAATGGCAACATGTCGTGACATAGTGCAACAACCTCAGCAGGGTAAATTTTGTAATTACACACCCGTCTCCACGGTTGTGCTTCAGGAAGAGATTCTTTGTAACAGACTTTTCACTCATAGTTCACTTGTTTTTTAGTTTTGCTAACTCTGTTGCTGATTTCACCTTGAACAGTATATTTTGAACTAATTACTGTAGGAAATATAAGCTGTAGTTCTACAGCAATGCATTCTGGGTAGAGAATAAACATTTGCTGCACTGCATTGTGGGTGGAGAATGTGGAAGGACTCAAAACAATTCACAGATATTCCATTTTTACATGCATTTTAACAGCTCTGGTTATACACTTAATTTGTTCCTTTGTTACATACTTACTATTTGCTCATTGAAGTTTCTTAAAAAAAGAGAACATGAGAGTAAGAAATGGAAATGCAGCATCAACAGTCTTCACCAACTTCAAAATAAGAGCATGAACATAAACATCTAACTACTTTACTAAATTTTAACACAGAGATTAAAGTTTGATCTCACGGAGATTGATATGCAAGCTTCAAGTAGAAGCTTACATAATAGGCCATGTAAATTATAATGTGAAAATTAAATTGTGATTGAGAGTTGTAGTCTCTTAAAAGCAGATATAACTTGAACTGATGTTGGGGCTTCAGCATTAGCTTCTGCTAAACACTGTGTTGGTATATCTAACTAACTACAACTAACTTTAACTATAACTAATGTTTCTGATTAGTGCTTTTGAATTTATCCAGAAAATTTATTTATGGAAAGCCAAGTGAGCTAAGCAAACGCACATAAAAACACTAAAAAAAATAGCTCTGCTGTTAATGCATTTGCGGAAATGTATTTGCCATTTATTATGAACGCATAATTTGGAGGTGAGACCATATTTATATTTGTTTATATTTTATAAAAATATTGTACACATTAAAAGTGTATTCTGATTCAAAAAGAATATATATACTTTTAAGATTTGGTATAGATGGTGTGTAAACACACTATTGTGGTCTTCAAGAACCCATTTCTGCAAAGCACCTAAAACCTGAATGCAAGTTGATGGTTTTCACCCTTTTGGCATCTGGACCAAATAAAACTTTAACAACTCCTTGGCCTGGTTTTGGTTAAGTGAACAATTTACATATTTTGTCCAGAAATAAAATATTAGAAACATTCACTGTGGCTGTTGTGGGAGGCAAAATGTTGGAGAATGGCATCGAGTCGCTGGTAAAACTGGTCCACACAGCTTAGCAGCTATTTACACATGGAATGTGCCAAAGACTGGAAATTAGAGCAGGAAACCAGTGTAGTGCTCACATCCTCTCAGATCACAGTACATACAATTATAATATATTTTTAGACCTCACTCACAAAGAGAAAACCCACAATATCATACTGACCAAGGACAAACCAACTTCTATCTGCTATTCTGTTTTCAGTAGCTGTCCACATTCAGTGTAATTTAGATTTTTGAAAGACTATACCTCTTAAAACACAGTTTACTTTGAGAAAATGGAGAATGGAAGAGCTAAACTGTAGAGGGTTTCTTAAGAGAGGCCATAAGAAAGCCTTTGATCCACTTAACCGTAAGAGCTTATTGTCAGTTTATCAAATTTCTGTTCTGAACCCAGATCATCCCCTTCATGTAGTTGCTGAGTGGGTCATTGGATTTGTTCATTGGACTGTTGCTGGCTTATAAATGTGTCAGACGAGGCATTTTTTCAGGACATACGTCTTGCTGAAAAGAAAGGTCTGCTATTTTGACCCATTAGGTTATCAACAATAAAGTGAAGTGATGGTGATGACGTCTAGGAATAATGTTATTAAAGTCCTCATTGTTGATACATTAGACTTAGACTGTAGCAGTTCAAACAGAACTTTTTACTGCAAAAGTTTTGAGTCATCCCTCATTTCAATATTTTTTTCTTTGGATCTTTAAAATGAGTCTTGATAATTTCTTCCTTGTTAATTTTCCCAAGTCCAAAAATCAAACATGTAAACTTTTAAATCATAAATTCAAGCACGAATTTATACACAGCACTCCTTTGGTTCCTTTATTTGCCCGTTTGGGATAAATCAAGTTTTATGAATCTTAACAATAATCTGTCTCGGTCTGTTGGTACCCAGAAGATAAATGGCCTCAAGAAGAAGTTTCGCTGAAGGTTTTGGTTAGATGTGTGGTTTGTCCTACCATTGTAACGTTCTCTGAACTAATGGAAAAACTCTCTGTGTTGTGTGGTTGTGTTCATGGTTTGAGTCATCTGTCCCCTCAAAGCGAATCTGGGACCCCAACACTGTTTCAATGTGAATACCAACCATTTTTTCCCTCCCACTCACCTCATTCCTGAACACAAAGCACTTCCTGAGATTCCCAAACTCGAAGACAACATGCACTCTTCTCTGACTCTGTATTTCCATGCACACAGACGGAGGAGACTGTTTTCCAGTAATAGCTCTGATGGTGCCACTGTGACCTCAAACTTCAAACCACCTTGGCTGTAAAACAGACGTCTACATTCCTCATAGACTCAACAGCATCCATCTGTGGTTTATTAGAAAAACTATTCAACTGGTGATGATTCATCAGCTTCAATAAGCTTATGACAGCTTATAAGCACACACATACTGGTAATCTTCCTCATTATACCGATTCTGTTGGCGGCCATTTTGCCCCTTTGACAATTCAAACTGTTGCAGTTCTCATTTTTCTGGATCCGCCTCTTTGTGGGTACCAAGTGGTACCATCTACATACCAACCAGGCCTTAATTTGTACCAGTTTTGCAATGCTGTGACAACGAACATTTGAAAGTCATTTTCTTTTATATACTCATACTCTACTGGAAGTAAATGTGGTTGCACAAGAGCAATAAACAATTTGTACGAGAAAGAGGGTCTTAGAACTTGATGTGAGGTCCAAATTAGGGCTGCATGATATTGGGAAAAACTGATAGGAGATTTTTTCTAATCCTGCGATATATATTGTGATATAATACAGAATAATGTCAAGGGGACCCCAACAGATTTACTTTCACAAGCTTTCGCTATGATGCTGCACTTGGTATACATAAAACTTCATTAGAAATTGCCTTGGGTCTATTTCAAATGTAATGAACACAGAGGTGGAAAAGAAAGGGAGAACAGTAGGAAAAAGGTTTAAAGGGAAATAAAGGAGGGAACACCACGTTCCTTTAAATCTGCACTGGAAACCCAACTGTTTAGTGCTGATTTTGGACCATAATAAATGGAGCACTGACCAACATATTTAATGCGTACTGATGATTTTGATGATGGCACTCGACAAAATGTAATGTTTTTTCAATTGGTGACTTTTTGTGTTTTATGACATAAAGTACCTTGAACTGCTTGTTGCTAGAATGTGCTAAACAAAGAAACTCAATTGATTGAGGGAGAATACACATCAACACCCTTGAAGTCTGCTTCTACACCTGCAGAATGACAGAAAAAATTATTTTTTTGTAGATAACTTAAGTTATGCTGCACGTCTGCCATCTTTTTCATGAAGAGATGATCCTACCTCTTTTTATAAATGCTACAAATCTGGTTTTTCTCTGTATTTGAGTGTTACGATTGTAGAAAATCTTTAAAGAGGGATATCTGTTGCTATATGGGTCTTTTTTTGTCTATGCTTCCATCACTGTGGGACCTTTAGCATTTTGGGTATCATAATTGGTGCAAAGTGTGAGAATCTGCTGGTGTGAGACTTTAAAATATGTCAGAATGAAAAATGCAAGTTATAACACTTGTAATATATTAGTGAACAATTATTGCTCTCCAAACAGTCGTTTGAGATGTAAATATTCTACACACTGATATTACGATACAACCGATACATTTGTGATAGAGTGTCCAAATGTATTATATCTTATAAGTCCTGGTTCACAACCAATATAAATGGGAATAGAACATAATTTACAATTTATTGGCTAATAAACTGCATAAGCAACATTTATGGTTCAAAAACACTGAATGTTTGAACAAGTGGTATTGAAACTCCACCACTGGTCACAACACTGGGAATCTGTGGTGATTTCACTGAAAGTTGGGGAATACTGGTTCTTTCAATAAAAACGTGTTTGGATAATTGATGTACTTATTAATAAAAGTTACTACATTGACAAAATGTCTAATTATTATCAGCAAAATAAAGGAAAAAGGTAAAAATGTTGGTATTTGGGCCATGATTCTCAAAGCCCCCCAAAAAAGTTCCCATGACTTTCCCAGAGTATTTAGTTCTAACAGATGTTTTCTTATTACATAACTTCTGTGCCTCACTTGCAGTAGTTGAGACAGATTTAATTCCTCTGACTGTTCCTTCACAGAACAATCCAAGGAATCTGGACCAACTGGTTCTTTTTGGAAAACCTTGACCTTCTTTCCTGCAAGAATGACATCACTCATTCTTGATAGTTAATAAAAAGGTCGTTGAGTGCCGCTGCATAATTATAAAGTAAATATGAAGGTAATCAACCAGCTGGATCAGTCGCACAGTGTTGAGTCACATCCATCTGGGATTTTATTCCTGGTACTGTAACTGCTGGTAGCTAGAACCAGTAAGAGTTTCCCAGCAGTCAACCAGTTATTACTGGTCTACAAACAACAGCAACCAGAAAGTAGGTCAAAATAAAAGATAAACATGAAAATGGTAACAGGGATTATACTACATGTAGATCAAAGTCAAAGATTGAAGATTTGATCGTATAAATATATTAGCTTTGTTGTTTCCTTCCAACTAGTCAGTTCAGTTTGAATTCAGGTTTATATCAAAGTAAACTATTTTATTTTTTGCAGCACATGGAAAACATTCAAGTTTGACAACCAAGATTGACGCGAGATCAACATTTCTACGCAAGTCAATGGGAAGTAAGAAAAGGGTGATGTAGCACCCTCTGCTGGCCACCGCAGTCAACTGTTTTTAAAGCTACACAAAAGCTGATTTTTAAATATTTACTACATTCAGCAGCAGCTGTTAGTAGAATAGTATGATGAGTTTATTTACCCAGTAAAGGAGGAGCCAAGAATTAATCAGCAAAAAGATTTTTTCCCTCTTTGGTATTTTAAAGTAAATCTAAGTTTGAATTTTAAAATATTTTGCTTCCTTACTTCCCTGTGACCTTTAACCTGATTTTCTTCACCAATTCTCCAGCCTTTCTGAAGGTCTTTTGAAGTTTGACTTACTTTATGTCCACTTCCTAATTATTTTCAGACAAATTAGTTTCTTTGCTATGACTCAACATTTGCACAGCAGGGCATGTTGTTTTTAAATAAAGCATTCAAATTACTATAAAAGGTACCACTAAAGAACAATAATCAGGGCTTAATGTGGGCTTGTACAGAGTACAGGCAGTTATGAAAAAAAAATAATCTCTCCTTTTTTCCTGTTTTTGCTTTTTTGTGACATTTAAATTATCCATATCAACAAAGAGTTGAGAAAGAGAGAAATATACCCAACATAAAGCACAATGAAGCTTTCAAAACAGTATTTACTATTTTTCTTGGGGGCAAAACCAATCTGGCGCAATAAAAAAAGTTAGTGATGAAAAGAGTGATGATACAAAAGTTGAACTTTTTGGAAAGTGTGACTCCACATCCAGATGGGAAACAACTGAAGAACATCATTCTTCAACAAGATGGTGGCCGTTTCATGGCCTAAAAACTCTGCTTTCTACTAGAAGAAATTCTGGTCCAAATCCAGAAGCAGGAAGTGGACTACAGCGCAGGGCAGTCTGGGTAAATACAACCTAAACAAACATGCAAGAGAAATGATTTGTGATTTTTTTTCTAACAAAAAACAAAAGAGAATCCTCCACCTGCTAAAATCTGATGCTACTCTATTTTTGTTTACATTTAGTGAGGAAGGAAGGTGGAGGTGTTTGTGTTGTTTCCTTCAGTGGTTCTTAGTGCAGCGCCCCCACAGGCGAGGAGGGGAACAGGTTGGTTTGACCCAAAGAAGCAGGAGAAATGTAACAAATGTTGCAATTTTGGCCCTCAATCTAACCAAATTTACCAGACTATTGTGTAAAAACACCCATAAACTTCTAAAACTCTCTAATGGGGCTATTTTTAAGAAAATCTGCAAAAAGCAGTTATTAGGTTTAGGAGGCAATTACTTTTTCATAGTGGATCATGTTTGTTTAGACAGATTTTCTTCTAATAAAATAAATCACCATTTGATCTATAACTTCTACTTACTCAGGTTATTGTTCATTTTTCTGAAACATTCTGGTGTGACAAAATCACATTAACCTGTAGGTGTGCACAAACTTTTCACACTACACTTCATGTCCCATAAACTCCAAAAGAAACAACATTGGTGTTACCAACTGTAAGCTAGCACTGATAGAAACTACATTAGCAACAGTAGTCAGCAACTGTTTCCATGGTTATCTAAAGTCACTCATTAAGTAATTTATTGTAATTTTCCACAGTTTCTAACCCAAACTTAAAGCACAGATCAGAACAGCAGCAGAAGATGAAGAGAGAAAGTTGTTTTACCTGGAGTTTGGGGGAAATAGGCTCCAATCAGCTTGGATCGCTTCTTTTCATAGCCCTTCTGTGTGATGTCACCTGCAAGAGAGAGAAAAAGAGGGGTGATTACTTTCCTTTTAATCCTTTTAACCATGCAGATTAAACTAAACCAACACTTCCTGGTTCAGAATAACACAACTTCAAGTTTTTTTAAGGCCATAAAAAGCGGCAGGAAAAACAACATTCCTCAAATTTTTCTCATAAAACCCATTAGGAAAAAGAAACAATGACTCAAATAAATATAACCAAGTTCAGACTTTTGAAGAGAAAACACTCCGGGTTCAAACATGTTGATTTTCTCCTACAGAAACCAGATGGTGCTGTTCGTTTGCAGGAGAACTGGGACGTGAATCACAATAATTCAGCTCAAAGCTGCTGATCGAGTGACAAATCAGCAGATTTCCAAACAGAACGACACACATCTGAATCCAATAGCACAGATTATTGAAAATATGCTCAGCAAACCTTCACGAAACAACAGCAGCAGAAGTTTGGAGAGTTTTAGAGAACAAGTGTTTTTAAGAAATAAAGAGAAAATTTTAAACCTAACAGGGTTTCTTTATAGCAGCGAAGAGCAAATAAACGGGTAAAAAACAATCTTATAAGGGAATTAATGAAGCATGCTGGGAAAATGAGTTTCATTGGCTGAAAATGGTCTCAAAACGACAATATTATTGTTTACGGCAATAATTTCAGGGACAATTTACCATCCAGGTATGTATATAATTATGAAATGGGTCAAACGATAAGTAAAACTGGGTCACTACTAACCACCAATGTTTATTTCCGTTTTGTGTTTCTAGTTGGTCATTCAATTCAATTCAGAAATACTTTATTGGTCCCAATGGGAAATTAGATAAATCTGTGGGGTATTTTCAGTCATGTGACATCGATAGTTATGCAACGCTGGATTGCGGTGTGTTTAACTAAAGTACAGAAGTAATGTAGGCACTGTGGTCACTTTTATATGGAGTTACAAGTGTAGGAAAAAATATATAATACCAATAAATATCGGTTATCGGCTACAACAGCCGTATTAACATCAGATATCGATATTGGCTAAATTTTTCATAAACATTATTTGGACAAAAAGCAGGTGCCATGTTGCTTCAGTTCATTGAAAGTTGCAGATATTTGTTTCTGCACAGCATCCCAATCAGGCGCAGAGGTGGACTTTGACTAGACCATTCCAGCCCGGTGATTCTCTTCTGTTGATAACCCAGTTTGCACCAAGGTTGACAGCTTGTATGAGTTTGGTTTTCTCCCAAGCAATGAACTCTGCTTTATAGTTAAACATCTAAACTCCAAAGGTCATTGATTATTAAGATTTTAGTCAAATTTCAAAGCTCCATTTTGTTTTTGGAGAGTTTTTCCCCTTTGCTCAGACGTCCAGGATGGATTGGCAGAGGTTTAAAATGTTAAATGACCTCCAGTAGTATGGAAATGTCTGAAAACTTCAACTGACAGAAGTTTTCAGTCAGACCACTGTCTTTGTTCTTTCACTGTACACCCATAATGCATTGCAGCATACATACAATCTATTATTTGTCCAGAAGCTGCACGCATAAACATCTGTAAATACAACAAGGAACACAGAAGAAGTAAATATTTTTTTGAAATATTACTCTGTCAATGTTATGATAAATGAGGGGGAAGCCAGCAGCAGCCTGCAGAAAGCCTGCAACTCCCAAACCTGATGAATTTGGATGCAATAGAAAAGTTCTTGCTGAGTCGGCAGCTGCAGAGAAATTTGAATTCATTGTGCAAGAATTAAAAAAATAAGACAGTAAATAAAGGAAAAGAAGCCCTGAAGCGGAAAGCAGGCGTTGTGAATGTTAAACCTGCACGTTTTAAAGCAGCAGTGTAGAAAAAATACTAAATATTATTCCTAAACATGTTTTTATCTGTCTAAACCAAAATAAATAAAGTAGGAGGAATTCATTTTTTAAAAATTTTATTAGGAAATACAGGAAGATTTAGGCTTGCATTTGGGTTCTTTGGTACATGTGTTTGGCACTTTGGATCAGTAATTATTTATTACTGTTTATTCAGGTTTCTGTAAAGAAAGTAAGAATTGCGTGATTATTTCTAAGAACTAAAACTGACAAGAGAAAAGATTTGTGCTGGTGAAAGTGAGAGGAGCGGACAGTGAGGAGCTCAGTCTGATTTAAGCAGTGAGGGAAGGATAAATGAGAGCGAAGTGACACTAAACCGGCAGCAGATCTGTCCAACATGGAAAATAAGCCGTTCGCTCGGCTGACCTGACAAATCCTTCTTAAACACACAGAAACACGACTAACTGGCTCGGATCAGCAATCCCGTCGTCATCCGCGCCGCCGTCGCTGCAGGGAACGAGCGAGCGTTTGGTGGCACGAAGCCGGTAATTAACATCTCCGACAGGGAATCTAACGCCCTGCGGAGACGAGGAGGAAACCGGTAAATGCTTCAGTTTGGGAGGAGAAAGAGAAGCTGGAGGTCTGGACTTCTCTCTCAGTCTCTGGTTAACTGGTTCAGGAGGAAACTGGTAACTGGTTTCAGATCAGTTACACTTTACAAGCTGCCTCAAAAGGGCAGCTTTATGAGTTTTCCAGGCACATGGTATCATTTTATAGCACAATCAAGTATCTATGTTACCTTCAGATGTTAGAGAACTGCTATATAAACATTTTACTTCCCAATTAAATGCCTGGAAATTGGGTCTCTGTCTCTTTAAGAAACTCCGGCTCTTTCTGAAACTCCCCCCTCAGGAAGTCATCACAACGTATCTCCTCTATAAAATGAAAAAAAAAAAAAAATGATCCGATTAATTGTCAGACTAATCAATTACTAAAATGAATCATTAATTGCATCCCTAATATATTTTGGCATAAAACTTTAAAAACTGGTAATGCCCAAAATCAGAATTATTTTCTGTGAACAGCCAGAAAACTGCAATCGGTTCAGCCCTAATAAACACTTTTATTTTCTATTATCATTCCAAGCCAGACATGGAAATATATTTAAAAAATATGTTCATGCTTCTCTTCTGACCTTGTAGAAATCAGCGTTTATTTTCTCCAGATGGGAAACTATATTTATTTTCTTATGTATTTGTTAGAAGAGTTGAGTTGTGGAAGAGAATTGGAAAGGATACGAAAATTTTTATCCACCAACCGCATCAAAAGAACCCTGCCGCTAGTTTCTGCATCAGTTTGACATCCTGAATCCAGATGAGTAAAGATTAGCAGGATATTAACAGAAATGATAATCATTATACTGAAGTTAAGACATGAGACTTACTCTGCAAACACTCACACCCTGGGTGGATCGTTTCTCAGCTAAACAACCGTCCCGGTGCAGAAGAATGCGAGTGTGGGAAGCTGGTTAGTGTTGAAACAGCCAGCTGAGATTTTATGACCATATACAGAGAGAGAGAAGCAGGAAAGAGAGGCAGCAGCAGAGAGACATGTCAAGAGAGACACAGATACGAGGGAAAAGGTGAATGAAGAAAATTAAAACCAGGAGGGGAAAATGGAGGCCGGGAGTTTTGTATCTGTGTAGCTCTTAAAGAATAAACTTTATTCTAAAGTTTTCACACTAGAAATGTCGGTTCTGAACGGGTTTGTGTTTTTTAATCATTATTTTCTCAGACGTGGGCAGAATATCCAAAAACTGTACTCAAGTAAAGTTGCAGTTTTTCAAAATATTTTTAATCTAGCAAAAATAAAAAGCAGCCATCTAAGAAATTACTCAAGTGAAAGTGAAAAAGTATTTGGCCAAAAAAAAATCTACTCAAGCACAAAGTACCTGATCAAATTATCAATATTTAAGAATTATATAATTTGGGAAGTCAAAATTTTGGTATTTTAAGAACAAAATGACAAAAAATATTAAATGTTAAAATCAGGCGAAATATTTTTTTTCCAAATCACTTTCTTTCAATAAAAAAGAAATTTTACTCCAGAGTAGCAATACTCTAAAAATAAAATTATTCAAGTAAAAATAAAAAGTAAAGCATAGTAAAAATACTAATAAAAGTACTTTTTTTTTCTCAAAGAAATTACTCAAGTAAATGCAACTGAGTGAATATAATAGTTACTACCCTAACTACCCTAACCCAGTGTCTGATCATTAGGAGTGCTGAATTTTCAAAAAACTGGATGTTGGTTTAGCAATCTAGTTAAATTAGTTACATATTTTAGCAGCAGACTACAGAAACCAGATTACTGGTGGGCGTCCGACAGGGCTGTGTGCTCAGCCCAGCAATCTTTTAGCCTTGTTGCCAAGGCACAAGCATCACAGGATTAGCAAACATTTAGGGTGCATTCATATCAGCCCTCTTTAGTCCGCTTTAATAAAACTCCAGTTCGTTTGCCAAGAAAGTCCGGTTTGTTGAGGTCAGATGAGTAACGAATTCTGATTTGCCTACAAACCTCAATCTGTCTCCAGTTAAACTGAACACTGCTGCAGTTCGAATGCATATGTGAACACCAACGGGACCATAGACCGCTCTAAAAATGGACTACAGCACAGGGCATTCTGGGTAAATACTAACAAAACAAACATGTTAGCCTAGCGCTAGCGGTGTTTTACCAAAGAAAGAACAGAAATCCTCCAACCGATAAAATCTGACGCTCCGCCGTTTTTGTTTACATTTTGAGAAGAAGAAGGTTATGCTCATTGTCTTCTTCAGAGGTTTTCATGTTGTTTCCTTCAGTGGTTCTTGGTGCAGCGCCCCCACAGGCGAGGAGGGGAACAGGTTTTTCAAAGGGTTTGGTTGGTTTGACAGTGTATTGTGAAAGAGCAGCAGCCAAAAGTAAAACAAATTTTGGTTCAGAATCAAACCAAATATGTCAGCAAACAGGTGAAACATTTAAAAACCTGAGCCTGCATTTCCATCCATCCTTTTACAGCCTGGATCCAATAAATGGAGCCTCCACAGCAGAGCCTGCTATCTCTGCGGGATGTTTGTGACGGGATCCTGCTGTGGCAAAAAAAATCTTGCATCTTACAGCAGGAAAGGAATTACTGTAATAAAAATGTTATTTTATTGAGCTTGCACAGTGTGACATCTTAAAGCGGGTTAGTTTCTGAAAACGAAAACCAAGATTTATATGGTGGCATGCCAAACAAATCTAAAACTTCTCTTCTGAAATATGAAAAGCATTGTCAAAAGCAACAATAAGTACTTTTTCTATATTTCCCCATTTTATTTTTTACAAAAATGTATACTTATTTATAATTTCTAGGCTTGTCAGAATTCAAAATTATTGTGTTACACAATAACAGTCATTTTGAAACCATTTTCAGATAAAAAAAATCTTTAATTTCTAAAAACTATTTAACACTGGCACTGGAAAACCTTTTAAATATAAAAAAATAAAGAAAACAACAATAATAAAATTGGATTATTAAGTCACTGTAGCCAAAGTAGTACAGCTATAATACAGGCTAAGTGGCAGGTAGTGCAAACAAACTACCACTGGATCTAATTTTAATTTATAGTGCAATTAATTGATTTATTGCTAATTGTGAGGCTTAATCATTTCAGAGTCAATTAACACTAACGAGAAGGAAAAAGTGAGGTTTCTCACATAAAAAGTATAATTTAAGTCCCACAGGAGTCTGGAGGAAACACCCAAGGACTCCCTGAGGAACGAGGGAAAGGAAAACACAAACACACCCCAGGGTCCGATGGCGGTTGGAAGCAGCAGGTGTTTAGAGAAACAACAAGCTGAGTCAGGACTGAAAGCCACACAGGCAGAAGAAAACAGCTCAGATAGAGACTGTTTGTCACATTTCAGACGAACGAGAATCAAGAATCGCTCAAAAACCGGAAATTTGATTTTTAGCTGTTTTTTTTTAAGTTAAAATTTGTTTCCCAAGAACAACAGAGACACACAACCCAGAGTCTAACCCAGGTATTAAAGCGCCACGTTTAGACCATAAAGTTTAACACCGAAACATGTAACCATAATTTCTCATGCCATATTTACGCAATCGTAAATACGGTACGAAAGCTGGACTGTAATCCTGACTTCAAATGATTTACGGCTCACATCTGGAGAATCGGAACAGTTAACCCGGGCTCCAGTACGAAGGTGAGGATGGAGAAGTTAGCGTCTCGGTTTGGGTTTGACCTCATGAAGCAGCGAGGAAATGAATCTGTCTGCAACGTGCGGCTTTATTAGAGCGGTCAGTTCATTAACGAGCAGATAGAATCCATTAAGTCCAGCATGAAACATGGCAGCTGATGAATAACATGAATGAAACCAGAGGAACTGACGTTTCTGCTCAAATTAATCTGTTTGGTTGGCTGGAGAAGCAGTTTTAATATTTACATAAAACCAGAGTCTCTGGTTTTCAGTGTAAATTTATGGTTCAAAACAAATAATTTTCAGATACCACAAAATTTTCCAGGCAAACAAACCATTGGTAAAGTTTTTATTAAATAAGTCAGAGAAAGACTCAGGTTTTCTTCCCCCTTCCCCACCTGTTGCTATGGCCTAGGCCTGTAACAATAATCAATAAAATCAATTAATCGCATAAGACAAGCTTAATTATTTCCATTGGCATAGTTTATTGTTTTTCTCTTTTCTACCAAAAACTGGATGACAAAAGTCTTCAATTTGTGATTTGGTCTCAAAGAAAGTTTTTAAATAATGAGTTTCATTTATTGTTTCTGTTGTTTTACTTATTTATCTTGCATATTAAAAATATCTTCCAGTTCTGGTGTTAAATTCTCTTTAGCATTTAAAGTTTATTCTTCTTTGAGAATGTGTTCTTGCATTACTGTGCCATTCTTACCATTATATTACTTCAAAACGGTGTAAAAACAACAATATTATTTATCTCAATAACTTCTGGGTTTTCTGTTTCAAGTCACTGACCACACAAAAAAAATAAAATAAACCGGATTCAGCAAAAAAAAACAAAAACCCAAAAACATCAGACTTAAACGTAGCCATTTCCAGTCGCAAAAAACAAGAACAGCCAGAGTGTGGAATCAGACTGGGGAATACGTTGACCTTTGCTCAATTTAACAGCTCTGAATCGCTACAATTGAAAAGCGTTTCCATGGCAACCTGTACCCACCTTCATTTACTTTTTTTTATTTCTTAAGTTACAAAACTGAGGAGACTCGGTCTGATAACGTCCAGACTAAATCACAATATTGTAACAATCTGACATTGATTCTAGTAAATGATCTTTGTCACTTGCTGCATTTATATTAACCATAAAGTTGTGCAAATCTAAGTCACGAAAATTAATTTGCTTCATGGAAACGCGCAAATGTTGAAAAAAACAAATGTTTCTGATAAACAGTTTTTGGATTAGGTGGTTTCTCAGCCGTATCAAAACACTGTTTTCGCATCAAACAAGTCACATGATCAACAGCTGGATGTTACTACTGGCAGAAACGCCAAAGAAGACAACAGGAAGTTGTGTTCTTTGTGGGTTGTAGTTTGTTTTTGCTGTTTTGTGCAGCTCTTAATATTACACAGTTTGTAAAAATATGTGTGGCCTTACAAAGTGTTGAATGCAAGGCTCTTCTGTAAAATGACCGACTATAATTTCCCCAAAACAGGATTTTTATCATATAATTTAATTTCCTGTTTAATGGAAACACTGCAATTGCAAATTTGTATTTTTTCAACATTAGTGGAATATAGACAAAGATTTTTAATGTAGACAGTAGCTACAAATACACAGAAAACTGGGTCAAACAGCTGCTTTTATTTGTTCCCCTTTCAGTAAAGTGCTACTGCTTCTGAATAGTTTAAATGGAGCCGTTTTAAGGAGTTGAAACTGCGGGTGAAATCCTTCTCAGTGAGGGGTTTCCACACGCCTACGTCAGCACGCTGCACTTACATCCTCTGTTTATCCAGAAACAGCTGCGAGGATCATCCTGCAGCTCTAAAAACAGGGTCAGCAGGGCAGCATGACATCACAGAAAAAAAGACACAAAATAAACCCGGCGCGGGTAAAAACACAGAGGCTGAAACTTTGAGAAACGTGAAAGACATAAGAGCAACAAGAAAGAAAAAAAACGCAGTAATTTTAATGAAATTTCTTTTAAAACTTTCATAAAGCAGATTGAAAATTACTCACCATGCATAACTGTGAGAGTGATTAGGAGTTAAAAAAAGAACAACAACTTTCCTCGCATCTCGTGAAAACACAGGTTGCGCATTCCCCATCGACACACACACACACACACGCCCACCCTCCTAATTAAACACACACTCAGCGAGAAGCAGCTCATTGGTTAGCGAGAGGAGCGGCTCCAGCTGCTCTGAAGACAAAAGGCTGAAGGTGTTTCCTGATATTTCGCTGCTGCCTTTGTTGCTAACACGAATGCACATGTGCACACTCTCTCTCCTGCACGCCCACATGCACATTTTGCAGCCGATTTGCTGGCAGCTGCTTCACCGACCCTGAGTTCAAAGTGTTGTGTGTTAGGCTAAAATAAAAAGCTCCGCCTGCCCAAACACGCCGCCCGGCGACATCAGCAAAGCAAACAAATTAGTTTGTTTGTTGGTCGACTTCACAGGGAGGCGATCAGGATGCACACACCCTCGGGAAGTTTGATTCCCGTCTCTTTGTTTGCTCAATAACCGCCAACCAGGCCGAGGAGAAGCGTAATCCATGGTATCGTTAGGCTGATGGATGCAAACGTAGAACTGAATAGGGACTTTTTTCTGCTGGTTTTAATGGTCTGAACCGACCGAAGAACAGAGAAGACATCTGTCTGACAGCTGAACTCAAGCAGACAGTGACAAATACGTCAAGATCAACCACTTTAACTGCTATTTCACATGAGCGACCGCAACATTTCTGCATCAAAGTGAAGGAAGTTTGACTTTTATGGGCGGTTTTCTCTAAATGTTCAACATAAAGTATGGCAAAGAAGCTTAAAGGCAACAGATTTTTTTTAGATTCATACTTTTCTCTTTTTCTTTAGACATTGGCCGCTTTTTAGCTCAACTTTAAACCAGAACACAACCGTATTCATGGTGATTTCACTAAGGGGTAGGCATTTATTTATCATTCAGAGATCTTGAAGATAACAATTTTGATTTTTCTTTGTTATGATAAATTCCAATTAATGGTGTCTGTACACCCTGAAACTGTTCACATTGTTGGGGTTGGTAGTTTTACTACTTTCTCTACTGTTTGTTCAATAAACACCAATAAATATGAAAATTTGATTAATGCAGAAACTGTGTGCAGGTTAGTAATACAAATTACATTTCTTTACGTTGACTGGAGTCTTAAAGTTACCTAAAAATGACAATAAATAGTTCCTCTTGTCGCTTTTATCGTCATCACAAAGGTACCACAAAATATTACGACAAAACTTTAACTCCATTTCACCCACCTCTAATTTCACACCAGCACTGCTTGGTCTAGTTTGTTTGGGGAGATGTGAAAACAAAATCAAACTCTGATGCCGACCAAAAAAATGGAACTCTAACCTGCCTACAAAGCTAAGAAGAGACTGGATGTAGATTTAACAAACTAGCTACTTTAGTGCTAGTTTCTAGTTCACAAGATTTTTTAGCAACAGTCTACAAGGAGCTTGATTCCTAGTGGGTGTCCCACCAGGCTGTGTTCTCAGCCCAGTAATCTTTGAGCTCAGTTTTAGATCTGTTCCCAAGACACTAGCATCACAGGACTCTAACAGACATTACGGGCGAATTCACACCAACCCGGTTTAATAAGCTTTAATTGAACTTTAGTGTGTTTACCTAGAAAGTCCGGTTCATTTCAAACTCTGAGGCGGACCAAAAAAAGCAAACTCTGATCCTTCTACAAACCTCGGTCTCGGTTTGATTAAAGTGAACTCTGGTGTGGTTCGAATGCATATGTAAATTTAAGTGTACTGCAGCTCAAAGCATTCTGGGTAAGTACAACCAAAACAAATGTGCTAGTGCACCAGACTATCAGGTGGGAAATCAACTTTAGAATTTCAGAAAAATTAATCACCAACAAAAAGGCCAATAAACCCATGAGGTGAACCAGTTTTAAATCGGATCTTTAGGTTCTTCAGAACCAGAAGCCTGCTAAAAAACAGTTAATTTTTATTTCTTTAACTAAAAGTAAAAAATATCAAAGTGTACAAGCAACTCTTGGGCTTCTCCAGAACAAAAATGTTGGATAAAAGTTTAAATTCATACAAAAGTTGCAAAATTCTTGAAACTGAAACTTATTTGTCCTGAAAAAAATGATTAAATATCCAAAAATGTTACTAGAGTATGAGATTATGAGATTCCTAATCTTAATTTTGAGCCATTACATTAATAACTTAGTGTCTTTAGCGTTCATTACATTGTTATTCATTTTAATTCTTTGGCATTTTAATATATTTTATGTATTTGTTGATTGTTGGTGCAGACAATGCTGTCTACTATTGAAAACTGAGACGTAATAACTTAAACTTAAGTTTTCCCCTCGTTTTATTGATCGTAACATGTTCTGTATCGACATTTCCTCATGAGTGCAAAGTCATCCAGAAGTTTTTTTGGTTCCACATTTTACTGAAACTCAACAAAGAATCCAAACATTTCCCAGATTCAACGCTAAGAAGCTCAGGGGAGATCGACCAAACTAATGAAGTCATCTTAAATCAAGAACAAATCCAGCGGGGTGATCTCACTTCCTGCGTTTGAAACAAAAACAGACACTCCAAAGGAAAGAGGGAGGCAGAGGCAGTGAGAGACGGACCCGTCCCGCAACAATTCGAACATCGGTTTCCTCGTGACGCGGGGGCTCGGCTGACTGACCTACATGTCCGAGAAAAGTCCCCTCATCGAGCCGAGAGACTTGTGATGCGAGCGCAGCTCTTCACTGTGGAAAATCTGGGTCATGGGGTCACTTATTCCAGCAGTGTCGTGTGTCTATTATATAAGATTACAACATGGGTTGAATTAAAATGACTTTTACAGAGGATCTAGAAACCAGACACACCCCTGGTTAGAGGACGGCTGTTTAAGATGTAAAAATAAGGATTATTATGAAGTTTATCCCACTTTTAATGTGAAAAATATGGTGTGCTTCCAAAGTATTTCAACCATTTTTACGTTCTGTCAAGTTATAACCACAAACCTTAATATATTTTACAGGAATTCTATGAAAATGCAACATGGTTTTCATCCTCAAAATACTTTTTCAGCACCAATTTAGTTGACTGCTTCGTAGCTTTTCAAGTGAATAACGTTTGACATCTGTGTTGAAGTTTTGATTATCGACTTTTAGAAATTTGTTCAATTAGTTAAGAGTTTATATTCATGCTCTTATTTTGAAGAGGTTGAAGACGCCCCCCTCCCAAGAAATTTATTCTGAACAAGAAACGTTCAAGAACAAAAAATACAGACAAGAATGAACATTATAGAGCATGTAAAATATGTCAATATCAAATCGGTGCTTTAAGGTTGTAGTTTTTCAAAGCATTTGTCATTTGAATTGAAGGTAACCTTAGAGTTAGCCTTAGCCTTAGCTAATAGAACTAATGTTTACGATTGCTGCTTTACAGTTAGCGCTGCTAATTCTTTAGCCAGTGATGCAAAAACACTTTGCTATTATTATCCTAAATGAAAACTTATAGGTGGCTAATAAATAGTTTATATATATATATTAATTCATCTCTAAGCACTTTACAAATCATTAATAACTGTTTATTATGCATTAATTAACAGTGGGAAGAAGACATAATCTACCGGTTCTTGCCAAATAGTGAGTCTGCTCACTTATCTGAAGCTGTTATTCTAAACATTTCATACTACCCTGTAAGCACAATATGCATTTGTAAATATAATTTTTTTAGCATATAGTCTCCTTCTTTATGTTAAAGTGTTTATAGATGCATGTATAACATATCTATAAACTATTATCCATCTATAAGGGGAGAGAAAAGAGGAACTTAATCTGGAATTAGCCTGCACTGAACACCGACTTCCCCCGGATGTTAAAATGCTCTGCTGCCGGTTTGGCTGTTCCCTCACTGAGATCTGATCTCTGCATGCAAATAAGGGCAGCTCAGTTTTTGTTTGCAGCTTACAGGTGGGGTTAGCTGACCTTTCAGTGAGCGAAAACTGTCCTGATGCGTTCTCCTGTGTGTCTACCTTCATTTACATGAACTTTTCCTGATCCAGATATCACACCAGGATGCAGATGGAGTTTTATCACAAAAGGTGGGAGCCGGAAACTTTCCTACTCTAAATATTCCAGAAATAGATCAGAAATGGAGAAGAAAGCAGTGAGAAATTCAGATCAAGTCTGAAAGGACGAGGGATAAAATCTGAGCTTCAACAGTCAAATAAAATTCCCGAAATAGGCCAGGACAACCTTTGATACTGATGTCCGACACCCACATGCAAACAGCAGGCCTGCACCTGTGCTTAAAGCCGAGCCGGCTGTCAGTCCGATGATATTTACCTTCAGGGCTGAGACGGTGACAGTTAGACTCCTGACAAACACATAAATCACCCAAACAAACCGACTGCTTTACAACCTCACCCCTGACCCGGGTTCTCATCTGTCCTGACCGGACTGAAAGGCGTTTCAATCTGGTTCCCTTCAAAAACCCGGTTCTGTTCACTGAAAATAACGTTCATGGTTAAAATCAGCCAAAATATTTCAATGCTAGCTTTTCCCCCTGGATTGACCTTCTCTAAAAAAAAACACCGGACGCAGAGTTTCAATAAAAACTTCAATCTGCAGAAAATCTGAATACTGCCAAAAATGATAAGTCAAACAAGACATTGCTTGGTTTCTGTGTGTACTTAAGCTGAAAAAGTAAAAACAACAACCAGGTGCTGCGGATCAGATGTACTGATTATCTGATCTTCATATATTTATTTTGTGTTTTCCAGGCATATTTTATAGCATAATCCAGTAATCATGTTACCTTCCATCATTAAAGTGGTACATATATCAAATATGACCTAAAAGAAATTTGATTTTGTAATTAAATACATTGAAATTGGGACTCTGTCTCTTTAAGATCTCTACTCTTTCTGAAACTCCGCCTTCAGAAAACCGCAAATACTGGTCATCTACTGCACACGTGTCGAACTCAAGACCTGTGGGCCAAATCCGGCCCGCCAAAGATTTTTATGTGGCCCTCTAGATTCTAGACTAAACACTAAATGTGCTTAAACATCATGTTATCAATCAAATCAGGGCAGTTTTTATCTGTATGCTGCCAAATTGTATCAATCAGTCCCTCCAGTTTCTTGATATTTCTCGTGGAAATTTACGCAAAATCAGCAAATCCCCCAAATTTTTTGAGCCAATACATAATTGAGAGTTTTTTGTAGATTTTTCTCAAAAATTATCAAAAATGTTCTTTCTTGTACTAAACAGCTGCCTCAGCCTTAATGGATATCAGGTAATAGCCCATGATCTGTACCAAGAGTAATAAAAAGTCGCATTTACCAACATAAATAAGCACAAATATTGTAAATATTTCCAAATTAGTACCACAACCACAAAAAAATCACAAAAAGAATCATGAAATCCTGGAGGGACTGAAAAGATGATCAACAATATTATCTAATTTTAAGAATTAATTGATATTGATATTTTAACAGTTTGTGAACTGTTTTATCAATACATTCTGGCACAACCGGCCCTTTAAGAACATTCATGATCCTGGTCTAGTGATTTCACAGACAGCTGCCAATCCTCTCAGGAGGCAAAGGTCAGTGAATCCAATGCTCAGAAAAATTAACCTGCAGCCCAACAGCTCCATCTCAGACTCCACAGGCCTCTCTAAGAAATTAAATATTACTGTTCATGACAGGAAGATATAAAAAGTTTGACTTTGAATATCAAGGTTGCATCAGAAGAAAGCACAATGTCCTCCAGACTGAAAGTGGAGATGTTTTACCCACTTTCAAACATCGAGGTGAAGGGATGATTTTTCACCCAGAAGACCTGGGTACTTTGGATCCTTGTGTTTTTGAGTCGACCATGAATCCTTCTGCGTATCAAAATATTCTGCAGTAAAATTTGAGGCCTACTGAAGCTTGGTCACCAACAATACAATGTTGCACTGGCCCAGTCCAAGTCCTCAAACAGATTAAATGCTATTCAGATCCACCAATCCATCCATTTCCTCTCCCTGCTTCGTCTTTCCAGGCCTGAATATAAATAACAGAAGGTGATGAAGGTATCAGTTCAGCCCAACCCAAACACAAACACAGACAAGTGGTTCTCAATTTAGCTGCTGACCTTTTTACCTATAATCTCCACATCATCTGTGGTGGAGAAAGGAATCAGTTAAAAGCTCTTTAAGTGAATGAAGGATTGAACCTAATTGGAGCTGGCAGGTGAAGAGAGAACGCAGCCAATCATGGGAAAGATCTGATGGGGGTCGGTTCAGCGCAGACCTCTCCGCCTGTCGATAACCAACAAAGTGCTGCGTTGTCAACGGAGGCTGAGTGTTTCACAGGGCTTCGACCAAATACTGCTTTATAATAAAGACATGCTTTCCTGTTTCTGCCATTAGATTGGTAAAGCAAGCTACTTGAAATAGCTAGCAGGCCATTTCAAAAAGTGGTGTAGAGAAAAAGATGGCTGTTAGCCATTTTGAAGAGTGGCAAGAGAAATTGAAGCCTGCTAAATGCTAAATTTTAACAATTAGATTAGGATAGCTAGCGAGCTAAACTGGTTAGCTAGAAAGTAATGTCCTCAAAACAGTTTTCCTTTGTTCTAAATCTTTCCAAAGAAAAACCTTTCCAACTGTGAAGTAGGGAAAAAATTGGTATTTAGAAACAAAGAAATTCATAGAAAACAGCCCAACCATAATTTCAAATGATAAGAGGGATGATTTTGGACGTCGCTCCGTTGTTGGCAGTTTGTGGTCTGAGGGTTTGGCTCTGAGGTAAGAGACAGAAACAATTTAGACACATTCAGGAAAAAACTCTCTGGTGCCCAGAAAAACACAAAACATCTCTCTACAACTTAGCAGAAAAGTTGTGGAGCCGAATATTTCTGTCCCAGATATGTGTGAGTACGAAGCTGCAAAACCGCATGAATATCAATAACCCTAAAAACTAAATATAAACAGCCATAGGTGATGAGTCCACATCATTGGTGTCAATGCATGCCAAAGAAAATGCTTCCTCCTCATTTCAATTACATCCGCCAGCTGCAATGTGAAGAAAAGGATGAGGAGGGAGAGAAGGAGGAGGAAGCAGTGACCCAGACTGTGGCTGTCGGTGAAGCTGAGTGTGGATCTCAGGGGGGTAGCAAAGCGCCGGAGCAGCTGTGTTCACCAGGAATCCTACAACGCAGCAGAGACTGGAGCTCAGTCCTTCAGCAGATCAGCAAATTAAGCTTTTAAAGGTGACCCATTACGCTTCGTTGAACAGCTTAGGATACGTCTATGGTCACATTATTTTTTGGACAAAAAAATTCTTAATGAGATTTTACTCTGCTCAGTTCTGCCTATTTTGAACACTCACAAATGAAAATAAATGAAAAACAGACACACAATTATACAATACATATATATATATGGCTTTGAAAAGCAGCAGTGGAGCCTCCTGCACAACCACCAATAACACAGCAAGTGGTTTCTGGCTGGGAAGTCACCAACAAAACACTCCAGCAGCCATTGTACAGCGCATACATCGGTAAAACCAGCTGATCAAATGTGTTGGAGCTCAGCTTGGGTTGCTAGGAGACAGGCAGAATGCTGCTGAGGTTGCTCGGTAACAGGCTGGACTTGGCTGGGGTTGCTAGGTGAGGGGCAGTGCCTGCCAATCTATAAGGTTTTAGAAACGGGTCATTTTCCAGAACTTACGGACAAAAAGAACAGCTGGGTGAATTTTTTTTAAGTGCTTGGCCTGCTTTTATAAGCAGCAAAAACCCAAATGGAAGTACAAAAATGTGCAAAATTAGAATTTTACATAGTAAAATAAAACCTTTTCATACATGTTACTTACACGCAACAGCAGAAATACAGGATTAGCTTCTGTTTTTATTGAATAAAGAACAAAATTTAGACACAAAATGTGCCAATCAGCGGGTGAGAGGTCAGTAAGCCAAAGTTTAGCAGGTCAAAAGTGCAAAATCAGAGTGTGGAAAGACATTACTGCTGCTTTTTCCCCATAATGGAGCTTTTCTATCAGATTGGTCCAGCAGTGAAGCCCAGAATGAGTGTTATTTTAACTGGGTTAATAAAGCGGCAGGTTAAAGCGATCATGAGTGATGGCAGCGCCGCCAACGCTTCAACGAAATCCGAGGATTTGATTTCACTAAACACCACTGCCCCATAATCACAGCTGCCCACAGTCTCTCAGCACAAATTACCATAATTCCTGCAGATTAAACTCTCTCTCTCTCTCACACACACACACACACCCCACACAAACACAGTATAATCCACTGGTTGCATAAAACCATCAAACAGAGTTAGATGGAGACAGGAAGTGAAGGATGGAGGCCAAACCGATCGCGGCTACAGGGTTTAGTTGGCATCTGAGGACGACTCTCCACTTCTACAGGTCCTCTGAAGCTCAAAGCTTCTGGATTTTGGGTTAATTTTTCTCTGTTCATCACCATGACAACATATTGTGCTTCTTATTTCTATCTTTCTGGTTTAATTTATCGGTTACATTTAAAAAATAAACAATTTTCCTTACTTATTGGATATGTAATAACATAAATATGTTAAATTATTTTCCATAAATGAAGTAATCTTCCAGTGAAACTAGAACTTTTTCATCAATAATAAGGAGTTATTGATTTGAAACAAGCTCCTACATGTTGCTTTAAAGCTTCTTGTAACCTTACAGACATATTTACACTAGAACTCGGCCAAACTGGAGTCATGACCTTTCCTGTTATATTCACTTTTTGACTTTAGGTTGGTGTTTTAATTTTTATGCAGTTATGAGGCATGGTGGCAAAACCTGAAACTGCTGCTGCACAAGTTACTCAACAGGTTGTTGCTAGGTAACCAAAGAATGAGTGAGTTGCTAGGTAACCAAAGAGTGATGAGAGAAAGAATGAGAGGTTGAGTGACTAAAGTCTTTCTTCTGCCTACATCTCCCAGAATGCTGTGCGGTTCTGAATCAGAGTTTACTGAATATTCTACATTTTGAATATTATATCAGATGTATTATCTACGATATTGATTACGCGTTTATTGTGATATACAGACCTGTCACAATAACAAATTCTATTGTTTTGAGACTTTTAAAGTCATAATAATGGCATAATAATGGAAGAACACATTCTCAAAGACCACTAAACTCTAGATCCAACTGTACATTTAACACTGGAACTGGAAAACATTTTTAAATATCCAGAATAAACAAACAGAACAGAAACAACAAATAAAATAGATTAAGAAATCTGTAAACTAAATTGTCCTTCAAGTTGAGACCAAAAGAGAGAGAAAAAGAAAAAATGACAAATCAGGCAAATGATAGAGCTCATTCTAATTTATCATGTGATTTATTGATCTAGCAATATACTGTTTTTGATATGTTGTCCAGCCCTATAAACAACCAATATTACTTTTCTAAATAAACATTTATTACTTAAAACATTTAACAGAATGTCTGCCCTCTGTTGCTCATACTAAATCCAACTAACACTTTATTCCCTCAGAAGCATGAATCAATGTTTCTGCTCCATAGTAAAGTGCTAAAAATGAAATAAGAAGACGGTTTGAGTCCTCAGAGATGCTGCGTTTTGTCTCGGAGCTGGGAGTCACTGAGTGTTGGTGTTCGTTTCCAGAGCAGCACAGCTGTCTCCCGCCTGGCATGGAGGGAGCAGCGGCGGTATTTCCATCCATGTGCTGAACCAGAGTCAGCTGCAGTGCTGCTTGGCAAGGCGCTCGCATTCCCCCGTCGGGGCTCCACCCAGCATCCCAGCGCTCTGACAGGGAGGAAATACCAGCGTGTGCTGCTGCAACAATGTGGTTTCAATCTGAGTCGAGCTGATCTCTAAAACTCCTGCTGCAGAGTGCAAACTTTTAACTGCATGAACTGTTTGCACTTTACGCAAAAAAATATGTTAAAATATCACTAATCTTACTTCAGTACAAATGTTAGACACTCTGCCCACCTCTGATTAAAGGTAACCAATGTTTCTTTTAACAGATTAAGATATATACAGTATATATTGGTTATACAAAATATGTTCATTGCTCATTCAGTGTCTATGAACCACAAATCGGAACAAACTTCCAGAAAACTGCAAAACAGTTGAAACACCGAGTTACTTTAGAATAAATTTGCTTTTGAACAATAATAAATGCAACTTATTTGATGTGTAAAGATTATTATGGTAGCGTAATGTTTTTATTGGTTTTTTCAATTGTTGACTGTATGTTGTTTTTTATGACTTAGTATTTTTGTGCTCTTATGATGTAAGGCACTTTGAAGTGATTTGAAGCTGAAACAAACTTGATTGATTGATTGATTGATTGATTGATAACATCATTTGTACAAAATCATTCTTTGATAATCAGATTCAGTTGTTGTAGGGCATCTTGTCACTTTAAATCCAAAAAAGCTGCTGCTGGCCACGCCTCCCACTCCCAACGCAACGTTTACACTCAGACATGAAAATGGCTACGCAATTATACAACTGCGCATCTTTGAAAAGTAGAAGTGGAGCCTCCTGCACAGCTAACAAGATTGCAGCAAGTGGTTTCTGGATGGCAAGTCAACAACAAAACACTTTCTACAGCACATACTGTGGTAAAACCAGCAGACCAAATGTGTTGGAGTTCTGCTTGTGTTGCTAGGTAACAGACAGGACCTAACAGGGGTTGCTAGGTAACGGCGCAGTGCACCTGGAATGTGGCTCAACAATCGGGAGGTTTTTGAAACGGCTCGTTTTCCGGACGACAAAAAAACAGCAGTGTTCTTATTTTAAAGCTTAGGCTGTTTTTAGAATCAGTTGAGACCAAAAATGAGGTATAAAAACGTGCAAAAAAAACTTCCCCTTTAACGTCGATGTACCGCCTCTTACGCTGCAGGATTCGTCCCAAGTCAAACTTTGCTGCAGCTGCATTAACAGCAGCTCTTTCTGAAAGAAGAAAAGTTCGTCTCCAAGCAGAGAGGAGGTTCAAAAGCTCAGATGATTAAAAACACAACTGAAAGAAACAGTAGACGTCTCTTTCTGTTGGAACTGAGCCAGTTTGAGTTGAATAATTGGGTGAGACAAAGTCCCGCTGAACTTCTAATATTTCAGCGTGAAGCCTTTAGTTTTTCTTCATAGCTTTTCTTTCAGCTTTAAGCAAAAGGAAAAAGACAATATAAATGACTAATAGGAGCAGAATGTTTTTGCAGCTCAGCAGGGCGACGCAGAGAGGAACAGTTGATTTTTTTAAAAAGTTGAGAGAGGACTGAACCTGGTTTGGAAGCAGAAACGTGTAATTTAGGGGTGTAACTGCTAAACCAGCCAAATACAACCACAGTAACTGGGTGTGAAACGCCACAAAATCCATCATTTACCAAGATCTGAGTTTACCTGATGACGACTGAGTTTGTAAGGAGAGACATCGCCAAAGAAAAGACAAAGATTGTATTTAAAAAAACATTGATATGTTAGCAGAATAAAGAGGAAGTATTACTTGTCAAGGTACTGCAGATACAAATTAGCTTTTGCTCTGATCTGGTACAGAGCAACAAATGGTTACTTTTGGTTTGAGTTGTACATTGTTACTTTTTAAACAAAGTTCATCATCAGTATTACAAGAAGAAAGCTGTAAAATTATGAGAAAAAAGTTTTAAAGAAAGAGGAAAAAAGATTCTATAAAGTGATCAAGGTCGGACGTTTGGCAAGTGTGTAATTATTTAAAATGGATTCAGTCGTTTGTACAATTGTTTCAAAGTTCTGCTACTGATAATTTTCTGTTGATGTGTTAAAAGATGGAGCATTTCCTTATTTATAAAACCAAAACCAAAGTACAATATTACAACTTTAATCATTTTCCTATAATTTTTTATTATTCTTGAATAATTACAACTTTTTTTCTCATATTATTTCGACTTTATTGATGTAAGAATACAACATTCTCAGAAACATAAGACCTTTGTCTCACAGTATCATGACCATTATCAAAATTATTGTTGTGGTCAATTATGCAGTCTGGACGGCTCAATTTTATGCCTGAAAAACGCATCAAATATTTATTAGTCTTTTGTTTCAGAAATCTGAAATCCTGAAAAACCTTTGACATGACCTTCACGGTTTTATCTAAAGTTTTTGCTCCACGATGTCGTTTTTTATTTTTAAGCAGTTATGAGGCGCGGTGGGGAAACTTGAAACTGCTGCAGCTGTTACTGAACAAGTTGTTGCTGGGTAACCAAAGTTGGGCCGAACTTGAAACTGCTCGTTACCCAGCAGTTTGTTGCTAGGCAACCAAAGAGCGAGTGAGTTAGTTGAAGCCACCAACTACTGAATATTTCAGATATTGAATATTAAATCAAATGAATTATCTATAGATATTGATCTCATGTCTATATACATTGTTATTGATTTATTGCACCAAAAAAGCTGGAATTAACATCAAATTGCAGCTAAAAAGTGATGGGAAAATGTTTAACGTGATCAAATCTATGTAATTAATTAATTAAAATTAATGTGGAAACTGTTGCGGTTATTTCTTGAAATGCAAACCCCCCAGAACTGAAAGTGGGTGCACTTACTTTCAGCAATGACACTATAAATAAATTACTATGCATGATATGTTGATGGCGATGTGAAGTCTGTCAGTAACGCAGCTGAAATATCATCTGAAGCTGGACATCATCCTCCCGGATCCTGGATCCAGGCCAGAATATTCTGGAACCGGAAACCTGAGATGCAACAAGCTGCAGCTCGGCTGGTCCTGAACCAGTTTGGACCTCCAGAACCTCCAGTACATCCACGGGTTTTTTCTTATGCCTCTCCTACTGTACAGATTGAGTTTCAGCAGCATCTGCGCCAGCCACATGTGTGTATCTGACATGGCTAATACAGCAAGCTAATCCTCCTTTACACACACACACACACACACACACACACACACACACACACACACACACACACACACGCACACACACACACACACACACACACACACACACACCATGGGTGGTTATATCTGCAGCACTGGGCTGTAATCAACCACACAAATCCCAGTTTGACCTGCTAACAGAGCAGCTGGAGGCTCATCTGCCAGTTTAAACCAAACAGCTACTGCAGGTGGAAAACTGAATAAAAAGTGTTTTTAAAAGTATAACACTATTGTAGTATAAATATGCAGCACTGAAAAATAACAATGTTGCTGTATTTTAGAAAAAACAATAAAAATTCAGGCTAAAATTTCATTTTTGTCTGTTTAACATAGAGTAGCACTACTTTAACATATTTTTATTCAAGTAAAAGTAAAAAGCAGCCATCAAGAAAATTTGTTTAGAGTAAAAAAACTATCAGGTACTGAAAGCATCAATCATTTAATATTTAAAAATTACATCATCAGTCAGACCAAAATATAAAACTATGCAGAAATTTTGGGAACAAAATGAATTAATATAAATAACATAACTGAAAAAATAACAAAATCAAGCAAAAAAAAAAAAACAACAGTTTCAATCTTTCAATATAAAATTTATGAAACTTCAACAAAAACTGCAGGTGTGTGGATTTTGGTTAAAACAAATGATTATTTCCCTTAAAACTGGAACCGTTTTAAAATCAATAATTATTCACATAATACAAACTCATAGCTGCTGAAAAATTGCTTTCAAATTTGTACACTTGAAGTTTGACCAAACTAAGATATTCAGATAAAAAAACAAATATTTTGTGTTTTTGCAGTTTTGTAAGATTGAGGAAATTATTTTGAAATTTGACATTTCCATCAACCTTTTGTTTGAAACACGGCGACAAACTTGACTATTCAGTGTCTCTTCACCGCCATTGAAAATTTGACCCAACTTAAGATTTTAACACTGGATTGTTTTCAATTCACCATTAAAACTTTTATATTTCATTAAACCAAGAAAAACTAGACGACCCTCCAACACAATCCAGTAAAAACCACCTGAATTATCGTCCTTTCTTGGCTGTAAAACAAGCTGAAGAACTGAAATGAACCCTGAAGCCAAACATGATTTGCCTCCCGGCGAAACATTTTCCCATCCAAGCTGCAGACAGTTTGTCTCCTCCTCGCCACTCATTTACATTTAGATGAGCCCATTAAGATCCATAAACCACCATCCACCTACACACACCGTTTCCAACACCTCCTACTTCAGCACCAAATTTTTCTTAAATTAATAAAGTCCAGGGAGGTAATTTAGGGATATTGAGGTGATGGACGGGAGTTCAGAGTGAAGAAATCTCTTGTTTTATTCAACCTCTGTCTGAATTTCATTTTAGTTGTGATTATAGTCGCTCCAGTGAATAGTGAGCAGGAAAACAAGGTGTTAGTCACAGAATATAAATGAAAAGTGAGCCACAACGCTGATTTTTCCCAGCATCCAACAGCAACATCTAGTTCAGGGATGGTCAAACTGTGGCCCAGGGGCCATTTGTGGCCTTTGGAATGATTCTGTGTGGCCCTTGTTGACAGTTCCAAAATATCACAGATTTATTTCACCAGACTTTGTTTTTTTAAGCATATCAACATCTAAAGTGAAGTTTTCCCTGATTAAAAAAAATTAACAATTATTCATCTTTTAATAACTAAATTTTTGCTTTCACTTTAATCGCCCTAATAGTTGTTTATTTTATTTTAGCTGTTGTTATTTTGTATATCAATATCTGCTTGTTAGTCTGTAATGTTTGTTTTGTATGCACTCACTGGTGAATAAATTAAAAACTTTTGGCTCCACTAACTTCAGGAAACCTCACTGGGTCTCATAAATACGGCACATCTGAGTGTTTCTGACCTATAAAATGAGAGAAAATGCTAAAAATCAACATGAGAGTCATCAGCAAAACACACATCTGCTTCATCTGCCATATTTGTGGAGAAAAGCGATGAAGAGCGGAGGAGAGGAAGAGTAGCTCAGATTTCATTACATTCTCTGCATGAGTAAAATGCCTGGGAGGCTCCAGGCTTTTTCCCCTCTCTGGTTCCAGCTGAATGTGTGTCTGTTTTTATTTCCCTGCAACCCTCTTGGTTTGTTTTCCTGCCATGTCATATAGAAGGAGAATTTAGCTATGTATCAAGAAGATTGATTTAACCCCCCGGGTCGTCCCTGTAACAGCTGAATAGAGAAATACAATCTGGAAAGACAAGAAAGTGAGTGTTACAACATATTTTATGATGAACTGGTGTAAAAAAATGAACTGAATTGACTTTATAGAGACAAGTGATGCAGCAAAATATAAGAACACATTCACACACCGTGACTTTTAGAGTTAACATCTTGCCTCGAGGCTGCAGGGGGAAAAAATCGATTGAAGCAAGAGAGGGAAAGGAAAATAAAAAGAGAGCGAGAGAGAGAGAGAGAGAGAGCAGCCGCCATATTTGTGATGAGTTCACCGCAGCAACATGTTCCAGGCTCATCCAACAAACCAATACTCACGCTGATGAGCCACATTTACAAACTGGTTCCATCTGGGAGCAAAGAAAATCAGAACGAGTGGCTGCAGCGTAGCAGCCAGTCATCGCCAGCGTCACCACAGGATCAACAGGTGGCGCTTTGACTCTCCGTCACTTTGACATTTAACTTAAAGTGACACACTCCCAACGCGCCTGGCTCTGGAGGACAGACGGGATTGCAAAAATCAAAGCCTGAAAGTAACAACTTCACCAAACATTTGCAAAATCCAGATGGAAAAAAACATTTAAACAAAGAGAGCCAATATTTGTGTTTCAACTGCAAAAGCGAAGCGTTGTATGACATTTGTTTACAAAACATTAGAGAAGGGTGGCAGTTCAGACAAGTGACTCTAAACTCAAAGTGAAAACAATCAATCGTTTCTTCCAACCATAATAATTTCTGAAACCGTCGAGTCCTGGAAACATTTTATTAAATTAAAATCATAAACTGACGTTGGAAACAAAGTTGGAAACCAACTTAGCACAAATACAAAGCATTATTCTTTCATTTAAAGCCAGAAGCTAGCTTTAGCTAATTTTAGACACATAGGTTTACTAGAAAGATATGCTTGAGCTAAAAGTTAACCTAAATATAGTAAGTAATTAAAATTTTGTGTTAGTGACATATGCTTAAGCTATCTATATTTTAGCTAGAAGTTAAAGAAATAAGCAAACTTAAACCAAAAGCTAAATTTAGCAAATGAGGTTATATAACACGACAAAGCTAGAAATTAAACAATGTGGTGAAACTGGAAGCTAATTTAGATTTAAAAGCTATCTTAGGCCTCATAAGTTCAAAACTTCTGACGCTAACTTTTAAATTAGGAACTAACTTGAGCTTTCTAAAAGCTAATCCTGAGGCTAAAAATCAGAGAAAGTAGTAAAGCTTCTTCTAGTAACTAAAACTAGAAACCAAATGTAGATATTATGTGGCTGGTTGAATGTTTGAAAGCATGTGATGAAAATGAAAACACAGAAAAGTTAGAAGTTAACTAAAAGCGAGACACTAACATTTAGTCACTTTATTTTCGCGTAAGCCTAAAATACCACCATACACTTAAATTTGTACAGTTAAGATATAAGTTAACTTTAACATCATTTTTAAGGCTTATTGATAAGGGAAAGCTTTAGTCATCAAGATAATGAATGCATATTTTTAACCAAAACACAATATTCTTTATTTATGCATTAATAAATTGCTATACTTTGAAGAAAAAGCAAAAACTTTGCACCACGCATCTCTTATTACTATTTTCATCTAATCACTCATATTTTACATGTTCTCTGTGTACATAAATGTGTTTTTTAAATTTTATAACAGGAGAAATGGGAGATTCATTATCTGGTAACAAAGAAGGCTGAGAGCCAAGCAACCACCTTATGTGACCTTCACACTTCTCAACGAAAATGTAAATCTCTGCCAAATACAACAGAAAATGTGTGTTGCAGTTAGATAAAACAAATAAACTTGCACCTGTTGTAACGGGACTCTAAAGGTTTATTTATTCAACCTGCAGGCAGTGTGGCGAGACACACCCACAACGACTCCAGTTTATCTGGAAAATCCAGTTCAGACTGCAAACTAAATGGCAGCTCCAGTTCAACGAAGCGCTGGAGGGGAAACAATCCGTTAAAACTGCACTCAGATAAGGATTATACACCACAAACACTAACCATAATAAATGACTTGGCTCCAGCAGCGTTGGACTCTTGGATATGATTTTAATCTATAAACAACAGAATTGAGGATTAAGCCTTAAGTAGGATTATTACAACAATTTCAATTTTCATCATTTATTGTCTTTCCTCTTTTCTTTCTACCAAAAACTGGATGATTAAACACGTCAGTTTGTTTTTTTGGTCTCAACTAGACTTAAAACTAGTTTTATTCTTTAATGAGACTTTAGAATTTATTTTATTTGTTGTTTTTGTTGTATGTTTATTTATTTTGTATGTTAAAATTTTTTCAAGTTTCAATGTTTAATGCTCATTAATTTAGTTTATTGATATTTATGGATTTTATTATTATTATTACCTGAAAATGGTCTCAAAACAATATTACTGTTTATCACAATAACGTCTGGGACAACGTATCGTCCAGAAAGATTTGTTATCGTGACAGGCCTACTGAGGATACTTGAAAATTAAAATCTTGACTGAATTACATTCCAAAACAAAATTAAAGTAAAATAGAATATGGGGGAGCATTAAAATGTCACTAACATGAAATCAAATAACTTTCAAATCTTGTCTTTTGATATTTTCTCCACATTAAACAGGATTAATTAATGGAGCCAACTAAGCTAAGCTAACATCCCATTTTAACAATTAATTATATAATTAAAGAAGGCGGCCATGTGTACATTTAAATAAAATTAAGTTTATTTCTGTAGCACATTTTAGTAACATGGCAGTTCAAGTGTGCTAAAATATTTTCATTAGAAACTGGACTAAAATACTTTATAAGATTTTGTGTTTTTGCAGTGTTGGCAGCAAAATGGTAGCAGTGTTTGTTGTTGCTTCAGCACACAGTGCAGTTTTTAACAAATTGTTGACAACTTTGAGAAGTAAACCTGCATCTAAAGCTTTTACTTTGTAAAAAAAAGACACATTATGTTCTGTAAATAATAAAATAAAAGTTGACTAAAGGGAAAAAAAAGGTTATGCTGTGGAAACCATGCGTGACTCGACTCAGATCGATGAGGATCCAGGTGTGTGTTTGTGTGTGAAAACAGGATGCTGGGAAAAGCAAAGGGAACCGAGAAGCCAAACCAGTCAGGACGCAGACATCCTGAGGTGCTGCAAACCCACACACACACTCCTGCTCACCAACACACACTCTACACACACGTCTGTACAGACATGATGACACGTTAACACGAGGAAAAAGTGCTCACACACACCATAAATCAGGAGGAAGGGGAACTGACTCTCAGACTGACCTCGGTTCTCCTCAAAGTCGCTCGACTGAAAAAAATAACCGCTTGTAAAAGTAGTTTAACAATCAGCCTACAGCTCCAAAGATCCTGCAGGGAGAAATGAGATTTTATACTAGATTACAAACAGATGCTTAACACCGTTATCTCTGCATCCTGAGCCTCCAACACTAGTAAAAACCTTCTGAGTCTGTCGCAAGTCAATATCTGAAATTATTATTTCAGATAGTCAAAATGCATGTTTAGATAATAATCTAATTACAGAGGGTCAAACGAAACTGAATACATGTTAAAACGGCCTGCCATACAAAGTGTGGACCTCTTTAAGGTCAACTTAACCTGTCAGCTACTAAAAAAGTGCTCATTACTGAAAGGTTTGTCC
This sequence comes from Xiphophorus maculatus, assembly GCF_002775205.1. Taxonomy (NCBI): domain Eukaryota; kingdom Metazoa; phylum Chordata; class Actinopteri; order Cyprinodontiformes; family Poeciliidae; genus Xiphophorus; species Xiphophorus maculatus. The sequence goes on from NC_036448.1 coordinate 27,450,397, forward strand.
TATTATCTCCTGGGAAAAGAAGGACAAATAACTATGCAAATACACTCATACCTAGGAGCAGGGGTGGAAAGTAACTAGTAACTTACTAGCTTTACTGTATTTAGGTGCAACCTATCTGCTGCAGGAAACCTTGAGATTGTTTTGAGTCAAGTATTTTACTCAGTTGCATTTGAAATTAGAAATGAGTAAAAAAAATAAAGAAAAACATCAGGAAAAACCACATTTGAGTTGAACTCTTTCAATTAGAAACAGTTTAATACCAATATGGCTGCAAACAGATGAACAGTTATACAACCGTACATCTTCGAAAAACGGAAGTGGAGCCTCTTGTGCAACCAACAAGGAAAGCAAATCAACAACAAAACACTGACACTGACCAAGAGTGCTGGAACTCAGCTTGGGTTGCTGGGTAACAGGCGGAACTCAGCTGAGGTTGCTAGGTAACAGGCGGAACTCAGCTGAGGTTGCTAGGTAACAGTGTAGTGTCAGTAGAATTTGACTTAATTTATTGAAACCAAAATTGAAGTAAAAAACATTTTACAAAGTGTGAATTTTGAAAATTGATCCATACAAGGCGGCGGCCATTATTAACTTCATGAACAGATTGCTGCTGTGAGACATTTTCGCTGCTCTTCTGTGCATGTGGGTCGTTCTGTTCACACAGCCGCATTTAATTATGACCACGCAAAAAATTTAAAAATTTTTATTCTGTTTTTAAGGGGTGGGGAAGTAATAGCATTTTTAGCAATTAAAAAATGTATTGAAATACAGTCAATACATTGAATATCTGTTTTAATAAACACTTGAGTCTTCAAGAACCAAAAACTCATCTGGTCCTGTTCAACATTTAATAAATGTTAATAAATAGATTAAAAATAAGAAAACAACCAGAAAGGTTCCAGTCGACTTCAAACTATCAACTCAGTAAAAGCAGATTCACTTTGTGAACAGTTCATCTGCAGCCTAAAAGTATAGATCCACCCAAACCATCATCCAGTATGTGAACTGGTGCAGAACTGGCCACCGTGGGAAAGTAAAGGAAGTTCTACCTGATTTTTACGAGTTATTAGACAACTTGGATCAGTTTTTGTCAGCTTGTAAAACATGTCTGAGCATATCCTCTCTACAGAAGGCAAAAACTGTACTCAAGAGTAAACTATTTCAACATATTTTTACTCAAGCAAGAGTAAAAAAGTATTTGGTAAAAAGTCTACTCAAGTGCTGAGTAACTGATCAAATTATCAATCATTTAATATTTACATGACTTAAACATAATCAAATGGAACAAAAGTGGGTAGAAAATCCAGAAATTTTACTCAAGAGTAGAAATATTTCATATTAAAATCACTCAAGTAAAAGCAAAAAGTACAGAGTAGCAAGAATACTCCTAAAACTACATTTTCTAAAAAGTAAATGTAATTGGTTACTACCCAGCTCTGGCAGCAGATAAGTCACTTTGACTTTCAATATTTTACCAAGTCAGTTGTTCAGTTTTTATAGGGAAACAAGTCTGTGCAGGAAGTTTAATCGAAGCGTAATCTGTGGAGGTACTCTCCTAGAGTTTGTGCTTTATTGCTCCAAACCTAATTTCCCCTGCAGTTAAACAATAATGTGGATTGAATTGTTCTGAACGCGACAGAAGAAAGGCGCAGTGAAGAGGATTCATGCGATTGTCTCTTTGAGCACATATGAAACTGGACCTGGACGGATTTGACCTCCTCTGACACCCAGCGAATCAGCATTCAGCGCCAGTCCATCGCTTTATGGCAGGAGTCAGAGGAGAGGAAATGTAGGCGAAAGGTAAACCAGGAGGGGCGAAAGCTGAACAACACCGTCTACATCGAGCTGCTGTAATCTCCGTATTACGTTACATCTATCCATTACAGTTCAACAAACCCCTTCTGTTCTGCAACATGGGAACAGATGTTATTGTCTGCAAAGCTTATACTTCACTCTGCACAGCTTAAGATTTAAAACCAATGGCAGAAAATAGGAAAAACTGCAAACAGAACAACAACAACAACAGATGTTTATAGAACAAAAGCAGTATCAAGAAGCCTTTAGATCATCCATGTTTTAAAAGTATGGTGGAATAAATGCAGCTAAAAAATCCTGAATAGATCTGACTGCATTCAGACCTGTTCTGTTTAAGATGCTTCAATCAGACTCCAGTCCGTTTGTCTGTAAAGTCTTGTTCCTTTGGGGAGGTGTGAATATGGAATCTAACTAAAAAAGAAAACTCTGGTCTGCCTACAATCCTCGATGAACTCTAGTGCGGTTCGAATGTTCATGCGAACGCCAAGCGGACTGGAGACGGCTCCAAAAGCAGGAAGTGGACTACAAAGCAGAGCATTCTGCGTAAATGCTACCAAAACAAACGAGTTAGTCTATCGCTGGCGGGAGAAATAGTTCATAGTGTTTAGCCAAAGACAAAAGAGAAATCGTCCAACCGCTAAAACTTGTTCTTTCTTGTTTACATTTGGTAAAGAAGAAAGTTGAAGTCAGTGTCTTCTTCAGAGGTACTTGTGTCATTTTCTGTAATAGTTCTTGGTGCAGCGCCCCCATAGGCGAGGAGAGGAACCGTTTTTTCAATTAGTTTGGTTGGTTTGACAGTGCAGTGTGAAAGAGAACTACAGCAGCTGAAAAAGTAACAAATGCTGCAACTTTTGTTAGACAGACAGACATGTTGTGATTATGTTGTCTTTGGTTGGATGAACAACATCCTGCCTAAAGTCAGTAGGTTGTTTCATTAGACTGATTTTTATTGTATTTGGATCAGATTGGATTGTGTATAATTTAACTTGTTTTTCCTATAAAATATCTTTAGGTGACATTTGGAGAGAACTGAAATGAACTGGACTTCAATTGCACCAATTTATTCCAATTTGTGCTAAATCTTGTGCCCCTCAGCTCAACATATTGGCTGAAAATCATGTTTTGTTGTAGCTTTACTCTTTATTTAGTGACAGAATGATTCTATAATCAATTTTTTTAATCAACTACTGACAGCTCAGGTAAAGACATGTTGTTCCTTGTTGAGGGAGCAACATGTTCTCTCTCAGAGCTGATTGCACCTCGTCACACCAGACATGATTAGCACTAGAGCTCTGAGGCCAATCGAGATAACAATGATTCCTTGAAAAAGCAGAAGCAGCTTCACAGGCGTCACAGTGTCTGTTCAGCCCTCACAACTGGTGCACGCTTTCTCTCTTCTGTACAGAAAAATGAAGAATACTCTGACAAAATTACAACTTCTTTAAGGGGAGACATAAGAATAATTTCAGTATAACTAAGTGTCTAATATTGCCAAGCTAATGCTAACCATAGCAACAACATGAACTGTTTTGCTACACTGATGACGCAGCGTTTTGCTTACTACAGCAAAACACTGGCAGACATCCCTGTTATCCAAAGTAATGAAAAGAAGTGAAAGAAACTCAATTTTTGTTTAATAGTCCTGGGACTGTGAACTTTATTTTGAAGGTTTCAGTTTTATTTTTGCAAAATTTCAGGGTTTGCTGGAGCAAACAGCAAAACAATTAGCCAAATTCTAGTTTTTGGGGTGAATGTTAACATTTCTTCAAATATTTGACATGCATTTTAAACTAATACAGCACAGACCAAACGTTTGGACACACCTTCTAATTCAATGAGTTTCCTTTATTTTCATGACTATTGACATTGTAGAATCACACTGAAGGCATCAAAACTATGAATAACACATGTGGAAATATGCACTAAACAAAAAAGTGTAAAACAACTGAAAATACCCGTTATATTCTAGTTTCTTCAATGTAGCAACCTTTTGCTGTGATTACTGCTTTGCACACAATCTGCATTTTCTTGATGAGCTTCAAGAGGTCGTCACCTGAAATGGTTTTCACTTCATAGGTCAACCTGCCCTGTCAGGTTAATAAGTGGGATTTCTTGCCTTATAAATAGTCATGAAAATAAAGAAAACCCATTGAATTAGAAAGGTGTGTCCAAACCTTTGGTCTGTACTGTATATCTTTCTGCATTTTTATATTTCCACATTCAAACCATTTCACTATATACACTACTATTGCAATTTGACATCTGTTTGGTATTTTCCAATTATTTTTCATTCTCTAATGAGATTTTTTTTAATACTAAATAGAAAGGCTTCTGCTGACACAACAGCTTATAGATTTTGACCTTTTCTTCTCTAAAAGATCTTAAAATCTTGTTTACAGTCAATGTTAATGATTCAACAATGTTTCTACATACATTTGAAACTAAATATACTTTTGCATTTTTATGTTTCTATATTAAAATCATTTTACACTACCATTGCAGTTTGACATCTGTTTGGGATTTTTTCCCAATTATTTTCAATTCCCTGCTCTTAAAATCACATTAAAATCGATTACATCACTCAAAAACATTTTCTGCAAAAGTTTTATTGTTGCTGCAACAAGCAGATTAGTGGACAGTTTAATCCAAATGCCCAAAGATTTGAAGGTTATTTCAGGCAGGGTTTTTCCTTCTTTCATTGCTACATTAAAATAGATCAAAATCAAAGCCCATAATGTCAACAGCAGCAAAAACAAAATGGAAATATGTTCATAAAGATGTCAGTTTAAAGCACAAACTAAGTAAAAGTTATGAAATTTTTAGTAAACATCCTCAGTTTTGTTGTAATTTTCACCAACTGAGGTTACATTTAATTAGTTTAAGCAAAGGAGAAGTTTTTTCAGGACGTTTTGAGTCCTACCTTCTTCATCATGCTGTATTTCTATAGATCTGCAGGACGAAGACGACCTCAGCTGCCCCTGGTCTGCTGGCGCTGCAGCATCAGAGCTGCCTCCTCCCTGCCGACCAGCCGCTCTTTTCATCTCCCCGAATCTTTCATGCTGCCTAAAACAACAACAACAACGCGCTCTGGAACAAAACGCGCTGACAGATCCTTCCCCTCGTCCTGCTGGGAGACGCTGGTTCATCTCTCTGCCGCGCACTTCCCTGTCCGTCTACCTTTCTGCTGCCGTCTCTTTCATCCTCTATTTGATCTCCTGAGTATTCCCGTTTCTCCGTCTCTCCTCAGTACCTCATAAAAAACAAGCAGGAGCCTCCATGTCATGATGATGACATTCTCTTATCGCTTATCTTTAATAATTTACCTGTTTTAAAGTCAAAATAGCTAAAATATCACTAACAAGATGCTTTTGTTTAGTCTTTACAGGGGTAAATCTAAGGGGTGGGTTTGGGGTGCCCGCAGCCCTTTCAAATATGGATGCTAAATTTCCCGTCAAAAGTAATTTAAGTTTATTTCAAATCAACTTTTATGAGCTTTACATCATGTGGTAATATTATTCCCTCATCAAAAACATACAATAGTGTTGGCTTGATTCTTTCAAGTATGTTTAAGAAATCACTTAATCGCCATGGCAACCATTCAGCTGTGTAAAACGCTTGGTTGGACCTAGCCCTGCCTTCAAGACGCAGCTCCATTCAGCTCCTTCAGACTAGCCAGAAGCAATTAGCAAAGACCTGGTGGAACTGCGCATCTTTTGAGCTCATCATAGGAGCCATTTCTCAGAGGAAATCTGGTGAAAATGTTGCTAACGAGTTAATAGAGCAGCCATGTTATGATGACTTCCTGACTTCTTGAAGGTGGAGCTTCAGAAAGAGACAGAAACTCTGACTGGTTCTTTCCAGTCAGCATTGTGAGAAAGCAGAGGAGCTTTATTTTTTCCCAGATTATCTGTGTCACACCACACAGTCACAAAATGGTGACAAATATGTAAGAAAATATATTTTTTTATAAACGTTATATACTGTAGCTTTAAAAAGTGAAGTATTTCCAATAAAATCCCACAAATCCTTTTAATTAAAAACAAAAAACAAACACATATTGGAGTTTTCTCCTAACAATAATCCAACGTGACACAAGATGTGGCGCGTTGAGCCGTGACTCCTGCAGAGGAAGTCCACTCTTTTGACATCAGGTGTCGGCTGAAATAACTCAGTCCGGACCGCACACGCGCACACGACCTTTAAGGGTTCTTATCGCTGCTGTCGGTTAGTGAATGTGTGAAAGAGAGAGGGGAGAGTAGCTGGGTGTGTGTGTGTGTGTTTTTCCCTCCATTCGGCCACATGGTGTCTAAATAACACACATTATAACTGCAACCATGTCCTCTAATTACATACTTCACCACTGCAACACCTGCAGCACGCTGATAAAGCACACTAACTTAGGAGCTAAAAACTCACCATGTGACTCATTATTTTTACAAGAATACAGCAAATACCAGACCTGGAACGACAACAAATTTGGCTGGAGGACAAGATGTTCCAAAAGTTAATGCAATAAAACGATAATATTGCTGTTTTGAGGCAATTTTCAAGTAACATAATGCAAGAACACATTCTCAAAAATCAAAAAACTTTAAATCCTGATGAACATTTACCACTGGAACTGGAAGACATTTTAAATATTCAAAATAAATAAACCCCAAAAGAACAAATAGAATTAATTATGAAGTCTCCTTGTCCTTCAAAAACAGGCTAGTTGATCAAACTGAAGCCTTTTGTCATCAGGGTTTTGGTAGAAAGAGGAAAACGATAAATTATTGATTTATCATACGATTGATTTGTTGTTTTTGGCGACAGGCCTACTAAATACATTTAAAAAAATGTAATCTTTCAATCATGCAGAAACAAATTAGTTAAGTTGACAGATGATTTTTAAAAAAAACTTTAACCTACTGCAAATCTTCAAATACTGCATCAAATACACAAGTTTTTGCTACAACAAACAACCAAAGGCTGATTTTAATTAGTTTCATAAGTCATGAACATATTTTGGATGACTTAAAGTTAATACCCTGCAGACAAAAAGGTGTAAAAAGTCAATCTATTTACCTCGTTAAGGGCGTCTGTCAGCTCGCCGGCTCTCCCTGACTGACCTCCAGACAGTCTGAAGGGCTGATGTCTCTCGCCTGAAGCAGTCAGACGCAGACCGACTGTGTCGCAATGAAAATGCTCCCGAGAAACAACTGCTTAGCCTCCATAATTCAGGGGAATGAATTAGAGCTGCTACATTATTTAACCGCGGCACAGTTTGCAGTGGCCGGTCTCTCCCCACACCCTGCTGATCCAAATCTGTCACTTCGCTTCGCGCTGCACTCAGGTTGACAGGGCCCTGCTGGCCACGTGCACAACAGCTGGCACGTTCACGCACGCACCTAATGCAAGGAATGTGAGCTGGCAGTAATATTTCTTTCACTGTATAAAGTGAGCAAGACCAAAACAATCCATTATGCACCAACCCAAAACGCCAGGAGGGTCCATATGTTAACCTGCGCTAACATGGCCGACGCTCAGGTCAGCCATAAAACTTTGACCGCTGACAAGTGAATGGAGCCCAACGGGATAAATATTAAAGCACCGGAACAATTTACGATTCAACCAAACTGATCCAAAAACATAACGTCTTACCAAGTAGCTTTGATCTAGTTTCTAGCACAAATATCTTAGAATACTTGGAATAAGACAAAATTAAAGTGTTTTCCAATTAAAGATCAAATGGAAGCTAAAATGGAAATAAAACCTAATTTTTACTTATGGCGCTTCAGCAGATATTTATAACTCCGGGTGCCGAACAAAATATATTTGTTTTAAAGGGAAAATACAAAAGTATTTTTGTTATTTCCAGAAATAGACAAACTCCAATAGCTAAATCCCAATGAAGTCACAATTCCCCAGGAGGAAAAAGACTGAACTTTTCTTGCAGAAACAAACATTTTTAATTGAAAAGCATTTAAGAGTGTGTAATAATGAAGGTTTCTAACATTTTCAGTCAGATTTTTTTTAATCTGCAGCTTTTAAATGCTTTTATTTCATAAATTAACTATGTTATCTTCTATGCATCCTTAAAAATGTACAATTTTACTTTTTTTTCAATAAAAAACAATGTTTTCTAATTTATTACTGAATCCATATTAGAGATAAAACAGTTTTTTGGTGTTTACTTTGTTCATGTCCTTTTTACAATCCTTTCTTATTAAAAATGTCTCCAGCTGGATTTCATTTCTCCTCTAAACTTTTGTTTATATTTTCAAAAATATTTTTCTCTCCTGTTGCACTTTTTATTGCATACTTCTCATGTTTTTCCCCATTTCTCTTCCTCTGCTCTTCATCCTGTGTTTACTGCGTGTTAGTGGCCATTTAAGGGCAGCTTGCTGTGATAAATCTTGATAAATCATGCAAGCCAATAGAGATTAAACTGCACAAGATTTAAGGTAAAGTTGTTATTTTCTACCAACCGGTTTAGCAAAATTGTCCAGCAAAGAAATTCAAATCAATTAAATCTTTGATTTTTATCGTGAATACAGTCAAAAAAAAAAACCAGAATGTAGAGGCTATTTGTTTTACAAATTTACATAAAGCATGTCGATGAAAACATTGTTTATCTCTAATAAGACTCATAAAACCAATAAGCCTCATTCGTCAAACTCCTTGACAGTTGGAGGAATTGTGGATTTGGGGGCATAATCATAAATATTCAAAATTATTGTAAGATGAATCTGAACGGAGGAAACACATGGTTTCCTGTGGATCAGGTGACAGGCGGCCGGTGTTGTTTCGAGGAAGCCATGAATAATGTACAGTTTCAGCCACAAGCATATGTCTCCAGTATGAATATGCACACAGGATTTGTGCAAAATGAGGAGCCTGGGGGGAATATTTCCTCATATGTATACCAACATAGGGTGCTCCAGCTGCTGCCGCTACATCTCAAATCTAATGTATGCAGGGATTAATCCTCGTAGATCTGATTTTAGAAGGATTTAAATGTTCAAAAATTCAGTCATTTGACAGAAGTCGCAATAATTGTCACAATAATTTGTACTTGTAAGTTGAAGTACTTCATAAAACTACTTTGATGATAAATGAGAAATTTTGTGGACCAAAGAATCATCCTTTTTTTTAAATTTATTTATTTATTTTATTTATTTCGAACAGACTTTAAAACAATCAAAAAGAAAATAAAATAAAATGGAATGAAACAAACTTAAGAAATAAAATATGAAACAAATTATTATGCCCATGTGACATGCAAAATTTTCTGTTCGAAAAGGAGCAGGTAGAAGATACATCTTATAATGTCCTGCCCCTTTCCTACTTGTCAATGTATTTACAATGAACTGTCATAACATCAAAAAGAAATTTTTTTCCATTTTTTCATCATGTATAACTATACAAAATTATTTTAAGTACTATTTATATCATCAATTACATTATAGCCTATTGGATATTAAACATCTTATACAGCATATTTTGAAATGAGCTCTGCTTTAATCAACTTTTTAAATTGGTTTACATTTGTAATTTGTTTTAACTCATCATTCAATCCATTCCAGACATTTACTCCACACACAGATAAACAAAAACTCTTCCTGGTTGTTCTAATACGTTGTTTTTTAAAATATCCTTCACCTCTTAGATAATAACCACCCTCTCTGTCAGCAAACATTTCCTGTATACTGTGTGGAAGTTTTTGATGTCTGACCTTAAACATGAATTGTGTAGTTTTAAATGTTACCAGGTCCCAGAATTTCAGTATATTTGATTTAATAAATAACTGGTTTGTGTGTTCCCAGAATCCCACTTTATGTAATATTCGGATGGATTGTTTTTGTAAGAGGTATAATGGCTGTAAATTTGTTTTGTATGTATTCCCCCAGACTTCCACACAATATGTCAGATGTGGTGCAATGAGTGTATTATATAGAATAAACAAAGATTTATAGTCTAGTACGAAGTTAATTCTTCTTATAACAGCAACACTCTTGGCTATTTTAGATTTTACTTGTCCGATGTGTGTTTTCCAGCTGAATTTATTATCTAATGTGACACCCAAGAATTTTATTTCATGTACTTCTTCTAAATTAACACTGTCAATTGATATTTTAATTGGATTATTTTCCTGTTTTTTATTGTTTCCGAATATCATAAATTTGGTTTTATCTAAATTTACAAATAATTTATTGTTTTTGAGCCAATGCTGTAATTTTTCTATTTCTGTGTTGATCACTTTAGAGAGTTGTTGAATGTTTTCTCCGGTACAGAAGATACTTGTATCATCTGCAAATATAATGTATTTTATAAGATTTGATATTTTGACTATGTCATTTATATACAAAATGAACAATTTGGGTCCCAAAACTGATCCCTGCGGAACTCCACAAGTTATGTTGAGTACGTCTGATTTCTGACCATCTAATTCTACAAATTGTTTCCTTGATTGTTTATAGCACAATCAAGTAACTATGTTACGTTCAGTAGTTAAACTAACGTATCAAATATGACTGTAATTTAATGCCTTGAAATTGAGCTTCTGTTTCTTTAAAAATTAATTTTTTTCTCAAGCTCCGCCTTCAGGAAGTCATCACAACATGTCTTCTTTAACAATGTTTTTATGAGTTCCACCAGGTGCTAATTGCTGCTGGCTAGTCTGAAGGAGCTGCACCTCGAAGGCGGGGTTATGTCCGCCAAGGCGTTTTGCACAGCTGAATGGTTGCCTTGGAGAATAAAGGGATTCTCAAACATGCATGAAAGAATCAAGGCAGCACTCCAGGTATGTTCAGGGAATAACATCATATGATGCTGAAGAACTCACAAAGTCTATCTTACATGATGCTGTTCCTTTAAACTGCAGGGATTTAAAATATTACAATTTTACAAGATTATGTGTAAGAATAAACACTGAAAAGTCACATTATCCATTTTCTAGATGGGATATTGACTGTTCTAGAGTAAGAGTTCAAGGTTTTTCCATTCCGTCTGGTTCTCTTCCTATTTTATTCCATGATTAGCTGACTCCGGCACAAAGATAACAACAACACCATCAATGCAGCTCAACGGAAAGCTGAAAACACAAAGACCGGTGGTAATTAAGTCTAGTGTCTCGAGGCTGCGCTCACCTGCTGCTTCACTAAGCACTGCTGACTCCCTCCCTTAGGCTGACCAATACTTCATTACGGCTTAAGTGAAAAAGAATCAATAGCACCGAGCAGAGCAAGTCAGGTCTCCGTCCAACTTCTCCGTCAGCCATCAATCAGAGGCGGAGAGCGGGTCGGACGGAAGATCCGGAGGGAAAAAGCTGAGCAGCGCAGCAGAGAAAGCAGGTGCTGCAGAGTGCTGATAGGAGCGATGCGCGGCTTTTTCTGATGACATTAACAAAAGCGGAGTTGCACTGCAGGGTGAGAAGAGGTGATGCAGAGAGCTAAAAGAGCCTCCATCTTTTCACTTAAATCTCTAACGGGGATCAAAACATGTAAAAATCACTGTTTTAAATATTGCACTAAATTTTTACCATTATTCCAAATTGGAAAAAATGTTTCAAAAAATCTATAGAAACCCAAATTCAAGATGGCCGACATGATCATATTCTGTCTGGTAGTGTAATCTGGAATAAAACGGCCTATCAACCTCTTAGATAAAAATATAAAAATCTAAACATTGCAACATTCTGGGAACATTTCAAACATAAAAAAAACACTCCAGCACTTCTATGGGCATCAAGTGGAAAATATGAAGATGAAAAAGCAAATTCACACCACTAACGCTAATATTTGCTTCCCATCTTGCACATGAGACCAGACAAAAGTCAATCTCCTGCAGATTAGCCCAAAACATGGCTGAAATTGCTTGGCATCTTTGAGTCAACAGGCATGAAAGCAACCAAAAGGCCAAACACCTGGTTCTCCTACTGTTTTGTTTAGGTAGAAGAATGAGCAAAGAGCTGGGGAATTTGAATTCCCTTATGAGGAAAACTGGGTCACCAGAGACTGCTTCAGGATCAGCAAGAGAAATGATGTGCAACGAAAGGAAAGAAAGAAGGAAATAATACAAAAAATAAACATTTTCAATCTTTTTAAAGCAAATGTTTCTGGTAGATTGTTGAAGCAACACAATGATTTGTTTTATGTCTGAAATATGGGTTTCTAAAGACATAAAACAGATGCCACAGAAGTTATTTCTCCTTGAGAAAAGCAATTAACTAACAGAATATAAAACCTAAGTGGAAGTCTTCATAACCAAATATTAAATGATTACTCAAGAGTTTAAAGCCTCACATCAGAAAATTTAAACATTAAAAATGGATTAGATCCGCAGAGCTGTAAAACTCATCATAAAATCCTTTTTTATCTTAAGCAAAGAGTTTTAATAAGATGTATGACACTGCATATTATGAGTTTATTAGTATAGCACATTGAGCAACAAGGCCACTCAAAGGGCTTTAAATGAAAAACATAAAATTAAACAAAAATAACAGATAATGGAAAGTTGTAATCCAGACCAGAAACAATAAATGTTCCAGTTATTAATCAAAGACAGCTCTACCATGTTGGGTTTTTAGAGGAACTCGGTGTTTCATCTGTTTTGCAGTTTCCTGGAAGTTTGTTCCAGATTTGTGGTAAATAGAAGCTGAATGCTGCTTCTCCAGAAGACCTGAGAGGTCTGGAAAGTCAGTTCGACAACAGCAGCAGATCTCTGATTTATTTTGGTTCAGAGTTTTAAGAACTAAAAGTTTTTTTAAAGTCTTTTCTCTGAGTGGAAGGACTTTAGAACGGGGTGATGTGCTCCATCTTCCTGGTTTTAGTGATAAAAGGCCGACTTTTTCACCGTCTTTGTGTGACTCTGAAGGTTCAGGTCTGAGTCCATCACTGCAACCAGATTTTGGGCCGGATCGAAATCAATCAATCAGTCAATCAACCATTTATTTGTAAAGCACATTCCAGAAAGAAGGAAATTCTGAGTTGCCAGTTGAGAAACCAGTCAAGTGCCATCATCAAAATTATCAATACAAATCAAATATGTTGGTCAATGTTCCTGTGATTATGGTTCAGAAGGAGCTCTAAAAAGGACAGGAGGATAGAAGGCTGACTTTGTAACTGTCCTTGTGCGTTTGTGAAGGTTCATGTCAGAATCCATAACCAGAACCAGATTTCAGGCCTGATTGCTAGTTTCTACCTGTAATAACCGACTCTAGATCGTTCCCCTTTTGGTCTAAACATAATAATTTCAGTTTTGTTTCTGTTCAGCTAGAGAAAATTATGGTACCTCCACATGTTGGTTTGTGCTTCACAGCAAAAACATAAAATCTAGTATTTTGGGTCTAGTTTCATGTGCAAATATGTTAGCACACTAGAAATAAGACAAAAATAACTTAAAGTTCCTATATCAAGCTCAGCAATATATAGGAGCTTGTTTTAAGCCAATAATTCCTCAATATTAACAAAAAAGTACTAGTTCCACTGGCAGAGTATTTCACTTATAAGAAGGAAAAAAGTCTTGAAATAATCTGCCAATGTAACTAGCCTTTTTTCATCAGCATTAAGTACTTATTGACTTAAAACAAGCCACTATGTCTGGCTAAAAATTTACCTGTAAGTCAGTTTTATCTAAGTGTACTAAGATATCAGCATTAGAAACTACACCAAAAATACTTGGTAAGATTGTGTGTTTTTGCAGTGTTGGATGGTTTCAGAGCTTATATTATAACGTAGAGCTAATCTTATTATTTGTTATAATCAGAGTTAGTGGGAGCCTGTAGATATTCAATAAGAGAGGAATCTTGTTCATTTGCCATGACTTTATTTGCATAAATAAATAAGGAAATGTGATTTTACTGACAAAAAGCCAAAAGAAGTGACTAAAAAATCATATTTTCATTTTGGAGTTGATAAAGAGGTAAATCCATCCAAACTAAAAATAAATAATCTAATTTTCTTCCAGCAGCGATGTGAAGAAAACGCCACCTGACACCCCCAGTTGCTGAACTAATTCCCTGAAGAGACACTAACTCCTCTCAGGTGTTTCTGTCGCATCTAAACCGTGTTAATCCAGATTAACGCCAGGTCAGGGATTTTCTCCACGGAGGTCCTTCACACCCTCTAAGATCCTGTTAATGTAATACCTTCAAGCTCACTGCTTTTTGCTGAAACAGTCTACAGACTGTTTAACGGTGACTCAGCAGTCTCGCTGATGAAACCTTTGATAACTATTTTTACACAGAGCTTCACGATGTAACACCTGGCTCTTATCTGAGAACAGATTTTACTGGAACAGCTTCAAACCAAACAGGGACACGTATGAACAGACAGATCCGGCTGGTTTTATACACATTCAGCAGCAGCTAAATGATTCATTGATCCAAAACACATTGCAGCTTTTAAACCTCATAACATCGTTTAGCATGGAGTCCTAAACAATGTCAAAATTTCACAGTAAAACTTGGGTCCTTTAGCTTGACATAAGAGCAAAGAGAATGGGGGATCAAACTTTTTAAAATTACAGTTTTCCCATGTTTATCGTTTATTTGTAAATATCAGAATTTCAAGTTAAATATTTAATTAGTAAGATAAATATTTAGTTGGCTAAATATTTTTGCTTGCTAGTTAAAAATGTAGCTTGATAAATATTTGGTTAACAAGATAAATATTTAGCTAGCTAATTAAATGTTTAGCTAGCTATATTTAGCTAGCAAGCCAACTATATTTTAGTTTGTAGACTAAATATTTAGCTAGCAATTTTAAAATAGATTAGTTTGTAGAGCATTTAGTTTGCTTACTGAATGTTTAGTTTGGAGTTAAGTTTTAATTAGTTCTCTTATGGCAGGTTGAATAACCCAAATTATTTCTCTAAATTATTTTACTGTAATTTTCCAATAGGCAATCCATAGTTTAGATGCAAAAGTCAGTCAACATTATAAAGTAGAATATTCAGTTTTTGGCTGAAGGAAAAAGTTAAATTAATTGAGATTCTCTTTTTCTTTTTGTGTCAAACTTAACTGTTTCATAGACAGGCCGATTTATTTTGATATCAGACAAAGACAGCCAGAGGATGTACAGAAAGCAGTTCTCAAATTATGTTTTCTATAACTAAAGAGAAATCAACCTGGTCCTATATGAAAACATACCAAAAGGTTCTGCTCAACCGCCAAGATTACGAGCGGGAACGCCGTACCAATCACTCTCACCAGAGTTCATTTCAAACTCAAGTTTACTTTGTTTAAACAAATTTAAAAATCTGCTTATTTTCGGTTTCAGTAAAGAAAAATGAGCCAATATGAAAGAACCAGCTGACGCTTCCAGCTGCATTGCTATGTTGGTTCAGGGTCAGTTTGAGCCGTTACGTCAGCTTCTTGCTGTTACACAACTGGGGCAGAGACTCTTAAAGGCAGGATATAAAAACCATGTGAGTCCAGAAATGGCTGTTCTGTAATGGAAAAAGAACCAGAACTCTTGGTACATTAGTCCAAAGATAGCCCTGCAGCGCTGCGTCGCAATCCGGGTGGAAAGACAGGAACAAACACTTCAGATTGTTCTGATTATGTAATTAATTCACAAGAAGAAGAGAAATAGAAACTACCAACTTGGTGTGTCCAAACAAATCGATCCTGATTAATAACGTTTAATTCACAGCTCCATCTGGGAGTTAAAGAGTTAATTATAATGCAGTGAAATCCATCCAAACTCAACAAAGTGCAGAAAGGCAGAATACTTCTGGAGGTTTACAAGATAACAAAGACAAAGTCTGTCAGATTTATAACACCGGTGCAAAAGAGTCTCCAGATTTCATCTTTGTTTGTGATTAAAGGAGGAAAACTTCCCATGTCTTTGATTCCTGAAGCCGTTCAGAGAACAGAAACTTGGCTCTGACGAGTCGCTGAGTCACTGCGGCGTCTCCAGAACCCTGCGGCTCCAAAACGAGTCAGTCCAAGGAAAACATCAGCAGCTCCGTCCCATGAACCCGCAGCGTGGCAGCCGACGAGCGGCTCTGACGCCGCAGATTATTCCGTGGACAGGCGGTGAGAGCAGCTGGACGGTTAAACCAGTCTGTCAGCTCTAAACAGGTTGGTCACGCTGTCAATATGACGGCGGAGGAGGATGAAATCAGTTTTATTATTTTCCAAATTACCAGTTTTTCCATTTCAACCATATTTACCATCCCAAAAAATGTAATTATGGAGACTGAAAGCAATTCAACAGATCAATCCCCAAAGAGTTCTACATTTCTGCTTTTGACTGGCAAATTTCTCAATAAAATATAAGTTAAAACTGATTAATATATTTTCATTTCCCAAAAATGAAACCCGTTTTATACCTTGAACATTTTAACATGGGTCTACAAAACATGTTTTGCACAAAATCATTCTTACATAATCACCTTTTAGTCTACTTCATTCAGAATGAGCTGTTTTAGGGCCTCTGTGACTTTAATCCTCACAAGTGAAACTGGCTGCAAAACAAATGTGCAATTATACCACCTTACATTTTTTGAAAAGCAGAAGTGGAGCCTCATGCACAATCAACAAGGAATGCAGGTTTGTGGACGGCAAGTCAACAACAACGCCTTTTGCTGATTTAAAACCAGCTGACCAAACATGCTGGAACTCAGCTGGGGTTGCTAGGTAACGGGTGGAACTCTGATGGGGTTGCTAGGTAACAAGCAGTGCTGCTAAAATTTGACCCACCAATCAGCAGGTTTCAGGTTCCAGACAACAAAAAACACCTACTTGTTGACAAAAACAGGTAACCTACAGCTAACTTATTTCAAGTCCACTTTGATATATAAACTTGGAATTAGACAAAAACACTTGGTAATATTCTGTGTGGTTTTTTTATGTAAATATGACAATGAACAGGAAATAAAATATGCATGGTCAGTATGAGGAACTGCTGTGAAGTCATCGACACAATAAGTAATGAGTCTGTTGCAACAGAAAAAAGGATTAGCTGCACTGGCAGACTTATAACAACATTTTCCAATGTTAAAAGTGAAAAAATATAGTGGAATTAGTGCCTTTTATCAATATTAAGGAATTATTGACTTGAAAGAAGCTCCTGCATCTCGCTGAAAATTTTGATGCAAGTTAGTTTTGTCCTATTTCAAGAGTACCTAGGTATTTGCTAAAGAAACAAGACAAATATACTTGGTGAAATGTAAAGTTTCTGCAGCACAAAACCACAAAATATAACAATAATAAGAAAAAAAATAATTTAAGTTAAATTTGAGAGGAACAGCATCTCGCATTTCTCCATTTTCAACTCAGACAGTTTAAATGTTTTGTAAATTAGAAAACGTTAACATCTAAAGCAAAATAAAAAAATCTCATTGAACGATCTTAATGTATTAAAAAATATTGACTCACTAACAGAAGCTGAAACATATTTAGATTCAGCTGTGAAGCTTTCTGTAAAGGCCAGGGTTGAGGTTGAACTGACATTGTCACCCTGACGCTTCTATAAATAACAGCATTTAGCTTGTGTGTGTTTTCTTACAGACACAAGAGCTGCAGTAACCTCAACAAAAACACAATCGTTCTCTAAAAGTGGGCAAAACATAAAACCTCCAAATGTGACATTTTGAATTTTAGGAGACTTTTTTTCCCAGACTAAATGTGTCTCTCATGGGAAACTGCAATGTCAGTACAGCGGCGATGTGATCCGAATCACCTCTGCACTCATACTGCAAAGTCAGGCAGGGGAGAGAAACCCGGGTAGACCTGAGGGGACGGGATGGGAGGAAAGGACGGAGGAGAAAAGAAGGAGAGAGAGGCAGGATAGAGAGAAACCACGACCGACACAACAGAGGTGGAGAAGCAAAGGAAGACGATGTGTAAGTTACTGAATTGGACGTGTCTTGATTATAAGCAATAAATCAATCAGATCATAAATTAAAAGAAATTCAATAATTTACATTTGCATGGTTTATTGTTTTTCTCTTTCTACCAAAATCAGGATGATAAAACTCTTCAGTCTGCTTTGGTCTCAACTAATCTGTTTTAGGACAATTTAGTTTCCACAGACTTCATAATTCATTTTATTTGTCTTTTTTGTTTTGCTTATTTATTTGAGGTATTTAAAATGTCTTTCTGTTCTTAAATATTCATTTGAATTTAAAGTTTATTGATCTTTGAGTATGTGGCCCACCAGGTCAAGTGTTGCATTTTTATTTATTACAAACAGGTTTATAATACACCATAAGTGTAAAAATAATTACTTGTAAATCTGTACACTTGAAATAAGACAAAACTAAGAGATTTGCACTAATTAAACCAAAAATATTTGGTAAGATTTTGTGTTTTTGCAGTGTACAAGCAAGTTTTCTGGAGGAAATCCTGAAAATGGAAAGAAAACATGATGCTAGACTAAAAAAAAACAGGTTCTTAACTATCTTGTCTTATGAATGACTCTGTAGAGCTTGAAATTTAACAAATGTCCAAACCAATCAAGTGGGTATCAATCAGGGATTTTTGTGGCGATAAATCAATGCCTCCTGTACGTTTCTCTTTTTAACTCCATCCATCCTCATCTCTCCGTTGGGCTAAAAGCTTCACTCTGCTGAGGAAAATAATCATTACAGCTCAGTAACAGCAGCAGGTCTCCTCATGCCAATACGTCACATCTGATTATCCCGCGCAGCCTTAAAGATGGCAACCATCCAGCCTCTCCACCTCACAGAGGCACGGTGACATTTCCAGGAAACAGGCCTGAAGGAGGGAAGAAATGGGGAGCTGGAAGAGTGCCGGAGGAGGTTAATCACCAGCTCATTAGCTAATAATGAAGATAATTATGCAAGTGTGAAGAGGAGGCAAAAACAGCTGTACTGGTGTGGCAGGAACATTAATGTGTTGAAAGTTTGTAATTTATAGTCACAAACAGCAAAAAAAAAAAAAAGCCAAAAACAGAACAGCAGGTTTGTCTGGGAATAAAGTGAGTAAGGTTGGAGTCTATCCCAGCAGGATGAGAAAATGTGCAAACCAACACAGTCACAAGAGAACAGCCACCATCCACACACACATGCCCACACACACACACACACACACACGCCCCGCACACCCACACACACTTTCACATCACAAGGCAGTTTAGACCAGCCAGTCAGGCTAACATCCATGTTTATAGGTAGTTCACTATGAAATCCATCTTCCAAATTCTGTCTCATTTTTTTCCAAATTCCTCTTTTCTCCATCCATCAAGTTATGGTGTGGTTCTCTTTCTCTCTCCGAGTCAAACCAATTATACCTTTTGAAAAATCTGTTCCCCTCCTCGCCTGTGGGGGCGCTGCACCAAAAACCACTGAAGGAAACAACACAAAACCCTCTGAAGAAGACACTGTGCACAACATCTTTCTTCACAAATTGTAAACAAAAATGAAAAGTCGGTTGTAGGATTTTGAGCAATTTCTCCCGCTAGCGCTAGGCTAACATATTTGTTTTGGTTGTATTTACCCAGAATGGCTTGCGCTTTAGTCCACTTCCTGATTTTGGAGTGGTTTCCAGTTTGCTTGTATTCGAACTGCAACAGAGTTCACTTCAACAGTTCGGTTATGCATCGACACATGGCAACCATCCATGTGGACTAGAAAGTCCAGTCCTAGAACTGGACTTTCTAGGCAAACGGACTGGAGTTTTTACTAAACCATCCTGGCGCCTCCAGTCACCAGTGGGCACAGACAAGTTTTTCTTTTGATTCATAAACTCCCTGGGCCTAAACATTGAACTAAGCTTTGAGATTTTGTGGAGGTGTTGGAGGATTTCTCTGTTTCAGAAGAATATTTTATTCAGCTGAGCCGAGGCCCACCTAACCAGGTAACAACGGGCATGAGAGCTGCAGCAGACAAAAAGACTACAGAAACTCCTGTATAGCTTATTCTGCTGGCCATCATCACAAAACTGTGAAATTCTGTGTTTTACTGTGTATTTAATTTTGCTTGTGAAATTGTGTCTGTGTTTTCTGCATCATGGAAATCATAGGGCCCCATACAGGCTGCAGTCCCGCAGAAAACCCACCAACTCCGCCTGTATGCTACTGCAGTGAGGCTGCAGCACTGTCGGGTTGCTGTTTGAATTCACACTTTGTACTGCAGCTGAACGTTTCCACCAAACAAATCAAGTGTCACTTGCTTGAAAACATAAAACTCTTGAAAACACATCTAGAAAGATGCCTGAGTATTATTCATCTTTTAGCTCTCCGCAGCTGATTGGTCTAATTGCCCTGTTAAGCAGGTCAACAATGTTATTGACCTTTTGATGGATAGCAGAAGCTCTTGACCTTTTTCAAGTGATTCTGCCAATCTGACTAAAGACGCTGCTTTGGGTCTGTGTTACGGCAAAATGCAGTGATGCTCTTTAGTTTCATTGTCAATGTTTGATCAGTTTATTTATATAAAGATGTGGTTCTCAATTATTTCCGCCATGCTACCCCTAGATTTTGTTTTAAGTCTTAAAACAATTTCTAAGTTTAGTTTATTAATGCAAATAATTTCCTTGATGCACATTTTTTAGAGTAAAAACATTAAAAATGTTTTTAAACTCTAAACACCGATAATTTCACCACCTTTTCAGAAAGGTAAATAACTTATTTGTTATGCAAAATTTTAACATTTCTTACATTTTAGCTTATAGATGAAAATGGCATAACATTTTGCATTTACTATAAAACTAAGTTTTGTACGCTTCATTGTATTATGTAGCCGTTTTCTGCTGGCTACCTGCCGCAAGGCTAAGTTTTTATGATTTTAAAAGTTTGAATTTTAAAATTGGTGCAGTATTCTCACAAAATAAGCCCTCACAGAGGGATCATACAAGTCCTGGTACATGTGAACTTACTTACCGCACCGTCTGAGTCGTCAGTTTTGAGTGAAATGTAGAAGCATACACGTTCTGGAAAGTACGCTGGAAATTTTATGAAAATAATATGCAACTTCCTAGAAAGTAACATAAGCTTAATGAGCCTGAGACTTCTGGAAACTAACTTTTAAACTCTTTGGTTGCGTAGCAATGACTTGCTGAGTAACTGGTGCAGCAGCAGTTTACGGTTTCGCCACTGAGTCTCATCCTTAAAAATAAAAAACAGGAACGGTCATGTCAACAGTATGACAGTATTTTAGATATTTCAAACAAAAAACTAATTGATAGTTATTGATATCAACTGATATAAAACGCTTGTATTGTGATACATTTTACAACCATATCAGAAAGTAAATCTGTAAGTTCGGAAAAGTATAATTTTGTGAAGGTAAGTTCAATAAAACCTGAATAACCTGCAGGTTCTGCGTTAGTATTGGAAATGTTAATTTTCCCCATCTTAAAAAGAAAAGAGCTAGAAAAAAAAAGAATGAATAGTTTGGATAAGAAATGAACTGTTTAAATTATGTGGGTTTTTTTTTACATTTGCATGAATGTTCTTTAAATCCTCCCTTTTATTGCACCACTCTCAGACATACACAAACCCTTTCCATAGGAGAAGAGCGTTACAGGCAGTGAGGGAGCTTTTAAAAATGCATTAGCATTTAACTCCAGAACATGGAAAAGATTAAGACAAACATCCTGAAACAAAGCTCTACTGCCGAGGATAAGCCTGCCGTTCATCCAGCCGTGATTTGAAAATCACCTCTAAATGCTAAATTAAATCAGAGACTAACAAACCGAATTATGGAGCTCCAGCTAAACTCAATCAGAGGAGACCGTGTGTGAGAAGAACAATCAGGCGTTGTCTGCTTTTTTATTGATCCAATTTGAATGATTTACCAGCTGGTAATACACGTCAAATCTGCATTTATTGAGTTTATACAGAGTTCAATCCTTCCCCGCGCCAGCTCCAAGTTATTTTGGACCGGACCTTCACATGAAAGCCTAAAATATTTATGAATCACAAGCCGACGACGCTTCCGAACCCATCGGAGTCGATGTTTCATGTCATCTCCTCCTGAATACTTCATCGCAGTGAAAGCTGAAGGTAAAACAACACTCCCAGAGAAACATGTCGCAATTAAGTTCAACATCAGCAATAATTTACAGCCTGATGGTGCATCAATTATAAAAGCCAACAACTTCCTTCCAAAATCCAGAGGAAATGTATTCTGGCAGCTTTCTCTGAAAACAAAGCAACAAGTGCAGAGTGTGTTCAGACGTGTCAAAGGTGAAATAAAGACCACAATCTGACTCTGGTGACTTTTTCGACCCAAAGAGTCCCAAAAACACAGAAGAAGAATGTAGATGTCAATCAGCAGGATGTGTAGTTAGGATTAAGACAAAAAATAATTTCATAATTATAATTTTCAGCCATTGTTTAGCCAGATTCACCACGGCTGGCTTCCTCCGGTGCAGAATTATGACTCATGTCTCACGTAAACAACGTAAAAGTTAAATAAAATGTTTCAGATGCTTTAAAAACAAGTGGCTCAAATCCGATTGTTCTTTAAATGACACTTATAAATCAATAACATATAAC
The DNA here is from genome assembly GCF_002775205.1 of Xiphophorus maculatus. Classification (NCBI taxonomy): domain Eukaryota; kingdom Metazoa; phylum Chordata; class Actinopteri; order Cyprinodontiformes; family Poeciliidae; genus Xiphophorus; species Xiphophorus maculatus. The sequence continues at coordinate 27,472,665 of NC_036448.1, forward strand.
GACATAAACCACTAACATATTGGAATAGACATGAGCAATATCAATAGATAATACATCTGATAGAATATTCAACATACAAAATATTTACTGAACTCCAATCCAGAACCAAACAGCATTCTGGGAGACGCAGGCAGAATAAATAGTATAGATGCTCAAGTTCTCACAGCTAGCTAAGCAAAGGACTGACTAACTCACTCATTCTTTAGTTACCTAGTAACCAACTCAGTCTTTAATTACCTAGCAACAACTTGTTGAGTAACTGGCACAGCAACAGTTTAAGGTTTCTGCACCATCCCTCATAACTGCTTAAAAATGAAAAACAGCAGCATGGATAAAACAGGAAATGTTATGCCATCATTTTGGCAGGATTTCACATATTTAATCCAAAAAACTAATCAATTATTGTTGATGGACTGATATGAAATGTTTGTTTTTAGCCATGTTGTCCAGCACGTAAAATATAAAAAAAACATAAAAAAAAAAAAAAAGATCGCAAATTATGTTTTTCCAGGTTAGTTTTGTCAACATATTATGTCAACAAATCCTACTAAGAGAGAACAGAGCTGGACATCCTTGGATTAAAATATCTCAGATTTAAAAACAGGCATGTTATTTTGAATTTCTTACCACCGAAACGTGTGACATAACCACTTCCATCTTTGTATGAACATCTAAATCCGACTTTACCAAAAACAAACAGCAGAACTACAACATGTCATTGAAATAGAAACCAAAATGTAAATGTAAATATAGCTTGGGGGTCAGGAGGAGCAGCAGAGACGTGGTTAAATAATACCTAACAGGTGGTCTCACCACCAGACGACTTATTCCTGAAGAGCAATGGCTCTGTTAAAGTAAACTCAACGGAGCGTGGGAAACAAGAGCAGCACATTTAGTTTTTACCTATTTTTACCAAAGACGTTATATTTATATTTTCCATATGTCTGCATGTGTTTCCGTCATGTTTCCCACAAAGAAAACTAAAGGAAAGTAGACATTACATACGTCTCTGAATCAGCTCAGTTTTTAACTACAACTTAAAAAATGCAGATTCCCTTAAAGTTCATATTTATGACTACAAATATTTTACTTTTTATTTGTTTGTTGCAGCTATGCTCATGTCATTTCAGCAGAAATCTATTTTAAAGCTTTCCGTTTTTGTAAAAATGAAGTTTGTGAATTTAGAATTGGTTAAAACGATTTTTTAATTTCTTAATTTTACATAATTTCTTGCATTCTTGTTTAACCAAACAGTGTTTTTAACCATAATTAAACATTTAGTACAGTTAATTTATTTTAAAAAGCCTTTTTATACAATCATTTTATTGATTGCAGTATTTTCTTACTGTTTGTGTCCCAACAGCAGATAATAAATCAAAATAAAACCTGAAATATGTCCTAATAAATGTGTGTTGCAGCTGATCAAACCTTTTATAAAGGTTTGATCAGCTGCAACACACATTAGAGAAGACAACAAAGCTGAGCTTCAGGCGGGATAATAAACGCCCCATGAGACAAATATTTGGGTTAGATACCTGCTTTTATTCAATAACCCATGGGAATAGAAACACATAATAGTTTGTTTCACATGGTTTTAATAAGGACACCAATGAATAAAGACATGAAACACTGGATCTATTATCCACAAAAAGCAGCACAGCGCTCCAGTTACATTAATGAACTCAGCTGTGAGTGTTTTCCTGTTTGAAGCAGGAAGTGTGTGTTTCTGGTGGTGTGTGTGTTCATTGTGACCTTCAGGCGCAGCTGAGGGTCTGACTGCCAACGCTGCTGCTCATATGACTGGAATGCCAACCACAGCAGAGAGTGAGTGTGTGTGCGTGTGTGCGTGTGTGTGCGTGTGTGTGTGTGTGTTAGCATTTCTCACTTCATAAGGCCCATTTTCCCAACAAATCCTACGTTGTGAGGACCCACAGTTCCTTATGGGGCCCAAATCTCAGGAAGACATTGGAAGAAGTGTTGTTTTTGGGTTGGATTTGGGAGTGAGATGTGAACTGAGTTTATGCTAAGGTTAAAGGTCAGGCTGTAGAATCCAATGAAAAATTAGTTTAAGTCGTCCCTGTGTTTCAACAGGCGATGCAAATTTAGAGATTTTGACCATAAAAATGTTCTAACATCTATCCAGAAAACAAATTTCACCAGCTCAAATTTAAAACTTTTTAAGACTTCTCAAAAACCATTATGGGTGGAATTTAAGACCTGTATCTCAACAGAAATACAGCAAATTTATTGCCAGCCAACTGGCAATAAATTTGAACTTACCAATGATAGACACAAAAAACCTTGCTAGTAACCAGGCTATCAAGGGTATAGCTAGCTAGCAAGGCTTTTGTTAGCAGCTCGTTACCGATAGCCTGAAACGTTTTGAGTCACAGAAACTTTTAATTAAAGTTAAACAAGACAAAATTTAAGAGCAATGATTGACATATTAATCATAGGTCATATGTTAAATTAATTTAAGACATTTTAAGGTTGTATTATAGATATATTAATTTAAGGCTTTTCAAGGATGCTCGGACAGCCTGGAACAGCCAAATTGACATTCTAGTCATATTGTTGGTCCTGATTTTACTGCCTGCCTGCACATAAGAAATGAAAGTAAAAACATTGGGGAAATATTGAAGGTTCATTCATCTTTCTGCTTGGTTAAATCAATCACAGTCTGTTTGCTGCTTAATTTTGAATAAAATCTGCCACCTGATCACTAAACAACACAGAATCTCAGCTGTGTGTGTGGCTATCTATATTTTGGTGTGTTAGGTAGTCATAGATACCAACTAAAGCTCAACACAAAGGAAGCTGTATTCTCCAGCAACTGTTGCCCGCCTTGTGATCTCATACGCCGCCGTTTAGCTAATTTAGCCGCAAGAACAGAAAGACTCACAACAAGGCATCTGTTTTATTTCTCTGGGACTTTCATAGAGACTCCATGACCCAGCAGCTTCAGCCCACAACAGACGGTGAGCTAACGTGCTTCTGGCTGCTGTTGTGGAAACCTAGCTAGCGTCAGTAGAGCTGATTTAGGAACAAACCGGCTGTCAAGTGTTTGTGTTGGGAATAGTTGGCAAACAAGAAACCACTAAAGTATAACACTACTTATTTAGAGTGACTGGTCTTTATATAAAAAGATGCAACCCAAAAATAAACAGCAATGTTTAAATTTTTCTCCCATTTTCCTTCTTTTTCTGGAGTCTGTATGCACACTGTAGTTTGGTTTGGAGAAACTTTTTGATTACGTTTAGGAAACGATTTAAAGCTTCCTTCCTGGAACAGGTTAGGATAGGTCAACAACAAAACACTTCATACAGCGGGAAAACCAGCTCAAAAATCCTGGAACTTTGCTGCTTGGGTTGCTAGGTAACAGGCCAGGCTCAACTGAGGTTGCTAGGTAACAACGCATTGTTACTTAACAACCAGCAGGTTTATGGAATGGCTCATTTTCCAGACACCCAAGCCAATAAAACCATTTTTTATTCATTGGAAACTGACATTTAATTCAGCTTCTGGGGAACATAACACAAATCTCAGACGCCGTGTTTGTTTTCTTTGAATCAAGCTTCTTTTGTCGTCTTAATCACTTTTTGTTTGTTGAAATAAAGAGCCTTCTTTGTTTTTTTTCTCCATGTTAATGGGGTAAAAATGTTTTTCTAAATAGAGTGCTTACATCCATCTTTGGATTTTACAGTTATGGTTTGATTAGTGTGAACCGTGAAACTATTTAGAAAAACAAAGCACAGAAACATTTTTTTAAGTAGCTCATTTAAAACAAAAACCTTGGTTTTAGCACATTTTTAGACTGTGAACTTTCAAGATAATCTATAATAGATTAAATGTCTGATGTAAAAATGCAAAGTTTTTACATTTTATTAAAGCTCTGTTCTTGAATGAACAATTTTATCAATTATGATAGTGAAACTACTTGGTTTAGTTTTAAAAATTCCTTTAAGTTTGGCTTAGATGTTAGAAATTATTTTCTCTCCTGCATAAACTATCGTCTTACTTTTTAGGAGTGACTGTAATATTTATCTTCACGTCATGCAGAAAACTCAATTGGACGTCAAAGAGAATTATTTCTGCTTTCTCCAACCTGACTGTGGTCAGCTGTGATTTCTATATTTTTATTCATAACCGCCGTAGCGTTCTGTTCGAATTGGTGATGATGGAATTAAACCGCACCAGAGAAGACAATTACACCACAAAACAAACAAACGGCAGAGATCACTCACTGAAAGGTTGACGTTTTGTTTCTCCAAAGCTGCTGAAAGGGCGTCCATGTCGGCGCCTGAAATATCACTCTCAGGGGCCGGGCAGGGATGCAGCGAGATAACGCAGAAATAAAAGAGGAAGCTGAAAATAGACGACGACTGCTCGGATTTTACTGGGAAAACCAGCAGGGATGAACAGAGACAAAGAATTACCAAAGGTGCTATGCAAATAATCTTACTATAAACGGTACGACCGATTAAAACAGGGCTTTTAAAAATTTTCATTAACTTGTGAAGTCCACATGCATTTTGTGCTGCGTACTTGCTGCTCATTATTTGATTTGCATGTTTTCAGTTTTGGAGAAACACAAACCCAAAGGACCAATTGGATGCATTATCTTCTATCATTTCTATACCAGTATTGAATCTCATCATTTGGACAGATTTTTACCCAAAGCTGGTGACCAAGGTCAGAAAGGTCAGGAAGAGTTGAGAAAAGAAAAGGATAGTTAGGAAGATGAGGAATTATCATAATCAACATTGTAATTCAACAATAAAGGCCAATATAGTAGGGCTGTGCCAAGAAAAGATTAATGTCCTAATTTACTATGATTCAGGATTGATATAAGATGTCTCAAATCAAGTTTAAAAGTTTAAAAGATGAAAAAAATTATTGTCTGTCGACCTCCATTTTGGACGACGCCATTTGTGGCCATGGAAATTATTTCAACCCTGCAAGTCAAGAATGGTAAACAAACAGAAAACAATTGAAAATATTTGAAAATTGTGTGTTTTTTTAATAAGTCAACAATCTGAAGCCCTTTTTATGTTTTGGATCTTTAATAATATAGAGATTTTATAAGAAAATTGTTTATTGCAAACTGGAGTAGATCATCGGGATCCTGTCCTGAAACTATGAACGATCATTTTGAATTTAATCGTTTCTCAGAGAAGGTCCAGTTTTCTTTACACCAAAACTGATTCAAGTTCTTATAAATTGACAATGAAGTTAAATAAATCCACAAACTTCAGTTCAAAACATTTCACAAACTGCTGCATCACTTCTCTGTTTTTGAGTTTTTCTGTTGCTCCCATAATTCCACGTGGGCATGCAATAAAACACAAACACACAAACAAAGGAGCCTTTTTTTCCCCACTGCCTGTTGGAAAAAAAACGGCACACACACACACACAGATGTTGGCTTCGCCTCAAGCTGGGCATCTGTCACTGGTCATCAGAAAGACAGAGAGCATTCCTTCTCCAGCTACACACCCACTGAACCGGACAAAAATACACCAAACCAGCAGTTTTTCAGCTGGATTCATGCTTGGCCTCAGTGCTGCACAGAAACAAACAGGAAAACATATGCAACAGGAGATAAAGGAAAAAAAATTAAAGAACAAGAGCACTTTTGAGAGGGAATTATAAAGAAACACAGAAGGAAACTGTAATTTTTGGATCCCTGAAGAGAAAAATTTCCAATAAATCTCAATGATTTCCACTCTTTTAAAATGACTAAAATTTAGGAATAAATGCCCCAATCCCATTATGTATTCTTCTACTGTTATCCTCAATAAACTGGGCTTGTTTGACAATAGACTTTACTGGATAAAGTTATTGCGATGAACAATAATGATGTTTTGAGACCATTTTCAAGTACTAATGCAAGAACACATTCTCAAAGACCAATAAACTTTAAAACATGGTGAATATTTAACAATGGAGCTGGGAGACATTTTAAATATGCAAAATAAACAAACAAACAGAAACAAGTAAAATTAAAGATGGAGTCTCTGGAAATAAAATTGTCCTTCTAAAAAACACCAGAGTGAAAACTTTTGTTATCCAGTTTACCTGGAATTATTGACTCAAAACAAGATCATATATTTTCATGAAAGTTTATCTATAAGTTAGATTTGTTTTATTTCAAATGACTAGGAAGTTTTCACTAGAAACTGGACATGAAATACTAGGTAAGATTTTGTGTTTTTTGCAGTGTTCTGGCTTCTGCACCAGTTAAATCAACAGGTTCTGCACTTGTTCATGCTGTTTGACTTGCAGCAGAAACAAGAGGAAAAAAACTGCAATAAAACCGAGCTGGCAGCTCTGAAATGTTTAACAAAACCATTTTGTCATGTTTACACATTTATGATCTGGATTATCTTTGTAAAAATGTCCAACACTGTTAAAGTAGGTGCAGTGTCTTCCAGTTTTTCTGCAGGACCTGGACCGCCACAGTGAAAATGTTCACTAATTCATCCCAGTTTCCTTTCTGCTTTCATTGTTATTGAAAAAGAACAATGAGTTCCCAGAGATGGATGAAATTCCTTTGTGGTTTTGAATCCACAGCTTGGCCTTAAATCATTTCAGTCGAGGTAAAATCTTTTTTATTCAAGTCTGCAGCTAAGGAAAGCAGGAAAAGACTACAGCTATTTTGTTAAACATAAAACTCTGATTGGACCCAAGAGTATTTTAGCCTTTTTGTAAATCTTGGATTTTCCTAAATGTTTTCTCAATCCAGCATATCCATAAGTTTTCATTTTGAGATTGAAAACTCAAAATGATACAACAGTTTTACTGTCTTCCATTTAGCCTTGCTGTTGTTTGCTTAAAGTCTTGCTCTCTCTCACCCTCTCGCAGCCTTAATGACTTGCAGAAATATCTCAGGTCATTTGAACTTGTTTTGCCTTCCTTTTGAAACATCTCTCTTATACGGTAAACTTTAAATCTTCTCTCAGTAACGGTATCCACACTGAAGAGGGTTTAAACGCATGACCAGACAGTGGTTAGCTATGGTATGTTCACTGATCGGAAAAATATCTGATTTTTGAGCTTTTAAACAGCAGATTCAAATGAAATAATCACTAAAACCAGTTTGAAACTCATAAAAAATGCATCCAGCTGCTTGTCTGTTTAGAGCTTTTGCTAACTTTGAAAATGTTTAGTGCACTTAGCTTAAATTCATTTTTCCACAAATTCCAAAGTGCCAATTTATTTACCGTTTTGTTAACTTTCGGTTCAATAAGGTTTGGTGTCTGTGCTGAAGCTTTGGTAAATGAATCCTTCAAGTAGTTAGATGTTTATATTCATGCTCTTATTTTGAAGATGAAGATTTCTTTTTCCTCTGCTAGCATTCTATTTCCCCCCCCAATGACTTCATATTAAACAACACACACGGTAGACAACAAGATAAAAACATTATGGAAAAATGAAATTTTGTAGTATTTCAAGGAATAATATAATTTGAATTGAAGTTAGCGTGTTAGCATTAGCTAGTTGGTGTGGCGCTTTAGCATTCGCAAAACTAATGTTTAAATTTAGCGCTTCAGTATCAGCACAGCTAACTTCTTAGCTAGCGTTGCCCAATATTGGATGCTACCTTGTTACAAAAAAAAGAAACGCATTTCTTCTCTAAGAAACTTGGAGTTAGAAATTTCAAGTCCAATCTGGGAGACGCACTGAAAATTCAACAGGTTTGTCTAAAACACCACTGAAAGCTGCTATTTTAAGGCATTTAACTGATTATTTAACTTAAATTTCTGCGCCGGGAGGTTTCATAACATTCCTGTGTGTTTCGGAATTGGATTTTCGCCTCAACAGTCAAACCAGGAATACAAATAGTTTTCTCAGGCCAAAAATGACTTTCTGCTTGAGAAAGTGGAGTAAAGTAAGGAGAGTTAAGTGTTGCTGAACCCTCTGGACATAGTAACCCCCTTTCTTCTGTCCACAGGGAACAACGGCGGCTCTGTCCGTCTCCGGCTGACCATATAGGGTTCCTTTTATCGCAGCAGAGCCGCAAGACTTCAGTGAAACGAACGCAAGCTTCAGAAATTGAGTCCAGATCCTTGACTGACACACACATCCAACGGTTAAAGGCTCATTCTGCGCGTTTTCGGCTCAGCCACGCCCGTTTTTCCATCCGAGGTTCATTGAATGTCAGTTGATCACGGCGACAAAGACTGTGGGCGTGTGTGTGTGTGTGTGGGCGTGTGTGTGTGTGTGGGGGGGGGGGGTGCGTGTTTGAAACAGAAGGAATGTTTGTGTTTGGAGGGAAGAGTCCCAAACACATGACTGCATTCCTGAAGGAACGACGGAGAGAAGAAGTAAAGAAATAAAAAAAGGAGAGAGGAAGAAGAAAGAAGCTAAGGTGACCCTGACAATCGAGGAGTAAAGAGTACTAGTAGCAAAGATTGGAAGAAAAATGAGTGATAAATTTTGAAAGGTTTCATGGAAATGGCGACGGGTGACATAACTTCCTCAATTTTACAAAAAAACGTTTATACGCTCAGTTTTCTGCTAATGTGCAAAAAAAAGGGGAAGATCGAAACACTTTTGCCGAATACGTTCTAACATATCGAACTTTACAACCCACCAGGTCTGAGCCTTGCCAGATCCACTGAACTCTGAAAAATTTCAAATTCCACAACTCTGTGTTTGCTATTTCTACAACATTGTTTATTGACGCCATGCATAGCGCCGACTTCTGATGAAACCACGCTTTGCGTAGCCAGTAGATGGAAATACACCTACTTTGCATTTTCTTTTTTCAGGCATTTTAAAAGTTTGTTCAAAATTCACATGACAGTAGAATGAAAATGTCGCTCAAGTCTCCCACAAAGCACCGCACATCTCCACCAAAACCAAATCAAAAACAGGTCTGGAGTTCAGTTTATTGACTTCCAAAACATTTAATTGCCCAACTTCTCCATCTTTAATCCAGTTTCTCCACTAAAATATTCAACAATTCAGAAAATCGTTGCTGCACTTTTGCAGCCTTTTTGGGAATATTAAAAATGATCTCCTGACCTCTGACCTCTGCTTGGAGGAACATGGGAAGTGGAATCAGTCATGAGACGTTCATGAGCGACTTCCAGGGAACAAAGCATGACTGCAGAAGATTCAGAGCAAAAAACCGACACAAAGACGTTCTGTGTGAGGTACATTTGATCAACCCGATCGTTCAAAACCGTAAATATTCCTGTAGCTGCTGTTAATTATGACTGAAACTAAATAAAACAATGATTATAGGAGGTGAGGAGCTGCTGAGGTCACAGAGAAAAATATGTGCTGCAGGTAATTTCACAGTAAATTTGAGTCAAACTGCAAAGACACACAACGTATTTTTGAAATATTATTTTCTCTTGTAAAGTGTCTGATTGTGCTAAAAAGCACTATATACATTTATATAGCAATTAATTGATTAATTTGAGGGTAGAATTGTGTAGAAATGAAGAAAATTTAATTTAAAAGGCATCTTAAAAATGAAATGGCAGAAAACCTCACTCAAAATATGGAAGATTAGATCATCACATATGATGTTTGGAAGAAAAGTCTCCGTCTGAAGCAATCAGCTTTCCAGTGTTTCAGGAAATGTGGACATTGACATTAGCATCTTTGCTACATGTTTAGCATTAAGATGCTATTTTAGGCTAGCATAGCTTCACTAAGAGGCTAACTCCTTTTAGCACAATAGTCTTTTTCCAGTGACCAATCGGATCATTTTTTGAAGCTAAAATTATCGACCAGTGAGCCAAGAAAAGCAGGTTTTTCATTCATAGTTGTTGTTAGCGGATGTAGCTTGTGCGTCAGATTTACAGGCGTACCAGAAACGCAATACAAAGGTTCCAGTATGCATGTCATGGTAAGAAGTGTCCCAAAAATTACTGCTATGAAAGACAATGTTGCTCTTTTGAGATCACTTTCAAGTAATAATAAAAGGTAATGCCATAATAATTCAATAACACATTTTTTATTCTAACAAACATTTAACACTGGAACTGGCAGACATTTTAAATAGCTAAAAAAAAATAACAACAAAGACACAAATCAAATTAATTATTAAGTCTCTGTAAACTAAATTATCCATCAAAAAAGTCTAGTTTTGACCAAATCAACAGACTAAAAACGTTTATCATCCAGTTTTTAGTAGAAAAAAGATAAATCATACAGAAAGAAAATATTTAACTAGTTTTAATTTCATTTACTGCTTATCGAGACAAACCTTGGTTCCGGTTCAGGACTTTTGCATGTAAAAAAAATAAAAGTAATTGTGCAAAAACTTTTAACATGTTAAGATGTAGAAGAATCTGTAAAAGGTTGGTCTATAAGAGTTTATTGCAGTGGGTTTAATGGAATCATTTAACATTTATTTTAACCAAAACACACTCCATTGATGTGTTTTCATCGAGTCAAAGCCAAATCTATACAAAATATTTATGTAAATAATGCTTTTTACAGAAACAGAGCATCCGATGAGAATTCCTCCAGAGTTCTGGACCGGTTGAATAAAGAAATCACTTTAAGGTCCGAGTGGAGACGAAAGGCCACCAGGAGAAACGTTTGCTGCTTCTCACTCTGCATGTTAATCATTTCCCAGCCACACATCCACAGCTGAATTATTGCACACTTGAAGCTGCGCTCTCATCAAACTCAATTACTCCCCAAACCGCCTCATCATCTCCTCTGCCGCCATCCGTCTTCCTCATTTCCTCCGTTAGCCATTTTCTCACAACATCCTCATGAGTTTTACTTAAAACTAACCTGACTCGAATTCGGCCCAGTAGTTTTTAAACTTTTAGCCTAAAGTCACATTGAAGAGCCTGAAAAAATCTAATTAAAAACCTCAAGTTTGTTCAGAGGATGGAGCCTGAAGATTTATTCCTAAACTCAGATTAAGCTCATCAAATAAAGAACAAACATGCTACAGATTAGCTTGCTCCCAGTAGAGTTCGGTAATCTGCAAACTGGGAAAGCTAAAATACCAACCAGAGTCTCGGGAAAATCAAAGAGCAGCCATGAAGAGAAAAAACTCAGCGGTCGACCTTTATCAGTTTATTACATCATGATGGAAGAAATTTCTCATCAGGATGAAGTCTGGACTTTGACTAGACCACTGACTGTTACTAATTTTAGTCTAGTTTATAGTGAAAATATCTTAGTCCACTTGAAATAAGGCAAAACTAACTTATAAGTAACTTTTCAGAAACATATAGTAGTTTGTTTCATGTCAATTTCTTAATATTCTATCTCCATTTGTAGATTATTTCACTTGTAACAAGATATTTTTCCCATGTGAAATAATCTGCACATGTAACAATTACTTTTTCATCAATGTTAAGAAATTATTTACCTAAAATAAGTTTGTATATCTTGCTGAAAAGTTACTTATAAGTTAGTTTTGTCTCATTTCAAGTGTTTTAAGATATTTTCACTAGAAACTAGATCAAAAATACTGAGATTATGAAACATTGAGATTTTGCAGTTCTGCAGTCCTAACATCAGGGAACCCTTTTTGTTTTTCCTAAAGTAAAACCTAAACTCAGTAATAAAACCCAAAGATTTGTCTAAGACCAGCTCCACCAGTCCCAGAGGAAATCAGACTGGTTTACTGGTTTACTCCAACAGTAATTACCTCAGCAGCTTTTAACGGCCAGCCACTGCTGAACCGTATCGTCCAATCGGACGGCGCCGCCGGTTGTGTAACGGCGGGTTTAATCCGCGCGTTCTTGGAGATCAGCTGTTCAGGCAGGCATCGTCTCTGGGCCCGGTCCAGTCAGCAGCACTAACTGGGTTTCTGGAGCAAGTCTTTGGAAAACACCCGACCCGATCGGCCGGCAGCCAATCCCTCAGCACGCCGCGCTCGTTATGTAACATCCCGTCTCACTCTGCACTTCCTTAGACCCTTTTCCCTCCTCTCACATGTAAACTAGCGACTTTTTGTGATTTACGGGTTTCTGCTGCCTCTTCAGATAATTGTAATTGTGCAAGGAGAGAAGTTGAAAGTAGAGAGGAATTAGGAGGTTTAAGGAGTAGAGGGGGCTGGAAATGTCAACTCTGACCTCTGTTGACCTCAACTGACTCAAGGCGACACACTGAGGAGCAAAAACCAACATGGAGGTGCCAAAACGTTCTCCAGCTAAACAGAAACAAACCTGGAGTTATTATTTTTTCAACTATCTAGAGTCAACTTCAGTTAATACAGCTAGAAACTAGAACTTGACCTGGACTCAGATCTTAACCTTCAGAGCCACATAAATACAGTTACAAAGTCGGCCTTCCTTCACCTGCAGAACACTGATCAACATATTTGTTGCATATTTGCTTGATGATTCTGATGATATTTGACTAAATGTAATGTTTATTTCTTGTTTTATTACTAATTTTATGAGATAAAGCACTTTGAACTGACTTGTTTATTATCAATAACAATACCATCAAACTTTACTTGAGTTTATACGTCAACATTCGGGTGTTTTAAGCTTTCCTTCAGATAAAACGTAAACTTTTCCTTAATTTTCTTCTTCAGTCTGCAGGTTCTCCCAGAAATAAGAGCAGAAACAGAAGGGCTGAACATACGGGCCCCTCCTGCAGCCGGCGGGGATTACTGGACCTGTCTGTATGCGGGCCGCAGGAAACAAAACCCAAGAAAAGACAGAAAACCACCGGAAAACAGAAAACAGATACAGAAAACTGTATCCTGAAGCAAATCTGAGCTCTAAAGCTAAACTATAATCAATAATTTAACCGTCTGACTTTCGATTAGTGGAAATTATAGTGTTGATTTCATTGTTTGGGGGCAAGGGCCTGGCAACAATGGGATCAAACAGAAGGACTGGTGATGACCCAATTCACAAGCCAACCTTCATCCCTGGAGGCTAAATCTGCAGCAGCAGAACAAACGGACACATCCTCAACGATTTAACTCGATTCGTCATGTCTGACGGCAAAACGACGACCAAAAACAGACCCCAATGCAGCTGCCACATTTTACTGCGAGAAAACTAAACCTAAACCAATCATCATCACAATGGCAACAGACGGCTTGGACGCAATATTTGGTGTGATGCATCCACACTCTGAAAATTGATGATGTCTTTGGCGTTCTGCATGTTTCATTTATTCTTTCTTTTTAAAAATGAAAAAATAATGTTTTTTATTTGTCTGTCTACGAGTCAAATTCAAAATAATGAAGAAAAGGTTTCAATTCAAGTCTTGGGTCAAAAATCCAAAATGGACATCTTGGGCATCAGATAAGATGCTGCATTGTCTCTTGTTTCAATCTGGTGGATATTCTGGTTTGAAGTTCCTATTTTGTGTTAAATATTTTTATTTAATTGTCTTTTTTTTGTAGAAATCAGTTTAAACTTTGACATTTGAGGGGTTTTCTTGGTCATTTTTATTGATCTTGATTAACTTGTAAAACCAATAAGAACATTAAACATCCAATGGGGTGAATACTTTTTATAGGCACTGTGCAATTAAGTAGAATTATCTGTTAAATTTGAACTTTTCATAGAATTTTTTTTCCAGAGAAGTAAATAAACCAACTTTTAAGAACATATTTTGTTTTCCAGCAAAATAATGGAAGATTGCTGGGACGAAAAGTACCAGCACAAAACTCAAAAAATCACCATATCAGTGTTTCATATCAGTTGATATCAATAATTATCAATTAGTTTTTTTTGTTTAAAATATCTGAAAATACTTCCAAACTGGTGCTGTGACATTTCCTGTCTTATCCACAATATTTTTAAATAGCAATGAGGCAATGTGCCTTAAACGTTAAACTGCTGCTGTGCAAGTTACTCAACAGGTCGTTGCTAGGCACCCAAAGAATGAGTGAGTTGCTAGGCACCCAAAGAATGAGTGAGTTGCTAGGCAACCAAAGAGTGAGTGAGTTAGTTAATGACATAAATTTAACCCAAAGTTATCACATTTTGTGACATAATTATGACTTTAATAGTTTTTTACTGGGATTTTATGTGACACAGTACCATAAAGTACATGTTTTTAAACAATATCTGAAAAATGTGTCATTTGTTCGCCTTTTATACTGATAACCTGAAAAGAAAAGCTTTACCAACACAAAATTCACCTTGCTTTCTATATACTATCAGCAACATATGGTGGCAAGGCAACAGGAAGCCACCTTTCAGACTTACAGGAGGTGAAGCATGTGTTGATGAACGCCCTGACTTCCATCCAAAAACTCAGAGACCATCTGCTTGGGAAAGTTTCCCAAGGCAGGTCAGAGGACAGGAGAACCGGCCGGTCCGTTCTCCAACCAATCCAACGCGTTAAATATTCAACAAAACCAACTGTAGTCACACATGGTTTGGAAATAAAATGGTTTCTGTGTGAACCAAGACATACATGAAGAGGCACAGAGATTCTTCAATCTGTAAATAATTTGAAGAAAAGGAGACCAGAAGGATGAAAATAGGGAGGGAAAATTGATGAAACCAAGTTGAAAAGGAAGGAAAATCTTTACAGCCAGACAAAAAGACATAAAAGTCTCAAGAGGTTAATAAGGGAAAGGAGGACATCAGAAACAGGAATACTGTCACATTGAGAGAGAATAAAGCTTTAATTGAGATGTAAGGGGAGGTGGATCTGTTTTAAAGGCCAACAGGGAGAGGCGACCTTTCTAAAGGCCAACAATTGGTTTCATCTTCACTATAACAACTGAGCTTCATTATAAAAATCTAATTAAAACACAGCCCACTTCAAAGGATTACAAAATAATCCCTAAAAATGTCCAACAACCCACCAAAAACTGGATTTCTTGGCATAAATACTGACAACAGAGATGGTTTAATTTCAGTTAAAAACAGGAAAAATCTTTTAAATCTGGGAGGAAAAACCAGTGTACAAAATATGGGTGCAGTTCTCCAGATAAAAGCAATACCTCACTTAAAAAATGAATATAAATAATTACTTGTATTCAACTTGACCCTCGATAAAAAGTTAACTTAAACTAAAATAGATTAAAAATTGTTTGACTTGAACTTGTTAAAGAATTGTTACCTGATTTATGCTTCAATTTGTTGAACAAGTTATTAATTTATGAGTCTAAAGCAGCTTTAATTAACAATCTAAAGGTTTGTTGTCTTTAATCCCTTGCAACAATCACAGTTTAGATGCAGTTTGTGCTGGAGGTTTGTCTTCGAACGAGGTTCGCCGCCACCTTGCAGCCCGTCAGTCATTTTAATCCTCTCTTCAGCGTCTGGCAGCTCGACACATCCTGGATTTACACAACGGCTTCCTGATCCTTGCAACGACTCTCCTGCCTGCCGCCTGAAGTTTTACCTTTCATCATGTCCTTCCACTGCTTCACAAATGATCCTCTTCCACCAACAAAATTCCCTTTAAAGATGTGAAAATCAGATTTTGTTCAAGGACTGTGGGAAGTCGGTCGACCTTCTGACCTCTGCAAACAATGCTGGCATTATGAAACGCTGTCAGCAATCTGCAATAAAAGCAGTTTGGCTTCAGGTGTTTCATTACAGCTCTATTCTCAAAATCTGAGCTTTTTGTCCTTTCTCCCCACCCTTAAACCCATCAGCTACCGCACACATATTGAGCTGCACTGCAGCCACAAGGCTCGTTGAAAAGACAAAAAAATTGAAACTGAAAAAACATTTAAAACTGAAAAAAAAAAAACAGTTTTGAAATGGAAAATAACTGGTTTGAAACCAATACTCTACCACACACCTGTGGAGTAAAACTGGTGTCATAAAGTTTGTTCATAAGGAAAACATTTTTAATCTTAAAAAATATTTTCAATCTGAAATAAAAAGATTTGAAAATGAAAAAGTTTTGAAAAAGGAAAAAAATTATTTGAAACTGGAAAAAGATGTTTTGAAAGTGAAAAAAATGTTGAAAACGACTTTTTAGATTCAAGGTTTTTTCAGTTTCAAACTTTTGGCCCTGTTTTGGCGTCAGATGACGGTGGTGTGGTACGGAGCCCTCTAGGGGACATGGGGATTTTTTTTTCTTTTGCGTTACCTCGCAATACTTTTGCGTTACCTCGCAATACTTTTGCGTTACCTCGCAAACCTTTTGCGTTACCTCGCAAAACTTTTGCGTTACCTCGCAAAACTTTTGCGTTACCTCGCAATACTGTACTGGTCAGTTATGCAGCATAATTGAATACTGTAAGCCTTTCCTACGGTGGGCGCCGTACTTTATGCTTTAATATAAGGTTATGTGAGGTATTTCCATGAATTTTAGTATCTTTTTGTGAAATATCTGAAGTTTTATATCTTTCCTTAGGATAGAAAGGCACCACAAACCTACGATATAAACAGAAACCTTCCGTAAGTAGGAAAGAAATAAAAACACATTATAATTTGGACTATTTCTGAGTTATTATCGCGGTTAATAAATCATCTGACAGTTTTGATTGTGTCTCTGTTGTGCTCGTAGTCTGAATGGTTTAAAGAGCTGCTTTCAGTGCCGCTCCATCTTAGCCTTAACAGACATAAACTTGCAGTAATAAATCGATTTTCAATCAGTGTTTTGCACCAAGCAGTTAATAATAATAAACAAGTTTTCACTGAGGCTCTGTAAGAGCCATATGAATGAAATAAGTAATTATTGATATGACAGGAGCAGCGGCTTTGACACTTAGGTGTGTCGACGTGGGAGTGACGTCACCAGGTATGAATGGGAAGGATACTGGCTTTGTGTGTATTAGGAAGCGGTGAGCGGGGCGGTCAGTCCTTGCAAAGTTTGGAGCATAATCATCAAAATGGAATAAATCGATAATTGTGACAGAACAAAGAAAAGGTTTGGAGCTGATTGATAGACAGATGAGATTCCCCGAGTTAACCCAGTGCGGCCCTTTACCATCATTAGTTTGTCGTGTTTTTAATAATAAAAACTTGTTAACAGTAAAAACTGCTTGGTGCAAAACACTGATTGAAAATCGATTTATTACTGCATGTTTATGTCTGTTAAGGCTAAGATGGAGCGGCACTGAAAGCAGCTCTTTAAACCATTCAGACTAGAACACAACAGAGACACAATCAAAACTGTCAGATGATTTATTAACCGCGATAATAACTCAGAAATAGTCCAAATTATAATGTGTTTTTATTTCTTTCCTACTTACGGAAAGTTTCTGTTTATATCGTAGGTTTGTGGTGCCTTTCTATCCTAAGGAAAGATATAAAACTTCAGATATTTCACAAAAAGATACTAAAATTCATGGAAATACCTCACATAACCTTATATTAAAGCATAAAGTATGGCGCCCACCGTAGGCTTACAGTATTAAATTATGCTGCATAACTGACCAGTACAGTATTGCGAGGTAACGCAAAACTTTTGCGAGGTAACGCAAAAGTTTTGCGAGGTAACGCAAAAGTATTGCGAGGTAACGCAAAAGTTTTGCGAGGTAACGCAAAAGTATTGCGAGGTAACGCAAAAGGTTTGCGAGGTAACGCAAAAGTATTGCGAGGTAACGCAAAAGTTTTGCGAGGGAACGCAAAAGAAAAAAAAATCCCCATGTCCCCTAGAGGGCTCCGTAGTGTGGGATCATCACTGACAGCTCACCACTTTTTTTTTTTCTTCTGAACAAACTTTATGGCCCCAATTTAACTCCATACACACCTCACCACCATCTCACCCGTCTTCAAGGCATCTTATTTCCAAAAACAAATACATTTTATGAACCAGTTGAATGTCGCCTGACTCATGTTGGTGGGAATGCAGAAGCTCGGCGCTGGTTTACATGTGTGAGGGAGTTTATAAACTGAGTGTGGGCGCTTCGCGGCATTTTTCTGTGTGTTTGTGAAAAGTTTATGTTTGTCGTCTCACTTCAAACCTCATGTTTACCAAGAGTTACACATCCACCATCAACCTGAAGACCCCACTGTCTCCTGCAGACCTCAGCTTACATTTTCTGCTGCCGACAAGCTAACAGAATGAAGCTAAAATTAATTTCTATTATCAGACTCCTCTGTTACAAAAGTAAAAGTATTATGTAGGACGAGGCGAGTCTTTTCTATAAATATGGAAAATAAAGAAAGACGGGTAGTTTGAAGGTAGTTACTTGTAAAAGTATATGAAAAGTAGACTTTTACTTATTTATTCAAACTGTCCTGAAGAATAATATGAAATAGAAAATCTGTGAAAAAAAAAAATATCAATCTCCTCTGCCTTCTCCCTGTGGTAACAGGAAGCAACCAACCAGAGACAGGAGGCGGGTCTTAGCGCTGTCAATCACCCCCAACAGTTTTAACATGTGTAAAAAAAACTTTTATAAAAAAGTCACATACAGCACCTTTAAGGGTCAGAGTACTCAGAAAATGTGTTTTAGGTGCCTCAAAACTAGCAAACAAACGTTCCTTTTTTGCCGTTTTTGTTAGTTTGTGTCTACATGTTGGAAACAGTCCAGGTGATTATTTGAGTTTGCTGACAGATTAATTTGATCCGTAACTCAGATCATTCATCATGTTTTCTGAAGCAGTTCTGAGCCGTGAAGATGTGCTCTGTTGAGCTCAGCAGATGATTTATTTTCCACCTGAAGATGTTTTGATGAGAACCAGACTCCTGCAGAAATCTGCAGAGGATGACATGTTCCAGTTTTAACTTGGCAGAGTCACTGTCCAGTTTCCATGACGGCAGCCATGGCAACACATGTTAAACGTGAAGCTACGCATGTACAGCTGAACTTTAGATGATGTGAATAATGACTCAAAGACCACTTTTTAAAAATAAGAGAAATATTTTAGTCTCTAGTACTATACATGTAATTGTGTGTAAAAATAATTGCAATGGAAGACTTTTGCACATGAACTAAATCCTGAACTTTACTTTAAAAAGTGCAAATTTGGATAAAAAAAGAGATCAAGTCCTGTTCAACTTTTAAGAACACGTTTTATAAGCTATTATTCATTTAAAAAAACATTTTTTTTAAAGCAACAGCTTGGAGAAAACCAAAGTTCTTGATGTTTTGATATGTTAGCAGGGGCAGATCTAGAAAAATATCTATGGGGTGACAAGAGGGGGGCAAGGATTTATTTATATATAATATCTCATTCTCACGTTTAGCTTGCATAGACATAACGTTCGACTAAATTTACTTGTTGCAAAATATTGTTTTTAACTTGCATTGTTTCAAAATGAGCTTCATGTAGCTCTGAGGATTAATTAATAATATAATTTCTTAGTGTAGTATAGTTAATTATTTGTACGTCTCTCATATTGCTGCTAATTAATATGTATTACTGGATTGGACAGCGCCTATTAGTCGCCATGTGATGCATTAGGTTTTGCGCCACAATAAAGGTGCAATAAAGCTGATAAACATGTGAAGAACAAAACTAGATAAAACCACTTCCATTCTGCTTTTTCTCGCTCTGTCTGTCGGCATCAGCGTACACGCGGCCCCGTTGCCATGGCAACCGACAGACAACAGCTCAACGAGCAGATAGAGCGGAGATTACGTTCAAGCCTCAGGGGAATCAATTCCAAACAACTAACATTTCCCACACAAAGAAGTATGCAAAAACACCAAAACAGAACATTCAGTCCGTTACATTATGTTGTCAGGCTTGACATAGGCTTGATATTGTGATTGTTAATAAATTTTCGCCTGAACACAGCGGCGGTTGATTAGCTGATTTAAAAACCTGCTCTACTGATGACTTGGTGTGTGGGTTGTCCGATTTTAGTGCCAACGGAACCAAAACACACCGAACTGCACAGAACATGTTAAGGTTATCAAAGTCAATAGCAGGCTAGCAACAGTTAGGCTAGCATAGCTGACCCACTGCTCACTTTTTAAATTTTTTCTCTAAATTAAAACTTTTTTCTCACCTGTTAAATCTCAAACCCTTGAACCTTGTTATCCATGGCTATCAAAGGGTTGAATTAACCGCTAAATAGTACGTCCTTTTTTCAGATTCTCTGTGTGATTGCGGTATTTTCCTGACCACCAATATTCCTGACTCAATGGGCAGCAGTGGCGCACGATAAGTCATATAATGTCTAATCCAGTAATATATATCCATATCAATGCTGCTGCCTCGAGCTCTGTCCTTCCAGTTTCTCTCTCACTTCCCGCTACTTAGCAGTAGCTGTCAGGTTACATTGTGTTGCATTCAATGTTGTCGGAAAAGAGATTCATGCGCTTAATGTCCGATTTGCCATAACTATTTATTGAATTCATAGTCGGCAGCTGGGGTGGCAACAGAGGTGGCAAGGCTCTCAGTTGGGGTGGCAACTGCCACCCCATGCCACCCCAGTAGATCCGCCCCTGTATGCTAGTTAACTGCATTTTCACACCTGATAGTCTGGTAGATTTGGTTCGACTGAGCACCGAAACTACAACATTTGTTATATTTTTACTTCATTGTGTCAAATGAACCAAACCCTTTGAAAAACCTGTTCCCCTCCTCACCTGTGGGGGCGCTGCACCAGAAACCACTGGAAGGAAAAGACTCAAAATCCTCAAAGACACTGAGTGCAACTTCCTTATTCATGAAATGAAAACCAAAACAGAGAAGCGTCAGATTTTAGCGGTCATAGTATTTCTATTGTTTTGGGTACGCCATTTCTCATGCTAGTGCTAGGCTAACACGATTGTTTTGACTGTATTTAGCCAGAATGCCCTGCGCTGTAGTTCATGTCCTGCTTTTGGCGCGGTCTACGTTCCGCTTGGCGTTCACATATGCATTTGAACCACACCAGAGTTTACTTCAAACTAAATAAAACCAAGATTTGTAGGCTGGCCAGAGTTCTTGGATCGATTTTTATTCACACCTCCCCAAACGAAACGGACTTCCGATTCAAATGGACTGGAGTTCGATGACAGCGGACTGAACACCACTTTGGTTCTTGTTTCATAAGTTGCCGTCAAACTTAAGCAGTTAACCTTCAGGAAATAGAAATAACACTTTTATAAAAGCTGTTTCTAAAGGATCTTTTCAGTTATATTTAAATATTTATCAGTATTCCAGTTACTGCTGATCCAGCAGAAGTGAAACAATTAAGTCCAGGTCGAGTTTGCTTTCTGTTCATCTTACATTTCACTGATTTGTTCTTCTCTTAATCTTCCACAAAAAGGAAGCACAGATGAGCGGAGAAAGACCTCTAGATCACCATGTTGTGTCTTGGAGATAAAAACGGTAAAACCTAGAAATGTCCCTGAAGCACAGACTTGGAAGCACCAGACAGAAACACAAGCGTAGGAGGGAGATAAAATAAAACCCAAACAGCTCCGAGCCAGCAAACGCACCTCCATTATTCCTCTGAAAACAGCTGGAAAGGAGCCACCAGGACATGGAGGAGAAACCCGTCCAGCCACGTTACGGTTTTAATAATTTCTCAAATCTGAAGCCAAGTGTATATGTGACGAAATTTCAACTAAATTTATATTTTGGTTTAGTTTGTGTTTAGATGCAAAACATTTCTTGTATATTTCCATCCAACTGTTCAGTTCAAGGCAAACAAAGAAAAACTGAAAATTTTAACTAGTTGCGTTTCCATGGACCTTCAAATTATGAAAATAAATTAGCTTAATAAAAACAAGTCAAACTCCTGTTTTTAGAAGTTGAATGAGGCAGTTTTTCAATCATATTTTGCAAAACTGCAATAGAAACGCTTATTCCCCATCACACGAGTCACATGATCATCAACAGGACGTTACTACTGGCAGAAATGACAAACAAGACAAACAGGAAGTGATGGTGGTTTGGCACGTTTAATAATGCAATGCAATAATATATATTCTGTTAGTTAATTTGAATCAAGATAAAACTCTGGATTAGGATTTTGATTTTTTTTTAGTAAAAAAGGCGAAAAATATGAATCATTTTCCATCCGTTTCATTGTTTTGTGCTACTTTGTGTTGATTTTTTAAAATAATATCCCCGCCAAAAACAGCCAAGTTATAATAGAACAAAACGTGGAAAAGTTGATTTTGTGCTAAATTTAACGCTGGGGGATCAGCCTTGGGGTTTTATTTGTCCAACTCCCAGGAGAGGAAATAAAACTCTAACTACATGAGGTCATCTGTTTATCCTTTTGCTGCTGGATTAAAAGATCACTTGGTTTTCCTGCATCAGCGTTAAAAGCAGAGAAGTTTTCGTATGACCTCATGCTGAAAAGTTCATAACCCTCATCATTTTTAAACTAGGCCAGAATTGTGCAAGACATTTCAGAGGCTTACGCTGGTCGAATTCACCGTCGCCTCATAATCTGAGGCAATATTTGCCGTTATGTAGCTCAACACATTTCCTTCTTAACGGCGGAGAAAAGTTAACGGATCGCACAATGAAAGCCAAACGATTTCACTGATGATCAAACGGATGTGGGTGTGTTTCCCTGAGCCATTTTAAACCTGAAAGAAGCAAAAAATGAGGTAATCCCATCCTTTATCCCTGCTGTGAGCGGGACAAAGGGCATCCATAAATCACTCTTCTTCATCACGCTGCCGGTTAGAAGGATGCAGATAATGAAGACGCAGAGCGTAGATGAAGTGGGTCAAAAAGGTTCCCACTCCTCTTCAAAAGGGTCAGAAATGTTTCCCAGCATGCCACTGGAGAGTTTGGACTCTAAGGCACCGACTCTGCGGATCAGCTGCAGTAAAAAATCTGGTTCAATTCCAGGTGAGGATGTTTTTCAATCAAAACAAGCGAGATAATCTCCATTTGAGTGATTGTTTGTGGGGTTCACTTAATCTTCAAAATGATGCTACCCTTTAAAGGTGACCTATTATGCTTCATTTAACAGGTTAGAATGTCTTTATAGGTAATACAAAACTTTCATTGCATTTGTTGCACCAAATTATTCGTAGATAATGAGATTTTAGGCTGTGAAGTTCTACTGACTTATTATAAGGTCTCTGTCTCTTTATATCCAAATAGCGACATGATCATAGCGACATCCCCCACCTCCATGTTTTCACACCCACGTAAAAATGGCTATAAATAGATACACCATTATACAACCATACATCTTTGAAAAGCAGAAGTGGAGCCTCCTGCACAACCAAAAAGAACGAAGCAAAGTGGTTTCTAGATCGTAAGTCAACAGCAAAACACTTGTATTTTCCAGCAGCCATTAAACCAGCTGACCAAATGTACTGGAGCTCAGCTTGGGCTGGGCTTTGCTAGGTAACGGGCCAATCCGGAGGTTTTTGAAACAGCCGATTTCCTGACACTAAAACATAATGCCAAAAAACGGTTTGATAGTTTAGGAAGCAGTAGAAACTCAAATGGAAGTACAAAAACATGCAAAATCTGAATTTTGCACAATAGATCCTCTTCAATATTCCTGCCCTTCTGAACATTCACACATCCTGAAGCTTAACAAGAAAAGCCCGTTCAGGTTTCCAGCATTGAACTTCTCGGGTTCTTTAGGATTCAGACTTGCAGCTCATTCAAGCTCATCTTCTCTGCTCCATTCAGAGGTGGCTCCCCTCTTTGATAATCCAACCCTCCTGGTGGTGGAGCTCCACCAGCAGGGAAATGCAAATCAGCTTGATCCTCAACAACCAAAATCAAAATCCATCAACAACAAAAAATAAATTCAAAAAGACTTTGACCTCAGCTTTTTAAGTTACAAGTTGAACTGAAGCACAACATGAAGAAGGAGCAAACTTCTCTAAAATTGTCAAATATTTCTAAAAATTATGTTTTTAAACTTGAGTTTTGCACCTGGATGGTGCAAATTTACATGATGTCAGTAAATTTGCATCCCTGGTCATCTGCTGCTCTGAGGCCTGCACTTCAAATTCACTCCAATCCTTCTGCTTTACTAACACAACATAGATGGAAACTTTAATTAATTGATTTATTGATTATTGTGACAGTACAGGTGCTAATGTGAAATACTGTACAATCCGTTCCAATTATTTTATTCTTTTACCTCAGTTTGAATCTGTGTGCTTCACTTTACTTTCAACAACGGGGGTTGCTAGGTAACGAAGCACCTTAACAATACAAAAGATTTTTTACCGGCTCATTTTCCAGACACCAAAAAACATTATTGCCAAAAAACCACTCTGTTGAGCAAAATGAGAATTTTGCACCATATTATCCTTTATTGTTATCGAAAAGCCGTCATTTTGAAAAATGCAGCAAACATTTGATAAAGAGTATGAAGAAGTTAGGACTTCTGTAAAAAAGTGCAAACTAACTGGCGGTTTTATGTGTTTTGTCTTTGTGCTGGAGCTCTGCTTGGGTTGCTAGGTAACGGCCTGGGCTCATCTGGGGTTGCCGGGTAACAGCGCAGTGCCTTAACAATCGGAAGGTTTTGAAAAAGCTCGTTTTCCTGACACCAAAAACTTATTGACAAAAAAAAAAGGCTGATCTTTTTAAGCATTTGATCTGTTTCTAGAAGAAGTAGAAACCCAAATCAAAGTACAAAAACATGCAAAAAGTGAATTTTGCATAATAGGTCCCTTTTAAGGTGAAATAAGGCAAACTGTGGAGCAGAGTGTTTGTGATGTGCAGAGGTAATTTTATTTATAAATGGAGAAAACGCCATCTGGAGCTCTGTAAACCTCCAGCCAGCCCTGGCTGCGCTCCAGACTCCCACCAGTCGGCCCCGGGGGTCGGATCCATCACTCTGGGGGACAATCGACGTGGTTTGTATACAGGAGGCTCAAAGCTGTGCGGCTGTTTCTGCTCTGTCAGTTCAGTATGTCCCTGAGCGTCGGGCCAAGATCTGGACTTTTTTGGGCAGAAGCAGCAGCTCCAGTGGAGGTGGATTTTGTTTGTGTTTTTTTTCTGCAGCGTTCCAGTCATGCACTGTGGCCTGATCTGTTTTAGCCTGGAAAGCAGATAGCTATCATGCTAAACTCTGCAGGTAAATCCAGATGTTTCAAGCATAAAGATCAGCTCGTTCCTGCAGATGTTAGAATCATCTTCTAACTAATCCGGCAGGCAGCTTTTCCTGGAAGGCTGTTTGGACCAACAAAAACTTTATCACTCCAGCGTTCCAAGAGACGAACCTGGAGCCAAAACCCTTTAACTAGCCGTGGCGTTGTTAACGTTCGCAGCACAATGCTTTCCTTATCCACCCCCCTGTTTCTCCTAAAGCCAATCCTCTAATCTAAAAAAAAAAGAAGAAAGTGGCTGAAACCGGTTTGGAGAATGCGGTCAAATATGGGGGCAATTCTAGGCAGATTCCTGGGATAAGACAAGTAAGAGAGGTGCTTTTATTCTGCTGGGAAACAGATGGAGTTCATCGCTTTCTGCAGCTCGCCTCCTAATGTTCAGGGCCGGCCCCGACTCCGCTGCGTGTCCATAAACCAGCGAGGCACGAACTTTTACAAGCCATTAGTTTCAAACGATTACGAGAACGCGGCTTTTTCAGAGTCCTGATCGATATCAGCAGCCAGATCCAAAAGTTCAACTCAAGTCTCAACTTTCACATCTGCATGCAAATAAGGAAAATGCAAAAACATTAATCATTAACTTAACATAAATTATTTCATTTCAACAAGTTCCACATAATTGCATTTAGTTAATTAAAAGCAAAAGAAATGTTATACCACTTTACAATAGGGGAGCCTTATGGATGGCTAACATAAATAGCTTATAGATCTGTTAATCTATAAACACTTTATAAATCATTACCAACAGTTTATTATGCATTAATAATTAGGACGGTGAGAAGGAGCCTTATTGTGCTTACGAGGTGGTCTGAAATGTTCAGGATAACAACTCCAGATCGACTATTTTGGTGAACAAATTTGACGATTTGGCAAGAAACCAGTAGATTTTATTTTCTTCTCGTCCCTAATACATAATAAACATGTATTCATGATTTATAAAGAGTTTAGAGATTAATTAATAGAATATTTCCAAACTATTATATGGGCATCTATAATTGGAGCTTTAGTTATGTTTAACTAAGACTCTTCATTACTCAGCAGGTTTTTCTTTCTTCCTGCTTCTAAATTAAACACCCGTTTTAAAGAAAAACTTACTGTGGGTTTTCACTGCCTCTGTCATCACAAAAAGGTGGGAGTCACCATGGCAACCAGTGACTCAGCATTTCCTGACCGAGTCTCTGATTAACGTTACTTGGCAAATTCTTCGTTCTTTCTTTCTGGTTTTGAGTTTGAAAGGAAAGGTTTTAAAGGAAAACTTCATGCCGGTTTTTTTTTTAATATCAGGATTTCTACGTTTATGGATTTTGTTTTGATTTCATTTCTGATTAAGTGAGGTTGACCTTAGGTTTAAGAAACAAAAGTACTTTCAATTAGGAAAAACATTAAAATACCTTTTTTTTGCTATATTTACACCTGGTAGGAAGTCAGAAAAGCATGATAACTTTTCTACGCCAGTCATTAAATACTTTCATATCAAACTAGGGTTTGATAACATGACATTATTGAACATTTATAGCTTAGAAAATATTATAAATCAAAATCAGCCCTTCTCAAAAACAGTGTTTTAAATCATTCTGGACTGTGAAGCTTGACTTCACATCCTCTATGTTGGCTAATTTGGAGCTATTTCACAGTTTCAACATTACTGAACAGTTTGTTTACACAAGGAGAACAGAAAGTGTGACGGAGTTTCACTTCAGCAGATTCCCACAGGCAGAGCAACCAAACTCTGCTGCCTTGAACAAATTTGATTTTATTCTTTGTTTGGAGAAGCTGGAGAGTCTCAGAGTATCATATACAGACAAACAATCAATAGGGCTTCAGCTTTGCAGCTGGAAATGCGACCTAAATCTAATCTTTTTTGTCCTAATATCCATCCTTTTCAAGGCCCAATTCCGATCTTTTACACACAAAAAAATGCACATTTTTTCCAGGTCCATAAGTGGAGCTAAATTGTATCCAATAGTTTTCAAATCATCGTTTCAAAGCGTCTGAACAATCATGCCACCTTTGTCCGACCTTTAAGTCATTGATGCAAGACGATATGGCTGAAAATCTCTGGTTTATTGTCGTCATAATTAAGTCCTATACATAGCTCCCACAAAGTTGGAAGAGATGCGCGCCACTGAACTGCCGTCCTGGTAGGCAAAGCTCAGATGACTAACAAAAAGAAATGAAATTGAAATTCATGTGTAAGAGAAACATGTCAACAAAATTGCTACTGTCAGGATCGAACAGAGACAAAGAATGTGGTTTGTTTACTGTTGTCATAGCAACGGCCATGACAGTTATTTATGGATACCTACCAAGATGGCTGTCAGCTACAAGGTCCCCGTAAGTTTGACGTCACATGAGAACGTATGCATTAATGATGTTTGGGATAGTTAGTTTTACAGTTTTCTCCACTGTTTCGTCAATGAAAGCATCAATAAATACCAATAAATCAGAAAACATGACTAATAATATAGTTACTATGAGCAGTTTAATGATGCAAATCACACTTTTTTATGTGACTGGAGTCCAAAAGAAGAGCATTAAAAATGGGGATGTTGATCAAGAGAAGTATTTGAGTTTGTAAGGCTATAACTGCTGTGACACACCTAAAAAAAGAAGTAATAAATAGTTTCTTATTGTCACGTTTTTCCAGCCGTATCTTCCGGTCCAAAGTGGATGGGAAGTCTTCCACTGTCCCGCTCCTTTAAAGTGAATCCAATAAAGCTGAACTGTTTAAACGGATTAAGTGCCGACTCAGGCTGCAGGCAAAAAGCCGACCTGGACGGAGTTCAGCAGCCGCAATCATCCAGGATCACTAGCCAAGAAAAAACTCCAGGAAGGACGACTGATCAAGAGAAATAAAGACCTTAGGGATTGACTGGAAAGTTTTGCACAACCGAAACGTTGACATTGAGACACAGCCAGTGCTAATCAACCACAGAGAAGAGGTGAGTGGGAGCATAGAGGTCAGGAGGTCACACACTGTAAACCTGGACAGATCCGAGAACACATCCTTATGCGTTCCCCCCAGTCGATTTTAGTTGTTTTCGTAGTGGCAACCGCAAAATAAGGCGTTGCTGCTTTGGAAAAATGCAACCAGAGGCAGGAAAATGGCAACATGTGAGCTGAAAGCGGCAGACTGAGCCGCTTCATGATGCAATCTGACAGAAACGCAGTGAAAAACTCTCTCTCTCTCTCCGCTCCCCGTCCTCCCGGCTGCTCCAGCAATGACATCACCTCCCTGACAGGCAACACGGCGGGGCAACGGTTGCAGGGCAGCAGGCGGCCGTTGGGAGAAATTTTCCAACAGCAGTGAGGAAACCTCAAGCTGCCACAAAGGCAGTTCCCAGAATTTAATTTAACAATATCCCACAAGACAGGGTAAAAACAAGGGACGTTTTTCCAAATAAACACAACTTCTAGCCCTCGCTAACGGTCAACAACAGTTGTTGAATAAAAACAAACAGTAGGATTATGAATCAGTGAGTTATTGGTGGATTTATTGCCCAGAACTCCACTTCAGAAGAGCTTTGTTAAAAAACAAACAAAAAAAACAACATTTTATTGAGATGAGAAGGGAGATTTCACAGCTGGATTACAAACCAGGCTAGAGCCTGAAAAACGTAACACAATATAAGCATTTTAAATCAGTTCAAATCAATAATGATCTATTAGATTTTTGTTTTCAACATCTGAAATTTTTCCAAACTGGTTGCATGGCCTTTCTCCTGCTAAATGTGTTAGCTCCTGCTAAATGTGTTAGCTCCTGCTAAATGTGTTAGCTCCTGCTAAATGTGTTAGCTCCTGCTAAATGTGTTGGCTCCTGTTAATACGTTTAGCTATAGCTAATGGTGTTAGCTCTTGTTCATGTTGTCATCTCAAGCTAGCACAATAAACAGTAGCTCAAAAGTCTGTCTTTTTTTGTTTCAACAGCTCATTAAAACTTTGTGTCAATCCTGACATTTTGTGGACTGAAGCTACCCGCATCATCGACCCAGAATGCATTGCACAGGTGAATAAATTGGTGAAAAATATAGTAAAGATGTTACATTTTTTGAGTAATTATGAGTTTTTACATATCTCAAACAACAACTTTTGGGCTAAAAGAAAGATTACAAGATGTTCATGTTCAACTAGTCGTGGATCCTTTAAACCTGCATCTGAAAGGACCCAAAAGACGTCTGACAGCATCATATCTGAAGAAAAGCAAACATATCAGCCCTAACTAAACATGTCCAACACCAACTGGTAGGCATGGTGATTTATTAGCAAATTAAGACCTTTCTGCATGTGAAGCTGTTGAAATGTTGAGTAGCTAAAATGGCAGACAGGTAAAGTAAACTGCGTTTTTCTTCAGGTTAAAGTACTAATTGGTGAATCTGCCACTGATTCCCCTTTCCCTTCACATCCGGGCCATTTCCTGAGGAGACGTCAACCTGTCTTCGGCCTGAAACGAACGTCTGCTCGGCCCGCTGACATTTCCAGCCCTCAGATTTGTTGCGCCGGCAGGCTGACAGCGCGGGCCGATAAATATTAATGCTAGAAGCCACCCGGAGACGGCTGACAGCCGATGACGAACGTGGACAACAACAACAAAAGGAGGAGGGATGCTAGCTCATGCTAGCTTTAAATTTAGCTTTGTTAGTCTGTTTTGCTCCTGCTGTTCATATTAGAAGAAGAAAAAACTCCCTAAAGTTCCTGAGCGTTTTTCCGGTCCATCCAAATAAAGCTGGTTTCAGTGGGAAACCCTGGAGCAGATAACCTGGAGGGGAAAACTGCCAATGAGTCGTCAAAAAAAAAAAAAAAGAGGGAGCAAATATGAATTTATGGTCTCCAAACGAGCTTCTCCCTCTGTCAGGGTGGAGGAGAGGAAATTACATCACTATGGCAACGGTGGGCCTACAGGTGAGGCGGTGTGATTCAAGAGGAGACGCTTCAGCTGTAAAACTGACAACAAAAACAATGCTGGGAAAATCTGAAAGTTTCACCTTCAAAGTAAAAACAACAGATTGTTTTATTGATTTCAGTTAATTTATCTTTAAACTCCCAATACAGTAAAATCCTTTTGGATTTGTAGAGATGAACTGATCAGGTATTAATATTTGTATCGGTCGCAATACTGAAGAAAAAATATATAAGTAAATAAATATAAATAAATATATAAAACATACACAGATTAGGTATTTATGACACCAAGGGCAGATCTAGTCAATCTAAATCTACACTGCAAAAAACACAAAATCTTACTAAATGTTTTTGGTATAGTTTCTAGTGCAGATTTCTCAGTACACTTGAAATAAGACAAAACTAAGTAGTAACTTTTCAGCAAAAGTTGGTAAGACAGCATACAAGTTTTTGATTCTCTTTGAACGAGTGTTTGTAGCTGTTTATCTTTACATATTTGAGAAAAGTACTCAACCTATTGTTTTGTCAGTTTATTATTCACTTTCCACTGACTAAACAAATTAAAAGTTGTTTTTAAATGCTTGCCCAACCCTGTGAAGCTACTGGTGAGTTTATGTTGCTGAATTTGTCATTCAGAAACATTTTAAGTCAATTCAGCTCTGTTTTTCTGCATGGGATCGGTATTGGCCGATATTACATCTCAGATTTCAGTAGCAAAAAACAGTGGATCAATTAATGGATTAAATTATGAGTTTTTCCAATTTCAAAGAAACCCTAAATAAATGCTTCCATATTTTTGATATTTTCCTGCTTTAACCCACCTGACTCAACCTGTTAATTAGCAATTTACTAAAATCAGGCGTGCCTCAAGGTCGAGTGTTTGAAACCTTGTATGAAGTGGCTCCATTGACAGTAATTTGATAGTTTTGTCAACACATGACGGCGCGTACACACCCACAGACACATGCACCTGTCCCTGCAGACAGCAGAGTGGGCACACGCCCATAGCAGGACAACTGTTTTTAATTTTATTGAAAGGTTTAAGAGAATAATCCATAAAAATCATGTATCGATTGAAAATATCAATGTTTTTGGAGTTGATTGCTTTAGCTGAAGCTGATGGTTATGTTGGAGACCAATGGCAACTTTACTGGAAGGTAAAACAATTTAAAGCATATATTAGAGAATAACAGTCTGCTGCGGTTTCCAGGTTTAACCAAGCATTGTTAAAAAGTTACATTTTTTGTAAATAATCTGACCATGTTTGGTGTTTAACGCTAGCAGTGGAGTCAAATCTACACAGACTGACAATCAGAAACATCAGTCATCAGTTCTGCTTTCTGTTTATGAGTCACAGACGGCCGTAAAAATCCTTATTCACATTCACAGATAAGGTGAACGCTTTTATTCCTTCTGAGCAATAAAGCTACCACCCAAAGGTCAGGCTGCACCCAAATCCCACTGATCAATAAAAAAAGCAGCAGACACCTTAAGCCTGTCCCAATAAACAATAAGCCAATTAATCGTGTGATAAATCAATAATTACCATTTGCATGATTTATCATGTTTCTCTTTCTACCACAAACTGGATGATAAAATTCTTCAGTTTGGTCTCAACTAGAACTTCTTCAACTCCAAGGAAGGTAAAGACAAAAAAATAACAAAATTATCAGAGTTTCTTCTGATTAAATGACTTTTTTCTCATAATTTTAAGACATTCTTTCGATAAAATTGCATCTTTATTCTGTTAATATTACGACTCTATGCTTATAAACTAACAAAACTTCCTGTAGCCCGGCGTTGA
This sequence comes from Xiphophorus maculatus, assembly GCF_002775205.1. NCBI lineage: Eukaryota > Metazoa > Chordata > Actinopteri > Cyprinodontiformes > Poeciliidae > Xiphophorus > Xiphophorus maculatus. The sequence goes on from NC_036448.1 coordinate 27,504,224, forward strand.
TTCTCTGTCATACAACTCAGAAAAGGGATGATTGAAAAATAAGCCACTTTTTGAAAGTTTGTCATTTCTTTTCTTAGAAATAAATGTCAAAAAGAAAGAAATTAAATTTCAAACTTTACAAAACATTATATTTTAGTCTAACTTCTAACTAGTTAGAAATGTACCTTCCTCAGCTGATTTTGTGGAAGTTGATTCAATTAAAACGTCTTTTTTCCTCAGTTTTCTGCTAAAATTGCTAATTCTGCTAATATTATGACTTTTTTCTCATAATTACTCCATCACACAACTCACAGATGGGATGATTTAAATAGACGCCATTTTTGAAAATATTTGCTCTCAAATATTCTTTTTTTCAAAAGTAAGTGAGAACAAAATAGATTAAAATTGGATCTGATATTATTTTTAAGCCCCATCGCTCTCTGCAGCTCCTCCAGAGTCACCAGGGTATAATGCCTTGCTCAAGGGCGTCTTCTATCTCTTTGAGGCAGTGCAGGAATCCTGCGACAAGGGGCTACAGAGGGGGGTTGCAAAATTGGGTCAAAGCTTTGGATTCGTCAGCTAAGCATGTAAATAATGCAATGGGGCATCTGACCCCATTTCTCTTGTTTACATAAAGAGAAATTTCACATGAAAGTGTGTCACCTGTTTTTTTTTTTAAACTCCTCTGCATTTCAGCTGTTTAAAAAAAAGAAAAACACACACACACTTCCTCTTCCTCTGGTTTTCTCCTTACAAGGCTGAGTCCCTGCAGGAGGGAAAACAGCTGAAATATGACACTGACGCACAGAGAGAGGCTGCAGCAGAGCGACATATCAATCTGGGAAAAAATAAAAGAAACAAGCAGGGAGGAGGGAAAGCTAATGAGAAAATCAATACCAAGACTGCATCTCTGCATCTCGAAAATCAACCCCAGTCTGCAAACTGGATAATAACAAACAGATTCCTCCTTTAGGAAAACCACCTGGCTGCAGGGTGTGTGTGACTAATCATTTCTTTGCTTCTGTTTTTCCCCTTCAAATCCAAATTTTAGGTGTGGAAACTTCTTTTCTGGATGTTTTACATCAATGATGTTCAAAGTGAGGCGCAGGGGCCATTTGAGGACCCCTACAATGATTTTCTGCAGCCATCCTGGACCACAATTCAAGAATAAATCAAATAAACCATGACAAAATGGCAACTTTTAAATTAATATCTACTCACTACAATGTTCCAAGCATTGTTCCTCTACATCAATATGCAATTTGACATTCTGTAAATAAATTAACACCAATTTAGAAAAAAACAACAACAACTCATTTTTCAATTTAAAAAAGTTTTGGAAATTAGTGCATTTTGCTAAAAATACTTTTTTTAGCATCACATGAGTCACATGATCAACAACCAGGATGTTGTCACTGGCAGAAACTACAAAGAAGAAAAGGACAGGAAGTAGTTTGGAGGAAGATTGTTTTTAAATGATTTATCACATCAACAAGCTTATTCACATGTGACTTTAATTGCATTTCTTATTTAATGGAAACACCACGTTTGCTAAATTGTGGGGGTTTTTTTACATTATTGACAAAGTTTTGCATACATTTGTAATGGAAATGGAGCTACTGACCCAAATCTGCTTTTAATTGCTGAAATAAAACTTGGCTAAATGCTATGGGGTCCCGTTTGTAAAGTTACACAGTAAAAACTTAACAGTAATATTTTTGGTTTATTTAGCCAGAGACAAAAAAATGCAAATGTTAATTTTTCAAAGTCATATTCTTACAAAGTTTTGTAAACATTCATAAATGTCAGAGTTCCCAGCAAAATATCTAATTCACAAGCGAAATGTTTAATTTACAAACAATATACTTAGTCAAGCTAAACGAGTATGTAGTTAGCTTTCTAACTAACTTACTAGGTAGCTAAACAAGCTAAATTTTTAGCTTCCTAACTAAAATATTTAAGTCTGAGCTAAATATTTAGCTTTAGTTAAGAAGGTAACAAAGCTAGCTAGCTAACTATTTAGCTTGGTTAGGGAGTTAAATACTTACATTTGTAGCCAAAATGTTTAAGTCTAAGCTAAATATTTAACTTTCAAAATAAATATTAGGTTAACAAACTAAATATGTAGTTTCAAGCATTTAATTGCCAGCCGAAACATTAACAATAAATATTGACAACTGAATATTTAGGTCCAAGCTAAATATTTAGCCAATACGCAAATTAGCTTGTCAATAAGCGGAAGTGGAATATCAAAAGTTAAAACGCATTTATTGTTGAGGTTGTTTGTTTTAGTTTTGCTTTGTTTTTGAAGTTGCAACATTTTTGGTGATTTTTTAAAATGATTTAAACAAAGTTTGTCCACTCCTGTTTTAGATCACATTCAGCTGATTATTTCTCCAAAACATGCAGAAAGCGTGAATTAAAAAGTTGGGGGTTTAATTCATATTCCAAAAACATTCATTAATCACTGATTTCAAGCCACAATAAATATTATTTTTTGCAAACAAATGCAGCCAAACAGCTTCGCCAGCACATCCTCTGCATCCCTCCATCAATCAGCGCCATGTGTGAATTCATTAAGCCGGACTTGAACTTCTGACTTTTCCAACCCGCAACAGAAAAAACACCTCGCAGCTGACATCCCATCAAAACAGCAGAACCAGAACCAGAACCGAGCTCAGCGGGGGGAAATCCCCCTACTCACCCTCCGATAACTCCAGCTCCAGCTCGGCCAGTTTGGCCCGAACCTCTGCAGGAAGCGGCACCGGGTCCCGGTCCGCCATTCCTCCGACACAAGCCGACTTTAAGCTCTGTTTTCCGGCTCTTTACTCCTTGTTTTGTCCCTCCAGGATTTTTTTTCCTCCGAATAACTCCCCGGGAAAAAAAGAAGCACAAATCCAAAGTCGGTCCGAGTCCGCGTTAAGCGTGTGGCTCCGTGAGAGGCAGCGGAGACTCCGCAAAACAAGCGCCAAGCTAGCGCAAGGCAGGAGAGACTTCCGGTGAGATTGCTTTCAAAATAAGAGCGGTAGCAGTCAGACACCTGTAGCTCTTCTGATAAATCCCGAATTTCATTTATTAAGTTTACACAAGGACAAGAGTGTGATTGCTAAGTTTAATTCATATCATTACATCATTAACTTTATTTTTTGTGTGTGGATAAAACATTACAAACATCATTAAAACTTTTTTTAAAATTGTTAAATTAACCTTTTAGTCAACTATTAGCAAATGGAAAAATGTTTTGCAAAATAAGTTAAAATAATATTAATAAATATATTAATAATAATGAATGAAATTTGTTTTACATATTGATGTTTTTATTGCTAACAAATTCTTTATTTTTGTAATGTTCTTCCTTATCCGATGATATAAAAGACAAAATGATGAAACAACAACAACAATAATAATAATAATAATAATAATAATAATAATAATAATAATAATAATAATAATAATAATAAATAAATAAATAAAATAAATCCGCTTCTTGTGCTTTTAATTTGAGATTGAAATTAGATTGCATTTCCTGTTTAGTTTCTTGTAAATTATTCCTAACTTTGTGTTACTTGCAGGTATAATTTAGAGGACTAGGGACTATGAACAGAATTATTAGATGTTGTATCTTTGTTTTCCCAGTTTAAGGGGAGAATATGTTTAGTGTGTTTGTGTTTCCAAGAAAAATGATGTGGAAAAAAATACACCCGATAAATGTAGCGAAAAATGAGCCAGCAGGGGGCGCCAGATGTCAACTTTTCTTTATTCACAGTTTCAAACTGTTTAAAGTTTTCATCAACAAATATACAGAACCTATAACTATTATTATTCATAAAATAATGGCCACACTACCTATCACATCAAACACCACCTGAACTGTGTGTCTGTAGATCATTAAAGAGAATAAAGAACATGGATACATGGAACAAATGAACATTTCTGACTATTTACTTCTAATTGACTAATTCTACCACGTTTATTTATTAATCATATACTAGAAATCTGTATGTTAGGTATTCCCAAAATACCTAAAAAATAAAATGGGCTGGTGTTTATGAATAAACAGAAAAGCTAAAAACAGAAACAAACTTCAGACAGTGTGGTTGTTGAAGAGAAAATAAACATGTTACCATTTAAAGTGGGAACCATGAAAGATGTAACCATTTGACCTGGTTCTGCAAAAATGCTAAGCTAAGATAAGCTAATTTAAAAGTCATTTATTCAATTAATTAGCATTAATTTTACTACTGCTTTGATAAAGAAAATCTTCAAACTAACAATAAATTGGACAAAACTGTTGTGTAAACACTGTTTTTGGTGCTATAACCAAAACTTAATATGTACAGTTGAAAGTATGTTTGCATATATTTACCATCGACTTTTCCTATCATAATAGATATAATTTATCAAATCACATAACCTATAATTTACATCCTGTCATCCATGCACTGTTTTGCTGTTTATTCTTGAACTGATATAGGGTTGATTTGATCATTTAAAACCGGAAGAAAGTAAATCTGTCCTGAGACGTTGCTGCCATCTGGTGGCGACTCCAGGTATTTCACACCAAACCGATACATTTTTTTAGACAAGCCATAGAAAATAAAGACTTAGTGCTGTAAAGTGACGTTTTTCTAATTCAAATACAGTGCATTTTAATTTATTTTCCTTTTTTTTTTTTACATTATTCTCATTAAATTAATAAATTGTCACGTGAACTAAAAATTCCCAAATTTTGAGAGAATTGGGAACAGGGGGAGATGTACAATAATCTGAGTTCAGAGTGAATATTTTTGTATTTTTATTCTACTTGACATGATTTAAAAGATAAGATCTTCTCATTTTGTTACAAATTGATATTGCTCAGAATTTTCTATTTTTCTATCTAAATACATTTGAAAACTGGATGCTTTCATTTAAATTAGATAGATAATAGATAGATAAATAGATTGATAAATCTTTATTGTCACTGTCACAAGAACAACAAAATTTTAAAGGTGCCAGTCAGTGCATATGCTTAAAAACAAAAAATAACTGTCTCACAATTCACACACAATGTAAGAATTAACAAATAACTGGAATAAATAAATAAATAAATAAATAAGAACAGCCACATTCTCACATACATCATTTATGATGATTAATGGTTGTTTTTGATTGCATTTAGTTTTGTTATTGCTGTCGGGTAGAAACTGTCTCTGAGACGGTTGGTTCTGGTTCTGGTTGCTCTGTATCTTCTGCCTGAAGGCAGCAGTGTGAACAGAGAAGGTCCGGGGTGAGAAGTGTCCTTTGTGATGTGTTGTGTTTTTCTTAGACAGCGGTCGCTGTGCAGGTCCTCCAGTGAGGGGAGAGGGCAGCCAATGATTTTTTGGGCTGTATTCACAACCCTATGGAGAGCTTTCCTTTGAGCCGCAGTGCTGCTGTTATACCAGACGCAGATACAGTAGGTCAGTATGCTCTCTATGGAGCACTTGTAGAAGGACACCAGCAGCTTCTCCTTGATGCTGTTCCTCCTGAGAACCCTCAGGAAGTTCAGTCTTTGCTGGGCCTTTTTTATCAGCTCCAAGGTGTTCATGTTCCATGTGAGGCCCTGCTCAATGTGGACCCCCAGGAAACGGAAATCAGTTACCCTCTCCACACATTTCCCCCCAATGGTTAGTGGTGTAATGTCCGTTTTATTCCTCCTGTAATCTATTATGAGTTCTTTTGTCTTTGAGTTGTTGAGGAGCAGATTGTTCTCCCTGCACCACTGCAACAGCCGCTCCACCTCACCCCTGTAGGCGGACTCGTCGCCTCCTGAGATGAGCCCCACCACTGTGGTGTCATCAGCAAACTTGATGATGGTGTTGATGTGGTGGGCAGAGGTGCAGTCGTATGTGTACAGACAATAGAGCAGGGGGCTCAGCACACAGCCCTGTGGAGAGCCAGTACTAAGGCTGAGGGCAGTGGATGTATGTTTTCCCACCCTAACTCTCTGCTGTCGGTTGGTCAGGAAGCTCAGAATCCACATGCAGGTGGAGTGAGGGAGGCCCAGGTCCCCCAATTTGTCCACCAGTCTGTGAGGGAGGATGGTATTAAAAGCAGAGCTGTAGTCTACAAAGAGCATCCGCACATAGCTGCCCTGCTGCTCCAGATGTGACAGAGCAGCATGGAGGGCCGTGATCACAGCGTCCTCTGTGGATCTGTTGGCTCTGTAGGCGAACTGGTGGTGGTCAAAGCCAGGAGGGAGAAGTGCTGTGATGTGACCCCGGACCAGTTTTTCAAAACACTTCATCACCACAGGGGTTAGTGCCACTGGCCGGTAGTCATTGAGGCAGGAGATGTGAGGTTTCTTGGGTATGGGGACTATGGTGGAAGATTTCAGGCAGGATGGGACTGTAGACAGGGCTAGGGACTGGTTGAAGATCCTGGTGAAGACTCCAGCCAGCTGATCGGCGCAGTCTTTCAGGACACGTCCAGGGACGCCATCAGGTCCAGCAGCCTTCCTTGGGTTGACGGCCCGCAGTGTGCGCCTCACCTCGTGCTCCTCTACAACGAGGGGTGTGGTGTTGTGGGTTGCTTGGTGTAGTGTGGCTGCCTCTGTTGGCTTCACCTCAAAGCAGGCAAAGAAGAGGTTCAGCTCCTCTGCCAGCGTGGCGTCGCCTTCCGCAGCTGCGAGGTTGGTCCTGTAGTTGGTGAGATGCTGGATTCCCTGCCACACCTGCCTGCTGTTGTTGCTGTCAAAATTAGGCAAACCTCACATCTTTCAAACAAAAACTATGAAACTATATTGATTGATTGACATTTAGCTCAAAGCATATTTGTGTTAGAATGGCCTACTCAAAGTCCAGACTTGAAAATTAATCCTGCATTCAATCTCAATAAATTTTTTAAAGAACGGAAGAAAATTTCAGAGATTTACTCCAAGATAATTCATCCAATGGGGTTGAATAGAGGTGCAAGCCACACTTTTCAGCTTTTTATTCATAAAAAATTGAAAATTGTGATTTTTCTCCTTGCACCTTACTATTTGTTATGCGACTTCTTATTTCCAGAGCAAATCTGATTTTTTCAAAATGTTTTTAAAAGTAATATCAAGAAAACCGGTTCTACAGAAAAGACGACGACGACATTGGCTCTTCAACAGTGCCTAAATCTTTATTTTTCAGTAAGCTACATTTTTTCTCCAAATTAGACAGTTTTACATCATGACACAAGAGTAACTTAAATTATCTAGAGCCGACATGTACGCTTGATTCCAGTCTCAATGGAAGAAAAAAAACAAAACAAACCCCAGAAAATAAAAACAAAAAGAAAGAAGCCCTCTTTGCTGCGACCTTTGACCCACTGGGGTAAAAGTCCCGAGCCCCCGATTGTCCACAGCTGTTAGCTCAGGAAGAGTTAATGAGTTAGACCACAGTGAGCCGATTAAGCAGTCCGATGTCGCGTTCTCTTTGTCGCGTCTTTGATAAAGTCAGATATGCAACCAGAGAGCGAGAGAGAAACCCAAACGAAGAATGGCACCGTGAGAACAGAGATGAGAAGATCGATATGAAGCTTTTTTTTTTCTTCCAGGTCCAGAGGTTGGTTTTTTTCCTCATCAGTCTGGATTCCTCTGGTTTTGTTCTCCGAAACATGCAACCAGACACTCCTCGGCTCGTCAACATAATCATCGTGAGACGTTTTCAGCTCAGTCAGGAAATGAACAGCAGGCCTGTGTGATGGCATCGGTGAAGAAAAAAAAAACAAAACAAACTAATCAGTGATTCCAGTTGAGCCTTGAAGCCTGAAAATTTTATCTTTTTGTACATTTATCAGGAGAACGAGAAAGAAGGGGAAAAACTCCAGAAAACGCACAAAAAGTTGGATATTTTTTTGTGTCGCACAAAAGTTTTTATCCTTCAGCAAATCAAAACCCAAGAACTTCTGAATCGACTCTGTAGAGCCACCTGCTGTACAAACAGATGGTGAAAAAAAAAAAATTAAACAAACATAATTTGATTTGGGGATCAAGCACCACTCTTTAAAAGCCAAGAGTTGGGTTTCTCTTTCACCAGATTCAAATTTTCTGTTTTTCCTGTAACGTTCCCGACGGTTTCTGGAAAAATTTCAGGATTGGAAAATATGAAAAAAAAGACTTCCATCAGATCCAGATGAATCAACTGTGCTAATGCTTTAATTTATTCATCAATCAGCAAAAACTGATCTTATTAATGTTTTAAACAATAAAATGATTATCCATCTTTTTCATGAAGTTTCCAAAAAAATGTTTTGTCTTATTTCCAAGCAAATTGTATATTTTAGATCATTTCTGCACCTAAAACTCATTCTTTAATGATGGCAAACTTACCAATACATAGAAAAGCAGTTTGTTGTTTTAGTGTTCAGATGCCATAATACTCTTTTCTTCTAAATTAAATCTAATTATATTGGATTAGACAGATTCTGCAATAGTGGCTCCAGTTGATGTCCAAAAAATAAATATGTAGTGCTTTTTTTGGTTGGGAGATTTTTTTTGTGAATGCGGTGAAAGAGAAGCCGGCTTGAGAGGAGGAAGAGGAAGGATGAAGGTGACAACAAAGATGGAATGCCAGACGACAAAAACCCAACGAAAAACAAAACATTTCAGCAGAAATCAAACTCTGCAAACTAATTATTTTTTAAAAAAGAATTATTTTCCAAAAGCACAACACTTTTGTTTGTTTTGTGTGTTTTTTTTATATCCTACATCCAGCGACATTATAGTTAACAAGGATCAATATATTTTTTATAATCATTTTAAGGTACCTCTTATAGTTTTCTGAGTATTTACAACTGTACAAGCAAAGCACATACTTCAAAGTGCACATTTTAATACAGTTTGGACTAGTTGCATTTTTACAAGGTTTAGAACGATTCCCCCCCCAAAAAGAAACCAAACAAACAGAAACAACCTGGAACTAAAGTAAGAACAAAAACATTTGTCTTTCGTACAATTTTTTACAGAAATCAGTGAAAAGAAAAGTAAACGCTGCCAGATTTTCTGTCTAAAGTAAGACTAAATATTTTCCACGGCGTCGCTTCGTTAAGCTCGTTAACATCCGGGGGGGATTTTTTTTTCCTCTTGAGAAGAAATAAAAACTCGATGCTCATCTTGTATAAAAGTTAAGGCAAAGTTATTTTTCAAGTTTAAATAAAATTCAAGTTTTTCAAACACTGGATGGATTTTTTTTTTTTTTACGTTTTATGTGTACAGAGACTTCGACATGGATTCTCATTCCCCAAATCTTCTCACTTAAAAAGAAAAGAAAACAGCTCTGCTTTATAAATAACTGGATATGGAAACTTTTTCATCATTTTCCACCAATAAGGGAAAAAATAAATCAATCCATCCGAGTGCATCTCAGTCCTTCAAAACAAAAACAGAAGAAATAAAGTAGGTATCCAAATGAAAAGCAGCATAAAAACTAATGAAAAAGAAGGTTTTCCCTTTTCCAAATGGGCTCCGGTTTTCCTTTAGTGGGATTTTGTGTTGGAGGAAGACTTGATCGAGACGTGGTTCTTATTTCTGGACGGGGCCACAAAGACAAAAATATTTATTTTCTCATGAAAATTTAAATATTTTAAAGATTTTGCCAGAGTGGCTGCTACAGTAAACAAATCTAATGAAAATCACAAAAATTCCCTCTCTGTGCTTAAATTCCGGTTCCTTTTTGCAGAAAACCGGAGAGAAGAGGCCAGGAAAAAAATCTAACTCTGTGTGCTTAAGTTGATATCTAAGGAAGAGTCTTTCCATCCTAAGCGAATCTAAACCAGGAGAAACCGACCCGACCTGCTTCTGCCTCTTCAACATGCAAGCAAACACAAATCTCTTCCGCTTCCCTGAAAATATTCCAGGTTCATTCCAGCTTTTCGCACTTTCTGGATTCACCATCTGCTAACCAGCGCTTCACGAGCAACAACCGCCTCAACGGGAAAAACAAATCATCCTTAAGAAGCCGTCCAGAAAATTATCAAGACCCAATTCCCTCTTGCTTCTCTTGTGTTAATTAAAGATCTGTAAATGTAAACTGAGAAAAATCGCAGAGACTGACTCCAGGAATCTAGCACCATCTTTCAAATATTCCGATTAATTGCAGACACCTGGATGGTAGCTAGTGTTACAGTTTTCCCAGGTGGTTTCCCAACAACTCGGATCAAAACTAATGGATTTTCGACAGATTTCTTCCAGTTTTTTCCGGCAGAAAAGTTTGAATCAGAGACAATTTGCCGCCGTTACAGGCCGGGCAAAATACATAAAAAAGGGTGACACCTAGTGGCAGAAAACTGTAACTGCTCATGGAAAAATAATGAAAGTTAGTGTAAATAAGTCGGGAAATTTATCGATGATGAAATCCCACAACGAAGTCCGTTTGGGCCGTGCCGCCATAATGGCAGGCTGCTGCAGAGAAGCGAGGGAAAATAAATGAAAATTATTTGAAAAATCAAATAAATAAACTAGAAAAAGAAGAAAAGCAGAAGAAAAAGAAGAGACAGAGCTCTACATGCACAGTAAAGTGCTTTATGTCTGCAAGCCCTGATCCAGAGAAGAAGGCGTCCTCTATGCTTGTTGCCGACTGGTGATACTGGGGGAGAAGTGGAGTAGCCCTGACTCGTTTTTTAGACTTCTGTGGAGCGTAGTGGAGGAAGAGGAGGGTCCGCCTCACTGCGGCGATTTGGGCGGGGTGTGGTGGGCGTCTCTGCTGGAGGGTTTCCCTGGGTGGGGGGGCGGCGAGGCCCAGCGCCCCACCGGCCTCCGACCCTCCTTCAGGGGCCGAGCTGTGGAGGCGGGCCCAGCTTTGGAGGGCGGGTGGTAAGTCTCTCTGGGTTTGTGCTCCCCTGACGGCGCAGAGGAGGCATCGCTGCACTTCCTCTCCTCGCCTGCGGGGGAAGCGCAGCTTGGCTTGGCTTCCTTTAGGGGGGCTGAATGCAGCGGCGTGGGGGCATCCTTCGCTCGCTGGCAGATCTCTGCGTAGGACGGCTTCCTCAGCTCCTGACGGCCGGAAAAAAGGTTTCAGCAAATCAGATTTAAGACTTTTAAAAGATTTTTAATGATACATGGAATTAAATTTAAGACCAAAAAAACGTTGTGGGCAGAACGTTGGAGAGTAACTAGTTATATTTACTTAAGTAAAGTGTTTTTTTCTTTCTTGAGTAATATTTCTGGATTTTCTGCCCACTGAACAAACATGTTTTAACCAAAAATTCACCAAACAGAAAAACACCTGCAGTTCATGTTAAAGTTTCATCAGCTTTTTATTGAAAGAAATTGATCTTCTTTTGCCTGATTTAAATTTTTTATATAAATTATTATAATTTTGGCCCTTAAAATAACAAAATTTCCTTTTAACTTAAGACCAAACAAATTATAAATGGTTTGCGATAGAATGCAACTGGAACTGTACGGATTGGCAAATGAAGTTCTTATATTTTTGTCTAGGAAAAATGCACAGAAATCATTTTAATATCTTATTAAAATATTTTGTAGACACCTATAAACTTCGTCCAAATTCTGTTGTAGTTTTGAACATAAATAAGTCAAAGGAATAAACTTGATAAATATATCAAGTTTGATAAGTGAAACTTAAAACGTATTGAAATACTGACCGTGGCGGCGCCGTTGACTTGCACTGATTTGCTGGCGGTGGACAGCGTGCCGGGAACGCGCTCCACCGATAGCGGCGCCTCTTTCGGCTTCGCCTCCGCCCCCTTCACCTCCCTGGAAAACAGAAACAGGAAGTTGAGAGTTTACAAAGTCTGGACTTCAGAATCGTCTCCGTTGTTTTCGTCGCTGCGGTTCTTACAGCGAGGCCGAGGGGGCGGGGCTCAGCGGCGTGCCGGGGGTCGACGTGGAGGTCGGGGGGGCGGTCGGGGTCGAGGGGGAGGGCTGGAAGCTGGGAGGCAGAGGGGAGGCGGACGACCGGAGAGGCTCTTTGGGCCCGGCTGGAGGAACAGTGCCGCCGCTGGGGTCCGGATTCACAGTCTGGAACAAGAAGAAAAAGATCTGGTTAAAGGAACAGTTCCTGGAAAATATCAGAGTCTGTAAGAAACCTTCAGGCTCCGCGGTTCATCGTGTTTACGGTGTTTCAGGTCAAAAACTGGAGTAGGGAATCAGGGTTCCGACATTTCTTTCATTAAAAAAACCTCCAGATTTGATTTTCCCACATTCGAAACTAAAGTTTACAGTTCAATCTATGGACCATATTTCTAGATCGAGATTTAAATATTCTAGAAACAGCAGAAACAGGAAGGAAGGAAGAGAGGATACAAGGAAGGATAAAAAAAGAAGGATGGATGGGAGGAAGAAAGGCAATAAGAAAAAATAAGCAAATAGGGAACGAATGAAGGAAGTAAAAAAGGAAACAAGGAAACAAGGAAGGAAGGAAGGAAAACCTTAAATCAAATTCCAAACTTTTCCAGGGTTTTAAGTAGTGAACCCTGAGGAACGCCTCCATTCTTTAAATACGGTGGCGTTCCTCGCAGCATTCGGACCCACCGCTGGTCCTCCGCTGATCAGGATAAAACCCGACAGGTTAGCAGGTCCGGTTCTCACCCGTTCCTTCATGGGTCCCAGCACCACGCTGCTCGCCAGCCGGCTGTCAAACGCCTCGTCCGCCTTCAGCTGCCCAGCGGCGCCTGGCAGCGGCGGGAAGCTGGACAGGCCGAGCTCAAAGCTGGGAGACGGGGGCTTGGGCGGCGGGGACTGGGGCGTCGCTCTCTGCACGGAGACGGACAGAAACTCAGAACCGGAGACAGAGACATCAAGACCTTACTGATGGAAGACAGGAAGGAGGAACACTTACTGTAAACTTTTCATCCCTCTTTTTCCTGGAAGAAGAAAGAGTTTTCCTTTAAGAACGGGAACATCTGAATTTACAAAACTTCACTTCGTACCTGACCGGGCGGGCGATTAATCTAATTTGACTGATTAATCAAATATGATCAGTTATTCAATTTTTGTCAATTTATCTAATTTTACATGTTAACTAAATTTAACAATCAAAAAATGTGACTTATTACCATTTGGTAATAAATCACATTTTTAGAAATTAAGCAAACATTACCAATGAATAAAATATTAGCGATTAGTTAAATTTCATTGGTTAATTGCATTTTTAGTTTTTGAAGATTTAATTTTTTAAATAAACAAGCACGCATCACACCGCCTGCAGAGCAACAGACTCACCTTCCCCGGCCGAGGGAATAATCTGGGATTAGCGGCTCAGTGACGCGGCCGGTGCCGGCGGCATCGCGGCGGGGGAAGGCGGCGGTGGAGGGCAGCCTGGTTCTGGGCTGGCCTGAGGGGAGCCGGGCCGGCGGGCTGCTGCGGACCCCGTTCAGCCTCTCGCTGGCGAAGCCGGGGAAGAGGCTGGGGCTGTCCAGGAGGCCGGAGCTGCGGTCCGCCGTGGGGATGCTCGGCCTCAGGTGGGGTTTGCTGTGATTCCTGAGCGGAAAACATCAAGTTGAAGGTGATGATTGCACGGTTCTGGTGCTGGAAACGTTTTGGTTTTGGGCGTCAGAGAGACCGACCAACCTGTTCCTGGGGGAGAAGTGTCTGACGGTGAGCGGCGACGTTGCTGGTTTGAAGCTGTGTGACGTGGTGAATCCATTGATGAACTGGTTGTTGTGAAAGGGGGTGACCTGGAAGATTCATTCATTCATCAGCTTCATGAACAGGAAGTGAACTGTGTTAAAGCTGCAGCTAACAACTACTTTTAGTAATTGATTAATTGATTGTTCTGATGATTAACTGATTATTCTGGTGATTAATTGGTTGAAAATGGCCAAATTCTGCAGTTTTTTTCATTTAACCACCTAAGATGAAACAATTAGTCGCGATGAATTTATTGTTGAAATAACAGCCAACTAATTTAGTGATTGATTCATCATTAACTGGAGAATACAGACTCAAAGAAGGCCATTTGTTGAAAGGACAACATAATCAGAACAGAAATTAAGACAAAGATTTTCCATTTAAGATAAAAGAACCATTCTTTCAGCTTGACTCAACATTAATACAGTGCATGGCTAATCTAGGGATTATTTTTTGGATTAACTGATTAATTGGTTGAAAAGATGCTTGATAGGAGAAATTTTACCAAATTTGAGCCAAGTGAAGCCAAAACCGCCACTTAAGGAGTTCTGGGTAGAAAATCTTTACAGTCAAATGTTTTATTTTGTTTAAATGTGTTTTTGTTTTGAGTCGTTTTGGCTTAATAACTCCTTTGACAATTAGCTTTTTTTGAGTCTGTACACTCAAGTTAACGATCAATCAGTTACTAAATTAGTTGACAATTATTTCAATAATCAATACATTGTGATTAATTTTATTAATCCAGAACTGGATGGAGTCATTTCTGAACTTTTAAGCAGAAAAATTCACACTATTCGAAACAAATCAAACCATAAAAGCTGAATTATTCTGTCTGGAATGATCGTTTTCCCCTCAGATTGGTCCAATAAATCATCATCCTGGTACAGATTTTACTTCAGTTAGTCGCTTTAAGCCCATGGTGTGTAATCCAGTGTGTGTTGCGAAGCGTACCAGCGCTGGGTCGATGAAGCTGTGCGTGGTGGACCAGGCCTGCGGCGTGATGAGGCTGTAGAGAGGGAACTGCTGCTGCGGGCTGTAAACAGGCGGGATGTAGTAGGACGTGTAGCGCTGCTGCTGCTGTTGCTGCTGCTGAGCGTAGGGATTCACCTCCACTGGCCGGTAACCGTTCTTTGGCATGAAAGTGTTGATAGCGATTGCCTTCGCCTTTATCCTCGCCTGACGGGGAGAAAAGTCTTAGATTTAGAAAACAAGAAATATCGGTAATCACAAGGAAAGTTGATTTTGAGCTGAATTTGACCTCGAATTGATCTGAAAGGTAATTTATATCTGTATTTATTGAATTTAAGGGTGATTGGAATGAATCAGGGTTCATTTTTGTCGAGAGCTATAACTTTAATAAAATTCAGCTTCAGAGAAGTTTCTATTTAATATTTTTTTACTGAACAATGTAAGCAAAAAATTCATAGTGTGAATTTTTCTGCTCATAATATTGATGAAAAAGTACTAGTTCTATTGGTAGATTATTTCACTTGTAACAAGACATTTTCCCATATTATAAGTGAAATAATCTGACAATGGAACTAGCAATCTTTCATCAAAATTAAATAATTGTTGACTTACAACAAGCTCTTACAGTTGTGTTCGAAATAATAGCAGTGCCTTCAGAAAAATGAGTAAATGTCAAAATTCTTCAAAGAAATTGTACTTTAATGAACACAGATACATTGGGGACACAGTACATTCTATTCCAAAGCAAAACAATTGCGCAAAGTCATCAAAACTTAAATGATAATAATAATATTTCAAATAAAGTAAGAAATGGCATGTTCAAAAGAATAGCAGTGTTGCCATCTTTCCTTGGAAACTCAAAAATGTACTGTACAAACAAAGAAATTCTTGATAAGTGAACCTAGCTGAGTATCCTAAACTAATATTTTGTTGCAAAACCACGGTTTCCGATGACTGCTACACATCTGTGGTGCATGGAGTCAACCAACTTCTGGCATCGTTCCACAGGTATTGCAGCCCAGGATAATTGCACTGTATTCCACAATTCCTCAGCGTTTCTTGGTTTTGCCTCATGCACTGCACTTTTTATGTCAGCCCACAAGTTTTCGATGGGATTAAGGTCCGGGGATTGTGCTGGCCACTCCATCAGTTGAATCTTGTTCATCTGGAACCATGCTTTTGCTCGCTTGCTGGTGTGTTTGGGGTCATTATCCTGTTGAAAGGTCCACCTCAAAGGCATTTCCTCCTCAGCATATGGCAGCATGACCTCTTCCAGGATCCTGATGTACTGGAACTGATCCATGATCCCTTGTATGCGGTGAATCGGACCAACACCATAGTATGAAAAACATCCCCATATCATGATGCTTGCACCACCATGCTTAATGGTCTTCAGTGAGTACTGTGGCTTGAATTCTGTGTTTGCAGGGCGTCTGACATACTGCCTGTGACCCTTAGACCCAAAAAGAACAATCTTGCTTTCATCTGTCCACAAGATATTATGCCATTTCTTTTCAGGCCAGTCAATGTGCTCTTTGGCAAATTGTAAACGCTTCTGCACATGTCTTTTTCTCAGCAGTGGGACTTTGCGGGGGCTTCTTGCTGGAAGGTTAACCTCAGTAAGACGTCTTCTGATTGTCACAGTACTCACTGTCAACTGAAGGTCTTGCTTGATCCTCTTGGATCCCATCATTGGCTGAGTCTTCGCCAGTTTGGCTATTCTTCTGTCCATTCGAGGGGTTGTCTTTCTTTTTCTTCCTCGTTTTTCAGTTTTTTGCTCCCATTTCAGGGCATTTGAGATCATTTTAGCTGAACAGCCAATGATTTTCTGCACCTCTTTGTATGTTTTCCCTTCTTTAATCAATTTTTTTATTAGGAAACGCTCATCTTCAGAACAGTGTCTGGAACGACCCATTTTCATTGTTTTTTCAGGAGAAATGCACAGCCAGCATGCCAGTTGTCTTGATCCTTAAATACGGATCACCTGTTAACACCCTTTTTTCCCAGAATACCCTCCCTAATTGATGCCCTCTCTAATTGGACTCACCACTGCTGTTTTTTTGAACACACCCTTTTCAGTTAATCATTCAATTTCACAGAATCCACAGTATGCATGGCTGTCCTGTTGGGTTTGTTGGTTTTCTATACCTTTATTTTACCCCCCAGAAACTTATCTGGGGTATAGAGTTTGACATGTTAATAAAACCAGTGATTTTCTTGCTGCTGTTGAGGCACTGCTATTATTTCGAACACAACTGTATATCTATATTTTTGCAATGTTCAGTGTTTCAGAAGATTAAAACAATTTAAATATCCGTCAACTGATATAACTTGACTGATAAATTTTAATTGTTCTGATGCCCTAAAACGCTGAAATGTGAAAAACATGCAAAAAATAGGAAATGAAGGAGAAGACAAACTTTTTCACCACCACTGTATGTGGACAAATTTAAATCGACATAATATTTCATAAACTGGTGAAGGCGTGTGCAGAAAATAAATAAAATAAATCTGTGTTTAGATCAACTGAAAATAGAAGTACAAGCACTCATATCTGCGGTGATTTCTCCTAACAGCATCCCAGGTTATTAAATATGGATGTTTACTCTGCTGCAAACATGCTGCATGAAAAGTTGATGAAGATCTAAAACAGATGTTAGCTTTTATAAATCAAAGGATTTATTGAAGCCAGTCAGCTCACTGCTCAGTGGAGATTAGTTTATTTCTAAATAAACAGAACTAATTAATTATATAACAGGACTGACATCTAGGCATCCTTTTAAATAAAAAGAAAACAACAGCAAGGCTCTGACAACAGAAAAACACAATGTTTTTAATTGTGTTCTGGTTCCATAATTAAAAACATGAAGTAATGAGTGAAAAACAGAGAGGTGACGACACCTCGGAGGCTGTAAATGGCCGGATAGATACCTTAATTGGCTTCCCTTGGAAGGTCTTCACTTCTTCACGAAGATACTGATATGCCTGTGGAGAAAAAAATGATCGGATAAAAAAAGTAAATCAGTTTCAGATTTTTTAGAGAGAGCGAGAGAAAGAGGAGGAAGAGCGATAGAGAGAGAGACAGATGGATAGTTGTATTCCCAGTTTCTCTTGGGACTTTATTGATCTGACTCAGGTTGGAGAGGAAACGCTGGTTACCTGCTGTGCATCTGCTTCTGACTCGAAGGTGATGAACCAGTTGTCGTTGTAGGCAAATTCACAGTTGATAAACTTGGGTAAGTTGTTCCCTTTGAAAAGGGCTTCCACTTCCTGGAGAAACAACGAGGGAACGTTATTCACGCCGAGGAGAACCAAAACAGAAAAACGCAGTGATCCAGAGTAAAAACAATCAAGATCATGAAAATATTGTAAACAGACGGAAAGAGATCAATGTGAATAATGAAAATATCCCATCAGGCTGTGTTTAATCCGGCCGACACTGACCTCTATAGGCGTGCTCTCTGGAACCTCTCGGAGGATCACGATGCAGCGGTTCTGATTGGGTCGCACCTTCTCCCCCTTCTCGTCCACCTGGACCAATGGCAACGCTGCAGGACGACATAGAGAAGTTTTTAAAAAATCAATTGGTAGACATTTTTTTAAATCCTCTGGTGCTTTGGACTAAATGGTCCTGGACTAAAGTCTCTGGTTTGAATCTCAAATCTTTTCTGAGTAACTTGCATGTTCTGGTTCTCCACCTTCCTCAGTTTGATGCTCTTATCATCCAGTTTTTGTGCAAGTTTCTAGCAAAGTTTCAGCCGAAATGGTCAAACAGTGGCTGTAAGTGATGCTATAACTCCCACCTGCAGGTGGCAGTATTTCTTCTACAACTCCACTGTCTCAGTCTTACTTGATGTTAAGTTATAGGTCGTGATTGATATGGCCAAATATCACAAAATTTCTTGCAAATATTTCTGAAGTAATGCCACAAGATCAGATAGTTTGACTACAAAAAAGTAATTAAAAGCGATCGTGAAATCCTCGAGGAACTGATTCTACAGGGTTTGGATCAATATCTTGCTGAAAGGCCTTGTTTTCTAACACCAGATTTTGATTTTAAAAGACATTTTAAAAAACTTTTTTTTTTTTTTAGGGTTAAAGTCTGAGAAAGATTTTCTTTTGTTTTTTTTACTTAAAATAATTTATTTACTTTAAAAATATCTGACTAGCTTGTTTAATTAAAATATTGTATGCCTAAGTTATTGAAAAGAAAATTTAATTTGAAAACATTTTTGTTTTTAATCTGATTACTTTAATTTTGCAGATTTTGGCTCACAGACATGAATGTACATGGACAGGCGGACAGCATGATAAACCTTTTTAAAAACAATATATTTCTTCTTTAAAAAATAAATCTTATTTAATTTTAACACTTTAGCAGCGCCAGCTCTCTAATTTAAATAAAAATTTAAATCCAAGCTGTTGGAAGGACATGATTGAGCAACAAAACAAAGCAAGTAGCTTCAAATTAGGCTGTAAATGAAGTCTGCGTTTAAATCAAATGCACCTTAATAATCAGTCCAGCTAAATCAGTGTGAACCACTTCCTGAGCGGTTGCTGCAGCTGACTGATGTCACGCTGTTTGTTTTAAAGCCGGTGGTTAAACATGGAGGTGAGCAACGTGACAAGAGTTTTCTACTCACATCGTAAAATGTCCACTATCAGCTCCACGTCAGTGCTGAGCTTCTTGACGTGGTCAAGGTTGGCCACCGTCACGATTGGCACGTACTGGTCGCTGTCCATCTGGGAGATGAGGTACATGTCACTGGCCAGGTTCTCCCTGAAGGAGAGAGAAGAAACGGGTTAGGACTGAAATCAGAAAGTGATGCAGGAGCTCTCCGTTTCTGCATAAATCATTACCCACTAGTATTTCATAACCAAGCAGCGCACATCTGGTTTCTGTCAAGGGTTTTGAAAAAGAATCTTAAAAATGCAGAATATGAGGTTAACAAAAGAGTTTATTTTCTTAAAATGTGGAGAAATGTGAACTAGATAGTCTTAAATGTTCAACAAAATTCTTCAAATTCATTGCAGTTAATTTTATCTTTGCTTGATGCAACTTCCATAAAGTTAAACGAGTGAAATTAAGAAGAGTTTTAAAAAGACTAAGATTAACTGTGACAGGATGGAGGCTTAAAAAGACTGATTCAGATAGTGAATCATCAAGTAATTTTTAAGGTAACTTATTACTTCTGAAAATGAGTATTAGATTATTTTCTTAGAGAAGTAATCAGTAATTTCTAAGTAACTAGACCAACTCGTTGTGGATGGTAAAGACGTCCAGCAGCAGACATTTTTCCATCGAATCTAACAAAGCTTCTGACTGAAGACTGTTGCTTTATAACATGACTGTCATGACATGCTAACAGCTCAAGTTCCAGGCAGCTAAGAGGATATTTCAGAGAAAATGTCCTCTATGACACCATCAGTTGCTGGCTTCCTCTGCTAATCCACCTCATTTTCTTTTGCTACTCCTCTTTGTCTGGCTGTACGATCAGAAAAGCCGTTTAGAAAGAGATGTTGGAGTAGTTACTATGATTTGAAATGCTAATCAGCTGCTCCCGGTTGTAAACGCAGCCCCTTGTTGCCATGGTTATGCACCACAACAACTGTCTGAAAGTAAGAAAGTAAAAACAAAAATCCTTCCAGCTGCACAGCATCCAGAACCAGAGGGAATAGCTGTCCAAACATGCAACTGTCCATCCATAAACGCTATAAAAACAAAGTATACAAATAAATAAAAGTGTACAGAACAATGAGAAAAGAGGAAAGCAATCTAAATTTGTAAGGTTTTGACTTGTGAGCAGCAGCACTGCAGAGGCGTTTAAAGGCTCTGAAACGGGCCTTTCATTCAGACCATGCCTGACGCCCACAGAGGAACAATGACAACCAGATGCCTAAACAGAGTCCAGCCTCACTTGGGGCCAGACTCAGGCCTAAATAAATAATTAACTCATAACGTTCGGTGAAAGCAGCACTTATCGTGGTATAGCTTATGGCATGGCAGAGTAAAGCTCTGAATAAAGAATGAATAAAGCTGAACATGCAGAAGGAACTTAAATGTAATTTGATGCGAACATAGCCCAGTGACAGGTATGCAAATGTTTTGGGGTTGCATTCGGCTGCTGTGTAGACAAAACCTGTGTTGGAGATAAGAAGTTTTTTCAGCCTTCTTAGATTAGAGAATGTGGAATCTGATGATGCAAAGAATATTTCTTTTGTTTTATTATTTTTTATTCTTTTATTTTTATCCTTTTAATTTTATTTTAACATTTTTGTTTTATTCATAAAATACAGAAAATTATGGACAACCCTGACCATGATAAGAGGTACTGTATCATGAAGACAGTACCTCTTCATGATACTGTCTTGGGAAAACGGAGTAACTTCAGTCAGAGGCTTCTTCAAATTCACTGTAATACAGACTGCTACAGAAGACCTTTCCTGCCAACAGCCATCACCATCTACAGTAACTCTTTGATTCTCTAGTAAACTTTTATTAATTCTGTTGGCAATAATTTAAAACATGCACAATAATTTTCCTGTCTTTTTGGAGTAAAACTATTAATGGAAAATGTTTAATAGAAGCTTCACCTGGTTATTTATCTGAGATCTTCAGATTTAAAATAAATTTGAGTAAATACTAATTAATGCAATGATTAAGAATGTTGCAATAAACAATCAAATTATAAATTAAAATGGGCTCAATCATATCCATTCTAATTCATATTTTTTGAAGGGCAATTTTGTTTACAAAGACTTCATATTGCATTATATTTATAGCTTTGGTTGTGTTTTAATTTTGGATATTTAAAATATCTTGCAGTTCCATTGTTAAGTTTTTCTTACAAAATAAACGTTTACTGGTAAACTTGCATCATTATGCCATTATCAATATATTACTTGAACATTATCACTTATCACAATAATTATTGGGGCAATTTACCATCCAGGAAATTTGTTATCAAGACAGACCAAGCAAAAATAAAAGGATAAAAGATTAAGTCTGTCGAGACAGAATATTTAGCTGTTATTCAGGCATAGCTATGGTATTGGTACAGATGGTTTCATCCTAAATCTTCCATCACATTTGCAGAAAAGTCTGTAGTGACACTGACTTAAATCATCTTGATTAAGCTTAAGTGTGGAGTTTCTGAATAGAGGTAGAAGTAAAAGGTCTAACGCAGACAGTGACGTAGATCCGTTTCTGTTTTCTGGGTTTCTGTTTGTGTTGACGCATGCAGCCGGCCAGGCGGCACATATTGTGAGCTGCCAGCAGATGTACTCCTTGGAGGCCACAAGCAGCTGATAACCTTTACATCTTGCAGACCACAGAGGGCCCCTGAGGTTTAACCGCCACGGGAAAAACACTGCTGTGTCGGAATGCAGTCGTGTTGTGACGGTGGCAACACGAATCCACAGAGTTTCACAAGAAGGAAGGAAACCGAAGGGACCCCGCTGTGGACCACAAAAGCTGCTGTTCTCGAGGTTCATGAATCATCCACAGCTACTGGCTCACTGTTAAAGCTCCAACAGGAAAACAGGTGGACGACATTCAGCGATCAGTTAATGTGGATAGTGAGGAAAAATAGATGGCTTTAATTAGGAACATTAACCAAATTAATTAAAATTTTAATTGAGTTATTAGCAGGGTGTGTGATAAATTAATCGTATTTTAATCAAATCTCAAAAAAATAATCAACCTTTTCAATTAAAAAAACGTTTTTGTTGCTAAATCATTGCATAAATAGACATTTGAGCTCAACAACAAAGATATTTATTGTTTTAATCTGTTATTCAACCATCCGCGCTATTCTATCCATTCAGCTTTCCAGTTTTTCATGCACCTTTTTTAGAAATGTGGGCTGTGGATGCTGACGTTAGCTGCAACATGTTTAGAATTAAGATGCTGTTTTAGGCTTGAATAGCTTCGCTGATCGGCCAATTCCTTTTATGAAAACAATATTAACAATAACCTCAAGTAGACCAAAAGAGATGGCTTTGCTGTTCACTGATGTTGGCAGGTGTCGTTTGTGTTCCAGGGTTTCACCAACTCAAATATATGTAGAAAAGTTTCGGCCGAAAATAAATAAATGAGTTATTATAAATGAGTTATTATAAATAAATGAATAATAACTCCAGTAAAGTTTGAAAATTTTGGTAATTAATTAATCAAAATTAAAACATTGAAGTTCCTGCCCTATTAATTATGCATAACACTGGGGCGTGCCGTGGTGGCATGGTGGCGTAGTGGTTAGCGCGACCCGTATTTGGAGGCCTCGAGTCCTCGACGCGGCCGTCGCGGGTTCGACTCCCGGACCCAACGACATTTGCCGCATATCTTCCCCCCTCTCCTTCCCCGTTTCCTGTCAGCCTACTGTCATATAAGGGACACTAGAGCCCACAAAAGACCCCCTGGAGGGGTAAAAAAAAAAATAAAAAAATTTATGCATAACACCTGATTAAAAAGTAACTTCACACAACTGAGCTGCTGATAGAGACCAAAATGTCTTCTTTTCTACCAGAATGATTCCAGTGGTATACTGGTGCTAAAGTCAGCTTAGCAACGCTTCTTTCTGATTCAATCACAAGCTCTGGTACCAATTAACTGATGCTATCTGAGCATCAACTGTTAGATTGGCCAAAGAGAAAGAATGGGTTTCACCAGGGGCTGAAGAGGCCAACTAAACACTTACTAGCTCTAACACTAGTTATGGTCTAACTGGATGCATTTAACCAATAAACAGAAGAATCACTACGACTTAACATTAGAGAAACAACATGAGCTCACCATCTCTCATCTTCCTGTTGGGTTTTATCATCACCTGTCACAGATTTTAAGTGGGTCAACGCAGCATACAGCTTCACTTAAAGCAGATACTTTCCACAGAGCCCATAAACCCCATTTCTGACTTCACCAGTTTGTTTCATGGCCGGATTTAGACTCAAAGCTCATCGGTTCAACTGAGTTTCTCCCCAAGATGAAGTAACTAATAGAGCTAACGTTGCTAACACGCCTGTGTGTTTTCTTCTAACAATAAGAAGTCATGGCAAGTGATCACTTACTCCAGGGTTTCACCAACTCAAACTTAAAACTTTTTAAGACTGTTAGGAATGGTATTTAAGACTTTCATCAAGACAGAAATGCACAAACGAAAATCTCAAATCGTATGGGTTGGCAACAGAAGTAAGCAAACTGCCGATAAATTTTCACGTAATGGACAATAAAAAGCTAATATCTTGCTAGATAAATAGCCAGCTAAATAACTAATAGGGATATATTAGCAGCTACTTACAGGTAGACAAAACCACTTTGAGTTACAGAATGCAGTGAACTTATTCTTAAAGTTTTGCATAACAGTAAAGGTCAACAAGAAAGAAAACTACATAGTATCATATGAGATTAAATAGTCCTGCTACAACAAAATTTAAGACCTCCGATTAACATATTCAAGGCCAACCGATTGATTTTTAATGAATGTGAGACATTTTAAGGCTGTAATTTTAGATATGTTAATTTAAGACATTTTAAGGATGTGCAGACATCTCTACTCTAAATCCAACTTGTGCTGGAAGTTTCCTCATTCTAAAATGGGATGATTCCTTTCCACTGTCGCCACATGCATGATCAGGAGGAATAACTGCTCGTCTTATTCTGATAGAAAACTTTACAAATTGGCCCAATAAATTGAACTTGACTGAACTGAGTTTTAACTAGGATTTTACTAGAAGGCTTACAATTAAATAGGAACCTGTTTGAATTTACACTTACCCATGATAGATGCAAAAAGCTACCTTGCAAGATAGTAAGGGCACATTAGCAGCTAGTTACTGGTAGCCTCAAGAAAAATAAACTACATAGGATATACAAGAGTAAATAGTCCTGCCACAACAATATTTAAGACTTGTGATTTACTTATTTAGGTCAACTTACATTTTTTAAATCAATTTAAGACACTTTAAGAACTTAGTTTTAGATATGCAAGACTTAAGGATGCACAGAAACCAAGTTTACAGAACCTGTCAAGAACCAAAAGTAGCTTATGAATGAGAAGTTGGACTCACCGGGACAGGCAGAACTCCAGGGTCTTCTTCAGGTTCTCTCTTAAGCCCTCCTGGGTGTTGTCAGAGTCACTGCCTGTTGATAAGACAGGAAATAAAAATTATTTTAATAGCAAGAAATAATAAATACATCTTTAAAAACAAAACAAACAAACTGAACAAAAAGTGAGATAAATGGAGGAAAAATAGAACAATGAATATTTAATGCAGAAATAAGAAAAAAGGAAATTGGCAAAATCTTCCCTACTGTTGCCTTTATAAGCCTATACAGCTGTGGATGAAACATACAATCAGTTTCTTCAGTTCAGTTATGTTAGCTTAGAGTTTGAATCTGTTGTCAATCAACACCCAAAGTGACCTGCAGAACATTTTTGGCTCCGTTACTGTTGTGCTTATTTCAAACAGAGAGCACTTGGAGAGAAAAATCTGGGTGGATCATCAAATTTTAATGCTGCTGTGAATTAAACCATTTAAAGTGGCCACTTGCCTCCTCAGAAAATGAAAACCAGTGGAGGATGAGCTCTACTTGGATGAAGCCATCTCATTCCCAGAATTAAAACTCTACTGCAGGTACGGCTGAATAGGTGATTCACCTCTAATTACTTCATGATTTATCTGGTGGAGCAAAGTGGGCCGAGGCCACGTCAACAACCCGGGTCATTTCCCTGCATAATTACCTCTTAAATCCTCACAATAAAAACACACATTCCCAGGGAGCTCACCTGCTGGGTTTAACTCCAAACTGGTTTACGTAAAGTAACCTGTGAAAGCCCACAAACCGCCCAGTCACTAGCCAGCCCACCTGTGTGCCCAGGCTGCCCAGGGTCGGGGTACCCTGGGTAGGCGGGCTCGGGGCCCTCCAGTGTGACGGTGGCAACCGGGGCCGGCTCTGCCAGCATTACTGGTTCTGGTGGAGGCTCATCTGGGTCAGCTAGCTCAGGCTCCTTGTAAGCTTTGTCCTCACTGGCTTCAAAGCCTGGCAATCAACAAGGGCATCAATTATTGACAACACAGGCAATAAGATAATGATTCATCACCAGCCTGTTTGCATCTGAGCTCCATCAGCTTCACTTTGGCACATAAGCTAATTGGTCTAACCTTTGCCTAAAAAATTAAATAAAAGGATGAAAAATTACATAATGTGAGAATAAATAATGCATGAGTAACATAAACAAATTAAGAGATGAAGAGAAGATTTCCCTTGATTGGTTCTGATCAGGTCAAATACTGAAAAATATTTGTTACCATTAACCATCAAATCCCTAAAACTCCATTATCAGTCTATAAAACATACACTGAATTCACTATAATACACTTCTTTAAACTCAATGCAGAGCTGGACAATAAATCAATAACAATATACATGGCAATAGACGTAATCAATCAATAGATAATACATCTGATAGAATATTCAATGATTTCACTGAACTCCGATCCAGAACCGCACAGAATTCTGAGAGATATAGGAAATACTTCAGTCGCTCAACCTCTAAGCTAGGTTGGTGGCTTCAACTACCGCTTGCTCTTTGGTTGCCTAGCAACTTACTGATTCTTTGGTTGCCAAGCAACAACCTTTTGAGTAACTAGCACAGCAACAGTTTATGGCTAACTGCTTAAAAATAATAAACAACAGAGTGGAATAAGAATAGAAAATGTCAGGCCACTAGTTTGGCAGTATTTTAAATATTTAAAACAAAACACTAACCAATAATTATTGATATTGGCCAATATGAAACACTTATATTGTGATAGATTTTCAGCCATATTGTCCAGCTCTAACTCATTCTCCCTCTGCAGAGATCTTAAATAAAACAGTCAAGGACTAAAAGGCAGCTAATTTGAGATAAGAAATCTGGTTTTGAAACCTAAGGTAACGGGCAATCAACTTGGTACCAAAAGCATGTCGTCTAGGACCAGCATTTAGAAAAGAAAAAAAAAAGATTTTTATTATTGCTGAAACAAACATATTTTCTGGGTAGTTTAATTTTTCCAGACGTTTCACAAACAGGCCACATAACCTTTTTCCCATTTCTGTTTTAGGTCAGTTTGGGATACCAAAACATGTTGATGAGAATAAAAGCAGCAGGATTTAATTCAAAGTTCAATTTAGATCTCTTCACTTTTAACGTGTATATGAAAAATAATCTATAAAATATTGAAACATTGCCTGTAAATTAATGAATCTCCAACCCCATGCATGAGCTCCTTCAGGCTGCATCCTAAGTGCACAAAATAGCATAAATCGTAAATCCTTCCTCACAGCAGCTGCTAAGACTCTAAAACCAACAATACTTCCAACAAACTCAAGAAATGTTTAAATCCCTGCTTGTATTTGCAGTTTTCCCGCATTTCAAACAACATTCCACTTACAAGAAGTTCTGTTTCACTTCTCGTAAATAATCTGTTGTTCTTATGCACAAATATACAAGATCATGTGTTACATCTTTAAATTATGCTTTTCAGTTCCACATTTTTTAGACTCTGAAAATGCTACTTTGAATAACTGCACAATATTTTCTAATGCAGTAAATTTGCCCTTCCTGTACGGTAGGTTATTCTTGGTCCATGTTTTATTTTTATTTTTTTTTTTTGTGTAAATCTAAGCGCTTGTAGTCGGCTGTCACGTTGCTGACAAACATACTTCTTTTCTATTCCAATACATAAAAACATCACAAGCCGTCTCAAACATCATCTGCCACACAGCAGCAAAAGCAGACAAACAAAAATCAGCCATGACATTAAAGTGCCTCCCACATCATTTGATTGGCAGGTAATGGCTGAGGTAAATGCACTGTGCTTCCAAACAACATACTGGTTTTTACAGGTAATAAACCTGCAATTACCTGCTCTGCAGCAGCAGTTCAGCCATTAAAGGTAAACCACTGCTCATGCTTTTATAGCACATAAAAGTGAAGCATTTACACCAAAAACATGCAGAAACTTCATTCTGTAAACTGAAGAAAATTATTTAAATGTCTGGAAGAGAATGATTTTTAACACAGCCACGAAAACAAGTCAATAAGTAAACAGGCAGAAGCTGAGCAACATGGAAACAATGACTTCAGCTTTTCTTTATATTGGTGGAAAAGCTGTGATATCAGGATGTGGTTCAGACTCACTTCAGTTCTTTAAATTTACTCTTTAGTTCCATTTTGAAACTAAATCTCCAATACAAAGGTTCATGAACAGCTATTAATATACTTTCTAAGTTTTTTAAAGAGGCATAAACAGTCACAAATACACTGTCAGTTGGATTACATTTTCTATAAAATATCCTCGTTTGTATGAAATAAAGTGAGAGCAGAGCTAATCGTTGCTTTCGGTTTCCGAACCATATCCTTGTTGCTTCTGCGCTGGACGTTAATCAGTTACATTCAGGGAACAGTGGATAGAATATATTAATGCATCATATTAAATTGGGTATGAATGATTAAAGACGTGTTTCACTCATGAAAAATGTGATGTGTGGCAAACAGGAGAGTAAAAATACCTTGTTGTGAATGAGCTGATAGTGTAGCTTTAATACCCACATGCAAATGAGACGTCAGAGTTTCGAGATGAAAAGAATTGCCCTCAGTGTTCAGTGGCACAACTCTTAAAATGCCTCCAACTGACACCTAAAAATAGCTCCAAGGAATCAGCCTGAAGGAAAAGTCTTTAATAAACCTGAAGGTTGTTTTCTTTTTTTTTACTCATCAGAAATTTTCGCCTGTTTGGGCTCAGCGATAAGATTCTGCCATAAATGGTTTAGCTTGTTTCATTTCCTAACCAATCTGAAGCTATTGCTGTAATTTGGCTTCAAAAACATTTTAGACTGCTGAACTGAAGAACAACAACAGACTGTTGCATCCTTTGTGCGCAAAGGAGCGTTAATACAGATCCTTCCTCCCAGTGGTTATCAGACTTTATAACCATCACTGCTCCCAACAAACTCAACGGCATCCCTGCTGGTATTTGAACAATTTACTGTCTTTTTGCTCATTTTTAAATCACATTTCTGGCGTTATTACGCATCTGTTTGTCTGCACTGCACTGATGTACTGCATTGTAAACAGTCTGTTAACTTTTTAATGTTCAAAACACATCCACATTAAGTACATAAAAAATGAAAAGGAGTCATATTTAGATCTGTCATGATAACATATTTTGCTGGACAATAAATTGTTCTAGAAGTTATTATGATAAAAAAAATCGGTTTTGAGAACATTTTCAAGTATTATAATGTTAATGGCATTCTCAAAGATCAATAAACTTTAAATAGTAATGTACATTTAATATTTTAAATATCCAAAATAAATAAACAAACAACAAATAACTATGAAGTCTGTGTGAATAAAATTGTTCTTCAAAAAAAAGGGCTAGACGAAGAGAGACAAAAACTGAAGAGTTTTGTCATCCAGTTTTTGGTAAAAAGAGAGAAAAGAGAAAAACGATAAATCATGCAAATAGAAACTGTTGAGTTTGTTTTAATTTCTCATGCAGTTGATTTATTGCTTAATGAAAAGAGCCTAATCCTAACGAGTTGTACATCCCTTGGATCGCGAGTATGTTTCTATTTCTGATAAATGCTCTATTTTTATAAATTTTTTTAAATATATTTTTTAACACTTTTGGATGTTTTGTGTGAACTGCATTTCCCCAGTGTGGAACAATAAAGGATATTTAAATTCTATTTTACAGGAATTTGAGTATTTTCTATTACTTATCCCTTTGTATATGTACTTTGTTTATCCTTTTCCTTAAATATGCATTTAAGGTTTTATTTTCAATTATGTCAGTTTTGGTCTTCCATATTATGGTAGCTAAAAGAGTTGATTGTAAGATTGGAAGTGGTCTGCATGTGTGTCCCAAACGGGCGACTGACCTTCTGGGCCGGGGTCGGCCGAACTATCGCAGCCTTCCTTCCATGGCTGCAGGGCAGCAGTGGTGGTGTCAGCAGTCCCGCTGGTGTCCAGGCTAAACATGTGGTTGGCCCATGCTTTCGCATTGGGGTTGAGGTCTGAAACCTTGGCTGATTCCTGGGAGAAAAACAACAACACAGTCCGGTCACAGAAGCCAAGGTTTGTGCTGAAGCAACATAGATCTGTGGTTTGCCAACTCTAGTTCTCACTCTGTTTAATGGAGATTGCTTCTGAAATTAACAATAAAACTGATGTAAGGCACTCAGGAAAGCTCAGACTTGGAAATAAATTTAAAATGAAAAACCCTCCCACAATACAAAGGAAATTGCACAAGAGCAGAGGGAACCTCAAACCACAGACACACAAACAGCTGCTGGCTGAAACGGGAAAATCTCCATTCTAACGCTGCAACCGCCGATTATTTTAGTAATCAAATTATTCTGGCAAGTGATCAAATCAAAAGATGGCACATTCTTATCATTTTTTATTTAAGCACTTAAGCCATTCTAATTCAAAATTCAAAATAGGCACAAACAATTAAGAAAATAAACATTGCTTTACCTAATACAATAACAGTATTTCACTAGTGTACACTTCGTCATTTATAGCAAAGGATGCATGTGAAGCTAAAAAAAATCCTAACATCAGAATCAGAATCAGCCTTTATTGTCGTCGCAAAGAAGCATAACAAAATTTGTTTCAATAGAGCTTATCCAAAGAACCAAAAGTTAAAAACCAACATCATAAGGCATGGGTAGACGGCTGCCTGAGGCCGCAGCCATCGTGTGAAAAGCTCAACCCTTTCTGACTGACTTCACATCAATACAGTGTAGGCCTGATCTGTTGATTATTTTTGGGATCAACTTATCAATAACGGGATAGTAAAAGTTTCTTCATAGAAGTTTTATGAACTGAATGAAGCTAAAACTGCTACCTGAGGAGTTCTGGGTAGAAAATATTTTTCAGAAAAGGTGAGTTTTTATCTTAAATGCAAAATCTATATAATTTTTGTACAGTTTTGGTTTAACTGCTGCTGTTCTTTCAGCAAATAGCATGTTTTAGAGTGCACTCCAGTTAACGATTAACCGATGGATAGCTAAATTGGTTAATGATTATTTTAACAATAGATTCATCACAATTATTTCAGGCCTACATTCACAATACTTTCACCCATTTTCTCTACAAATGAAGAAGGAAACAAACATCGTGACAGACATTTATATAGTACCTAAATACTTCACACTATTGCCATTAATGTTTATTTTAAATACATTCCAGCTTGATTTTACTGTCAGCAAACAATAGTGAATAAAACATAAATCAGAGACAGGGAGGCATCATGGAGTGATTTATCGTTCACCGGCATGGGCAATTTTTCCAAGACTGTTTAGTGACAAATAATCCAACAGAGAAAAGAAACTGTAACTCTTGATTCAGATGAAATTTAACCAAGCACTATCTGCAGAGACTGATCCCACGCACATGTTACCAGACCAGAATGAAACAGACCACAGAACCAGAGGCAGCTGGGTTCAGGCAAAATTCAAAATAACTTCCTTAGTTTTGCAAAAAC
Source organism: Xiphophorus maculatus (assembly GCF_002775205.1). Classification (NCBI taxonomy): domain Eukaryota; kingdom Metazoa; phylum Chordata; class Actinopteri; order Cyprinodontiformes; family Poeciliidae; genus Xiphophorus; species Xiphophorus maculatus. The sequence goes on from NC_036448.1 coordinate 27,535,293, forward strand.
AAAAATGTGTGCAGTGGTTTTTGGTTTTTCTGAAAAAGAAGTTAAAGGTGAAGGCTAAAGGGGACTTCCTGTTTATGCAGCACCAACATCTACGTAGCCTGATTGATCCACTCTAAACCAGCAGAGGGATATACGCCTAATTCTCACAAGTAAAACTCAGATTATGTGGATAAATGTGAGACTTGCCCAATCCCTGCAAGTCAAATATAAAGTATTCTAGTGTAATGTTGTCAGAAGAAGTAAAAGACATTTATTTCTGAACATTAACTCTTAACATTAATGTTCAGAGTAACAATTAGAGATCCACGATACATCGGCATCAACAGCTCCAGTGCTGAAGGTTTTTTAGATATTAAAGTTCATTGATTTGGAGAGATTATATTTACATTATTATTATTATATATACTTGGAAATGGTTTCAAAACAACAATTTTATCAATTATCGCAATAATTTCTGGAACTATTTATTGTTGAGCATAATTTGTTATCATGACAAGCCTAAAAGCCCCAGTCTTAATATCGGCTATCAATGTTGGCCCAAATTTTCATATTTATGCAGGCCCAGTAATAATACTGGTCAGAACTGGAGCAGAAATTACTATGTCATCAGACTTTTGTCGTGTCGAATCATAGTTTTTGTCACAAGCGGACAGGGGTGCCGGTTTGCTCCAAGCTTCAGCTATTGATTCTATTCCATTTATTTCCTCCTCCTCACAGGATGAATTTCAATATAGATTTTCACTTTATGAGCTTAAATTCAAGAGAGACTTTTTGCTATTCCTACTTTGTCATGGGAGGATACCCGAGTTTGACATTTCTTTTTCATCATCAATCAATCCATTTTATTTGTGTAGCATATTTCAGCAACAAGGCAGTTCAAAGTGCTTTACATCATGAAAACAAAATCATCATAAATACATGACAGAGTCAACTGTGAAAATCAGGAGCAGACATTACATTTTGTGAAGTGCCATAGTTAAAATCCTCGATACACATCAAATATGTTATTCAATTTTCAGTTGTTATGGTTCAAACGCAACTCTGAACAGGAGGGTTTTTAAATCTCAATTTAATAAGTTAACTCTGTTAACTTATTAAATTGACTAACTCAGTGTTTTAACCGTATTTCAGTTTTAAGGAAGTTTATTCCAGATTTCAGGTGAATAGACGCACTCTTCTGCAACGTCTTGTTCGATCCTGAAGTACCCTTTTTCCTCCTTTTTATCACAGAAATTAATAGAAATATTATACTGAATTAAACGCCTAAATGGTGTTTTAAAGTTGTATTTAGGTTCTAAATAAGTAAAGAACTTTTATATCGTTAGAAATCATTCACTTTTTTGCATTACAAGCAGAAATTAAAGTATTTCTGAGGGTCTTGGTGGTCTAAACCCACTGGAAATACTCACAGGATTAAAGGAGTAGTTCAGCCTGCACGCCTCGCAGGCAAACAGACCATAACCCAGAGCCGTGGTGAGAGCCAGCGCATCATTTAACTCCTCAGGCACTGGAGGCCAGAAGCCTCCTGTAGAAGGTGGTAAAAAGCTCCACTCCATCCAATCCATGATTAGAACTCAGTAAAAACACGCTCCCACATGCAGGCAGAATGAGACCTCCGATCATCCCCGTGTGATTTCGAGTTTTAGCCGGACTCCTCTGATTCCGTCTCCTCCGAGCTGCTCCGTCGATTCAACAAATCTGATGACAGCAGAGAGGCTCGGCTGCCCTGGTGGGCAAGGCTGACGTTGCACAAGCTGAGTGGCTGCCTCCTCCTGTTCAGCATCCGTGTCTGCTTTTGTTTTTGTCACCGTTGCACTGAGTCATTCTCTGGGAAAACAGCGGAGACGTCCATGGGGCTTTGAGGCGCTCACCTGAAGCCTTTACGTACGCTACAGCTCAACCCTCATGAGTCTTTTAATGGACTAACTCTGCTAATTAGCTGCTGGGAGCAGAACGAAAACACAGTGAAACCTGTTTCCTCTTACAGGAGGAGTAACAAGTCAAAACAAGAAACAAATCCATAGAAAGACAGACGAGTCCAACTGGAAGCTGCACCGGCAGGTCCAGGCCAGGCAGACACACACACGGCAGGCTGTGCTAAAGCTTCAGCTCCTGTCCGAGTCGGCTGCCATAGAAACCCCCGGCTGACATCACCGGATGCGTTTTTTTTTTTGTTTTGTTTTGTTTTTTTTAAACCGGGCATTGCTTGACCTTTAGAGATTTTAAATGTTCCTATTCCTCGACGAGGGTGAAAAGGTTGGCTGGCGTGATGACAGAGAGAGAGAGACGGTTCTGTTTTTGTTGGAGTGATTCAGAGGCGAGTTACTGCCGGTGTCATCCCAGAGCAGCTGATGAAGCACCGCCAAGATAAGAGCAGCGACTGCAAACAGCTGAATCTGGACTAATCTGCTGGTGTGCAAACATCAGGAGCAATCAGAGGCTTGGTATGAACTGAGAAACACCAGGGTAGTTATTTTTATTGCATACAATACTACAACAAACGTCTTCTGGAATCAGAGTGAAAACAGTCAACTACGGCAGAAAAGAAATTGGATTGATGGTTATTTTTCAAATAATCATCAGCTAATTTAGTAGTCAACTAGAAAATATAGACTCAAAAAAAGGCCATTTGTTGAAAGACCAACATAGTCAGAGCAGTAATTAAGCCAAAAGTGTGAAGAAGATAGGATGTGTGTTTGAGTCCAAACATTTGATTTTTAATTTTATTGCATTTTTTCTTTTCTCCCAGTTATGTTAGTTTAGTTGTTATGTACAAATAAGAAAATAAGTTATACTGTTTTATAAATCACACTTGGAAATATTCTGTCATTTTCAAAGAAACATGACTTTTTTTCTTCTTTTAAGTTTTGAAATAAAGAAAAACATTTTCCTCAGACGGACATTCAGGATTAAAAGTTCTTCCATTAAGACAATTTGTACCATCCGCCAAACTGACATTTATTATTATTACAGTTATTATCCACTTCTTGGATAATAACTGTAACATAACTCTCTCCATGTTATCTACTGGCGAAAAACCAAACAGAAACAACTGGTGCTCTCTTTTCTAACAGACTCACTACAGTCTTTGCCTTTCTTCATGTCTGAACTATAAATGCCTTGACTTGAACAATATCCTATTTCATAGGATATTGACCTATGACATAGGTCAATATCCAATGCGTTTTGAACACATATGTGCTCAACATATGGGTTCGTTTGGTCTGGAAGAACAGATTTCAGCTGCTCAAAATGCAGACGGATATGAAACTATTGGCAGGAAATGCTAAAAGTTGAGAAAACTACTTTCAGATAGTGCATATATTGAGGTCTACGCTTAACATTTTGAGATAAATCAATAAAATTACCATAATTATTTAGTTTAGCTATTTTTCTGTGATGTAGAAATAGTTGCTGCATGTCCCTTTATTCCCAATATGGAAAGATTTTCCTCTCTGTTTGCAGTGGAGCTGAATCTCCCTGAACTGAATATGCTAAAAACGCTGGAAGCCGTCATTTGGTTCACTGATTGCTTTTCCACCAGCAGCAGCTTTAATGAGACCTACAGCCTGAAGCGTTACCCCACCACACGCCATCAGGGCATCAGTTTGCCCCCTTTCCATTTCCGCTGCTTCTTATCTGTTTTCCAGTCTTTATCGTGATCTTTCCTTGTCCGAATTTTGCAGCTTACAGGGTAAAAGCTCCTTCCAATGCCTGAAGGCGTCACACTAAATTTTAACCCATTTAAAGCTGCAGAATGCAACTTATATATATATATATATATATATATATATATATATATATGTGTTAATTGAGCTAATTATAAACAACCAATCAAGAGCCAGGAGACAGGTCTTAGCGCTGTCAATAACAACATCATGTGGCGCTGCTCATTCCCCTTGTTGCAGCTAGCATAGCCTGACATTTATTACAGTAGATAAACTGTTTTCCTGTAGCTGTAAGTTGTTTTTCCACTATTAGCATATTAAGCAGAGTACAGAAGCATGACTGACAGCGCTAAGACCCGCCTCCTAGCTCTGATTGGTTGTTTTTGGTCGGGAACTGTGCATTTCTTCAGACAGCAGTAGCAGCTTAAAAAGGATATCGAGGTGATTGATCTTTTGACAGATTGTCTGCATCTAGGCCTGTCACAATAACAAATTTTGCTGAACAATATATTGTCCCAGAAGTTATTGTGATGTAAGCGATAAAATTGTTGTTTTCAGACCATTTTCAAGTAATATAATGCAAGAACACATTCTCAAAGATCCATAAACTTTAAATTCTAATGAAGATTTAAGACTGGAGCTGGAAGACATTTTAAATATCCGACATATATAAACAAAACAACAAATAAAATGAATTATGAAGTCTCTCTAACAAAATTGTCCTTCAAAAGCAGGTCTAGCTGAGACCAAAGCACCAGACTAAAGACTTTTGTCATCCAGTTTTTTTGTAGAAAGAGAGAAAAATGATAAATCATACAAATGGAAATTATTGTATTTGTTTTCATTTATCATGCAATTACATGCCTCATCATATACTGTCACAACATGGTGACAGTTTTAACAAATATGCAAAAAAAATTTTTTTATAAAAGTTGTATACTGCAGCTTTAACATCTGACCGAAAACCCACTCTAAGGTAAAATCATAAATCAGACCAAATTGTTGGACTATAAACTCGATTCCGTTGTATATTGTTGGGGCTTCCCACCCAGTGACCACATTTAGCCCAAACAGTCACTGCAGAAGTCTACCATGTGTTTCCATCAATCAACTCTGCAGGTCCAAGCAGCTCCATGGAGGAATAATACGCCATGCAAGCTGTTTGAATGCCTTCAGGAGAGACACCAGGCAGAAGAGTTGAAAAGTAAAACACAGCCTGCATCGCTTTGGCATGAGCGTTTTTTTTTTTCAGTTCTTTAAAACCTCTGGATGTTTAGGTTTCAGTTCCGCTCCCTGAATTTGGAGACGTTCTGCAGAGTCTGGATGTCTTATCTCTAGGAGCCACCGTTTCTCTTTGGAAAGATTTCTCATCCTGAAGTTACATAATCTTTGTTGTGAAGCTACATGAGCAGATCAGCAACCACAGCTACTTCAAGATGTGTAAACAAACAGTAACTGCTGTGTTTATTATAAAACTAACCGGGTAATTTAAATCAGACTGATTTTTCCAACTTTTAAGTATCACATTTAACCAACATGCTACAGTTCACCTATAGTGATAATAATTATTATTTTACTCAAAACTGGGGAGAAAGAGAGAAGACGGGTCAGAATTTAATCCCTGCTTTACAATGAAACCAATCATTTCCAAAAATAAAAACAGGCCGCAGCTCACATTACAGAGGCGTTTAATTTGAATCACTTCAACACGTAAAGCGTGTTTCTAGCCGAGGAAGCCATTTCCTCAACATCTGGGAACAAAGTGAGGGAAGTGACTGATGGCTGCAGCCTTGTGTTGTTGGATCAGAGTGATGAACTATCCGCAGGTCCTGATGCAACGCTTTCTAAGAAAGGTTTCAGAAATAATAACAGACTGAGGCTTCTCCATCACTGTGATGACAGACCTGGATTTACATGAGGATCAACACACTGGGCCCTTCCGACACACCCATCACCCAACAGATAACTGATTTCCCACGATGCACTTTCATCAGAACTTAAGATGCAAAAACCAAAAAAAAACATTTTCTGCTTTACAAAAACAGACATTGTTTCATTAACACTTAGAAACCTGTTGCATTCAATTGTTATCTTGAATTAGGAAATTAAGTTTTCAGCATAACCCCACATTTCTAATGTTAAAATTAAAACATTTTTCAAACAAAATATTGTTAAACTTAGGCACAATTGTAATACAAAATATATTACAAATATTAATCCCTATTAACTAGAAGCAACCAATCAGAGCCAGGAGGCGGGTCTCAGCGCCATCAAGCACTATTTTGTGTGTCACCGCAGCTAGCATAGCATGCAGTGAATGCTAAGGCTAGTTAGCATGGTCACCAAAGACGCCTGACAAATGGTTTTCTTTTAGCAGTAAGTCGTTTCTCCACCATTAGAGCATTTAGCAGCGACTACATGAGAATGATTGGCAGCACTAAGACCCTCCTCCAGGCTCTTATTGGTTATTTTTGGTCCATTTCTTCAGACAATAATAGCAGCTCTGGGAGGAGGTGGAGGAGATTGATCTTCTCACAGATTATCTGCCTCGTATTATACTGTAATGATATACTAACATTTTTAACAAATATGAAACTAAAACCCATCTATAAAAGTTACATACTGCAGATTTAACTAAATTGACAAAAAAAATACCCCCAGAATGCACCACTACAATTCACTATTCTGTTTGTTTCTTGCTGGATTTCTATTTGAATGTTGACAAAATAAGAACATAAACTCAAAGTTAGTCTCAAATTATATTCTCCAGAATTATAGATACACAATTTAAAACGTAAATCACTATGAAATTGATCAAAAATGTATATAAATAGTCCTGTTTCTCCAGTGGTCACACAAACAATCCTGCACATTTCCAGTTTGTTTCGGTTTTTATTTGTCCTAAACTCACGAAAGGAGAGAAATAAAAGCAGGTCGTGGTTCTTTAGTTACAGGAGATGTTTTCCTATCATTCACCAAGAATTTCTTCTTCATAAAACACAATCTGTGTGGGAAATCAGCCAGCAAATAGCTCAACACAATACCATTGTCAGGCCACATGTTGGCTTATTAGATAGAGCAACAATTTGAGCCATCAGAGGTGGCAAAAGTCACACCGCTTTGCTTAAATTGCTGCAAACCAAAACAGAAACGCTGAAAAATGGCAAAAGAAAACGCACAAAACTCACCAAATGAGAGTTCTCTTTTGCCTCTTGTACTTGCTGCACCTGTGGTTCAGCTACAACTTTCGTGTCCTGGTCAGAAGTCATGAGCCGTCTGCTTCTTGGCTCCTCAGGGAGAAGTCTCTGTGTCACCAAGTAAGCTTCAGAGGGAGCAAACGGAGACGAAAACATGTTAGCTTTGAACGCGGATGTTTAGCAAATATCAGCTGTGACGTGTGGGTGGATGGAGCGGGTCAAAGGTCAGTGGCCGGCAGTTACTTTAAGGAGAGACAAAGATGTGGCCAACAGAAGTGAATCTAACGTGATTAGCATGGTGAACCTTTTATTTTTAAACTGTATTTCTGTTTGTGGAGCTGCAAAAACAATTGACCTTTAATTCCACAAAACTTAATAAAAACGTAAAAATATCTTTCTCATTCTGTTTACAATGTTTGTTTGCCGTCTTCATGTTTTGTATTAAAAGGCAAAGACTGAGCATGTATTTGATTAGTAAAAGGACCAGGTGTTTTTACAGACAGACTCACTGCACTCAGGTTATCTCCAGTCCCGTCATTGTGAGACGACCACCACCACTTGACTGGACCTCTGTTGAATTAACTCAGTTGCTTTAAATATTTATGTAATCATTTGTATTTTTATTTAAAATGCATTTTGGTAGAAAACAGTTTTCATTTTGATATTAAATGGGGGTTTTTCTATTTCTTTCCAAAACAAACAATTTTGTTGTTCTTGATTGATTTGCAACATCAATAAAAGAGGCAAATACTTTTTATAGGCCTTGTAACTACTTGTGTCTCTCTAGTTTTCTCTCTCTCAGCTGACATTTTCATTTTTAAAACTCGACTCCTGAGAGGTGGAAACACGTATTTTCTGCTGTTCTGCTGAAGCTGTGTGTGAAGCGCTGATAATCCGGCCCAACAATCGGTGCCTGCCTGTGACACGGGCTCTGATTGTGTTTGCAGACAAAGCAGGGAGAGAATGGCATGGCTGTAAAACTGGTGACCTTTGAACCACATGATGACAATGATACACAGCCAGTGTGTCATTCCACAGATATGAATGAAGCTCAGAAAGAAAAAAAAACACATTTTAGGATCAAAACCTTCCTGAACAGTAGAATTAAAAACATTTTTTAAAAATATTGTAGAATTACGTAATTATTCTTAGATTATTTCTTTTTAATTTTTTTAATTAAAAGCTGTTTTATGCACTATATTGGAGTAAAATAACGTTTTTTTTAGTTATTTATTTACACAAACTTACCTGGTTTAGATCTATATTCTGCAGTGAGCAACTGCACTTTTAAAACTAAGCAGTGATAATGTTGGAAATGTACAGTACACAGTTGGGTCAGAGATGTACTTGCACAAAGACAGCAGTTAATGTAAAAAGTTTCCCTCATGTTTAAAAACAAAAACATTTGGAGTGGACATTTTAAAGTAGCATCTTATATCAATAATAAGCACAGTTAGATAATATTATAGAAACAGAAATCTCTGTCTCTGTACCTAGGAATGCACTGATAAAAACAACAACATCCAATATCAATATTGTTGTTATGCCTGATAATTTATATTATACAATATTGGCCCAGTTTCACTGTCTGGGCCGATACAAATACAAACACCTACAACTTATGTCAAAGTGAGACCTCTTGTTTGTGCACAAACTTTGTTGTTCTAATGTTTTCTATCTGCCGAGCCGTTTGGGAACCAAGACTAGGGCTGTTGTAAACAAATATTTTAGTAATCGAGTAATCTATCGATTATTCTTACGATTAATCGAGTAAAAAAAAATTTTTTTTTTAAATTAAAAAATAAAATATTGGTAAATCTGGAATAACACCGATGTTACTATTGGATATCAATATCAGTCCAATTTTTCATATTTCAGCTTCCCTAACAGTTACTTTTTTATAGTTTAGAAAACTAACCTGTAACAATAACAGCTCACTTTCTAAGTTAACCTGAAGTTATACAAAGATCTGAAATTATATTAAATTTAATAATAAAGAGGCAGGCTCACAAATACGCTTATGAAAATGTCTATGCTCCAGCTTTTGGATTATGTATTCATCTTCAGTCAGTTTAATAGATGGATTCACATCTTGCCCCATACCTGTCAAGCTTTGGATTTGCAAAAACGGGAAATGTCTCCTGGAGTTGTGGGCTTAGGGTGGGGAGTGGGAGGCAGGTGAACGAACGAACGTAAGATAGGGTGGAGGGCAGGAAATAGACCAGACAGACAAACGTATAAGTCCGGGGGGGGAGAGACGAACGAACAAACGTAATGCATGACCGGTAGACCAGTAGACTAAAGTAAGAAAGGGGGGAGCAATACGGGATATTTATGGCACCTTCGTTCGTCACACTCAGAAACTCATCTACCAGACATGTACCGCCACAATGCACTGTTACACTGTAGCCATCAACTACTCAGCCGCCCGCCGTGTTCAGTCTATCCGCTCACCTGTATAAATACTCCCACACCGCTCTCCCCACCGTTAGGGTTAGCATCCAGCAGCTCCCGAAGGAGAAAGGTTGCCGTACTCCAGGCATCGCGCCAGTCATTTTAAGGATGCCTATTGGTCCCCCAAAAACGATGAAAACCCGGGCGTTATCAGCAATCAATAAAATTCCCACGGGTCAAACTTGAAAATTGGATGTTATGCCGCTAACACTTAGCATTTGTCAACAACTCAAGAGGCGGAAGTCAGAGCTCCACACAACGCACATAATGTTCCGGCTGGAACACGGTGCGCTAAATAATAAAACATAAATTAACAAAGCTTCGAGGCAGGTAAATTTTCCTTGAGGAATTTTAATAATCGAGATACTCAAATTCGAGGAATCGTTTCAGCCCTAACCAAGACAAAACAATAAACATCGGCCTGTCACAATAACACATTTAGCTGGATAATAAATCATCCCAGTAGTTATTGTGATAAACGATAATATTGTTTTGAGACCATATTTAATGGTAATGGCATAATAATGCAGGAACACATTCTCAAAAATCAATAAAACTTTAAATTAAAATGAATAATTAATACTGTAACTTTGACATTTCAAATATCCAAAATACATAAACAAAACAAGAGAAACTACAAATAAAATGAATTATGAATTACATATTATTGCTGCCTGAATTTATTATTTTGTTACTAATTTATGTGCATTTATATACGTTTTCCATTTTAGTCTTTAAGGTACAAGAATTTGCACATAAATTCATATATTTTTCAGTCTGATATTTTAAAATATTAAATAATATATTAATTATTAATATATCTCAGTACTTGAGAAGCCTTTTTGTTAAACATGTTTTCCCCTTGAATAATTTCTTTTTACTTTTATTTGAGTAAAGAGATGCTGAAGCAGTGATTTCCAAGTCAAACCAGCTTAAAAATAATAACATAACAGAAACCATGACCCGGGTTAAAACACATGAACAGTAGGGCAGTGAGTCAGTCTCATTGTCTAGACAATCCTGAACCAAAACATCCTCCACCCTCCCGCCTTTTTCCACACCTTTGTTTTCCGTCTGCATAATTTTACGGAGTAATTTATGACCCCGTGGTTCTCTGAAATAAATCTGCCGCAAAAAGCCGCAGTGGTCCACCAAGTATGTTTCCAGTCTGACTTTTTTACAGACAAACAAGTGGTTCTGTTTCAGAGTCTTGGAACACAGATTTAACTGGCTTCTTAAGAGCGAACAGAAGTCTACTGAGATCGAGAATTAAACCTAAAAAACAAAAACTCTGAGAAATAAGCATATCAATTAAAAAAAGGTTATTATGGAAAATATGTAGATTAATTAGAATCTGATGACTTTTAAGCATTTAATTTATAACACTGAATTTTAATCTTCTGCAAATATATTTATCAATTTTGTTTCTTTTACTTAAAATTCGGCAGAAAGAATTTCATTTTCAAAATTTTGCCTATCAAAATTTGTACGGTCAAAGGTTGCCTTTGAAAAATGTGCCTTAAATAACACTTGAAGAAAATTGCCTTGTAACACTCGAACGCAACTACTAATATTTGCCTTTAAAATTTCACCTAAAATTAAAATAAGACAAAAATAATTGGCAGAAATTTGCTTTTAAAAACCCAACTGCAACGCTTTGTAAAAATTAACTGACAAAAAGTTGCCTTTAAAAATTCACCTAAAAAAGAAGAAAAATTCGTCTGTAGAAATTTGCCCTAAAACCTCAAATGCAAAAATTCAACTACAAAAATCGATTCAAGCGTCTCTAAACAAAAAAATCAATAACTATATATACACAGTATATTCCAATAAACATGTGATCAATATCAATAGACAATACATGTGATATAATATTTATTTAAAGTCTCCCACAGCTAGCTAAGCTAGTTTGACAGAATCAACTAACTCGCTCACTCCTTGGTTGCCTAGCAACTCGCTCTCTCTTTGGTTACCTAGCAACAACTTGCTGACTAACTTGTGCAGTCAGTTTCAGGTTGTGCCTCATAACTGCTTCAGAGTTTCAAACATCGATGTGAAGTGAAAACTGAATAAAACAGGAAAGGTCACACCACCAGTTTGGCAGTATTTCAGATATTTAAAACATAAAACAAATCAATAAGTATAGATATGAAATGCTTATATTGTGATATTTTGTGAATATTGGTGAATTTGTTACTATGTTAATGTTTTGCAACAACTCTAGATTTTACCAACACAAATAATTACTATAATTGTCATTTAATGAAAAGCATCTTTAATTTCAGCAGAATTAGGAAAAATTTTTGCTTTTCTATTTAAAAATAAGAGCAAGAGAAATATAAATCTTAGTTTCACATCTTATTTTTCTAATGTTTCCATGATATCAAAAATATTTTAGAAATCCATAAAACATATATATGTGAAAAGATTTCAAACAAATATCACCCATTCCAGATTGATACCTTAATTCTGCTTGTAAACATTTTCAAATCTTATTTCACAGCCATGTTTGGCATTTTAATCAGCGCCAGTTTAATTTCTGGTCCAGTTCTACTTTAATATCATTCATTTAAAATCCGAAAAGGTGGTTAAAATTGTTCTTCAATTGTTTGAATGGGTAAACATTCAGTCAAAAAGACAATTTAAAAATCCTGACCGATAAAATGTTAAAAATTTAACTGGGATTTGGCAAAGCAAACATATAATTTAAGTGGATCAATACAACCACTTAAATTTTGTGCAATGTTTACCCAAAATACAAACATTGAAAGAAAAGACGTCTCTCAAGGGAATTTCGGAGGTTCCCAGCAACACTACCGTAGGCCTGTATCAAGAACAAATTTTGCTGAATGATAAATTGATAAATTGCAAATAAGAAGTTATTGCGATAAATTATAATATAGTTGGTTTGACATAATTTTCAAGAACACATTCTCAAATATGAGTAAATGTTAGACAGTGTTAAATAAACAAAACAACAAATAAAATGAATTATGAAGTCTCTGTAACAAAAATTGTCCTTCAAAAGAAGGGCTACTTGGGACCAAAACAACAGACTGAAGACTTTTGTTATCCAGGTTTTGGCAGAAAGGGAGGAAAAAAATTTTATAAATCATGCAAATGGAGAATATTGGGTTTGTTTTAATTTATCGTGAGATTTACTTATTTATTGAGACAGGCCTACAAATTATTTGTAAAACCTAAATTATTAAAATTCATTGATAGTCAAACTACAGACAGATCTAATTCTTTACAAACCCAAAAATTAACAATTACTAATTCAGAACTACCAGAAAAAAACTTCAGTATGTGGCATTAAACTGTGAAATAATTTTATTTTTTTTAATTTATCACACAAACATAAATATTATTATTATTATTATTATTGGTGTTTTTTTGTTGTTGATCCTTGTTGTTTTCAGTCAAATTTTTAAAAAAATAATGAGGTTCTTGCTGCTGTAATTAAATGTAAATAGATATTATATTGATGGGTTAACTAATAAATGTGTGTTTAAATGTTATATATTTGTATTAGACATGTAATACATGTTACATAGATAAGCTTATACTTCCACCCATTCCCTTGGATTTGCGAAACAAAAGACTTGACATAATGCAACACTCTGTATTTTTGTAAATATTAAAAAAATAATAAAAACATAAAACGTTGAGACAAAAAGTATAAAGCATCCACCTTTAGGGTAGAAATAGTGAAAATGCAGCTATAAATAACGACGCCTCCCAACACAACAGCCATGTTTGTTTGGATCAACTTTCCAAGTCAACACAGCAACTTCCACCACAGACGCAATGCAGACTCTGAGCCGAGAAAGACTGCAGCTCCCGGGCTAAAGGCCACGGCCATGACCGGCCTGTGGTCTGCAGGTGGAGGGGGGGATACTATAAAGACCTAATCAGAGGTCGGTTCGGTCCGAATATGACCGTTTAAACACCAACATAGCCCAGCTGTTAAAAAGCACTGCTGTAAAGTTAACTGGGCTAAGAAAGTAGCAACCGCGGCTAACTATAACTGGAAAGATGGCGTGATTCCGCGAAATTCCCAACCCCTCAGCTGTTACAGATAACATCAATATTTAGTTATAATAACAGAAAACGTGGATGCCAATCCATTCCCACCTCAACGGGATGGTAAAGGCAGTTTCTCACTCACCTGTCAACTCTCACTGCGCGGCGGTACAAACACTGACGGAGGCGGCTCTTGGTGTTGCTGGACTCGGGCCTTCACTTTGGCTTCCTTCCGGGCTTTTTACGCTGACTTATCAGCGAGCAGCCAATATGGAGCGCCTTCTCTACCGACAGCAGCTCTAAACTTCACCAAAAGGAGCATTCAGGTGTAGCTGCTAGCTGTCGGGAGCCAAATGTAGCGCAAAACGACGCCCCCGAAGCTGGAACCAAAAAAGGGCTGCGAGCTAACAGTTAGCTAGGTGGCTAACTATCAACTTTGTGCACTCGGGCTCAATAAATCTGGCGCCTCAAATCTCAAGCGGTGATGGATTTCTCCAGGCCAACAGCGGGCTCTGCGCAAAGAGGCAGTCGAAAAGCGACCGAAAGTAGCCCTGAAGCCAAGGAGAGAGCGTCTCAAAGCTTCAAATCGATCAAACAAGCCGTTGGTGCTAAAAGATGAGGCAGAGAGGATTTTGGAATGGAGAAGTCGGCGTTTCCTTTCCCTTTCGTGTGCAGCACTAAGATCGTCTATTGGTCCGCAGAGTAGTCACTCCAACGAGTTAGGAGACAAAATAGAACATTTCTGAGAATTAAAATGTCATTCTCATTATTAGACTATGGATATCGCTCATCTTGCATTAACAGAATGAATGCGTGAAAATTTCACAAGGAAAACAAAAATGGGAAAACTACTGAAGAGGATTATGGCCACTAAAATAAAAATAATTCTGACTTTAGTCACAAAATTCTGATTTTAATCTCAGAATTCTGAAGAAGAAAAGTTACAATTCTGACTTTAATCTCAGAATTATACACTTAATCTCAGAATTAGTTTTTTCCTCCTAATTCTGAGAAGAAAAGTCCAAATACAATTTAATCTCAGAATTTTTTAAGAAAGAACAACAACAAAAAACTAGATCCATGAGATTAATGTGAAAATTCAGATTTTCATCTCAGAATTCTGAGGAAGAAATTTAATTTTCTGACTTTTATCTCCAAATTAAAAATATAATCTCAGAATTTATGTTTTTTTCTCCTCAAAATTATGAGAAGGAAAATCAGAATCCTAACTTTAATCTCAAAATTCAGATTTTAATCTAAGAATTCTCACTTTCATCTATGGATTAAAAATTAAATCTCAAAATATTGTGTTTTCCCCTCAAAATTAAGAAAGTTGCAATTATGATTCAGAACTCATGAGCCTTGAAAGAATGAATGAATGTATACATGTGTGGAAATTTCATATAGAAGAAGAAATGTGAAAAATACATTGGAGGATGACAACCTTAAGGTTACGATTCCAACCTAAATTTGAGAATTAAACTGGTGATTTAGAAAACGCTGAATTCTGTGATTTGACTTTTTTCTCACAATTCTGGGGGAAAATAGAAATCTGTGTGGGGGGGGAAAGTACATTTTTATTATTAAAGTCAGTATTATTTTTCCAATCAATCAAATTTTATTTGTATAGCACATTTCAGCAGCAGGCATTTCAAGGTGCTTTACATCATATCAAACACAGAAACACAAAGCAACATAGAATCAACAATCAAAACACGACATTAAGTCAAGTTCCATCAATAAATTTGAAATCGATTACGTTTCAAATACAATCCTAAACAGGTGGGTTTTTAGTCGAGTTTGCATCCATAAAAGATTTACCTGTTACACTCCTACTGTGTTATATGGAACAAAATACCTGTTGCTATTTTTATTCCCGCTCACAATCACACAGTTTAAAACGACGTAAACAGCATTTTAATGGGCTTCTGGCACGAGGCTCCGTACACCTTTCACAGAATTTCACTCTGGGACTCCACCGTCCGTCACGGATTTTTGTGCAATTCTATGGTACCTGTTAGTGTCTTGAATTTACAGGGTTTCCGTTACGCGCAGTGACCCTCAGTCACTCGCCGTTTTTCTTCCTAAGAATCCTCTTCTGTAAAAACAAATAAAGAAATTTTTTTAAGGGAAAATGCTGGGTTCAAATGTGAAAATTAGAATTTACATGAAGTGATTATATCAAACCCAAACTAATCCTGTTCCAGTTAAAAGTTATAAAAGTTGTTGGAAATGTGATGCAACAATTTTTTTTAACCAAAATAAAAGCCACAAATTGAAAAAAATAAACTAAAAAAAAAAGGATTTTGGAGTTATATTGTGAAAAGTCGGTGTTCCAAATGCTACATTAAAACTGCCTCTGAAATTTTAACCTGCGCCTGGAAATGACCTCAATCAGGTGTAGTCCATTCTGTTTGGAAGTGATTAAAGCAGAAGGTTTTACGGGGGAAAAGCAGGAAACAGGTTTTCTCCCAATTTCATCTTATCTGAAAGGAAACTTTAGATAAAGTAGCCAATAATTGTGCTAAAGTAAGAGTATTTGTACTCAGATAAAAGTACAAATTTACCATTCAAAAATTTACTCAAGTAAGAGAAAAATTGACTACAAAAGTACTTTTAATAAACAAATGATATCATTAGAAAGACAAAAAACTGTAAAGTTATGAGCAAATTGTTGTATTTTTAAGACAAAATACAATATAATTAATTGCAAAAATTTCAAAGCTTAAGAAACTTTTCCAAAATATAATTTTTTGTTTAAAATTAATCAAACTAATACTAACAGTGGGTAATGTGTTCATACATATTTGGCCGCCAGGCTCAGCAGACAGAAAACAGCATCAGAACAAAGCTAGTAAAAAAACAGGAAGTCTCACTTCAACCTAATCATATATTCTTCCATTAGTCTGTCCTGTGTCCGTCTATCAAAGTTTTTTATGCACATTTTGAAGTACCAAATTAGAAAAGTTTGATGGAAATGGCAATATTAAAAAAACTTCCTCAATTTTGCAAAAAATTTAGCTTTTCTGTACACAGCGGGCCGTCCTGATTGGTCCAGACGGCCAGAGGGCGCACGCGAACTTCTCTCGTGATCAAAGAAGATGGGCGGGGCTCTGGAACAGCGGCGCTCTCTGATTGGGTAATTTCTAATTAGCGCTGCTCACAACAAATCGGAGTGTTTTTTTCCTTCTTTTGCGTTTTTTGTTTAGTCTTTTGTGTCTTAAAGTTTTTAAACGCTTTAAGAAAAGTGCCGTTTTAAAAAAAGGCAATAGATAAATAGTGAATTTATATCTAAAAAGTAAAAATCAGGTATTTTGGGCATTATTAAGTTTATTAGGTCCCAAATTAATAAATGTATCGCTTAAAAACATTTAATTCCAAGATTATATGGATAGGTCTCAATTATGTTGTTTAGTTGTTGTTGTTTTTTTTTTTTTTTAAAAAGACTCTATTTGAAGTTATTATTATTTTTGCTTCAGTTAACGCTTCGTAACGCTTTGATAAAAGTCTTGTTCAAAGAAAAATAACTTATTGCATTTAAACCCAAAGAATAAAGAAATTGGGCATTGTTAGTAAGCCTATTATGTCCAAAATTAGTAAGTGAATGGTCTAAAAATATGTATTTACAAGATTATATAGATAGGGTTCGATTATGTTGCTTAGTTTAACATTTTTTATTTTGTTTCATGGATAATGTAATTTTTGCTGCATTAAACTGCCTCAAATCAATCAATAAATATTACTATCAGATAAAGATGAACCTGACTAAATACCATATATGATAAATTATGAAGTAAAACAATGTGAGCGAAAACATCAAACGGATTTCTAGGTTTTAAAATGTATTTCATTAAAATTCCTCCTGCTGTTCCTCACTCCTATCGCCAGAGGGCGATAAGGAGACAGAAAACCATCTTCATTTGTAACGTATTTTCCGGTTCCCTTCCCTTCTCGGTGCCGTCAGTGGACCTAAACGTGTCCCGACAAAATGGCACTTTATAACTTTAAAAAGATTATGGTGGTTCCCACCGCCAAGGTAAGTTTTATTTCGCTAATTTCGCGGTTTAAACCGATTTTCGCTCAAGTCGTTGTGAGAAATGATCAAAAGACAGGAAAGAAAACACCGAAGGAAAACACGTGTTTTACTGCAGCTGCCTAGTGTGCTTTAAAAAACAAACTAGAGGCGAAATTCATTTTTACAGGACATTTGTAATGAAAATTTAATGAAAGACGGCCAATTTATACGTAAATTGTGGAATTACGTGGGAGATTAACAACTAATTGGATATTTATGGTGGAAATTAGAAAACCGGAGGTTACTGGACCTTTAAACTTAAAATCGGCGGCTTGCTGGATATTTTTGGTTAAAATTAGAGAAATCCAGAGAAAGCTATTATTTATGGTCAAAATAAAAGATAATTCAAGAGGTTTCTGGACCTTTAGATTGGAAACCTTGAGACTTTTTTGTTGTTGTTGAAAATAGGTCCGGAAATGGCAGCTAAATTGATATTTATGGTGGAAAACGGTGCTAAAACAGGAGATTACTGGGTCTTTAAGCTTAAAATACGCAGTTAGCTGGAAATGTTTAGTGGAGATTAGTGAAATCAACATAAATGTGGGCATTTATGGTGGAAATGGTTGAGAAAACAGCGGGTTTCTGGAGCTTTAAACTGGAAATCTGGACATTTGTGGTTAAAATAAGTGAGGAAATGTCAGCTAACTGGACACTTATGGTGGAAATCAAAAAGAAACAGCAGTTAACTGGACATTTTTGGTGTAAATTTTAGAAATCAACAGAAAACTGGATATTTATGGAAGAAATTAGTGAGAAAATGGGCTTCCTGTACCTTTAAGGTGAAAATGTTTTAACACTTATGATAAAAATAAATTAGGAAATGGCATTTAACTGGATATCTTTGGTGGATATTAGAAAAATCAATAGCAATCCTTGTATTTATGGTGAAAGTGGGAGATAAAACTGGAGGTTGCTGGACATTTAAACTATAAATTTGCTGTTAAAAGAAAATATTTTAAAAATTGTCCTTCTGATTTTCCACTTAAGTATGAAATTGGTTTCTGAAAACTTGATTGACTGACTGAGCAAGGCTTTCTGTATATCAGCATTGATATAATAAAATAGTTCTTAGAGACTTTTAAATAAGAAGCACTGAGTCTTTTTGATTAGCTTTCTTGCTGCAGAATTTGATCATGACAAAAAAAATCAAAGCAATTAATTTCTAAAGTTGAAATCTTAAAACAATGTAGGGAAAATTTCCTAATTGCTGATCTGTTGCATGTCGGCTCAGATTTGGGTTCCTCTTGTTGTCCAGATATGTTTCCTGCTCTGATAACTTTTGTTATGTTCAGAAATTTCCTGAAAAACCAAACCGCCGGCGTTGTGTTTGCGGTCTCTAACCTGCGAGTCACGCCTTCATCTCCATCCCCGCAGGAATTCATCGACGTCACTTTATCCAAAACTCAAAGGAAGACGCCGACGGTGATACACAAGCATTACCAGATCCACCGCATCCGGCACTTCTACATGCGGAAGGTGAAATTCACGCAGCAGAACTACCACGACCGACTCACGCAGATCCTCACCGACTTCCCCAAACTCGACGTAAGACCCTAGATTTGAGTCTTTTTTGTTCTGATCTGGTTTCTGCAGGCAGGTTGTGATCATCTCTTTATTTTTCCAGGATATCCATCCGTTTTATGCTGATCTGATGAACGTACTGTATGACAAAGACCACTACAAATTGGCCTTAGGACAGATAAACATCGCCAGGAACCTCATCGACAAGTAAGTCCAAGAAATTACTCAAGTTAGAGTAAAAAGGTATTTGGTAAAAAGTCCATTCCAGTACTGAATAACTAATCAAGTTATCAATCTTTTAATATTTAAAAAATACATCATCAGACAGACCAATATATAAAGTTAAGTGGGAAATGTGGTGTCTTAAGGACCAAAATGACAATAATTAATATAAATATTTAAAAATAACGTAGCTGGAGATGGGCACCAGCAAGCCTCCCGACCCAATTAGGGACAAGGGTGAACAGAAAATGGATGGATGGATTTAAAAATAACAAAATTAGGCAAAATATTTTTTTTTCCAAATCAATTTCCTTCAATAAAAATCTTATAAACTTTAACAAAAACTGCAGGTGTGTGTCTGTGCCCGGTGAATCTTTGGTCAAAACATGTTTGTTTTTGATTCAGTGGGTAAAATCCAAAAATTTTACTCAAGTGAGAGCAGAAATACTTCATAATAAAATTACTCTAGTAAAAGTAGAAAGTACAGCATAGTAAAAATACTCCTAAAAGTAAATTTAAAAAAACTTCACTGAAGTGAATGTAATTGAGTTACATTATTGCTCATTATTGGCAGTGAAAATCTGTTAAAGTCACAGATGTGGTGATCAGTGTGTTTTGAATTTGGTTTTTGGGATTAGAAACTTCTGCTAGAGATGGATTGATATGAAACTTTGATATCTGATGTCACTGTTATGGCGGACATTCGTCAATATTAGACATTCCTTAATAGAAAATCTTACCAATTTTTGATATTCTTTTTAACTTATGTGACAAACAAGAGGAGATGACATTTGGAGCATGTATTTAAAACAGTTCTATGTGGTTCAACACTGTATTAAATCCCATCAGTCTATATATAATCAAAAATACATTTGTTCATAAATAACCAACCTGCAGGAGATTCCCAAAGGCTTTTATTTTGAAGGTGTCTCTTTTTAACTCGTCCAGTGTTGCCAAAGATTACGTGCGTCTAATGAAGTACGGAGACTCCATGTACCGGTGCAAACAGCTGAAGAGAGCCGCTCTGGGTCGGATGTGTACCATCCTGAAGAGGCAGAAGTCCAGTCTGGAGTACCTGGAGCAAGGTGAGAGGCGAGCGATGACCCGCCGTCCGCTCAGGTGGATCTTTAGCTAAATCTTCTGGTTCTGATCCCAAACAGTTCGTCAGCATCTGTCCCGTCTGCCGAGCATCGACCCGAACACCAGGACCCTGCTGCTGTGTGGATACCCCAACGTAGGCAAGTCCAGCTTCATCAACAAGGTGAGCAGCGCAGAAACGATTTATCAAAGATTTAAATAATCGTCAACTATTTTAGTAATTGGTTAGTCGTTAACTGGGGTGTACAGACTCAAAATAAGGCCATCTGCTGGAAGAACAACACACTCAGAGCTGAAATAAAGCTAAATATGTACAAAAAATCAAAACAGTTTTAATTTAAAATAATAAATCTGTTGTATTCAAAACTCCTCAAGTGGCAGTTTTAGCTTTTGCTGGTTCAAATTCTTTATAAGGTTATGCAGTTATTAATCCGGAAATCAAAAAAATAATCAACTGATCAGCCATAAGCTGTATTGACGATGAATCAAGTAGAAAGGGTTAAACTTTTCCAGTTCAAACTGGCGGTTTTCCCTGTTTGAGACTAATTTTTAATATTTTTGAAGGACAATTTTTGTTTACAGAAACTTCATATTTCATTATACACTGCTCAAAAAAATAAAGGGAACACTTAAACAGGTGTTTAACACTTAAAGTGTTCCCTTTATTTTTTTGAGCAGTATATTTATGGTTTTGTTTGTATTTGTTTTTTTATTTATTGATTTTAATTGTTGCTTTTTTATTTTGGATACATTATATTACTTAAAAATGTCCTCAAAACAACAATATTATAATTTATTGCAATCATTTCAGACGTGTTTGAAGGATTTTTTAGCTGCGGATTCATCCTTTGCTCCAAATAAAGTCGTACTCTAAGAAAATTCAATGTTATAGTATTTTAGGCAATAAAATGTTTATTTTCTTATTTCTTAAAAAATAATTAGATTTTTATTTTGCTTACAGTTTTAAGTATTTATTGTTATGTAAAATTAGCTTCAGTGATTAAATGAAATATCTGCAGAATTTGAATCAATTAATTCACAGAATATTTTATTGAGTAATCAATTAATTATCAAAGTAGTGGATTGAATAACCCATTAATTGTCAGAAATAGGCTGCTGACGCAGGAATTCTGACGACGTGTAAAATGACCTTTCCCCTCAGGTCACCAGAGCAGATGTTGACGTGCAGCCGTACGCGTTCACCACCAAGTCTCTGTTCGTGGGTCACATGGACTACAGATACCTCCGCTGGCAGGTACCACTCGGCTGCTGCAGATCGCTGCAGACCGCTGCTGCTGCAGAGGAGCTGAATGTTTGGTGTTTGGTTGCAGGTGGTGGACACGCCCGGCATCCTGGACCACCCTCTGGAGGAGAGGAACACCATCGAGATGCAGGCCATCACGGCTCTGGCTCACCTGCGGGCGGCGGTGCTGTACGTCATGGATCCGTCGGAGCAGTGCGGACACACGCTGCAGGAGCAGCTGGAGCTCTTCAGCAACATCCGGCCGCTGTTCGCCAACAAGGTGCGACCTCCACACCCGACATATTAAAAACAAAGAGGAAAAGATTATCTGTTTTCCTGCCACCATTCTGGATATTTACTGAAGAAGCGTCGTGTTCTTAGTCTTTTCTTGCTCCTGTTTTACTCTTTAAAATACCAAGAACCTTCCTCAGACATAACAACAGAATAACTATAAAATAAGTTAACATCCCTTGATTTTACTCGCATTAAAAACAAACTTTTATGTGTTTTCTTGGAATATTATAATTTTACTTTATAGTAAACAAACAGAGAACATGGATGTGAAGTAGAAGGATGAGGATTCATCTTGTGTCTGCAATTTTAACAGAAAAAATCTGCAAAGTGTTTTATTTTCATTCAGCCCCATTTACTCTTATACCCTCTAATAAAACACAGCCTTTGTAAACAGAGTCCAGCTTTGATTTATAAGTCAGTCCCTCCTGGATGTTGTGGTCTAAAATGACCAAATTATCAGCAGCTTTTTCAAAAAATTGCATATTTTTTAAGCCCTATTTTTGCCATAACTGCATCTTTAAAAAGTTTAAATTGCTGCACACAACCTTTGCCAAAAAATAAAAAATTAACATGGTTAATATTTAATTCCCAGCTTCCTGGAGGAATCTAAGCACACCATATTGGAGAGAAGATGTAAAGATTTGTAGTTTTTAGTTTACACTTGTTGGAAATCTTAACTCTACTCATGAAACTGAATAAATCACCTATCTGCTGAAACACGGTGGTGGCAGCGTCATGCTGTGGGAAGGGGAAAGTGTTGAGAATTCATATTGGGAATATGGATGTAGGTACATCCAGGAGAGTCATGGATGAAAACATATTTGAGGCTGCACGTTCACCTTCTGGAGATGCAATAAAATGGCTCTAACATGGCCTAGTCAAAGTCCAAACCTCACGCTATTTTTAAGTGTGTGGAAAGACAAAAATTTATGTTGAGACTCCTTCCATCCAAGATAAAAATGTCTGCAGATGTGTAAATCTGAACCTCCAGTGAAAGATGCAGTCAGGGGCTTCATGCAAATGCATGCCGCACTTTTCAGACTTTTATCTATTTTTATCACATAAAAATCCCAGAAATAATTACTGTAAGGCTGTAAAACTGAACGTCTGTTTTCTTCAGTGAACTTTGGCTCCCTCTAGAGGTCGGAGGGAAACCAACAAAAGATTTTCTGGAAAATTTTTCCACATCTTTGTGTTTTTGTTTCAGTTTATTTCAGAAACTGTGCTCAACTTATTATGTTGGGGATATTTTAAAATATGAATCCTGTCTTATGCTTTTACTTAACCAAAACCATCTAATTGTTTCTCGTTCCTGCAGCCTCTCATTGTTGTTGCAAACAAATGTGATGTGAAGAAGATCAGCGAGCTGTCGGAGGAGAACCAGGTCGGTTTTCAGTTCCTCCGCTCATCGTTTTATTTTGAGCCTCTCTAAGCTGAAGGTTTTATCTGTTACCAGAAAATCTTCGCGGATCTCTCCGCAGAGGAAATCCCAGTCATCGAGACGAGCACGCTGACGGAGGAGGGCGTCATTAAGGTGAAAACCGAGGTGAGATCCGACAGCAGGCGGGCTCGTTCTGACGCTCTGGTGGGATTATTATCGGATCTTTTTTTTTTAACGCCGCTGCGTTCCTCAGGCCTGCGACCGACTCCTGGCTCAACGCGTCAACACCAAGATAAAGGGCAAGAAGGTCCATGACGTCCTCAACAGGCTCCACCTGGCCATGCCTTCCAAGAGGGATGAGAAGGTCGGTTAGGCCTGGAGCTGTCAAAAATTAATCTGAACATTTTAATCTCCATAAGAAATTAATGGAGAACGACATTTCTGTATTGATGTTTAAAACAAAATGGCTTCCTTTAAACCTCCCTGAATATAAAAACCTGAGAAGACATGTTTGGCTTGAGACAGTAAAACATTTTCTTGAACTTTTTTTTTTTAAATGTAAAGATATTTGCATTTTTCATATGGGCAGCTGCCCAGGTCGGGAACAAAAAAGGGGTGGGGCGCCCAAGAACTAGAAAATATAATTAATTTTATCTGTCAGTTGTCCCCTGAAGAAGTTTGCTGCTACTTGCATTCAAGTAGTGAAGTAAGTTTCCCTTAGTTCACATGACCTGCTTTCTCCCACAAGAAAAATCAAATAATTGTTTATATTTTGATTAATGGCAATAAATCACAGAGCTAGAGAGTGATTAATCTGATTAAGTTTGTTTTAATTGATTGATATCACTGGTTAAAGCCAAACAGCATCTCTGAGGAGTTCAGGTTAAAAACGGCTTTCTGATGTTTCCCAGGAGAGACCGCCGTTCATCCCTGAAGGAGCTCTGAACCGGAGGAAAGCCATGGAGGTCGACACACCCAAACGCAAACTGGTACGTAAACATTACAGCGACACGCTCACCTGGAAAAGTAGCTTACAGTTTATATTATCCTTATCTTCTCACCTTATCCTTGAGTTACTCAGATGCTTATTAAACTCAGATCTGGATGCTTGGACTGAATGTTTGTACATTTTTTACTTTCTTATCTGACTCCTTTGTTTTTCTCTTAAGGCTTTTTGTCCTGAGAATTTTAGTCATTTAACAGAAAATATCTAAAAAAAAATTTTTTTTCTCCACAATCCTTGATTTATTAACTATGAACAACAAAATAGTGTTATCTCATAAAAATCAGCTGCAAACACATCAGCAGGTCCTTTTAGTTCAGCTATCAACATGCTGAAATAAAAGTTTGTATTCACTGTTAGTTAAAGATATTTGCATTTTTAAGCAATAAATAAATAAAAAGTCATACAAATAATATCTACCATGATTTAAAAAAAATAAAAGTTCTTTGTCCTTCTATAAATCCTATTTTACTGCAGAAATAAATGTGGAACAACAAATTAATCTGAAATAAATGGTAACTTGTAATTGTTCAACATTTATTTTTGCTTCATTCTTCTTCATAAATCTGAGCATAGTAATAATAAGTAAAGCTGCATTTGTTCATGAATTATCTTTATAATGTCTGCATAGATTCTCCAACCAGCCATCTGCTGCACTCAGGTTAAAAATAACATCCCTGAAAGTTCATACAAATCATGAATTATTGCAGATTAAACAGCAAAAAATTAACTTTTATACAACAGAAGGAATTTCAGTCTGTTTGATGGAGCTTTTCGGGTGAAAAATTTATGAACATATTGTGATTTATAGGCAGATTTATTAAGTGGATCTTAAACTTTCCATGTTTCAGGAGAGAGACCTGGAGATGGAGCTCGGTGACGATTACGTTCTGGACCTGCAGAGTGAGAAAACTTGCACTTCTGATAAACTTAGAAGTGGCAGCTGCTTTTTTCCTATGTTTTACTGATCATTCTAATTATTTTAAAGAATATTGGGATCTGATGAACGAGGATGAGAAGAACGATAAGATCCCTGAAGTATGGGAAGGCCACAACGTTGCAGATTACATCGACCCTGACATCATGAGGGTAAGTCTCTAAAAAAGTTCCTCTTTCTGATGGTTATTTAATTCTTGGGCTTGTAGCTGGGATACACAATTTTCACACTATTTAGACATTAGCAGCAGCTTAAGTTTAGATTTTTACTCGATTCTTAGTCAGCTCAGACTTTAAAACCCAAACTGGACTCATATTTCTAACTATGTCGCCTGATATTGATCAAATTTCCGTTTTGCATTGCAGAAACTGGAGGAGCTGGAGAAGGAGGAGGAGCTGAAGGAGCGAGCCGGGGAGTACGAGTCGGATGAGGACAGCGAGGACGAGGAGATGCAGGAGATCCGCTCCCTGGCCAAGCAGATCCGGGAGAAGAAGCAGCTCCTGGTGCTGGAGTCCAAGGAAAAGGACGTCCACGGGCCGCGCATGCCCAGGACCGCCACCAAGGTGGGAGGAGGGTCTCCATGGCAACGGCTGCTGCTACCTGGGACGAGACACGCTTTGTGTCTTCGAAATATTTAAATAACTCGCATGTTTGTTTTTGTTTCTGCAAAGGTTGAGAAGAAGAAGCTGGAGAAAGAGATGAGTAACCTCGGTCTGGACATGACCGAAAAGAATGATGTAAGTTCTTCATTTAAAAAAATTAATTATGGGATAAAATAAATAATTTCATGCTTTTTTTTTTTTACACAGGAATTAAACATTAAAACAACTGAAATATTCTTATTCTGTTCAAAAGACAAAATAAATGATGCTTAAGTAAAAATATTACATCCTGCAGTTTGAAATGATGGTGGATATGTTTTTTTTAATTTATTAAATGTAATAAATACTTAAAAAGCCTTTTAAAAATAAATTTTAGTTTATTTTCTTACCCTGAAAAATGTAAAGAAATCCAACTTTTGTTTTTTCTATATTTATTCAGCAAGAAAAAATATATAAATTACTTCTATTAAAGCTATCAGCAACATGTCTGGATTTTTTGCCTTTAATAAATGAACTGAAATTAGAAGTTAGATTTTTATGAATGTTTTTCAGTGCAAATTCTAAGTCTCGAAACAAATATGAAATAGTTTTGAGGCTTTTTACTCTTCTTTACCATCATATTATACCTTTTTTTTTTTAACTTATTTTAAGTTTTGTATAAATAAACATCAAAAATTTTCCACATTCATTGAATACATTAAAAAAATTTACCTAAAATTGGGAAAACACGAAAAAAAACAGAACAAAGAAAGAATAGCACTTGGTACATGTATAGCTTTTAAACAAACACATTTTAACTGTTTATTTGACGTAGAATTATAATTTTTTATTGCTAATTGTTTGATTGATTGTGCATGCTGATGACGAACATGTTTAAGCATTTTAAATAATTTTTTGGTCGTTATATTTTCAGAGCCACTACGCTCTGCAGGCCCGGCGCTCACGCAGCGTCACCAGGAAACGCAAACGTGAAGCTTCGGCAGCTTCGGCGCCTCCGACCTCCAAAACCCGCAGCCAGAGCGCTTCCCGTCCTCCACGAGACCAGTCGGGCTTACGGGACGTCAAGGTGCGTGACGATGCGTTTATGACCTCATCGTGTATCAGCTTATTCTTTTATTATCTGAAAATTAAAATCAACTGTTGGCGTCGTGCCGGGTGTTTTCTAGATGGTGAAGAAGGCGAAGAAGATGATGAAGAACTCCCAGAGAGATATGAACCGCCAGGCCCGGAAAGGAGAGTCTGACAGACACGTGTTCGACCTCAAACCCAAACACCTGCTGTCCGGGAAGAGGAAGTCGGGCACCAAAGATCGCAGATAAAAAACGGATTTTTCTGGACTGAAATAAAACAACCCAACTATATTAGCCATATTTTTAGGATGGAAACAGAGACAGAAATGAAATGATCAGTTAGACACTGATTTCAGATATCATTGAGTTGCTGAATTGTTGTCCAAAATAACCTCTTGGTTTGTTTGTGGCTCTTCGGATAAAGTGATGACGATGTTTTCTGTACGGTCTTCTCTTGTTAAATACTTTGTAACAAGGAAGCCAAATAAACAAATACCTGAACGAAGCCATGTCTAGGTTTCATACCTCTGGACACATCAATTAAAACAGTTCAAAACTGATCTGAATGTAAACAAACATCAACGCACACCTCACCACTGACTCACTACCTTAGTACATGTGCTGCTTTGTCTTTAGAGGAAACCTTTGTTTCACAGCTCGTTTGTGCCACCTAAAGAAAAGCATAGTTTTACTATATTTGATGTATTTTTTAAAGTTATGAGATACAAAGTTGTAATTATCACCATGTAGATCACAGTTTAATCTCATAAGACTTTGAATTGTAATATCATGGTATTGAATTATAATTATTTTTAAGAAGCAAAACGGAATCATTTTTCACTTTTTATATTATAATTATGACTTTCAATCAAAATAATATTGTCTTTGAAACAATTACTTTAGCCAGGGCCAGATTTACAAGGATGTGGGTCCTTTTTACCAATAAGAAAAGATTATTTTACTTATGTAAATTACAGTAAATTAACTGGTAATCCTATACATCAGCAGGTATGAGTTGATGCATGCTAGGTTTAATTCATCCACTAACCAATGACTCGATCTTTTTCCCAAAGAACTGCACCATAACTTAATTTTTCAAATACCTGATATTTATATTTGTAAAAATCACAAAATATTAATACAACTCACCTAATTTTGACTATGAGTTTTATTTAAATTACTATGTTTGAAAAACATAGGTTTGATATGTTTCCTAGACAATAACGCCATGTTGTTCCCAAAGAAATGTACGTAAGCTTTGTAATTTTTCAAATACTTGAATATTGTTTGTAATTACAATCCAACATATTAATGCAACTCACTGAATTTTGATCCTGAGTTTTACATCATGTACGTTTGCATCTATATATATAAAAAAGAAGATAAAACCCTTTGAGGTTCCCTCCAAATAATGGAGCCCTGGGCTACTGCCCTAGTAAGAATTATAATTATCACGAATTTATTTCAGGAGTATTTTTTCCGTATATTGATTTTAGGGATTCTAAAAATATACATTTGTTCTTGCTGTGTATTTATACATAAACGCTCAGCAGAGACTAGTTATGTTCTTGGAGAAAATTACCGTTTTTATGATTTAAATGTTCGTGCTTTTATTGTGAAAAGCTTCGGGCCGGAATTGGCTTCGTTACCGTTTCTCACGTACTTGTAACGGTTCTATGACGCGGTCAACACGGATTTAAATCGCAAACCTTTAGCGCAAATAAAAACAATGACAAACGGAACAAAAACAGGAACCACACCCCGGAACAAAAAGCAGCATTAGCGGACTTTCCGGTAAGTTTGCTGCAATGTTTTGCCCGGTCGTCTTTTTCCGTTAGCCTATTAGCTGCTAATAGGGGGAGCATAACGTTAGCCTGACTTAACGTGTTAAGAGTCCAGAGAAATGGCTCTGTTTTTAACTTGAGCCGCGTCTTAAACGTATCTTATTTCACACTAAAGTGACAGATTTTCAGCATTTAGTGTGTTGACGTTGCGTTTTTATTTTTGTTGCGTGAACAAAAGGAGCCGAGCAGACTGTCTGATAAGCCAGACAAAGGTGTTTTATTCTGCTGGAGAAGAGAGGAGCAGTGTCTGCTGGAAAACTGGAGACAGAAGGACAGATGTTTTATTTGAGTGTCCTCAGACCTTCTGTTAGTTCAAGGGCAAATAAAAAGCACCGAGTCAGCGGCGATTAGCTTTAAATCTGCCAACATCCTTAGACTTTCCCCAGAAATGAAAGACAATAAAGGGCGTGTTGATCAATCTTTGACATTCATCCTGAACATTCATCCAGCTTGTTATTACAAAAAGGGTTGTGCATTAAAAAAAGAGCTTTATTGATTATTTCTTGTAATATAAAAGCTGAAATAAGAAGGCAGTTGCAACAATTTTATGTAAAAATCGTAACTATTTTGAAGCGAAGCATAGAAAAGTTGAATTATTTCAAAAACTCAAACACATTATATAGATTAATTACACACAAACTGACGTTTTTAGGCCTTTATTTATATAAATTATGATGATTTTCCCATTAAAATAATGAAAACATGATTTTTAAATTTAGAATTTTACACAAGAACAATAAAAACATATATTCAAATACAGAATGTATGTTTAATACCTGATTAAAGTTTTATTTTTCTCAAATATTTGTCACATGTTCTAATTTACTGAATATGACTATATCCTTGATCTACAATATTCCACATTAAAATGTTGCTTCTTCTCTTGTTTTCTACCATCATGACATTAAAAACAGTTTATTTTAGCTCCAGTATCTCCACTAATATTTACTCTGGGCATTAAAGGACAACAATGTGTCATATTTTATTGCCAGATTAGCTTGATAGAAAAGCCAAACATGCAAACAATTGCTGCTTCCTGGAGTTTTGTTTATAGCGCTACAATATATTGAATTACAGTTGTTGCTGCAGCATCAATATCAGCTTATTAGATGCAATATTTGGGTGATGATCATACTTCTGGTGCTAAATAGTCCCAGATGTTATTGTGATTAATAATAATATTGTTATTTTGAGACCATTTTCAAGTAATATAATGGAAACACACAAAATTACCAAATATTTTTGGTCTTGTTTATATTGCAAATATCTTAGTAAACTTGAAATTAAACAAAATAAACTTACAAGTTACTTGTCAGAAGGTTTTAGAAGCTTGTTTAGAGTCAATAATTCTTTAATGTTGATGAAAAACTGTTAATTCCACCGATAGATTATTTCACTGATAACATGACATTTTTACCATCTTATACGTGAAATAATCTTCCAATTGAATCAGAACTCTTTCATTAATATTAAGGAATTATTGGCTTAAAACAAGATTCCTGAAAAGTTACCTATAACCAGAGTTGAGTAGTAACTAGTTACATTTACTCAGTTACATTTTCTTGGGTTACTTTTTTAAAAACTTACTTTTAGGAGTATTTTTGCTATGCTGTATTTTCTTCAGGTCCTTAAAATACCCAAATTTCCACTTAATTTTATATTATAGTCTGTCTGATTTTTAAATATTAATTAATTGATGTTAAATGATATTAATGTGCAAAAGAACAAACAGACTTCAGATGGGTTGTAATCAATAAAAAGAATTATCATACATTATCATAATTGCATTTTTTTCAATTTGAAGAGCAGAAAATAGACATAAAGAAATGCATCTGCAGACATTTTTCATGTTTCGGTCTCATCATGATATTTCTGCTTTGTCATTTAGTCTCTTTTGTTTCTACCTTATGCTTCCCACTGAATAAATACGCTCTCCAATCCTGTTTTCACGCTCCGTTCATCCGCCGGTTAACACCTTCACACCAGCCAGGCTGCCAAGTCCAATCCGCCTCTCTGCGTTCCTTCAGAGCGCCCAACGTCAGAGCCATGCCAGTGGAGAGCAGCAGCAGCTCCGGCTCCCGCCAGGCCAAGCAGAAGAGGAAGTCCCACAGCCTGTCCATCCGCCGGACCAACAGCACGGAGCAGGACCGCTCGGGCCTGCAGAGGGAGCTGCTGGAGGGACAGGTGATCACGCTCCCACTCCTCAGAAACCTCCTGCTGCTCCTGTTTAAATGTCAAACTGCTGCCTGTCGCTGTTAGCCCGCCGTCCTGCTGGCTGCACCTGTAAGCCTAAGCCAATTAGCTTTTAATGCAGCCGTTTAGAGGACTTTATTGCTGGGTTAAGCATGCCACAATTATTGCATTATTGATGTAAGGTTATTTTAATTTAGCTGGGAACAGCTGGATTAGGAGAATCGCTTGGATAGATGCTGGTTTTGCTTCAGTTTGACAGGAATTAAAGCTGTTGGATGCAGAATAAATCAGATTTATCTATATTTACCTTCCGAACACAGTAAAGCAGTGAGAAAGAAAGAGTCATGCTAGTGTTGAAAAGGGGAGAGTAACTTCTCTATGTGAATTTGTTTGACGCATTCATTTGCCAGCTGTTTTCTTTTATTAGGCAGGAATGTTGTTTTATTTAAACTGGGAGCAAAAAGCAAATCTTTAAGTTTAGCTGGAGCATTTTAGTAAACTTTATGACTAGGTCTGTTGCAAACAGCAATAAATCAATCACATGATCAATTAAAATGAGCAGAGTAATTTCCATTTGTATGATTTATTATTTTTTTCTTTTTCTTCTGAAAACTGGATGATTAAAGTCTTCAGTTTGGTGCTTTGGTCTCAACTAGCTCTTATTTTGAAGGACAATTTAGTTTACAGAGGCTCAATGATTCATTTTATTTGTTGTTTCTGTTGTTTTGTTTATTTATTTTGGATATTTAAAATGTCTTCCAGTTCCAGCGTTGGCTCAGTAGAATTTATAATTTATTTTTAGATTCAGATATTTGGTTAAAAGCTTTAAAAAGTTTCTCTCACGTTTTAATTTTTTAATTTCTTTATTTTTCTGCAGTCTTTTGTTTCTGGAACTAAACAACAGCATTATCAGGATTAATATTTTTATTTTCCAATATTTTTAGTATCGAGAAGCATTTTTAGACTTTTAGCGTCTCAGTTTTTAGTGTAATATCCGTCTTACTGGTTTAATGGGAAATCTGAACATCTGCAGTTGCCTTTATTATAATGGCTTCCAGTTATTTACCAGTGGGAGGTTAAAACTGAACACTTGATATTATTTTAGCTTTGAATAAATGTATTTTTGTGGGAATTTTTTGTGTAATAGAGACATAATTTCAGATTCTGAAGACACAGGAGATGAATATTTTGGGATTTGAACCCCTGTAAGCGTTTGTTGTGATCTTTTCCTCTCGACTTTATGTTTTCACTCTGGTCCCTTCTGGTTTCAGTCCTCTGATAATCTGGACTCCTTTGGGAGGATGGAGGTAAGTTGCAGGAGCCAACAGCCCCGATAGTTTAGGGTAGGTTGTTAGAGCTGAGAGTAGGTGTTGTGTCTCTGAAATGATTCTGGCAGTTATTTAGTAAGTAGTTTTGGTAAATCCAGTTCTGGGATGTTGGTGTTTAAATGGGGAAATTGGGACAAAATTTTTCCTTCTAGTAGCTTTTCTCATGATCTTCTGCTCGCCTTTAATGATCTCATTTATTTGATCTACTGCTTTCTGGAATCTGCTGATGTTGTTTTGGATTCACAGATCAATAATCCGTCCAACATCGTACACACAGTGACACCAAGTGGCCAACTCTAGAATTACAACTGAAAATAACATGATGGTTATTTTCTTTCAAATCAGTTGAAAGAAACTGATTTGTAAAAATTTTCTTTTGTCTGATTTTCTTATTTTTTGTTACGTGTATCAATTTTTGTCCTTTTTGTCCTTAAAATACCAAAGTTTCCTCTTAACTTTATAATTTGGTCCATCTGAAGATTTTTAAATATTAAGTGATTGATAATTTGATCAGTTACTCAGTACTTGAGTAAACATTTCACAAAATGCTTTTTTATTCTTTCTTGAGTAACTTATTGGACGGCTACTTTTTATATTTATTTGAATAAAAACATGTTGAAGTAGTGCTACTCTTACTTGAGTACAATTTTGGGTACTCTGTCCACCTCTGCATATGATAGATAGATAGATAGATAGATAGATAGATAGATAGATAGATAGATAGATAGATAGATAGATAGATAGATAGATAGATAGATAGATAGATAGATAGATAGATAGATAAATAGATTTTAGCAGACAGTGTATTTTGATTTCTGGCAAAGAATAAAAGCAGCATCACCTTTTCTTTTTCTAGTTTGCAACCAAACATTTAAATTAAGTGTTTGTAATTATTAATACTCACACCAGTTATCAGATTAGTCCTGGTAAGGAGCTTTCTTGTTTCTCTACTGTTTATGAATATTTCCACCATCCTCCTTTTGAAAATAATGATCTTTGTTTCGGCCAATTATCAGTATATTGTTCCTAATTATTTATGTTAAATATAGGGAGTTTTATATTGACCTTTTTAAAATGATCATAATTAAACATAAATCAAAGTTATTGAATACAGGGGTTGAGAAATCTGCTCCATCATTGCTTTCTTTTGTAAATTATTCTCATAATCACGTCTCATTTGATGGTACGCCGCCGCGCCGTGATTCCTGGCAAGCCTTTCATTTCTGCCCAGAGTTTGTGCCGTGGCACTGAGCTCTCCGCCGTCGGCTTCAGGCTCGTCACACTCGACTGGTTTTCTTTGAAAACGTCGCAGCAAGAATCAGTTCAGCTGAAACAAAGAGATCTGCTCTCTGCTTCGCCAAGGAAATGCAGCTGTGTTGTTCCTGCTGAGCTGCAGCTGTAAACGATGCAGGATTTAATCTGTGCTCATGATTTAAGATGCTAAAACAGATTGAGGGATAATTCATGTTAAAGAGGAAAAGATATATAAATCTGTGTTTGGATAGAGGTGAAAACTGGCAGAGAGAAACTACTTTTACATCAGACTCACAAAACATTTTTATAACATGAGCTCATTATCATTGTGAACCAGCAAGTCTAAACCTGATTTGATTTTATATTCTGTGAAGGAAACAAATCTGCTCGGCTCATTTTGATTTCCTTCCTTCCTCAGATACCAGAATTTATTTTACGTTAACATTATTTCTTCTTGGATCTGGATTTTCTGTTTTAGATGCCGGTCAGCAGGTGTTTGACTCATTTTGGAGGTCTTATGGACATCGAGCTGCAAACTGCTGCAAATTTTAAAGTTTTGCACAACTTTTAAATAATTTTTACAACCAGTCTTGCAATACAGTTGAAGCCGTATATTTACATACACAGACACATTTTTTCAGACCAAACTTCTCATTTTAGGTAAATTAGAATCACCAAAGTTTTTTCTATTTGTTTAATGCCAGAAAACGTAGCAAGAAAGTTTTTTTTAATTTCTTTTTGAATTCAGAAGTTTACAATAACAGGGATAATTTTCTTTTAACTGGATGACTTGGGTCGAACGTTTTGGGTTCACCCGGCTTTCTGGCATTCAGAAAATATAATAATTTTAGTGATTCTAAATGACCTATAAACAAGAAAAGTTTTGTCTAATTTAACTTCAGACAGTGAGGAAGAAAATGTCTTTTAATTTGGTTCCAGTTGTACTTATATTAGCATTTCTTTCGTCTTGCAGGACTCCAAACTGCCACTGTCCCTGAGGACCAACCTGTTGGATCTGTTCAGTCAGATCGAGAGAGAGTTCGAAAACCTTTACCTGGAAAATATTGAACGTAAGTTTTCCAAAACTGCTGGGAGATTTTTGTCTGATTGTAATATTTGCAAAGTTTTTTCTAATATTTTAGTTGTAGATTTTAATTCTAAAAGTCTCCAAGCAGCTTCTAAATCTGTTATGTAACTCAACATCAGTAGGACAGTTTGGATATTCAGAAGAAGCTCTAGTTGTTGTTAGCTTAGCTTAGGTACTGACCAAATAGTCAATTTATTGTCAGTCCTCTTCAATAAAAATAATAATTTAGCATCAAAATGAACAGCTCTCCAATGCAGAGGTTTAAAATATATCTTGATATACTGTAAGTTTAATTTGAAATCCAACTTCAAATGAAATGAAAATGGTTCCATGTGATGCAGGTAAGCTAATGACTTCTGATAACTACTCAACAGAATAAATCTGAGCTTTGCCTTCAAGCTAGCTTCACTGAAAGTAATCATT
This sequence comes from Xiphophorus maculatus, assembly GCF_002775205.1. Taxonomy (NCBI): domain Eukaryota; kingdom Metazoa; phylum Chordata; class Actinopteri; order Cyprinodontiformes; family Poeciliidae; genus Xiphophorus; species Xiphophorus maculatus. The sequence continues at coordinate 27,570,213 of NC_036448.1, forward strand.
TTTAGACTTTTTTATTTCTCCTGCTGCAGTTTTATAGTTGCATTTGTTTAAAAATCATTTCTATGAACAACTTGAAGGTTTGTTAGATGGAAAAGCTTCACTCTCTTGTTTTTAAGGTCATTTTTTTAAATGAACTGAAATTAAATGTTTTATATTTGACCTAACTTGTCCAGAGCTTTTCTACATAGATTCTTAATCACCGTGAACAAAGATCTATTTGTGACCTGGTGCAAACACCAAAACTTTCCAGGACCTCCTCCTGTAGCCACTGAAAATGCTAACCGAAGCATCCTGTGACTTTCAGTCCGCAGAGAAATCGAATCCCTGAACGATCGCTTGGCTGCAGACGGACAAGCTGTCGAAGGAGCAGATTTAGCTAAAGGAGCTCTGAAAACGAAAGGTGAGTCATTTTATCAGACATATTTAAATGAAAGTATAAAAATGCACAAAACCTTTCATTTTATCCCCATCTTATAATAAACTAGGCTAAACCTTTCCTGCTTAAGATCATTTTTGTTTGGTAGGTGCAATAACAATTATATACTAATTTTCTTTTCAATATCGCAGTTTAGTTTAGGTTTTTGTCTTTTATTGACGTGTGAAAGATGAGTTTTCAGCTTGTGGCTGAATCTCCTCTGATTTCTTTGTCTTTTTCTGTTTTGATGCGCAGCGAGCCACAGCACCAGCCAGCTGTCTCAGAAACTGAAAACAACCTACAAGGCGTCCACAAGCAAGGTACAGACTTCACTACCAATGGATTTCGTTTTTCATTTACTGTTACTGCTCTGTTAACTGAAGGTTAAATAAAATGTTATAATATTTAATTTAGATATGGGTAGAAGAGAACTGTGCATTCTTGAGTGAAATATGAATTGATGTGTGAATGTTAAAGAGAGGAACTGCTGTCTTTTCACCCTTTTTTCACTCATAGCCGCGTTCAAATTCTTGCCATGCCAGAGTAGTAGGCGGATCCCGCAACTTCAACGTAACCAGTTGGGAGTTGTGGGGTGGAGACTCATGGGTAACTTGTAAAATTTCTCCCCCCCCTGTGTGCCAATATGCATGAACAGCCCAGCCAGGGGGTCGACACTTCCTCCCCACGAGACTTGGTCATTCAAATGTAGGAGTTTGAGCTTTTCTCTCAGTTTCTGCCTGAGATAAAACTCCTCTTATCTCACTAACAGGCTTGTTTTCAGTTGCATCTCTTTGGCTTTGAGTTAGCTTCTTTTTGGCATTCACATAATGGTACACTGTGGAGACGTCTTTAGTTTAAAGCAGTTGTTATTTACAAACGCTTTTTATGCCAAAAGTAGGAGATTCACCCAGAAGGGGGATTCAGATGCTGACATAAACTGTTGCTCAGTTGCAATCCAGTGTGCAGTCTGCTCAGCCCCTCATGTTTTCACTTTGTGAAGAGTTTTTGAAGAGTTGCAACCACCGGATAGAACGTTTTGGCGCTAGGATGAGGTGTTCTTTTTTTATTTTATTTTATTTTTATGGCCGTATCTAAATTAGTTTATTTCGCAAAACTGCAATTGAAACACTTTTTTTGTATCACGTGATCAACAACCGGATGGATGTTTCTACTGATGGAGACCACAAAGAAGACGACAGGAAGTGTTTGATGATGTACAAACTTATTCACGTGATTTTTATTGTGTTTCTTATTTAATTGAAACACCACAGTTGTGATATTGCGTTTTTTGACATTAGTGGAATATTGACAGTGTTTTCCACACATTTGTAATGAAAACTCAGATACTGTGTGGTTTGACTCAGCCACAGAACAGGACAGGTTTGGGTTCAGGAAAAAAGCAGCTAGCACCTATGCAGACCACACACATCCTGGACATAAACTGTTTATACTGTTACCTTCCTGACAATGCTACAGAGACAGTGGCAAACACCCTAGAGTTGTTTTAAAATACTCTCTGAGTGCCACATGTTACAAACACACATTCTGGTAACTAAAGGGAGAACAGGTAGCAGAAAAAAACCAGTCGGATCTATCCAGAGTCCAGCTGACAGCTCAGCAGCTCAGCCACGTTCTGTGCATCGTCACTCACTCTGCTTCCCTCAGAAAACCTCCCCAGACCTTGCAGGGACCGCTTACATCTCGTCTAAATCCGTTTATTTTCTGACAGACTTCACGTCCTGCTCAGCGTTCTGCGTTTGGGTTTGAATCTTTGTTTGGCTGCAGCAGACTGCACACCTCAATCTGCAAAAACACAAAATCTTAACAAGTATTTTTGTTTAGTTTCATGTGCAAATATTTTAGTGTATACATACTGTTTCAGCAGGAAATAGGAGCTTGTTATAAGTCAATCATTTCTTGATTCTGCTGAAAAAGTTCTAGTTCCATTGGCAGATTATTTTGCTTATAGCACAGGAAAATGTCTTTCTATAAGTGAAATAATCTGCCAATGAAACAAGCACTTTTTCAGCAAAATTAAGGAATTATTGACTTAAAACAAGCAAATGTTTGTTGCTGAAAAATTACTTGCAAGTTAGTTTTGTTTTATTTTAAGTGTACTAAGATATTTGCACTAGAAACTAAACCAAACATAGTTGGTAAGGTTTTGAGTTTTTGCAGTGCAAACTGTAGCTCACTAATAGCCGAGTGCTTCAGACTCGGTGCTCACAGCTTTACTCTGCAGTGCTAAAACCATAAACTCCCTTCAGTCCCTGCTGCTGTTGCTGCTTTACTTTAACTGCATCATCATGCATCAGTATTGAACTGGAATCATTTCTGGATCCATCACAAATAGGTGGGAAAACAATAATTTACTTCTCTGTCCCATAAAGTTCCCTTGGTTTTCTGCTGCTGGAGTCTTTTACTCACTAACAATCAGCAGCAGTGTTTTCCATCTGCTCGAGTCATTTGAAGAAATAAATATTTTTAGACTGTCTCTGTTAAACAGGAAGACTGAACTTCCTTTCAGATGAATGATGCCTTTTTTCTCCTCCTTCGTTTCAGTCTGAACTTATTTAGCAGTTTGTGTCCAAAACGCACCAGGACTCCTGTTTGCATCATTCCCATCTTTAATGTAAACGCCTCCATCAAACCTTGATTCAACTGATACATTAATGATAACCTGTTTCTTGTCCCACCAGCTTTCACCCTGTTTTTATTTATCCTTTGAGCTGTTTTGATAAATTTACCTTTTTATCTACTGATCCAATTGAACCCATTTATGTTGATTTGATCTTTATGTTGCAGATCTGTTTTTGCCATTAGCTGATGTTTTTTGTTTTCAGCATAAGGTTTGCAGGGTTTATACCTACTCTAGTTGATTTTAAGGCAAACAAAAGGTTATTAAATTGGTCAACAAATGGCCTCAGACTAATATGTAATGTAAACTTAAAGCTTCTTAGCCCTGGCGTACTACAAGGACCCTGCAGAGCATCTCCTCCTGACCTGCTTCCTCCCTAAGAACAGGATTCCTGCACAGCTCTGAAAAGATAAAATGGGATCAGTTAAAGCTAAACAAAGTGAGATTAGCCTAATTAATCAAATAAAGTTAAAGAAAAGGAGCTTTATTTGACTAAAAAGGTGCCAATAAAGCTAAAAGAATCCCTCAGAATAAAAACAAAAACCAAAAAGCGATTCCATTTTAAGAAGCTGCGTTCAGGAACCCTGCCGTTGCATTTTCGTCGTTCTGTTGTAACGTTGGTGTGGCGTCGGTGTCAGATTGTGTCCAGCTTCAAAGCGACCACGTCCAGAGCGGTTTGCCAGCTGGTGAAGGAGTATGTCGGCCACAGGGACGGCATCTGGGACCTGAGCGCCACGCGGGCCCAGCCTGTGGTGCTCGGCACCGCATCTGCAGGTACGCAGGACTAACTCACCTTGTTTTGTTTTTTAAATACAACTTAAATGTTTTTCGCTTTTGTTTTCCTGTACTGCCTTCAATATTTAGGTTTCTTCTGCTGTTTGTCCAATAAAACCTGGACGGATTTATTGTCAGAGATTTGTAAAAAAAAACAAACCTGGAGAGAAATGAATGTTTTTGCAACTTTAATTTGCATTCATTTACGCAGTTGAGAAAAAAATACCTTTAATTGAACTTGAAGTTCTCTGTTTACAGGAGAAGTAATAATAGTGTCTAATAATTGTTGTATTGGTGTTTTTTTTTCTCTTTAGATAATTTGTTTTTCTAACATTTCTTACATTTACCATTTCCAAGGATGCCAACATATTTACCTGAATCCTTATCAAATTCAGACACCTTGTAACATAAATGGTTTAGTTTAACAGTTTTAAAACTATAAATATGCATCTACAACGCAGGATTTCACAATTATTTTTAGTATTTTTTGCAATCAAAATCAGATCTGTGTGGTTCTACTTTATAAATATTTGCAATAAATTTACAATATTTATTTCTCATGTCCAAAATCTACATAAAGAACAAAAACTGGACTTTAGATTTATTTGGTAAAATACTAATAATAATAATAGTAGATTTTATTTGTAATTCTCTTTATATGTTTAGATCTCAAAGGACAAAAATAAAAACAAACCAATTACAATGGATACAAGTATCTGTAATCTGTGTGTAAAATTAAAAATGTGTCCAAGTGTGTGAATTGCAATCTGTAGATTTTTCCATCACCATTTAAGAAAAAACGATCAAAAACGAGAATATTTTGTTACCCCTGAGTAGAAGTAGGAAACACTGCCACCCACTGGTGTTTTGGGGTATTTTTGTTCAAAATTTGAAATAAACCTGCAGAAAAGTGCAAGGGTTTGTTCATTATACACTATTTTCTATGAAAAACCTCAGACTGTTGAATTTATCCTGACAGACCACACTGCCATGCTGTGGAGCATTGAGACCGGAAAGTGCCTCCTCAAGTACCTGGGTCACCAGGGATCAGGTAGCATCCAAAATATTTGATCATAATGTGTTGTAGTGTTATTGGACGGTATAGAAACAGCAAGTTTCATTGATGTTTGGTCTGTTTTTCCTCAGTTAACTCCATTAAGTTCCACCCCAGTGAACAGATGGCTCTGACTGGTAACCATCCACGCTTCCATCATTCAGATAATTACTATCTGCAGATCCGTTTTAACCCTCCGTCTCTCCTCTGCAGCCTCTGGAGATCAGACGGCTCACATCTGGAGGTATCTGGTGCAGCTTCCCACTCCTCAGCCCGTCGCTGACACCACTGTAAGCTTGGTCTGCAGCTGTTCGCTCATCACAGCAGATTTTATTTCTGATTCACTCCCCTGTCCGTCCTGCAGACGCCCTGTGAAGACGATGTGGACTCTTCGGATAAAGACGACGGCGACGGCGATGCGGAGGGCCCGAACGACTGCCCTTCGGTCCGCGTACCGACCACGACCCTGCGCAGCCATCAGGGCGTGGTGATCGCTGCCGATTGGCTGGTGGGGGGCAAACAGGTGGTGACGGCCTCCTGGGACCGAGCCGCCAACCTGTACGACGTGGAGACCTCGGAGTTAGTCCACTCGCTCACTGGTAGGATGCTCCGGGGTTAGTCGGGTTCAGTTTAAAGAGGACAAGTTATGCAAAATTTTGCACATTTTGTACTTCTATTTGGATCTCAGCTGCTTCTAAAAACAGACTAAAAAACAAACATCCAGCCAGTTTTAGGCAGTACGTTTATATTTTTTAGTGTCTTGAAAACAAGCTGTTTAAAAATTTTCCTGAATGTAACGTCACAAATCAGAAACCCAGCCTGTTACCTAGCAACCCCAGTCAAGCCCTGCCCGTTACCTAGCAACCCATGCTGTTCGCCAACTGGTTTTCCCCTGTATGCCCTGTACAGTGGCTGCTGCTGCTTAGATGTTGGTTTTAATCTCTTTATCCATTCCAATTACTTGTTTTCTTTTTGTTTTGCCCTTTGACATCTAGAGATATAAAGTGCAATATAAATTAAATCCATTATTATTAATATTGTTATTAGAAATGTTTTGTTCTTGATTTACCATCCAGAAACCACTTGCTGCATTCTTGTTGGTTGTGCATGAGGCTTTACTAATGCTTTTCAAAGATGTACGGTTGTATAATTTGCTGCTAAACGAATGTTGAGTTGGGAGGGCGTGGCCAGCAGCAGCTTATGTGGATTTAAAGTGAAAAGATGCACAAAAGCAGATCAAAATAGGCAGAACTGAGCAGACTAAAACCTCATTATCTAAGAATGTTTTTATGCAAAAAGAAAAGTAATGGACATGATTTGTATAAATCTGTCCTAACCTGTTCAAGGAAGCATCTTAACGTCTCAAACACCTGTAATCTTTACATGTCTCTGTGCTTCAGCACCTGGCTTCAGTATTCGCTCTTTAGCAGAGCTCTGTAGAGGCCAGTGAGGCAGTTTCACCATTTAACTCAAGTTTGTGGGACAAGGGACACATCAAAGCTTTGAAACAAATGTGTCTGTGAAGGTCACGATCAGGAGCTGACCCACTGCTGCACCCACCCCAACCAACGCCTGGTGGTCACTTCCTCCAGAGACACCACCTTCAGGCTGTGGGACTTCAGAGACCCGTCCATCCACTCCGTCAACGTCTTCCAGGGACACACAGAGTCAGTCTGACGCAAACAAGCATTTAAAAATCTAGAAAACAACTAAAATTCTGCAGGTTTCCTGAATGAAAGCGAGTGTGTGAAAGCTGTGCCCTCGTCCCCTGCAGCACGGTGACGTCCGCTGTCTTCACCGTGGGAGACAACGTGGTGTCGGGCAGCGACGACCGCACCGTCAAAGTGTGGGACCTGAAGAACATGCGGTCGCCCATAGCAACCATTCGCACCGACTCTGCTGTCAACAGGTGTGTAAGCTGCAAACCTGCCGATACTCATCAAACACCAACAAAAAATCAGACTGACGAAAAATCATCATGGCAATCACAATAACAACATATTAAAACTAAAAGCACAAAAGTAACATTTTTGCTTTAGGAAAGATCTCCTGTTTGAAGGTGTGAAATTCAAACACACACCTTGAATTATTGTTTATGTACATAGATATGTGCGCCCAGATCGGTCTCACTGCACACGCAGATTGGTGGCTCGAATAACGCCATAGAGAGGAAAATAAACTTTTTCTTTACAGCTGGAGACAAAAAATGCAGCGAAGCATCGTCTCACCTGAACTGTTGACGCTAAACTGATTTGAACAAATGAAAATCATATAAATCCCAATTACAAAAGCACTAAAGACATGAGAAATGATCCCATGTTCAGCTTGTTGCATCAGTCCTGTTTCCAAAGTGACTCAGTTAAAGTCTTAGTGTAAAATAATGTAACTTAATGTGAAAACGTTCCGCAGTCCGTGAGAATCTTTGGCTTTCATGGTTTTTCTCATCGCTTGGTACATTTGCACAACAATGCGTCCATTTTTAAATCAGTAAAAACTACAAAACCTGTTTCACTTGCTCAAAATGGATACTTCATTCCTCAAAAGTAATTTAGAAAAACTTGGGAAAATAAAACTTATGATTATTTGTGAAGCCCAGTTGGTTACTTGTTTTGGGGGTTTGCATGAAATAAAGGTGAAAACAGAAGTTTATAGGTTCTAGTGTTACATTTTATTCATTCTACTTTGTTTCTTTAAATCCTAATTAAATCACATTTTTACCACCAAATAAAGGGAAATCCTCTCACAAAGTCAGAATGATTAATTTCTTTAGGCTGCGCTCAGCTGTGGGAAACAATCTGTCCTCAAATTTTCATCCAGTAACTTCATCACCAACATCTCCTTTAAATCTGTTTTCTTCGTCACAAGTGCAGCAGGAGTTAGGAATAATTATTCTACTTCCTGTTTCCCATCAGGATCAGCGTGTCGGTGAACCAGAAGATCATCGCCCTTCCTCACGACAATCGGCAGGTCCGACTGTTCGACATGTCCGGAGTGCGGCTGGCTCGGCTGCCGCGGAGCAACAGGCAGGTCAGTCGGCAGGACGTGAACTCCAGATGGACTTTTGTTTTTAGTTTCTTTAAGGGCGATAAATTTTATAGATAATTACATAAATAAAATTAAATTAAAAAATATTTGGTACAGTCCAAACTGACCAGGTTTTTGCATTCATGGTAATTTGGTTCTGCCATAACCAAGCAAGGTGAGTAAAATATTCACCTTTCTTTAGCATCAAAATTGAAGAAACTTTCACTATGTAATAGTAAGACCATTAAAAAAATTAAAAACAGATTCAAAATCCAACAGGAAGCCAGTGAAGAGACGATGAAACCGAAAGTCGTGCCGCAGCATTTTGTACCATCTGTAATGTACTGTCTTCAAATCCCACAAGTTATGTTGAAATGTTCAGCTCAATCTCAAGATGTGGGATATTATTTTTATTTCCAAATGGCGTTACCATGGCGATGTAATTGGCCAGAAATACCCTGGGAATGAATGGAGTCGAGAGTTGAAAAATCCTGAAAATCCACAGCTTTAGAGGATTTTCTCTCATAGTTTCTACCATTTAACTTTCAGTTCGTAGGTAAATCTGTGGTCTGGTCAGAGGTGAAGACGGCTTGTTGATTCCTCTTAGAGTTTTTCTACATCTTCACTCTAAATGCTGCAACGCTTGAGGGAAAAGTCAGATTTCAGAGTGGAACGGCCGATAAGTTAAAGTGAGGAAGACCGTCCTTTTATTCACTGATGAAGAGTTTTTAACTCATCCTCATGGCTACAAATATCGCCCTACAGCTGTTCTTCTCAAACCGGTGGTCCGTGGGCTTGTAAACATCTTGTTTATATGCAAGATACTGCATGTAAACAAACGTTTTTTTTCCATGACGTTAGCTTAAAGTGCGACGCATGCAGTTAGTTTACCAAAGGATTCTCTTTAAAAAGGATTCAAAGGATTCTCTTTGAAGTCTATTTGGCTTTTATTATGTTTCTGAATTACAAACAGAATTCTGTTTAAAATTCTGAATAAAATGTTGTTAATGTACACAACTCTTGGTAAAGAACAACATATTGCTCGATTTCCATTCGACATCATTGGAAAGCTTAGAATCCAAACTTTGAGAATCTGTAAATAAGTCAAACACTCCCAATGTTTTCATGGCTTTATTTTCTGTCAAAACGCTTCCAGTGATATCTGAAGGAGCTTTTGATTGAATTTTTAGTGATTGTTGATGGATGTTGTTCAGGGTCACCGTCGGATGGTTTGCTGCTCCGCCTGGTGTGAGGACAACAGCGCCTGCAACCTGTTCACCTGCGGCTTCGACAGGCAGGCCATCGGCTGGAACATCAACATCCCGGCTCTGCTGCAGGAGAAATAAAATCCTCCTCTTCTCCTTCTTCTTCTTCTTGTTCTTCACGTTGTTAGCACACAGTGAAACCTCACCCACAGCGTGTGTTTGTGTCTCGACAGATGTAAGCAGTTTAGTTTAGATGTTAGAGTGACTCCATGGAGTCGGCCTTTAAAGCCTTAGGATTGTTGAAGTTCCTCAGATCAGACTTTCTCCAGGTTGAGGGGCTTGAAAATCATCTGTCTCACTTTCCGTCACTATTAGCAACAAAGGCAAACCTCTGAACCACTCACTGATGAAAGCACAAACAATGTACAGAAGCTCCTGCTTACTGCAAGTTAACATGTTTCTCTGCTGCTTCCTGCTGCTTTTAGCTCCAAAACTCCAGATCTAATGTTTGCTTCAGGTGGCAGATTAAAGGAAACATCTGTGAATTTTCTGGTTTGGTGTTGCACATAATCCTTGTTATCTCTTAAGTTTTTTCTGTATAAATTTAGAGCCATGTTTTCCTCTTGCAGACAGACAGAAGGTAGGTCAGATCAGCAACAGATTTCTGATTATTTAGGCAGTTTTCTCTTCAGAGGTTCTCAATCTCTGCAGAAACTTTATGCACCTTGTTTTTGTTTGTTTAAAATAATGTCTGTTACAGATTTTATTTTTTAAGGGAAAATTCTTTACTGTTTAACTTGTGGTCATAGATTGACTATGGATGAGTTGTTACCTGATGTGCAAAAGTATTCATATCCCTAAACTTATTAAAACCTTCAACTACAATGTGTTTTATTGGGATTTTATTAGATGGAGCAACACAAAGTATTGCATGTTTTTACAAATGATAGACAAATGTTTCCAATAACAAAAAGAGTTTAAAGTAGACTCAGTTACAATGAAATCAATACAGTTTTGCAGTCAAAAAGCAAATGCAGACAAATTTTAAAAAAATAAAATAAAAGAATCTGACTTAAATAAGCCTGAAAAATATGGGGAAAATGCTAAAATTAAAAAAAATTAAAAAAACCAAACATTTTAAAGGTTAACTAGTGGAACAGATGCAGTAAATTCTCCTTAAAATAAATCAGAGCTTCAATATTTCAAACCTTTGTCAAGAACACAATATACTTCAAACATATTAGTTTTATTTTTACAGTGTAACTCTGCTATGCCTAATTCTATAAAACATCCTTAGTCCATATTATATTTCTGCCTTTATTACAGATTTTGCATCCAGTAAATTTTAAGATTTAAATAAAATCATGTTTAGTTGCTTTGTCATTTTTTACTGAAATACTGTAATTAGTTTTGTTGGTATTTTTAAGGTTGACTATTTTAAAAATAATTTACCATAAATAAGAGATATTTCACTAAATTCTGAGATATAAAATTTACAATTTATACCATTAAACTGAACACTGACAAATCATAGTAGTGTATTTCTAACATCTTTTTCATCTGTTACTTTATAAATTTCTTTACAGAATATAGTTCAGTTCTGCTAAAAAACCAAATTAGTCTTCAGAATGTATGTTGTATTCTTTGTTTTTAATGTAAATCCATCTTATTGCTTCATGGCTGCTGATTTTGGAAGATTTGTTTTTATTTACATGTAAAGCTGAGTTGATGTTCTCCTTTATGGCATGGATGGTGAAATGTCTCTTTTCCTGTCTAAGCAGATGATTTTAAATCCGACTTAATATCTACAGGACACAAAACACATAAATACAGAAATAAACTATTTTATTTTCAGTGGTTAAACCCATTAATTTTATACAATTAATAAAAGTTAAGTAATGATAAACAATCCCTGGAGTTCATGTCGTGTAAAAACACAACCTTCCTGTAGGGGGCAGTGTCCCATCACCAACAGCTAAACAGTGAGGCATAATGAAAGCTTTATTCTGAAGTTTCTCCTAAAAATCACTGACATGAAATGAGCTTAGATCCACAATGAGACAATATCTGTTGTCTTGTTTGTGTCAGGATTCGACAAAACGTGTTCAAACAAGAATGTGACTGAAGTACTGGTGTCACTTTTTCAACATGAGGAATCTTTTGTCTTTTTTTTTTTTTTTTTTACCAAATTCACAGTTTTTGCAGCTAAAAGCAACAAGGGGATGAGACAGCAGATATTCTAGTGCGGATCAAATGCTTTAGAGATGGGTGTTGAAAAATGAACAAATTCAACAAAACTAGAATATAATTGGAAGAAAAACAATCGCAGATAATCTCTGACACATGATTTCTGAACAGTTGAGACATAAAACAACAATAATCAGAACTAAATCTGCATGAGAATGAATTGGATTTTCTCTATTTGGGTTTACAGAATTTAACAGTAGACTCCAATGATAAATAAACTCCAGCGTGTAGCGGCTCAGTGAATCTGGTCTGGACTCTGTGGATAAGAGTCATGGATTTAGAGACTCTGTAGAAGGACAGAATACCTGCTCTGTGATCCAGGTACACTCCGACTCTGGAGGAAACTGGACCTGAGACGGAGGTTGAGATGCTGTTGTGACAAAATTCATAACCATTTTTGCGACATTCTAATACCCAGGATTTCTCATTATCACCAAATGAAGATTCATCCCCTCCTCTGCTGATATTCTTGTATGCAACTGCTATAATAACCTGTATCCCTCTCCACTCCACCTCCCAGTAACAACGTCCAGTTAAACTCTCTTTACTCAGAACCTGCCAGTAATCAGTGAATCTCTCTGGATGACTGGAATAAGACTGAGTTTGATCCACCACTGTCACCTTGCTTTTCCCCTCTGATAATACCATTCGCATGTGAGCTGTGTTTGGATTCAGAGTGATTTTACATGAATATTTTAAGAAATCAGCTCTGCTCCTTGGTTCTGGTTCTGGCAGTAAAACACCCACCTCAGTGACCATCAGTGAGATGTTTGTCCATGAGTCTCTCAGGACGTCCTGTAGTTTCTCTCTGAGCTCTGACACAGCTGCTGTCACGTCCTCAAAGTGTCTCAGAGGACGGATGTTGATGCTGGATGAGTGTGTAGACTCACTGAGTGCTGGCAGTGAGGGGTAGTTGAGGAGAAACTGGTTGTGATCCTCTGTGTGTGAGAGCTGCTCCAGCTCAGCGTCTTTCCTCTTCAGCTCAGTGATCTCCTGCTCCAGCTTCTCCTGAACATCTTTGACTCGACTCACTTCAGTTTCCTGCTGGGATCTGATCTGCTGCTTCACATCAGAGCTTCTTTTCTGGAGGAGACGGATCAGCTCAGTGAAGATCTTCTCACTGTCCTCCACTGTTTTATCAGCAGAGTGATTGATGGCCTCCACCTCCTGTTGAAGCAGCTTCACATCTTTCTCTCTGTCCTGGATTCTCTGCTGGATGTTTCCTTGTTTCTCCTCCAGCTCTCTCTGCCTCTCAGTCCTTTCTACTGCTGCTGACACTGTGATGTGGCCTTTATGTTCATCCACTGGGCAGACATAGCAGATACACTTCTGATCAGTGCGGCAGAACATCTTCATCACCTCATCATGCTTAGAGCAGATGTTCTCCTGGAGGTTCTTGGACGGCTCCACCAGCTTGTGTTTCTTTAAAGGAGCCACATCATAATGAGGCTGAAGGTGTTTCTCACAGTAAGAGGCCAGACAGACTAAACAGGACTTGATGGCTTTCAGTTTTCTTCCAGTGCAGAAATCACAGGCCACATCTTCAGGTCCAGCATAGCGGTGGTCAGCAGGAGCATCCAGGAGCCCAATCTTCATCAACTGCTCTAATAATGCTCCCAACATGGTGTTCTTCTCCAGGTAAGAGCTCGATACAGAAGTTTTTTCTCCACTAAGAACTGTTGTCGACAGACGAAACTTCCTGAATTTTTTTGATCTCAGAAGCTTTTAATATTCCGACTATTTCCTGTGTCTACAGGGAATCGTCACCAGATTCTTCAGTAGATCCAGACAAATCAAGCTGATTCTGCTCCACTTTTCCTGTCAGACAAAGTGACTGTGTAAGTTTCATTTCCTGAAAACAGAAACAGGGTTGAGCTCTGATATATGATTCATATCTCATTGCAGAGAGGCTGCAGCCAATCAGCTTTCACCTTCAGCAGGTGTTGTTTCCACCCAGCCACAAAGTTTGTTTAGCAGCAGGAAGAAGAGATAGGGTTATCACATTTTTCCAGCTGTAAATCTAAATTTATCTCCTCATTTACAAGAAAGTTTGTTAAATATTTACTAATGCTCCTCAGTGAAACTTCTCATCTCCATTTTATTATTTTCTCAAAGTTAATTTAGGTTTTGTTGATGCATCTCAGAAGAACATATCAAACTTTAATGAGATTTTCCTCTCCAGTAAATGTAAGGAGTGTTCTTGATAACTCAGTAAAACCAAAAATACCCGCAGCAACACGAGACTCTCCTGATAAACTCAAGTGTTATGTGACAGTTGTTTGTTTTTTTTCTGGTTGATGTAACTTTGTGTTTTCTGTAAATATAAACTGATGACTTAGAGATTTTTCAAAAATGGAAATTTACTTCTAGTTTCATACCAATTCATGCCACACAGAGGAAGCAGCAGTCCAGAGTCAATCTAGTTATGAGACAAAGTTTTCTCAGTTTTGTCCTAGAAATATTTAAATAATGGAGTGCTGTGTTATGTGCCGCAATGCCACACAATTTATTGAGTCAATTCAATTGCGTAATGCGTTTGGTGTGAACGCACCATTAGACAACCCAAACCTTGACATTACCAGAACAGAAAACTACTGCTAACCTCAGTCTACACTTAATCTACACCTTAACCCAGATACTAAATATAATGCTTCACAGCATCAGGATCAGGCTTCATACATAACTGATCAATAGAGACTATATAGACACCCTTATGTCAAAATGTAATCGTTGGAGTGATTTATGATCTTAATAATTAATGGACCTTACCAGAGAGGCCACTTTTCATTGGCTGATGCCCATTCTACGTGGTCACGTGCGCGGCCGTCTCACAAACACACTTAGCTTCCAGTTAGCTAAGTGCAGCATAATGGCAGAACTGATACAACTTCTACACCTTGAAGCCTGTCTGCTACACAGTCTTACCTTAGCTAAACAGATCAATATGCAATGTGTCTGTATCTGACATACACTAAAGATTTTATTTTAGCAGAAAAGGCTTTGGACTAAACTGTTACTCCTGTTAGCCACGTTAGCACCAAGTACAGCTAGTCAGTCAACCATCGCTGTGTTCAGGGAAGCTGATTAATAATCTAGAAATAAATATCAAGCCTGGAAACTTGATATCGTAACGGACTGAATGTTATGTTTTTAACGTAATCTTTGCTCGTCTTACGGGGCGCAGGCGGTTGCCACGGTAACAGGTGTGATTAAGCTACAAAGAGAGAGTAAAAAGGTAGGTGTGGTTTTGAGTTGATCACCTGTTCGGGTTATTTTACCTTTGTTTCCCTTTGCTGTGGCTCATTACAGCCGCTGTAGTTTCTAAACGTTGGACTAATTACCTCGTTTGTTTGTGAGTTTACTTCATTCACAACAAACATCAAACAGAACAAATATATTTCATAAAATTATAACAAACAAATGGCTTCTACCGAGGTAATTATGTGAAATTAAATTAATTATATCCCAACTTCAGATAATTTGCCTTTACCTTTACAGAGCTCTTTGGCTCCTCCTATCAGGCTGTAGCTTCTCATATTGAGGTCAAAGTTCAGATCTACCATAACTGACTGACACCTGCTGGCCTCAGGTTTGCAACCAGCTTGTGACTGAGAAACCAGTAACCTCCTCCCAGATGATGACATGAACTTGTTAGTTCCTCTGTTCATTTAGTAGCTGATATATTGTGAAAATCCGGTAGAAATGATGCACTAATCATGTTTACATAGAAACAAAGAGCTGCCAGGCTTTGCTTGTGAGACTTGTGATCACGTGGGTCGGTTGTGGGCGGAGCTTGGTAAGGTCCATTGCCTTTAACTTCCAGTGACCTGATAGAAGATGTAACTAAGTCTCCGTGAGAAAGGGTATTTAACGAAAAAACACAGATTCACTGATTAAATTTGTGTTTGATATGCAGCATATATTTGAATTTGTGCAACAAACACCAAAGAAAAAAAAAACTATACAAAACCTGAATGGCCATTCAGTTTGATAAATATTTCTACAGACCATCACTTGATAGAATCGATAGAAATCCAACTGCACAAATCAAAACATCAAGTCTAAATAAATAATACTAATTGTATTAAATATTGTAATACATAATGATGCTTCACATTGATCATTTATAAGCTTTAGTAATGGAACCTCAACAACTACAGGTGTATTATATTTTATTACTGAATAAACTTAAGACAAGTGTGTTAAGTTACTGGATGGAAGGAAAAAGCATCATTAGAACCAAGGAACAAAAGCTGAAGATAATTTTAAAGGTAAAACAATTCCTCATGTTGTGAGAAACTCTTGGAGCATGGTTGTGTAGTGAGTAAACTTAACCAATGTTGTTATAAGTCGGGCTAGCTGTCAGAAGATGTAAGTAAATCTCTGTGAGAGGATATTTAAGAAAAAAAAACACAGGTTAACTTTTAATCAGATATTATTTTGGGGAAAAAGTGAAAGTTAAATATGAACAGCTTCACCAAGACCTGTTTAGTGCCTGTAACATATTCTTAAGAAATACACGTACAGATGAGGAACATTTACTGAAATGTATCACACTAGCAAGTGTTACAGAAAAAACTCTGTAAGAGTTTAGTTCTTACAGATTTAGTTTTTTGAATGGATGAAAGAAATCACAGACCCGTAATCAGCACTGACTAGTCGTGCTACTAGTTAAACTGTAGGTTTCCTTTAGATGCTTGTGTTTTAGAGGTATGTTTCACTCTTATGCAAGGGCAGGGGCTTTTTTTCCTCTCACAACTGCCCCCTCCCACACACACACACACACACACACACACACAGTCACCCCTCTCCCCTTCACGCTGAATATCAGGAAGACAATCTGTTTAAAACTAGAGCATTTACAACACTCCAAATCTATTTCTCTAGGTATAATATACACTATATATTATTATTGATTATTCTAACACTTATTGTTTTGCATACTTAATTGTATTCTTTTTAAAAATCATAGAGGTGATAAGGAGTGCAAAAGTATTCATATCCCTGGAACTTGTTAAAGCCTTCATCTACCATGTGTTTTATAGGGATTTTATTAGATGGAACAACACAAACTAGTACACGTTTTTAGATGCACACTTTTTTACTGAAAAGTGTGGCATGCTTTTCTTTTGGCTGTGCACCATGACACCACTACTCTCAACCTTTGCAAGTTGCAATGCCAAATTCTGACCCCACCAAGAATGTGGCAGCTGAAATTAAGATTCATTGACCTAGAAATATTTTTTCAGTTATTTATTGCAGGGTTTATCCCAGTGTATCGAAAGCCTGGTGGGCAGCTTGGGTTTACTCTCACCAGTTTTAGAGAATAGTGTTGAAAAATGAACAAATTAACCAGAACAGAAACATCCTATTTGAAGGAAAACAAAACCTGGATATCTCTGAATAATGATTTCTGAGGAGTTTAGATTTAAAACAAACACTAACAAAATAATATGTTGGAGGAGTAAAATCTGAATCAAATTTACAGAAGCTTCACTGGATTCTATCTATTGGGATTTACAGAACTCTGCTGAACCCACAACCAAAACTCCAGCATGTAGCGGCTCAGTGAATCTGGTCTGGACTCTGTGGATCAGAGTCATGGATTCAGAGACGCTGTAGAAGGACAGAATACCTGCTCTGTGATCCAGGTACACTCCCACTCTGGAGGAAACTGGACCTGAGATGGAGGTCCAGATGTCGTTGTGACCAAATTTAAAACTGTTTTGGCAACAATTTAATGTCCAGGATTTGTCATTACCTCCAAATCTACAGTCATTCCCACTTCCTGCTCTGCTGATATTCTTGTATGCGACTGATACATAAACTGTCCCTCTCCACTCCACCTCCCAGTAACAACGTCCAGTTAAACTCTCTTTACTCAGAACCTGATGATAAACGGTGAATCTCTCTGGGTGACTAGAATAAGACTGAGGTTGATCCATCCAAGTCACCTTCCTGTTCCCCTCTGATAGTATCAGCTTTGTGTGAGCTGTATTTGGATCCAGTGTGATTTTACATGAATATTTTAAGAATCCAGCCCTTGTCGTTGGTTCTGGTCCTGGTTCTGGTTCTGACAGTAGAACATCCACCTCAGTGACCATCAGTGAGATGTTTGTCCATGAGTCTCTCAGGACGTCCTGTAGTTTCTCTCTGAGCTCTGACACAGCTGCTGCCACGTCCTCAAAGTGTCTCAGAGGACGGATGTTGATGCTGGATGAGTGTGTAGACTCACTGAGTGCTGGCAGTGAGGGGTAGTTGAGGAGAAACTGGTTGTGATCCTCTGTGTGTGAGAGCTGCTCCAGCTCAGCGTCTTTCCTCTTCAGCTCAGTGATCTCCTGCTCCAGCTTCTCCTGAACATCTTTGACTCGACTCACTTCAGTTTCCTGCTGGGATCTGATCTGCTGCTTCACATCAGAGCTTCTTTTCTGGAGGAGACGGATCAGCTCAGTGAAGATCTTCTCACTGTCCTCCACTGTTTTATCAGCAGAGTGATTGATGGCCTCCACCTCCTGTTGAAGCAGCTTCACATCTTTCTCTCTGTCCTGGATTCTCTGCTGGATGTTTCCTCGTCTCTCCTCCAGCTCTCTCTGCCTCTCAGTCCTTTCTGCTGCAACTGACACTGTGATGTGGCCTTTATGTTCATCCACTGGGCAGACATAGCAGATACACTTCTGATCAGTGCGGCAAAAGATATCAATCACTTTACCATGCTTAGAGCAGATGTTCTCCTGGAGGTTCTTGGACGGCTCCACCAGCTTGTGTTTCTTTAAAGGAGCCACATCATAATGAGGCTGAAGGTGATTCTCACAGTAAGAGGCCAGACAGACTAAACAGGACTTGATGGCTTTCAGTTTTCTTCCAGTACAGAAATCACAGGCCACATCTTCAGGTCCAGCATAACGATGATCAGCAGGAGCAGCAGCTTGGAGTCCAGTCTTCTTCAGCTGCTCCACTAAAGCTGCTAGCATGGTGTTTTTCTGCAGGAAAGGCCTCTGTGTGAAGGTGTGCCTGCATTGAGGGCAGTGGTAGCTTTTCTTCTGCTCATATTTGTCCCACAGCATTTTAATACAGTTCATACAGTAGCTGTGTCCACAAGGAATCGTCACCGGATCCTTCAGTAGATCCAGGCAGATCGAACAGGAGAACGTTTCTAGGTCAAGCTGATTCTGCTCCATTTCTGCTCTCAGTCACAGCGACTGTGAGTTTCACTTCCTGAAAACAGAAACTGGTTTGAGCTCTGATCTATGACTCATGTGTCATTGCAGAGAGGCTGCAGCCAATCAACTTTCACCTTCAGCAGCTGTTGGTTTCACCCAGCTTCAACATGTTTGAGCAAGAAGAAGAGGGAGAGTTGTCAACTTTTTCCAGCTTGAAAATTGTCCTATACATCTCAGAAATTCAAAAGGGATTTTTCAAACGTCACTGTACTGAAATGTTTTTCTTTTGTAAATGTAAGCAGTGTTCTTGGTAAATAAAGGTGAAACCAGAGACCTCATCTTCTCCAGCATCAAATGAGACACTCTTGATAAACTTCTGTTTTTTGTAACACATGCATCTGGATTACTTAACTTTGTGTTTTCTGGAAACAGAAACTTACTCCTGGTTTAATACCAAATCATGCCACAAGGGGCAGCAACGGTCCACAGAGTCAACCTTGTTAAATTCTGCCGTAAGCATCTACGTCATTATGTCTGTTTTAGGGAAGTTTAGCCCCTCCAGATATTGATCAATAATATATTTGATCATACAAGGAATTTGCTTGGAATTTTGTAGTCTTTCTGGTTTGGGAATCAAAATTAGCATCAATATTAACTATGATACAAAAATGTTATTTTTTACTAATAAAATTAGTTTATTTTGTTGAATCACAGTATGAATTCCAGTATCTCTGGAATCATCAGTCAAACCTGAAAGTTACCTCTGAAGGAATTAATTCAAACTACCGACAGAAGAAACTCTTCAAGCAAGAAGGAACGATCACAGACACGTTTGTTTCCAATCAAGTCTGAGAGTTTAACAAAATAGCCAAACACTACAGCTGAATTATCCAAAAAATTACTTTTCTCTAACTACTGACATGCAATTTAGCAACTGATGGAAAATACATTTAGTGATAAACTGGGGATCAAATCAAATTAATGAAACATGATAAAAGGAAGTGGGATACTGAAAAATAACTTAAATCTAATTAATTAAAACAAGACAAATATATCCGTGCAACTACATTGGATTTAGATAAGGTATTACAATCAGCCTCACCCCTTGCAGTGAAGGAAATGAAGTGGAGGAAACAGAAGTTAGGGGTCATACCTCAAAACTGAAACTTTGGTCCATTTCAAATTCACATAAAATTAAACTCTGATTTAAAGAAAATCTATACAGAAGTCAACAAATGTAACTGTAAAGCTTCAACATCATGTTTGTGGAACAACGTTCACTAAGTTTTTCTTAGAACCCTGCAGCAGATCATTTAGATTTACAAAAATCTGTTTCTCCACAGCTCTCTGAAAAAAAATCTGGATTTCAGTAAGGTTGAAGTCTGGCCTTTGACTAGGCTAGGTTCTTCTAACCAAGTCCTCAGGATCTACTGCCCATCATTCTTTAATACCTGAGAGTACTTGCAAAACTAAAATGGTGTAAAAAAAAAAGTATATTTTAACAATTCAAACAACAGATATACCCATGTGGTCTCTAAATAATAAATTTCAAATAACATCTGTCCACAAGTTTGGCTTCAATCAATCAATGAAATTTTATTTATTTATTTCAGCAGCAAGACATGTCAAGGCAAAGCCCCCCGATCTCGATGAGTTTTCATGTGAATCCTCAAATTGTCCCTTCGATAGAAGCTTTTATAACAAGACTGGCATGAAAAAGGCTTCTCAGCTGTATGAGTTTTCTTGTGCTCATTTAAACTATTGTACTATTTTGTGAGAAACCTTTTCTGCAAAATTCACATGAAAAAGGTCTCTCACCTGTATGAATTTTCGTGTGGACTCTTAAATCACCAATTAGTGTGAAACTTTTTCCACATGTTTCACATGAAAAAGGTCTCTCACCAGTGTGAGTTTTGTAATGGTTTTTCAATTTACACAGTTGTGTGTAACATCTCCCACAAACATCACATTTGAAAGATCTTTTCTTTGTACTGGTACCAGACTGACTCTCTGACTCAGAGGAGCTGCTTCCTTCCTGATCTTTGCTCTCAACCAGTGGAGAGATATGAAGGGAAAACTGCTCTGTTTTTGTCTCGTCTTCATTCATATCATCTTCCTGAAGAGTAGAAGTCTCAGTCAAAGCAGCAAACTGCTTCTGGACAAGCTGCTCAAGTAATAATTACTTTCTCCTGCTGTGTTGATTTTTCTTCATCCCACCATTTTTTCATCAGTTTTTGTTTAATAATACACTTTCCTTCATATTTACTTGTTTTAACTGTAAAACTGATAAAGAGTTTTGAATTTCCATTTTATCTGCCCTCTCATTTCCTTCTACGCCAATATGTGCTGGAACCCACACAAATATAACTATCAAACCCATATTTTGTATTCTAACTAATGTATAAAATATTTCTAATAAAATGTCCGTCCTACTATCTGATTGATTATATTTTAAACTTAATAATGCAGAGCTTGAATCTGAACAAATTATTGTTTTTAATGGTTTTATGTCTTCTCCCCATTGAAAAGCTAATAATATTGCCAACAATTTTAGTTTTTCTATTTTTATACTGAATTCTGGTACTAGAAAAGCTATTCCTATTTTTCTTGTTATTTTTGATGCATCTGTATAGATTTGAATATATTGATAATTCTTTAAATATAATTGTACTGAATAATTATCTATGATGAAAGATTTATCTTGTTTCTATTCCATTATTGACATGTCTACTATTGCTTCTGGTAGAATCCAGGGAGGTATAATTGATATTGGTGTTTGACTACCATCATTTCTAAATTATTCATTTGAAATTATTTTTTCTTTTCAATAATCCACCCAAAACTCCTCATTTCTTTCTCTTCTTTTTCCCACCATGGATTTCAAATTCCCCAAGTTGGATGATCAAAGTTATTGCCTTGTAAATTGAACCAATAGTTTATTTCTAGTTTTGGCTTCTTAAATCTAACTGCATTTCTCCTTATATTGCTGCTGTTGATGTGGTTTTAAATGCTCTAGTACATAATCTAAAAGCCTGATATTGAATAATTTGCCTAATTTAACCAGATGTGTTTTAGCTGAAATACAACTTTGTATTATACATAAGTCTTTCTTCCTAGACAAAAAGTAGTCTGTACCATTTTAAATAAAATACACAAATCATTAAGTTAAAAAATAAAAAACATCACAAAGCAGAGAAATGATTATTCCAATAGGCAAAATATCTATATATGAAATTGCTACAGGTTGTATTTGTCAGAGCTTTTATTAAGTTGTTACATCCAAGTCTCACATAAATTTAGACAAGAAATTCTTCAGCAAAGCTTGAATATTTGTGTGTTTCTCATGACAAACATTTGACTTGCAGATGTCCATCCTGGAAATCTGAGGAGGGTTCTGAAAGGTCCTCATTGGCTAATTTGCAAAAGTCAGCCAGTAGCATGTCAAGTACCGTAGACCTTCAATATTTCCACTTCCAAGCCAGTTGAAATCACGTTGAATATTCTAAATATTCTTTAGAAAATTTAACAAAATTTGCTAAAAAATCCTTAAATGGGCAAAATGCAGGTCTAAATGGGCAACCATTAGACCTTCAAAAATAGGTGAAGGTCTAATGTTTGGAAAGTGAAACAATCCAAGACAGGGTTTAATATTTATTACAGTGAATCTGTGTGAGTTAATGACTAATTTGTGTATTTGTGTTATGTGAAAATTCAGTTTACCAGCATGAAAGAATACTTTCTTCTCCATATTTCATGAAAAACCCATCTCATTCCTGTGGGTTCTAATGAGAATAATTAAGTGACCAATTTCAAAGGCAACTTTTTCACAGGTTTGGCTTCAAAGCAGCTCTTGACCTGTATGGGTTTTCATGTGAATGATCAAATTATCCCTTCGATTGAAGCTTTTTTCACAAGACTGGCATGAAAAAAGCTTCTCACCTGTATGACTTGTCTTGTGACGATTTAAATGACTAATTCGTGAGAAACTCTTTTCGCATGACTGACATGAAAAAGGTTTCTCACCTGTATGAGTTCTTTTGTGGACCTTTAAATTACCTATTCGAGAGAAACTCTTTCCACATGACTGGCATGAAAAAGGTTTCTCTCCTGTATGAGTTTTCTTGTGACTTTTTAAAATATAACTTAGAGAGAAACTTTTTCCGCATGTTTCACATGAAAAAGGTCTCTCACCAGTGTGGGTTCTGTAATGGTTTCTCAATTTACACAGTTGTGTGTAACATCTCCCACACATTTCACATTTGAAAGATCTTTTCTTTGTACTGGTACCAGACTGATTCTCTGACACAGAGGAGCTGCTTCCTTCCTGATTTTTCCTCTCAACCACTGGAGAGATATGAAGGGAAAACTGCTCTGTTCTTCTCTCTTCTTCATTCATATCATCTTCCTGAAGAGTAGAAGTCTCAATCAAAGCAGCAAACTGCTTCTGGACAAGCTGCTCTCTCTCCTGACTGCTGCAGAGGTTCTTCTGGTCCTGTCCAGTTAGTAAATGTTCTGGTGGCTGCTGTTCATGTTTAAGTGCTGAAGAATATAGTTCCTCTTTTTTTACATTTGTTAGTGGATATTCTATTTGCTCATGTTTGAGCAGTGTAGGTTCTGGTTCCTCCTCTTCTTCTTTAATCCATTTTGGTTCTGGTTCCATCTGTACCTCTTCAGTCCACTGATGTTCTGCTTCTTTCTGATTCTGACTGGACCTACTTGCCAGGCTCCAGATTTGTTGGGTGGCAGAAGCTTCCTCCTCATTGGAGACACCTGGCTGTTGGAGGTCTGTGGGAACAAAGGATGACATCATTAATATAATTTAATTGATAACTATCTCATGGATCAGCCTGGTTTCTCCTGGAGATTCTGGTCTGTAGGCATCATCCAGTTAATCTAAAATTAGTTTGTCGAGTTTAACGGAAAAGCAGGTAAAGTGTCCTCCACACTAATTTGAAGCAATGCCAAAAATATTCAAAATGTTTAATCCACAAATACAGTTTCATACAGATTTTTTATTTTTATCAATTAAATGTTTAATTTCAGGGCATTCATAGAGAGAAGAACTCATCCTACCGTAAGACAATATGTTTTAATTTTACTTGTAAACTCACTTTTTAAAGTTGATCAGACTGTATAGAAACTTAAATCAGTAAAACATGGCATTCTGGCTCTCTGGATTATAAATGTGATGAGACACAGAGTGGCTTGTTTCTCTAAGCCATTCTTCAATAGAAGAAAGAGAAGAGAACATTTTCTTTAATAAGGAAGATGTCTTGATGTTCAAAAGAAAGTGTATCCAAGAAAATGTAGAAAAAACTTGCCTAAAATGAAAACCTATTCATTATTGCTGAGATTGTAAATTTAGATTAGTAAATGGAAGTGTGAGGGATGAGGCTGGATGAGTTTCTCTCAACACCACACACTGAGGAGGATGTGCTGCTAAAAAGCATAACTACAACAAAAAAATGATTTTAAATGTACATTATAGGTATTTTTGCTTTCCACATTTATTGCTGGAGATATTTGATTGTTCATATGTGTTTTGTTATGACTTGTTGAATACAGAGCAAAATTTGATTTAGTCACACATTCAGCAAAGTGAAATAAAAATGATTTGAATACTTTAATGTTAAAAACTGACTTTTTATCTCTTTTGCAACAGACAGCTTGCTCTGTGAACATTGCCATATTTCCAAAATGGCAAAAAATACACATTAAAATGTATTAATATTCAATTTAACAGTCTTGAGTATTTTGTACTTTTAGCTTCTGCTGGATTGAGACAAGATTACAGTTTTGCTCTGCTAGATCTGGGCTGCGCAACCTGCAGCTCTGTGAATTACGTACGAGCTTATAAATGAAGAATTTACAGCACTGATAAGACTTGGAAAAATATATTTAGTCACGGGGCTTGAATGATCTCCATCTGGTTTTCAGAGACTCATAAACACATTTTCTGTTTGTGCTGCAACATTTTGTCCTGAGCTCCAAAACTATCAGCCTCTGTAGCATCAGAGCTAGCAGCTAAAACAGTTTCTGTTCAGCCCCGTTTAGCAGCAGCTGGAGCTGCAGCAACTATCGCCGCTGACGGATCTCTGCTGTCTTCAGTGAAAACATCAGCACCTTTATCCAGACCTACCAGAACTTTGTCTCTGCAGCTCCGAACCGACTCTGTGTAGCTTAATTTCTGGTTTCCAGTTGATCCCCATCATCCTGCGCTGAGCATCGAGCTCTTCCTCGTAGCAAATGATGGTTTTTTCAACCTCGGTGAAGATTTCTTGAGCAGCAGCAGTTAGTCTCTCTCTGATAAACTCTCTGAGATGCTGAGCTGAAGACATGGTTGCTGAAATATTAGCAGGAATGGGACAATGCAGCAGTTTTCTAGCTTAATCCATGCGGTCTTCTTCTTTTTCTATGGTCTTTACTGGCAATTTACAGACTTTGTGTACTAGCGCCATCAACTGGACGGATGTGTAACTATATTATATACATGCACACATATACATAGTAAATTCTCTCTGCTAATTTTGTATCTTAAATATTTAATAAGTGCTTGATTTATGTATTGTGATTGATGATTCCCTAATAACTTAGCCATAATTTTTGAAATGCCTCTTATCCTTTCCATTTCTTTTCTTTCTCTTATGAATTACTTAAAATGAACCTAAACATGTTTTATTCCTTCTATGTCCACACAATAAGAACAATCACCTGATGGATGTTTTCCTATAATTTTTAAATCACTATTTAAACTAGTATGCCTAATCCTCAACTTGTTTATCCATATTTTCTTTCTTATTCATTATGCTACTACTTTTTACAGCTCCCTCTTTTGTCTATGTTATATCTTTCCTGCCATGTATTATTTCATCTTCAATAATCATTTTTAATTTTTGTTCTGCTGAATGAGACTTTGCATTCAATTGCACTTACCTTACCTGCTTCTTTAGCCAACCTATAAACTTTTTCATAACAGATAACTATCTTAGCATGCTTCACCTCCACCACTCATTGCAATGCAAAAATAATTGCAAACATCTCTGCTGAAAAACATGATAAATTATCTGCTGTCCTTTTTATAATAACTTTTTGCTTAGGAATGTATGCTGCTATCCCTGTTTTATCAGTCTCTTCTTTTGATGCAGCTCTACATATTTGCGTCGTTTTTCCATACATTACTAAGAACGGAATATTAAATATTCAGCTTTTACTACTTTTAATCTTGCAAACTGTATGCAGACTGTTGCATGAATAATTCACTAGTGTGGAATAAAATAATTATTCCCAGTGTGTTTACTTTTATTAGAAGTTTAATATTAATCTTACAATGTTTAATCAGTTTATTATGTCTCACTCAGTCTTACAGAGTCATTGTTTCTCTTTTTAGCCTTCACAGCTTGCCTCAGTGGGTCAGAAGCTTAGCAACAGGCGATAAGTAAATAGTTGTCATACCTTGCGGAGGGACAAGACCAGACCGACGGCGGAGAGATTATTATTAGGCACAGAATATTCTGTCTGAAACCCATTTTTAACTGAAAGTTGCATTTTTCTCTGCGTGTGTATTAATCTGATTAGCTCCTTGGTTAAAAATTCACATGAAAAAGGCCTCTCACCTGTATGAGTTTTGTTGATGATACTCTGTCTGTGGGAGAAGGACAGTATACAGTATATATAGAGAGGTGATTCCTTTGTCTAGTTAGATCTCTTCGGAGTTCTCCATCTGTGCAGATGTAAAATAAAGCTGTGTTTTGTTCTTTCTCTTTAACAAGGTTTGGACTTGGAATTTTTCTCGCTCCACACTAGCAGTAAGTATTGTGACAACAACTGCGCAGTATAAACATTTTTTATTTTTTGACACAGGGCCCAAAAGTCTGGCAGCGCCCCTAGGAACAGGGATGAATCTAAAACCTGCAGGACATTTAATGTTGAGCAACTGGGTTGGAGAGTTCTGGACTAGGCAATTCCAGATCCACCATTCTTATGTACTTGTTATATATTTGTTTCATGTGGAAATTCAGTTTACCATAATGAAAGACATTTTTCACCCCATATTTCATGTGGAAAAACAAATCTGACCCATGTGGGTTCTCCTGAGTTTATCTAAATGATCAATTTCTGAGAAAACTTTTCCACAAGTTTGGCTTCAAAACGGCCTTTGACCTGTAAGAGTTTTCATTTGAATCCTCAAATTATTCCTTCGAGAGAAGCTTTTTCCACAGGATTGTCATGATGGAAAAGGTCTCTCACCTGCATGAGTTTTCTTGTGGGCATTTAAACTACTAACTCGATAGAAACTTTTTCCACATAATTCGCATGAAAAAGGTCTCTCACCTGTATGAATGTTCGTGTGGTCATTTAAACTACCATTTTGTGAGAAGCGTTTTCTGCAAAATTCGCATGAAAAAGGTCTCTCACCTGTATGAGTTTTCTTGTGGGCAATTAAATGACCAATTTGAGAAAAACACTTTCCGCATGATTCGCATGAAAAAGGCCTCTCACCTGTATGAATTCTCTTGTGGACTCTCAAATCACCAATTCGTTTGAAAGTTTTTCTGCATGATTCGCATGAAAAAGGTCTCTCACCTGTATGAATTTTATTGTGGACTTTTAAATTACTAAGTTGTGAGAAACTTTTTCCGCATGTTTCACATGAAAAAAGTCTCTCACCAGTGTGGGTTTTGTAATGGTTTTTCAAGTACCACTGTCGTGTGTAACATCTCCCACAAATGTCACATTTGAAAGATCTTTTCTTTGTACTGGTACCAGACTGACTCTCTGACACAGAGGAGCTGCTTCCTTCCTGATCTTTGCTCTCAACCACTGGAGATATATGAAGGGAAAACTGCTCTGTTTTTGTCTCTTCTTCATTCATATCATCTTCCTGAAGAGTAGAAGTCTCAATCAAAGCAGCAAACTGCTTCTGGACAAGCTGCTCTCCCTCCTGACTGCTGCTGAGGTTCTTCTGGTCCTGTCCAGTTAGTAAATGTTCTGGTGGCTGCTGTTCATGTTGAAGCACAGAAGATTCTAGTTCCTCTTTTTTTACATTTGTTAGTGGATATTCTATTTGCTCATGTTTGAGCAGTGCAGGTTCTGGTTCCTCCTCTTCTTCTTTAATCAATTTTGGTTCTGGTTCCATCTGTACCTCTTCAGTCCACTGATGTTCTTCTTCTTTCTGGTCCTGACTGGACCCCTTTGACAGGCTACTGACTTGTTGGATGGGAGAAGCTTCTTCCTCATTGGAGACACTTGGCTGTTGGAGGTCTGTGGGAACAAAGGATGACATCATTAATATAATTTAATTGATAACTATCTCATGGATCAGCCTGGTTTCTCCTGGAGATTCTGGTCTGTAGGCATCATACGGTTAATCTAAAATTAGTTTGTCGAGTTTAACGGAAAAGCAGTTAAAGTGTCCTCCACACTAATTTAAAGCCATAGCAAAAATATTCAAAATGTTTTAATCCACAAATACAGTTTCATACAGATTTTTTAAATTATTTTTTACAATTAAATGTTTAATTTCAGGGCATTCATACAGAGAAGAACTCATCCTACCATAAGACAATATGTTTTAATTTTAATTGTAACCTCACTTTTTAAAGTTGATCAGACTGTGTAGAAACTTAAATCAGTAAAACATGGCATTCTGGCTCTCTGGATTATAAATGTGATGAGACACAGAGTGGCTTGTTTCTCTAAGCCATTCTTCAATAGAAGAAAGAGAAGAGAACATTTTCTTTAATAAGGAAGATGTCTTGATGTTCAAAACAAAGTGTATCCAAGAAAATGTAGAAAAAACTTGCCTAAAATGAAAACCTATTCATTATTGCTGAGATTGTAAATTTAGATTAGTAAATGGAAGTGTGAGGGATGAGGCTGGATGAGTTTCTCTCAACACCACACACTGAGGAGGATGTGCTGCTAAAAAGCATAACTACAACAAAAGAATGATTTTAAATGTACATTATAGGTATTTTTGCTTTCCACATTTATTGCTGGAGATATTTGACTTTTTATATGTGTTTTGTTACAACTTGTTGAATACAGAGCAAACTTTGATTTAGTCACACATTCAGCAAAGTGAAATAAAAATGATTTTAATACTTTACTGTTAAAAACTGACTTTTTACCATTTTGCAACAGACAGCTTGCTCTGTGAACATTGCCATATTTCCAAAATGGCAAAAAATACACATTAAAATGTATTAATATGCAATTTAACAGTCTTGAGGATTTTGCACTTTTAGCTTCTGCTGGTCTGAGACAAGATTACAGTTTTGCTCTGCTAGATCTGGGCTGCGCAACCTGCAGCTCTGTGACTCACTTAATATAAGAAACAATGAAATATTGCACGTTTTTTGTTTCATACGTTTGTTCTGTGTCCATATGAAAAAAACAACAGTTCATCATGCATCTCCCCTTCTCCTTCCTAATAACCTCCATTGCAGTATTCAGACCTGGAGATGTACTTATTTTATAGGATTTATAAAATCGCAGATGAACTCACAAATGAAGTATTTACACCTTATATTCCAGATTTCTAGCACTTATAACAATTGGAATAATGTATATAGTGAAGGAGCTCGACTCATAAACACATTTTCTGTTTGTGCTGCAACATTTTGTCCTGAGCTCCAAAACTATCAGCCTCTGTAGCATCAGAGCTAGCAGCTAAAACAGTTTCTGTTCAGCCCCGTTTAGCAGCAGCTGGAGCTGCAGCAACTATCGCCGCTGACGGATCTCTGCTGTCTTCAGTGAAAACATCAGCACCTTTATCCAGACCTACCAGAACTTTGTCTCTGCAGCTCCGAACCGACTCTGTGTAGCTTAATTTCTGGTTTCCAGTTGATCCCCATCATCCTGCGCTGAGCATCGAGCTCTTCCTCGTAGCAAATGATGGTTTTTTCAACCTCGGTGAAGATTTCTTGAGCAGCAGCAGTTAGTCTCTCTCTGATAAACTCTCTGAGATGCTGAGCTGAAGACATGGTTGCTGAAATATTAGCAGGAATGGGACAATGCAGCAGTTTTCTAGCTTAATCCATGCGGTCTTCTTCTTTTTCTATGGTCTTTACTGGCAATTTACAGACTTTGTGTACTAGCGCCATCAACTGGACGGATGTGTAACTATATTATATACATGCACACATATACATAGTAAATTCTCTCTGCTAATTTTGTATCTTAAATATTTAATAAGTGCTTGATTTATGTATTGTGATTGATGATTTCCTAATTAGCCATAATTTTTGAAATGCCTCTTATCCTTTCCATTTCTTTTCTTTCTCTTATAAATTACTTAAAATGAACCTAAACATGTTTTATTCCTTCTATGTCCACACAATAAGAACAATCACCTGATGGATGTTTTCCTATAATTTTTAAATCACTATTTAAACTAGTATGCCTAATCCTCAACTTGTTTATCCATATTTTCTTTCTTATTCATTATGCTACTACTTTTTACAGCTCCCTCTTTTGTCTATATTATATCTTTCCTGCCATGTATTATTTCATCTTCAATAATCATTTTTAATTTTTGTTCTGCTGAATGAGACTTTGCATTCAATTGCACTTACCTTACCTGCTTCTTTAGCCAACCTATATACATTTTCATAACAGATAACTATCTTAGCATGCTTCACCTCCACCACTCATTGCAATGCAAAAATAATTGCAAACATCTCTGCTGAAAAACATGATAAATTATCTGCTGTCCTTTTTATAATAACGTTTTGCTTAGGAATGTATGCTGCTATCCCTGTTTTATCAGTCTCTTCTTTTGATGCATCTCTACATATTTGAGTCGTTTTTCCATACATTACTAAGAACGGAATATTAAATATTTAGCTTTTACTACTTTTAATCTTGCAAACTGTATGCAGACTGTTGCATGAATAATTCACTACCAGCAAGTATTGTGACAACAACTGCGCAGTATAAACATTTTTTATTTTTTGACACAGGGCCCAAAAGTCTGGCAGCGCCCCTAGGAACAGGGATGAATCTAAAACCTGCAGGACATTTAATGTTGAGCAACTGGGTTGGAGAGTTCTGGACTAGGCAATTCCAGCTCCACCATTCTTATGTACTTGTTATATATTTGTTTCATGTGGAAATTCAGTTTAACATAATGAAAGACATTTTTCACCCCATATTTCATGTGGAAAAACACATCTGACCCATGTGGGTTCTCCTGAGTTTATCTAAATGATCAATTTCTGAGAAAACTTTTCCACAAGTTTGGCTTCAAAACGGCCTTTGACCTGTAAGAGTTTTCATGTGAATCCTCAAATTATTCCTTCGAGAGAAGCTTTTTCCACCGGATTGTCATGATGAAAAAGGCTTCTCACCTGCATGAGTTTTCTTGTGGGCAATTAAATGACCAATTTGACTAAAACACTTTCCACATGATTTGCATGAAAAAGGTCTCTCACCTGTATGAATTCTCTTGTGGATATTTAAACTACTAACGCGATAGAAGCTTTTTCCACATAATTCGCATGAAAAAGGTCTCTCACCTGTATGAATTTTCTTGTGGGCAATTAAATGACCATTTCGTAAGAAACTTTTTCCACATAATTCGCATGAAAAAGGCCTCTCACCTGTATGAGTCTTCTTGTGGACTCTCAAATCACCAATTCGTTTGAAAGTTTTTCTGCATGATTCGCATGAAAAAGGTCTCTCACCTGTATGAATTTTATTGTGGACTTTTAAATCACTAAGTTGTGAGAAACTCTTTCCACATGTTTCACATAAAAAAAGACTCTTAGTGTGGGTTTTGTAATGGTTTTTCAAGTACCACTGTCGTGTGTAACATCTCCCACAAATGTCACATTTGAAAGATCTTTTCTTTGTACTGGTACCAGACTGACTCTCTGACTCAGAGGAGCTGCTTCCTTCCTGATCTTTGCTCTCAACCACTGGAGAGATATGAAGGGAAAGCTGCTCTGTTCTTCTCTCTTCTTCATTCATATCATCTTCCTGAAGAGTAGAAGTCTCAATCAAAGCAGCAAACTGCTTCTGGACAAGCTGCTCTCCCTCCTGACTGCTGCTGAGGTTCTTCTGGTCCTGTCCAGTTAGTAAATGTTCTGGTGGCTGCTGTTCATGTTGAAACACTGAAGAATCTATCTCCTCTTTTTTTACATTTGTTAGTGGATATTCTATTTGCTCATGTTTGAGCAGTGCAGGTTCTGGTTCCTCCTCTTCTTCTTTAATCAATTTTGGTTCTGGTTCCATCTGTACCTCTTCAGTCCACTGATGTTCTTCTTCTTTCTGGTCCTGACTGGACCCCTTTGACAGGCTACTGACTTGTTGGATGGGAGAAGCTTCCTCCTCATTGGAGACACTTGGCTGTTGGAGGTCTGTGGGAACAAAGGATGACATCATTAATATAATTTAATTGATAACTATCTCATGGATCAGCCTGGTTTCTCCTGGAGATTCTGGTCTGTAGGCATCATACGGTTAATCTAAAATTAGTTTGTCGAGTTTAACGGAAAAGCAGTTAAAGTGTCCTCCACACTAATTTGAAGCCATAGCAAAAATATTCAAAATGTTTTAATCCACAAATACAGTTTCATACAGATTTTTTATTTTTATCAATTAAATGTTTAATTTCAGGGCATTCATACAGAGAAGAACTCATCCTACCATAAGACAATATGTTTTAATTTTACTTGTAAATTCACTTTTTAAAGTTGATCAGACTGTGTAGAAACTTAAATCAGTAAAACATGGCATTCTGGCTCTCTGGATTATAAATGTGATGAGACACAGAGTGGCTTGTTTCTCTAAGCCATTCTTCAATAGAAGAAAGAGAAGAGAACATTTTCTTTAATAAAGAAGATGTCTTGATGTTCAAAAGAAAGTGTATCCAAGAAAATGTAGAAAAAACTTGCCTAAAATGAAAACCTATTCATTATTGCTGAGATTGTAAATTTAGATTAGTAAATGGAAGTGTGAGGGATGAGGCTGGATGAGTTTCTCTCAACACCACACACTGAGGAGGATGTGCTGCTAAAAAGCATAACTACAACAAAAGAATGATTTTAAATGTACATTATAGGTATTTTTGCTTTCCACATTTATTGCTGGAGATATTTGACTATTCATATGTGTTTTATTATGACTTGTTGAATTTGATTTAGTCACACATTCAGCAAAGTGAAATAAAAATGATTTTAATACTTTACTGTTAAAAACTGACTTTTTTCCATTTTGCAACAGACAGCTTGCTCTGTGAACATTGCCATATTTCCAAAATGGCAAAAAATACACATTAAAATGTATTAATATGCAATTTAACAGTCTTGAGGATTTTGCACTTTTAGCTTCTGCTGGATTGAGACAAGATTACAGTTTTGCTCTGCTAGATCTGGGCTGTGCAACCTGCAGCTCTGTGACTCGCTTAATATAAGAAACAATGAAATATTGCACGTTTTTTGTTCCATACGTTTGTTCTGTGTCCATATGAAAAAAAACAACAGTTCATCATGCATCTCCCCTTCTCCTTCCTAATAACCTCCATTGCAGTATTCAGACCTGGAGATGTACTTATATTTTAGGATTTATAAAATCGCATATGAACTCACAAATGAATTATTTACACCTTATATTCCAGATTTCTAGCACTTATAACAATTGGAATAATGTATATAGTGAAGGAGCTCGACTCATAAACACATTTTCTGTTTGTGCTGCAACATTTTGTCCTGAGCTCCAAAACTATCAGCCTCTGTAGCATCAGAGCTAGCAGCTAAAACAGTTTCTGTTCAGCCCCGTTTAGCAGCAGCTGGAGCTGCAGCAACTATCGCCGCTGACGGATCTCTGCTGTCTTCAGTGAAAACATCAGCACCTTTATCCAGACCTACCAGAACTTTGTCTCTGCAGCTCCGAACCGACTCTGTGTAGCTTAATTTCTGGTTTCCAGTTGATCCCCATCATCCTGCGCTGAGCATCGAGCTCTTCCTCGTAGCAAATGATGGTTTTTTCAACCTCGGTGAAGATTTCTTGAGCAGCAGCAGTTAGTCTCTCTCTGATAAACTCTCTGAGATGCTGAGCTGAAGACATGGTTGCTGAAATATTAGCAGGAATGGGACAATGCAGCAGTTTTCTAGCTTAGGCCATGCACAATTCTTCTTTTTCTATGGTCTTTACTGGCAATTTACAGACTTTGTGTACTAGCGCCATCAACTGGACGGATGTGTAACTATATTATATACATGCACACATATACATAGTAAATTCTCTGCTAATTTTGTATCTTAAATATTTAATAAGTGCTTGATTTATGTATTGTGATTGATGATTTCCTAATTAGCCATCATTTTTGAAATGCCTCTTATCCTTTCCATTTCTTTTCTTTCTCTTATAAATTACTTAAAATGAACCTAAACATGTTTTATTCCTTCTATGTCCACACAATAAGAACAATCACCTGATGGATGTTTTCCTATAATTTTTAAATCACTATTTAAACTAGTATGCCTAATCCTCAACTTGTTTATCCATATTTTCTCTTTCTTATTCATTATACTACTACTTTTTACAGCTCCCTCTTTTGTCTATGTTATATCTTTCCTGCCATGTATTATTTCATCTTCAATAATCATTTTTAATTTTTGTTCTGCTGAATGAGACTTTGCATTCAATTGCACTTACCTTACCTGCTTCTTTAGCCAACCTATAAACTTTTTCATAACAGATAACGATCTTAGCATGCTTCACCTCCACCACTCATTGCAATGCAAAAATAATTGCAAACATCTCTGCTGAAAAACATGATAAATTATCTGCTGTCCTTTTTATAATAACGTTTTGCTTAGGAATGTATGCTGCTATCCCTGTTTTATCAGTCTCTTCTTTTGATGCATCTCTACATATTTGCGTCGTTTTTCCATAAATTACTAAGAACGGAATATTAAATATTTAGCTTTTACTACTTTTAATCTTGCAAACTGTATGCAGACTGTTGCATGAATAATTCACTAGTGTGGAATAAAATAATTATTCCCAGTGTGTTTACTTTTATTAGAAGTTTATTTAATATTAATCTTACAATGTTTAATCAGTTTATTATGTCTCACTCAGTCTTACAGAGTCATTGTTTCTCTTTTTAGCCTTCACAGTTTGCCTCAGTGTGTCAGAAGCTTAGCAACAGGCGATAAGTAAATAGTTTCATACCTTGCGGAGGGACAAGACCAGACCGACGACGGAGAGATTATTATTAGGCACAGAATATTCTGTCTGAAACCCATTTTTAACTGAAAGTTGCATTTTTCTCTGCGTGTGTATTAATCTGATTAGCTCCTTGGGATGTTGGTGGTGACACTCTGTCTGTGGGAGAAGGACAGTATACAGTATATGTAGAGAGGTGATTCCTTTGTCTAGTTAGATCTCTTCGGAGTTCTCCATCTGCGCAGATGTAAAATAAAGCTGTGTTTTGTTCTTTCTCTTTAACAAGGTTTGGACTTTGTTAATTTTTCTCGCTCCACAATTTGGCGTCACGAACAGGATTCTTCCAGGTTTGCCCTTCCGGTGGACAGCCAGGAGAGGGCTGATCACCAAGACCCTCATCTCCATAGCAGGCCTGTCAGAGAGCGAGGGCTTTTCTGGAACTCCACCGGTTGGATCGATCGAGACAGAATCCGACAACCTGGTCTGGGGGAGAACAAACCAGCAGTGTTTAAGGTAAAAAAGCTGTTTTCAAATATATGTAAGATATTTAGAGGGTTTTAGGCTTAAAACACCTCAGAGTTAGATTTTCCTGGGCGTAGGAAATCTAAAGTCTAAAGTAAAAGGTTTTTTGAAGGATTCTCCTGGGCGTAGGAAATCCAAAACAGTATTCAGAGTCTAGGCTTAGCTCTGAAGGAATTTTAGTAGATTATTTTAGGCTTAAAATAACTGAGGATTTTTGTAGATTGTTCTAGGCTTAGAAAATCTATATAAAGGTTTTACTGGTTTAGAAAAATCAGAGGGTAATTAAAAAAGGTTTTGCTGATTTAGAATAATCAGAGGATAAATAATAAAATAAATAAATAAAAATAGAAAAAAAAAATAAAATAAAAACAAAAGGGAAAATGGGAGGATCTTTTAATAAAGGTCAAAATACTGAAGAATATGTTCCATGTGGCCCAGAAATAGATCATATGGTTAGAATTCATGGTAGAGTTTGTTGTCAACATGTTCCACAGTGGCACACAGAGTTTGGTTTTCCTAAGAATGGCAGCTTAGAGGTAGACCACATCAGAGACTTAGAGCAGAAACTCTTAGCACAGCGCGCCAAACTGATGCAACACACAAAGATTTCAAAGACACACCAGCAAGCACTACAATCACACAAAGAAGCGTTCAATCTCTGGAAAAGAGAAGCCTTTTGCAGGGCTTTACCATCAGAGTAAACTACAGATGGTTCAGAAATTTGCACACAAGGGGAATGAAAAATATAAGACTAAAAAAGAACAGGAAAAATCTAATAAAACAAAATGTGTTTCTTCTCACGCATGTACATCACTGGCTGTACCTGGCTTGAGTCCAACGGCACCAACTGACCCTTCAGCAAACCCATCTGTGGCTCCACTCTACCCAGCGCTCCAAGTCCTTGGAACTCCACCACCGTACCGTCCAAAGACTGATGGTCCAGGACCGAAGAAGCCATTCTGGGATCCCTCGGACGACTCCCTGCCTCTGGCTATCCTCCATCAATCAAAGACTGAGCAGAAACCCCATCCTGTTGACCTTGAGCAACAACAGGACCAGGACAGAGTTCCCTCACGAGGCATGAAAGGCCCGCCTCCACGACCCCCTACAGCTGAACATGGTCGTCACCTTCGCTCTAAAGACCAACCCCTGACCCCACCATCACCTGGCATCTCTGGAAGCCGGTACCGAGGACAGAAGGTTGAAACCTATCCCATGGTTGAAGTCCCTGGCCTCAAAGGCCCTGACCTTCTCTACAGAGCTTGGGGACCAGATGACCTCATTGCTGTAGCCAAACAGCACCTTCCCCCTATTGAGAAAGGAGGCAGAGCCATCGCTGAAGCCCTAGAGCAGGGGTGTCAAACTCGAGTCCTCGAGGGCCGCTGTCCTGCAACTTTTAGATG
Source organism: Xiphophorus maculatus (assembly GCF_002775205.1). Taxonomy (NCBI): domain Eukaryota; kingdom Metazoa; phylum Chordata; class Actinopteri; order Cyprinodontiformes; family Poeciliidae; genus Xiphophorus; species Xiphophorus maculatus. Next base: position 27,606,831 of record NC_036448.1, read on the forward strand.
TGCCTTTGCTGCACCACACCTGAATAGAATAATTAAGTCATTAGCAAGGCTCTGGAGAACTTATCTACACAAGGAGGAGGTAATTAAGTCATTTCATTCCAGCGTTTTGTACCTGTGGCACATCTAAAAACTGCAGGACAGCGGCCCTCGAGGACTCGAGTTTGACACCTGTGCCTAGATTGTGTCAAGGTTATTGTGAATCACTAACCATTTTCCATCAAGCTCTGAATGACAACTTCGCAGCTCTAACATTACATCCGAAATGTGCTCTGTTGCAGTATGTTGACGATCTCCTATTGGCAGCACCTGATGCTGAACTCTGTAAAAATGAGTGTTTGAAATGACTCCATTTTCTTGCTGATAATGGACACAAAGTTAGCAAAACCAAATTGCAGTTTGTGAAACCTTGTGTGACATTCCTGGGGCACGTGATTTCAGAACAAGGCAGAACTATTTCTGAAAAACGCATTTCAGCAATAGTTCAGCTGCCCCTCCCACAAACAAAGAAGCAGTTAATGTCCTTTCTAGGACTGTGTGGTTACTGTAGGCATTTTATCCCAAATTATGCTGAGGTTGAGAAACCATTAAGAGAAATATGTCATGAAAAAGGGTTATTGATGAGCTCGAAGGTTACATGGACATCTGAAGCATTAACATCATTTGAAGCACTGAAAAAACAATTACAAAAAACACCCACTCTAGGCATTCCTGATCCAACTCGTCCGTTTACACAGACAGTGGATGAGCGGAGTGGCTGTATGACGTCAGTTTTGCTCCAAAAACATGGTGACAGATTGAAACCAGTCGCCTACTTCTCCTCCAAATTGGATGTTGTCACAGCTGGGCTTCTACCACTGTGCACGAGTGGCAGTCGTATAAAAAGCTGTTTTAGCATCCAGAGACCTTGTGGGTTATTCTGATCTGACCTTACTCGTTCCCCACTCTGTCACACTCATTCTAAATGAGAAGAGGACGGCACATCTGTCAACTGCCAGATAGCTGCGTTACCACTGTGTTCTTTTAGATATGTCAAACATAACCATTAAACGCTGTACAGTTTTTAATCCAGCTACTCTTTTGCCAGCACCTGTGGAAGGCCAACCACATGACTGTGTTGCTGAATGGGACGTCCTGTGTTTTTCCCGACCTGATCTGAAGCAAGAACCGCTCTCAGATGCAGAACTCACATTGTTTGTTGATGGAAGTGCATCCAGAGATCCGCACTCTGGCGCCATCTTTCACCACTTCAAAAGACCCCATTTCTTTAGGAGACGCGGCAGCTGATGCTGCTGCAAAATCTGCAGCCAGAAGGTCTCTACCCAACAACCATTCACTACTAAAAGTAAGAGCACTGACACCTTTGCCTCTTACTTTACAAGATTTTCAATCCCATGCAATCCCTGCCTTCCTGAAAAATTTTTCAGACCCTTCTGCGTGACGTCACATGGTGTTGACCATGTGTCGAAGGGAGGAATGTTGAGGGAGATGGACAAATTATGGTTTACAATAAATTTTTCAAAATCAGCTCACATTTTTTGTGAAAACTGCATTATCTGTGCTCAAAACAACATTGCAAAAGGTCACAAAATGCAAGGAACAGGAGCACACCCCCAGACACATGCACCTTTTCAACATGTAATGATTGATTTTATTGAGCTCACCCCATGTGAAAAGAAAAAATATTGTTTAGTGATGGTTGACATGTTTTCAAAATGGGTTGAAGCGTTCCCAGTTCAAACAGCAGATGCCTCCAAAGTAGCAAAGATCCTCCTAAGGGAGGTAATTTGCCGCTGGGGAGTGCCTAGAAGAATTTCTAGTGATAATGGAAGACACTTTGCAAATCAAATACTTACTGAACTGTCCAAAATGTTGAATCTGGATCTAACAAAACATTGTTCTTACCATCCACAGTCAGGTGGCGCTGTTGAGAGGGAAAATGGTACACTAAAGTTAAAACTAACTGCAATATGTGAAGAAACAAGTTTGAACTGGGTACAGACTCTTCCAATTGCCCTAATGTATATGCGAATGAGACGTCGTCAGAAAAATAACCTCAGTCCTTTTGAAATTCTCTTTGCAGGTCCTCCAAACATGGGGATGGGACCCCCAGATTCTGGGAAAGATCTAACCACATGTGATGATAACATGATTAATTATTGCATTTCTCTAGCAGATCAGCTGAAAACCTTTAGACAACAGGCCCAAGGAGGCCAACCAGCACCAGCTACTAAACCACTGCATGATATACAACCAGGAGATTTTGTGTTTATTAGGAATTTTAGGAGGAAAAACTGGCGATCCCACCGGGGCCATCCATCAGAGGATGCTGAGGCAGCATTAAGAACATGGAGGGAACCAGACGACATCATCAGCGACACTGGATCACAGAGGCCTTGTGGGATGTGTATTAATTGTGGTGGAAGACAGAAAAAACAGCGACAATGAGGAGTTATTACTTAATCCAAGTTTTTATTCCTCTAAGTATATTGTATTATCATATTATGAAGGAATTTGAAGTTTCTAACTCTTTTGAAACTTTTTATTGTACGTGTTTTCATCTTTATTTTTATTCATCTTACTATAGAAATAATTATTTTTAAGTTGTTTCAAGAGTAACAAAGGGAGGAATTGTGGAATAAAAATAATTATTCCCAGTGTGTTTACTTTTATTAGAAGTTTATTTAATATTAATCTTACAATGTTTAATCAGTTTATTATGTCTCACTCAGTCTTACAGAGTCATCGTTTCTCTTTTTAGCCTTCACAGTTTGCCTCAGTGGGTCAGAAGCTTAGCAACAGGCGATAAGTAAATAGTTGTCATACCTTGCGGAGGGACAAGACCAGACCGACGGCGGAGAGATTATTATTAGGCACAGAATATTCTGTCTGAAACCCATTTTTAACTGAAAGTTGAATTTTTCTCTGTGTGTGTATTAATCTGATTAGCTCCTTGGTTAAAAATTCACATGAAAAAGGCCTCTCACCTGTATGAGTTTTGTTGATGATACTCTGTCTGTGGGAGAAGGACAGTATACAGTATATATAGAGAGGTGATTCCTTTGTCTAGTTAGATCTCTTCGGAGTTCTCCATCTGTGCAGATGTAAAATAAAGCTGTGTTTTGTTCTTTCTCTTTAACAAGGTTTGGACTTTTCTTGCTCCACACTAGCAGTAAGTATTGTGACAACAACTGCGCAGTATAAACATTTTTTATTTTTTGACATAGGGCCCAAAAGTCTGGCAGCGCCCCTAGGAACAGGGATGAATCTAAAACCTGCAGGACATTTAATGTTGAGCAACTGGGTTGGAGAGTTCTGGACTAGGCAATTCCAGCTCCACCATTCTTATGTACTTGTTATATATTTGTTTCATGTGGAAATTCAGTTTAACATAATGAAAGACATTTTTCACCCCATATTTCATGTGGAAAAACACATCTGACCCATGTGGGTTCTCCTGAGTTTATCTAAATGATCAATTTCTGAGAAAACTTTTCCACAAGTTTGGCTTCAAAACGGCCTTTGACCTGTAAGAGTTTTCATGTGAATCCTCAAATTATTCCTTCGAGAGAAGCTTTTTCCACCGGATTGTCATGATGGAAAAGGTCTCTCACCTGTATGAATTTTCTTGTGGGCATTTAAACTACTAACTCGATAGAAACTTTTTCCACATAATTCGCATGAAAAAGGTCTCTCACCTGTATGAATGTTCTTGTGGTCATTTAAACTACCATTTTCTGAGAAGCGTTTTCTGCAAAATTCGCATGAAAAAGGCTTCTCACCTGTATGAGTTTTCTTGTGGGCAATTAAATGACCAATTTGAGAAAAACACTTTCCGCATGATTTGCATGAAAAAGGCCTCTCACCTGTATGAATTCTCTTGTGGACTCTCAAATCACCAATTCGTTTGAAAGTTTTTCTGCATGATTCGCATGAAAAAGGTCTCTCACCTGTATGAATTTTATTGTGGACTTTTAAATCACTAAGTTGTGAGAAACTTTTTCCGCATGTTTCACATGAAAAAGGTCTCTCACCAGTGTGAGTTCTGTAATGGTTTTTCAAGTACCACTGTCGTGTGTAACATCTCCCACAAATGTCACATTTGAAAGATCTTTTCTTTGTACTGGTACCAGACTGACTCTCTGACACAGAGGAGCTGCTTCCTTCCTGATCTTTGCTCTCAACCACTGGAGAGATATGAAGGGAAAACTGCTCTGTTTTTGTCTCTTCTTCATTCATATCATCTTCCAGAAGAGTAGAAGTCTCAATCAAAGCAGCAAACTGCTTCTGGACAAGCTGCTCTCTCTCCTGATTGCTGCTGAGGTTCTTCTGGTCCTGTCCAGTTGGTAAATGTTCTGGTGGCTCCTGTTCATGTTGAAACACTGAAGAATCTATTTCCTCTTTTTTTACATTTGTTAGTGGATATTCTATTTGCTCAAGTTTGAGCAGTGCAGGTTCTGGTTCCTCCTCTTCTTTAATCAATTTTGTTTCTGGTTCCATCTGTACCTCTTCAGTCCACTGATGTTCTTCTTCTTTCTGATCCTGACTGGACCTACTTGCCAGGCTCCAGACTTGTTGGATGGGAGAAGCTTCCTCCTCATTGGAGACACTTGGCTGTTGGAGGTCTGTGGGAACAAAGGATGACATCATTAATATAATTTAATTGATAACTATCTCATGGATCAGCCTGGTTTCTCCTGGAGATTCTGGTCTGTAGGCATCATACAGTTAATCTAAAATTAGTTTGTTGAGCAGTTAAAGTGTCCTCCACACTAATTTGAAGCCATAGCAAAATTATTCAAAATGTTTTAATCCACAAATACAGTTTCCTACAGATTTTTTAAATTATTTTTTACAATTAAATGTTTAATTTCAGGGCATTCATAGAGAGAAGAACTCATCCTACCATAAGACAATATGTTTTTAATTTTACTTGTAAATTCACTTTTTAAACTTGATCAGACTGTGTAGAAACTTAAATCAGTAAAATATGGCATTCTGGCTCTCTGGATTATAAATGTGATGAGACACAGAGTGGCTTGTTTCTCTAAGCCATTCTTCAAAAGAAGAAAGAGAAGAGAACATTTTCTTTAATAAGGAAGATGTCTTGATGTTCAAAACGAAGTGTATCCAAGAAAATGTAGAAAAAACTTGCCTAAAATGAAAACCTATTCATTATTGCTGAGATTGTAAATTTAGATTAGTAAATGGAAGTGTGAGGGATGAGGCTGGATGAGTTTCTCTCAACACCACACACTGAGGAGGATGTGCTGCTAAAAAGCATAACTACAACAAAAGAATGATTTTAAATGTACATTATAGGTATTTTTGCTTTCCACATTTATTGCTGGAGATATTTGATTGTTCATATGTGTTTTATTATGACTTGTTGAATACAGAGCAAAATTTGATTTAGTCACACATTCAGCAAAGTGAAATAAAAATGATTTTAATACTTTAATGTTAAAAACTGACTTTTTTATCTCTTTTGCAACAGACAGCTTGCTCTGTGAACATTGCCATGTTTCCAAAATGGCAAAAAATACACATTAAAATGTATTAATATTCAATTTAACAGTCTTGAGGATTTTGCACGTTTGCTTCAGCTGGATTGAGACAAGATTACAGTTTTGCTCTGCTAGATCTGGGCTGTGCAACCTGCAGCTCTGTGAATTACGTATGAGCTTATAAATGAAGAATTTACAGCACTGATAATACTTGGAAAAATATATTTAGTCACGGGGCTTGAATGATCTCCATCTGGTTTTCAGAGACTCATAAACACATTTTCTGTTTGTGCTGCAACATTTTGTCCTGAGCTCCAAAACTATCAGCCTCTGTAGCATCAGAGCTAGCAGCTAAAGCAGTTTCTGTTCAGCCCCGTTTAGCAGCAGCTGGAGCTGCAGCAACTATCGCCGCTGACGGATCTCTGCTGTCTTCAGTGAAAACATCAGCACCTTTATCCAGACCTACCAGAACTTTGTCTCTGCAGCTCCGAACCGACTCTGTGTAGCTTAATTTCTGGTTTCCAGTTGATCCCCATCATCCTGCGCTGAGCATCGAGCTCTTCCTCGTAGCAAATGATGGTTTTTTCAACCTCGGTGAAGATTTCTTGAGCAGCAGCAGTTAGTCTCTCTCTGATAAACTCTCTGAGATGCTGAGCTGAAGACATGGTTGCTGAAATATTAGCAGGAATGGGACAATGCAGCAGTTTTCTAGCTTAGCGTATGCTAGCTTCTTCTTCTTTTCTATTATGGCGGATCGGAAGCAACTTTAAGGTGCATACCGCCACCTACTGTACATGAGTGTGTAGAAGCATTATTTCACATCTATTAAATTCTATTTTTTAATTTTGTATTCTTAAGATAAATAAACAATGCTTTCCTTAATTTGTGAATATCTGTTATGTTTCCTTCATTTCCTAATATACCTTTAAGATTCCATTCATGCCCTATATTTCTAACTATTCTCTTTAATTCTTCCCTTTCGATTTCATTTGACTTACAGTTCATCAATATGTGTTCTACATTTTCTTTCTCTCCACATCTCTCACATTTATCATTATTTTTCCTCCCTATTGTATAAAGCATGTCATTTAAGTAGGTATGACCTACTCTTAATCTACTAATTATTATTTCTTCTCTTCTGTTTCTTTCATTAATGCTTCGAATTCGAACTGACTTTTGTACTTCATATAATCTTCTTCCTTTCTTATCTTCATTCCACATTTTTTGCCATTTCTCCATTTCTTTACTTTTAATAAGTGATTTCCCTTCCCCTTTTCCAAAAGGAATTGAAATTGTTATTTCCCCCTCTAAAGCCCTTTTAGCTAATTTATCTGCCTTTTCATTGCCTTTTACTCCTTCATGTGCTGGCACCCAACAAAACCAAACATCAATGCCACCCCTATATAATCTAAATAAAATATGATGAATTTCTAATACTAAATCTTTTCTATCGTTTCCTTCTCCCTTAATACTTTCTACTACTGCTTTGGAATCTGTGCACACCACCACCCTGTCTGGTCGGACCTCCTCAACCCATTGCAAGCTTAATATAACTGCCACCATTTCTGCTGTAAAAACCGACAATTGATCTGATATTCTTTTAGAAATAAATGTTTTAAACTCTGATATATATATTCCTATTCCCACATATCCTTTTAGATTCTTAGAACCATCTGTATAAATTTTAAGATAATTGTTATATGTATTTCTTAAATAAATATCAGTCTTGATCCCTATTTCATTTAAATTCCAATCATTTTTCATTGTAATAATTTTCAAATCTACATTAACCTCTGGTATTAACCATGGAGGAATAACGCTAATTGGATTAAAATGAGCTATTTCCTTGTCCTCTAATCCATACATTTTAATCCATTTCCTAACCATCCATCCAAATCCATTACTTTGGAACTTCAAATATTCCCAACAATTTAATAGCCTTTAATAGATTAATAACTTTTTTACACTTGGTTTCTAAGTTATCTAAATGTGTTTTCCATGAATAAGAACTATCCAACCATAAACCTAGATATTTATATTCTGTTACTCTTTCTAACGTTTGTCCATATAATGTTATTGTTTCTATATTAATATTTCTCTTCTTTGTGACAACCATATAACAAGACTTGCTTGCTGATAATTTAAAACCCCATTCATAAGACCATTTTTCTACTTTACTAATTGCTTTTTTAATATTTCCTACCACATATTTAATATTTTTCCCCTTCATCCATATGACCCCATCATCTGCATATAGTGCAGATTTTATACATTTATCAGTATCATAGAAAATATCATTGATCATAATATTAAATAAAATTGGACTAATTACACTACCTTGAGGTATTCCATTTTCAACATTAAATTCTTTTGAATAATCATTCCCAATTTTTACTCTTATTTTTTTATCTAGCAGAAAATTTGCAATCCAATTATACATTCTCCCACCTATTCCCATCTGTTTCATTTTTATAAGTAATCCTTCTTTCCATAGTGAGTCATACGCTTTTTCTATATCAAAAAATACTATAATCATTAGTTCCTTCATTTTTAAAGCTTTCTCTATTTCATTACTGACTCTAGTTAGAGCATCCATTGTTGATGTAGGAGCAGATTATGCCTTTCTGTATTCTAAATGGTTTGGGTCACATGATCTGTCAGCTGTCTATTTAGGTAGCATGCGGTGTTGATGAAGACAGGTGTGTTCCACCCGAAAGGGGGAAACAATTTTTGACCGCAACACAAACGCAACGCAATATTAACGTGACGCAATGCTATTGAATTAATGCTGTGTGGATCGCTGGAACTATGTTAGATGTGTTATTGACAACATGTTAGAGGAATGACTTGTTGTACAAAGGAAATAAGATGATGATTGCCGAGTCATGGAAATAAATGGATTAACTGGACTAACATCAAGGACGGCTCTCATTTAAATCAGCGGATAAGTGATCGGCGTGTCAACTTTACCCCGGTGTACCACCTCAGGGGCTTAAAGCTTTGGCTTAGCCTCTACATAAAAGTCAAAAATTGTTTATGACAAGAACTGATCGTGGGAAAGAACTTTGGATGGCGTTTGTCTACGACGAGGGACGCAGACGGAGTCTGTTTGTTGGGAACAGAGCGTCAGCTGATTGGCATCAGCTCATCTGCAGCCTGGGGTGACGTCGGACAGGATCGGCGTTCAGGAGGACACCTGGATTTCCTTGTTGCTGGATTTGAAATGCATGCATCGAATAGGTATGTGTAGCGCTACACTTAGTAAGATGGTCATCTGAATTTAAATCTAAACGTGTGCACACATAATGGCATAAATCCAATGCATTGGTTGCTGAAGTGGAGGAACAATTAACTTTGTATCAATTAACTGGTTGCAATCTATTGACTGACGGACTTTTATTATGGAAGATTGCATAGCGGACGTGGATTTACCAGCGGGTGCTAGTGCGCCATCTACTGCTGACAACCAGGACTTTCTGACCAGCAGTTGTGACACACAAACGGGCAAACGAATGGTTAAACTTTCTGCTAAAGCAATTGCTGATCGGTTAGATCGATTGCAAGCTGGTAGAAAGGCTAAGCTAAATAAAGCTAGCAGTTTAAAGAAAAAGATACAAGAGTTGATGCAAAATGGTTTGGTTTCAGAAGTTCAAACGTCTCTTGATGGGTACATTGACTTGTGTGTTGAAATAAGATGCATGCATGATTCATTAATGAATTTATTGCCGGTTGAGGAGAAAGAAAAACATGAAATATGGTTTAAAGCAAAAATGTTGTTCACTGATGAATTTGCTGAAAATGTGAAAAGGTGGGTTAAATCAAAAGAAAACGATGAACCTAAAAATGAAAGTGCTGGTCATTTAATTAGTGGTGCTGATATTAATCATGGGTTGGATAACGATGATATTAGGCCTAATGATAGTGTTTCCAATGTGAGTAAACATTACAACAAAAGTGTTACCAGCAATCGGTCAAGTACAACTTCCTCTGCACAAATAAAAGCTGCAGCAGAGCGAGCTGCACTGGTTGCAAGAATGGCTGTTTTGAAGGAACGTCATGCACTGGAGGAACAGGAGCAACTGATAAAAAGGAAAAAGGAACAGCTTGAGCTAGAAACTGAGCTAGCTGCGTCTACTGCAAAGTTGGCAGTTCTGCAGGCTTCTGATGAACAGTGTCTTTCCCGTGCACCAACTGACGGAATGAACTCTTATTTTGAAGGGGAAAAAAGGAAACTGACATCAGATAAAACTCTTAATGTCATGGCAAAGGATTACTATCCTGCAGCATGTAAAGTAACGCAGCAAAGAAATGCAGTACCAACACAAACCAAACTGCAAACAATGGATGTGCGACCAAAACAGACTGAAATGAAAAGTTCTATGAGCAAGCAGTATTTTGATGCACATGATCAAATGGACTTACAAAAATCACATGTTTTGCAACATGATGTAACAACTGTTTGTGGAAATCAAACCAGACAAAGGATAAATCATCAAACTGATCAAGTTCAAAATGGAGATGTTGTCACTATTATGCATAAGCAAAATGAAATAACTGCTGCACTTGTGCATCAACAGCGTCTACTGTCTTTACCACCACGAGACATTCCTGTGTTTGAAGGAGATCCATTTCAATATAAAGCTTTCATTAAAGCGTTTGAACAAGGAGTGGAAAACAAAGCCAGTAAAGCTGACTGTCTGTACTATTTGGAGCAGTTCACTGCAGGACAGCCTAAGGAACTGGTCCGCAGCTGCCAGCATATGGATCCTGAACGTGGCTACATTGTAGCAAAGGGTCTTCTGCAGGAACATTTTGGAAATGAATACAAAATAGTAACTGCTTATATAAACAAAGCTCTGAACTGGCCATCAATAAAACCAGAGGACGTTAAAGCTCTACAAGCTTATGCTTTGTTTCTACGAGGATGTTGCAATGTGATGGAAGAACTTCATTATATGCAGGAGTTGGATATGCCAAGTAACATGAAAATGGTCATTTCTAAGCTGCCATACAAACTCAGAGAGAGATGGAGGGCTGTTGCTCATGATATTTTGGAGTCATACGACCACAGAGCTCATTTTATTGATTTGGTTGTATTTCTGGAGAAACATGTGAGGATCTTGTCTGATCCAATTTTTGGTGACATTGAAGTGTATGCACCACAACATACAGCTGGCCTGAGGTCTTCCAGCAGCTTCAAGCCACAGTCAAGAATCAGAAGTAAAGGGAGTAGTTTTGCTACCACAGCAACATCAGTGGATTACTCTGAAGATGGATCAAAGACACAAAGGCCATACTGTCATTGTTGTTCATGTGCTCACTTTATGGATAAATGCCAACAGTTTAAAAACAAGAAACACAGAGAAAAAATCCGTCTTTTGAAGGACAAAGGGATTTGTTTTGGATGCTTGTGTACTGGTCACATCAGCAGAGATTGTAATAAACGTTTAATCTGTGAAATTTGTGATCAACGACACCCAACTGTGTTGCATATTCCAAAGGCAAATTCTGAACCTGAACCAGTAAAAGAGCCAACAGGAGTTAAACCATCATCTCTTCCCCAGACATGTGGACATACAGGGGCCGGAAAGAGTCGCTGTATTCTGTCCATTATTCCAGTACAAGTAAAATCTACCAAGGGAGTGGATGTCATACAGACATACGCTTTTTTAGATCCTGGTAGTACAGCTACATTTTGTTCAGAACATCTTATGCAAAGATTAAACATCTCAGGGAAAAGGACTAACTTTCTCTTAAAAACAATGGGGCAGGAAAGGGTTGTTACTGCTTATTCATTGTCTGGCATTGAGGTATCAGGGTTGAATGGAAACAACTTTCATCCTCTGCCAGAAGTCCTTACACAGAAGCAAATGCCAGTTACTTCAGATAATATTGTTACTGCTGCAGAAATAGAAAGATGGCCTTATTTGTCAAAGGTTCAAATCCCCACCATAAAAGCTAATGTTGACTTGTTGATAGGAACCAACGCTCCCAAGATACTAGAGCCTTGGGAAGTGGTCAACAGCTGTGGAGATGGCCCATATGCTACAAGGACAGTGTTGGGCTGGGTGATCAATGGTCTATTGAATGAAGATGGAAATAACAGCAGTACTGAAGTGAAGCCACGTTCTGCTCTAGTAAACAAGATCTCTGTATCTAACTTGGAGTTCCTGCTCAACAAACAGTATGACCATGACTTCAATGAGAAAACCTCAGAGAAAACTGAAATGTCAAGGGAAGACATTCGTTTTATGGAAATCATGGAATCCTCTTCAATTTTACAGGATAAGAGATATTGTCTGAAACTACCCTTTAAGAACACAGATGCTACGCTACCAAATAGCTACTCTGTAGCCAAGCAGAGGATACTTGGATTAAGAAGGAGGTTCGTAAATGACCCTCGACTTCATAAGGAATATTCAAGTTGCCTCCAGGATGTTATTGAAAAAGGTTATGCAGAGCAAGTACCAGATCAACAGTTGAAAGGTACAGTTGGGAAAGTATGGTACATTCCTCACCATGGTGTTTTTCACCCAAAAAAGGGTTCGTTACGAGTGGTGTTTGATTGTGGAGCCACTTATCAAGGAACATCATTAAATAAAGAACTACTACAAGGTCCGAACCTTACCAGTTCCTTACTTGGAGTACTCCTTCGCTTCAGGCAGGAGCCTGTAGCATTCATGGGTGACATTCAGGCCATGTTCCATCAGGTGAAGGTTGCAGAACAAGACAGGGATTTTCTGCGCTTTCTTTGGTGGCCAGAAGGAGACCTCAGCAGAGAACTGAAAGTCTACAGAATGACTGTGCACTTGTTCGGAGCCGTTTCATATCCAAGCTGTGCTAGTTATGCACTAAAGAAAATTGCAGATGACAACAAAGATGATTTTTCTGATCAAGCTGTTCTTGCTGTCAAGCAAAACTTTTATGTTGATGACTGCCTGATGAGTTTGGGTTCAGAGGAAAAGGCCATAAAAATGGTGAATGAATTAAATGCTCTCTGTAAAAGAGGTGGCTTTCAGTTGGAGAAATGGATCAGTAACAGTCGAGCAGTGTTGCAGTCTATCCCAGAAGAACACTGGGCAAAGGATTTAAAAGAGCTCAACTTGGATCAAGATGACCTCCCAGCTGAAAGAGTTTTAGGTCTACTGTGGTGTGTCGAGTCAGACTCCTTCAAATTTAAGATTGAGATGAAACATCAGTCTCCAACCAGACGTGGCATGCTGTCCATCACCAGTTCAGTATACGATCCTTTGGGTTTTCTGTCACCAGCCATCCTACCTGCTAAGATGATGCAGCAAGAGCTCTGTAGGAGGAGCTGTGGATGGGATGATGTCATCCCACTGGATAAAAGAAAAACAAAAAAGAAGAAAAAAGAAAAAAAAAAAAAAAAACAGAAACAAAATTTGAAATCTGGAGATGTCGTTATCATCAAGGATTCATCTGCCCCACGTGGCTCCTGGCCTCTTGCTAAAGTAATATCGGTTTTCTGTGATAAAAAAGGCATGGTGCGATCTGTAAAACTGCAGACAAAGAACAATATTATTGAAAGACCTGTTACCAAACTTTGTTTGATACAAGGGGTGTAAATCAACAGATATGTATTCACTGGCTCCTATTGTTATTGTATAATTGTTATGTATGCCTGCCATAACAATTAGGGGCCGGTGTGTAGGAGCAGATTATGCCTTTCTGTATTCTAAATGGTTTGGGTCACATGATCTGTCAGCTGTCTATTTAGGTAGCATGCGGTGTTGATGAAGACAGGTGTGTTCCACCCGAAAGGGGGAAACAATTTTTGACCGCAACACAAACGCAACGCAATATTAACGTGACGCAATGCTATTGAATTAATGCTGTGTGGATCGCTGGAACTATGTTAGATGTGTTATTGACAACATGTTAGAGGAATGACTTGTTGTACAAAGGAAATAAGATGATGATTGCCGAGTCATGGAAATAAATGGATTAACTGGACTAACATCAAGGACGGCTCTCATTTAAATCAGCGGATAAGTGATCGGCGTGTCAACTTTACCCCGGTGTACCACCTCAGGGGCTTAAAGCTTTGGCTTAGCCTCTACAGTTGATCTTCCTGTTCTGAATCCACATTGATATCCATTAATTAGATTATTCTTCTCAAGATAATATCCTAGTCTATTTACTATTATTTTCTCCATCCATTTACTGAAATGAGAAGTTAGAGCAATTGGTCTGTAATTATTTGGACAGGTAGGATCTTTACCTGGCTTATTAAATGGTAATATTATTGCCCTTTTCCAACTATTTGGTATCGATCCTTCTTTCCATATTTTATTAAATAATTTTAATATTCATTTCAGTGTTACTTCCGGCATCTGTCGAAACATAGCATAACATAATTGATCCTCCCCGGAGCTGAATATCCTGTCCCTTTCAATACAGTTTTTATTTCTTTCATGGTTATATTCTTATCTAATGTTGACATATATTTTTGATATTTTTCTAGTGAATTTTTATGATTTCCAATTTTTTGAATTTTATTTATTTTTATTTTATTTATTTTTATTTATTTATTTCGAACAGACTTTAAAACAATCAAAAAGAAAATAAAATAAAATGTAATGAAACAAACTTAAGAAATAAAATATGAAACAAATTATTATGCCCATGTGACATGCAAAATTTTCTGTTCGAAAAGGAGCAGGTAGAAGATACATCTTATAATGTCCTGCCCCTTTCCTACTTGTCAATGTATTTACAATGAACTGTCATAACATCAAAAAGAAAAATTTTTCCATTTTTCCATCATGTATAACTATACAAATTTATTTTAAGTACTATTTATATCATCAATTACATTATAGCCTATTGGATATTAAACATCTTATACAGCATATTTTGAAATGAGCTCTGCTTTAATCAACTTTTTAAATTGGTTTACATTTGTAATTTGTTTTAACTCATCATTCAATCCATTCCAGACATTTACTCCACACACAGATAAACAAAAACTCTTCCTGGTTGTTCTAATACGTTGTTTTTTAAAATATCCTTCACCTCTTAGATAATAACCACCCTCTCTGTCAGCAAACATTTCCTGTATACTGTGTGGAAGTTTTTGATGTCTGACCTTAAACATGAATTGTGTAGTTTTAAATGTTACCAGGTCCCAGAATTTCAGTATATTTGATTTAATAAATAACTGGTTTGTGTGATCCCAGTATCCCACTTTATGTAATATTCGGATGGATTGTTTTTGTAAGAGGTATAATGGCTGTAAATTTGTTTTGTATGTATTCCCCCAGACTTCCACACAATATGTTAGATGTGGTGCAATGAGTGTATTATATAGAATAAACAAAGATTTATAGTCTAGTACGAAGTTAATTCTTCTTATAACAGCAACACTCTTGGCTATTTTAGATTTTACTTGTCCGATGTGTGTTTTCCAGCTGAATTTATTATCTAATGTGACACCCAAGAATTTTATTTCATGTACTTCTTCTAAATTAACACTGTCAATTGATATTTTAATTGGATTATTTTCCTGTTTTTTATTGTCTCCGAATATCATAAATTTGGTTTTATCTAAATTTACAAATAATTTATTGTTTTTGAGCCAATGCTGTAATTTTTCTATTTCTGTGTTGATCACTTTAGAGAGTTGTTGAATGTTTTCTCCGGTACAGAAGATACTTGTATCATCTGCAAATATAATGTATTTTATAAGATTTGATATTTTGACTATGTCATTTATATACAAAATGAACAATTTGGGTCCCAAAACTGATCCCTGCGGAACTCCACAAGTTATGTTGAGTACGTCTGATTTCTGACCATCTAATTCTACAAATTGTTTCCTTTCTCCAATGTAGCTCCTAATCCAGTTTAATGGCACCCCTCTAATGCCATACCTTTCCAGTTTTTTTAATAACATGTCATGATTGATGGTATCAAAAGCTTTTTTGAGATCCAGAAATACACCAATTGCACATTTCTTTTTATCCATATTATCTATAATTTCTTCTGTTAATGCCATCAGTGCCATCGAAGTTGATCTTTTTTCTCTAAAACCATACTGACAATCAGTCAGAATGTTTTGCTTTTCAATGAAATTATCCAACCTTTTACTAAAAACTTTTTCTAGTATTTTTGAAAATTGACAGAGAAGAGACACTGGTCTATAGTTGCTAATTATATTCTTATCTCCAGATTTAAATAGAGGAATAACCTTCGCTATTTTCATTGCATTTGGAAATGTTCCAGATATGAATGACAAGTTGCAGATGTAAGTTAGAGGATCTGCCACATCATCAATTATCTGTTTTATAAGTGACATGTTAATGTCCTTCCAGTCCATTGATTTTTTATTGTTGCATTGATTAACTATTTCCTTAATTTCAATTTTATCTACTGGTTTCAGGTACATAGATGATGTATTTTGTTTAATACATATTTCCGATGAATCCACATCCAGTGGGTTTGATTTATTTATTTGTTCTGCTAACGTAGGCCCTACATTTACAAAATATTCATTAAATCCATTTACTATCCCAACTTTTTCATTCAGGGTTTTATCATTATAAATAATATATTTAGGGTGAGTAGTATTAGAAGAATTTTTTCTTATCAAGCTATGTAAAGTTTTCCAAATTCCTTTAATGTTTAGTTTATTATTTTCTAATATTTTAGAATAATAATCTGTTTTGCATTTTCTCATAATAATAGTTAATTTATTTTTATAAGATTTATATTTTTGTTCTGCTTCAACCGTTTTATATTTTATAAATTGTTTATATAGATTATTCTTTTTCTTACATGCATTATGTATGCCTTTTGTAATCCAAGGCTTATGTTTGTTTTTTTGCCTGTAATTACAAGTTACAATTGGACAGTTTTTATCATAAAATGCTTTAAATATTTTGGTGAATATGTCAAAAGCCTTATCAATATTTCTTTCTTCATACAACACTTTCCAGTTCTGTGATTGTAAATCGTTTCTTAATGCTCTTATTGAGTCCTCTGATATTATTCTTTTGTAAGTGATGTTTGTGACCTTGTTTATTTTTCTGCAAACATCTTCAAGTATAACAAACACTGGTAGATGGTCACTGATATCATTTATAAGAAGTCCACTTCTCAATTTACTTTCCATATAATTAGTAAATATATTGTCAATCAGGGTTGAACTCTGTGTTGTTATTCTACTTGGTTTAGTAATTAGTGGATATAAACCTAAACTATGTATAGAATCAATAAAGTTAGATGTACTTTTAACCATATGTGGATTCAACATGTCAATATTAAAGTCTCCACAGATGAAAATTACCTTTTGATGCATCTTAGCAAACAATGTTTCCATGTAATTTGTAAAGATGTCAGTATCAGATGCCGGTGCTCTGTACACACAGCTGACTATTATATTTTTCTGCTTCTCAAATTGGATTTCAATAGTAATGCATTCCATAACTTCATCAATTGACACTGACATTTTTTCTAGCATCTTATATTTTAGATCATTCTTAATGTACAAAGCAACACCTCCACCTTTTTTATTCTTTCTGTTAATGTAATTGAACTCATACCCCTCCAGTGGGAAATCTACTCCCTTCTCAGAGGTGAGCCAGGTTTCTGTTATTGCTATAACGCTAAATGACCTTTTTAGTTGATGTAAATATTCTTTTATTTTGTCATAATTTGCATAAAGGCTACGGCTATTGAAGTGAATAATTGACATTTCTTGATCCGAATTATAGCATTGGCTATAGTTCTCATCAGTATAGTAATGGCAGTTGTCATTCAAATAATCAAGAAAATTGTTGTCGGGGTCAATATCTGTGTCTATGTTCATATGTATATTTTCTTATCATCACTGGTTTTCAGAAAGTTGATCATGGTTACCCGGTTATCCTGTTTCACTGATATTTATCCAACTCTTCAATTTTTCTGATGAACAGTATTTTAGCTTCTTCCGGTGAACCGTTCAATTTGATATAGACTCTGCAATTTGAGGTCCATGTTGATTGTATTTTCTTTTGTTTCCTGAGAAAACGTGCTTGTCTTGCTATATCTGCGTTTAGTTTGGTTAGATGCTCATTTATATAAACATTGGTTCCCTTTAATTTCCTCCCTTGTTTTAAGAGTTCATTTTTGTGTTTCCTGTTTGTAAATCTCATTACAATAGCTGGTTTAAGTCCTTTGTTTTTTTGTGGAAGTGGATGGCAAGCTTCAATGCCATTATTATCAATGCTGATTCCCTTATTGCTGAAGAATGATATTATCTGTTTTTCAAAAGTTCCTTGCTCTTCATCCCTTTCTTCGGTATTATTTGCTTCTGTAACAGCCCGGGCATATGATCGTGGCTTCATTTCCAACCCACTAATTATAACATCATTCATTCGACTGTATTGTTCCAAATCAGCCACACGATGTTCCAGGAAGGCTATTTGCTTGTCTTTCTCTACATTCTGTCTCTTCAATTCTTTAACCTCCCCCATTAAGTTCATTATTAGTTTTTGTTGTTGTGAGATTGTTGCTATCTCACCAGACATGAAATCCAAGGATTTCTTTATCTCCTCAAACTCCTCCTCTGTCGTGGATCGACTTTGCTTCGTATTTCTTTTCGACATTTCCGTTTACTCTGAACAATTTGATGGTCCGGCGTTGGAGTTCCAGCTCAGGAGTTGCAGCAGCTGCCCTGCTTTGTTGCCGCCAGTCAGATATTGTAGTGGGAACCCAGCGTAGTCGCAGCCGCTAGGTGTTATCTCATCAATAGCAGCCCAGCATTGTAGCCGTAGCCCAGGTATGGAGACCCACCTCAGGTGTTGTAGCCGCCTACCAGGTGTTGCCGCCGCAACCCCCTCTCAGCGTTGTAGCCTCCGGTCAGGTGTTGCCTCCACAGCAGCCTCTCAGCGTTGTAGCCGCCGGTCAGGTGTTGTCGCCGCCGGTCAGGTGTTGCCTCCACAGCAGCCAATTTCCATGCAATATCCAGCACTTCACCACACCAAACAGCCTCCAAAGCCAGCGGCAATTAAAATTGTATTTACTATGAAACTTTAATCAAATAAGCAATTGTTTGAGATGTTGTTTCATCTGCCTTCTATGAGTATCTGTCAACTGATCACCACTATGAACTGCCGCAAATGTCTCACCTAACAACTCTGCCTTATCTTTATTTAAAACCAAAACCTGTCCTCTAACTAATGATGGAATATTAACATTATTCTTTTTCCCCATCATTTTTCTAAACATTAACCAAACATTCTGTAATTTTATTTCTGAACCTATTGATGAACAATAATCTCTCCATGTTTTCTTTTTTGCATCCTTTATAGTTTTCCGAGCCTTTGCTCTTTTCCTTTTATAATCAATAAGGTTTTCAATTGTTAAATTTTTCTGTAATATTTTAAAAGCTTTATTACGATCTTTAATTGTTTTACTACATTCATTATTCCACCAAGGAACTACTTTCTTCTGACCTTTCACTTTTATTTTTGGTATACTATAATTTGCAGCATTTAAGATATGTTCTGTTATTTGATTTGTACATTCTTCAATATTACCTTTTAATGTTACTACATGACTTGTTTCTTCACATTTTGTTTTAAATTTAAACCAATTAGCTTTATTAAAGCACCATCTTATTAATGTAAATTCTTCTTGTCTATTTACATTGTCATCAATTATTGTACTTACTGGAAAATGATCACTCCCTATTGTAGACTCCCAATTAACATCCCATTCACATGCATTAACAAGACAGTCAGATATTAATGTAATATCCAGACATGAAACTGTATTTTTATGTATATTTACTCTTGTACCTTTTCCATTATTAAGACAAACTAATGACCTTTCATCCATTAATTCTTCCACTATTTCACCATTATGATCTGTCTTCTTGCTACCCCATAGACTATTGTGAGCATTAAAATCTCCACACCAAACTTCTCTTCTATGTATTTTCCCTATTTCCTTAAATATTTCACTATCAAGATTTTTACATGGATTATAATAATTTATAATTTTAATATTTCCATATTTCCTTAAATTAAATATTTCTATATTAACACATTCTAATTTTTTATTTAATGAGTTGTTCTTATAAGCAATTCCTTCCTTAATTAAGGTGGCACATCCTCCTCCACTACCATTACTTCTATCCTGTCTTTCTATGTTATATCCAGGAATTTTAAAATCTAAATTTGAATTTAACCATGTTTCTTGTATGCATATTATATCTGGTATTATTTCTAATTCATAAACATACTTTTTAAATTCTTGTTCATTGGCTATTAAACTTCTGGCATTCCATTGAAGAATATGAAGAACCATCTTGTATCCTAATCCGGACCATTTTCTGTTGTTTCAGTGGCACTCAAAATGGTATGAATCTGATCTGCTTGAATTTCTTTCATATCTAGGAACCTCCCTGCTGCTGTTACTATTGCTTTTATTTTATCACTGTTCTTCTTCATTTGAACTGTAACATTAATAATATGACATATAAATGCTATAAAGTTTTCTTTTTTCACCATCATTGTATTTTCCTCTACTTTACATTTATGCACACATGTATTATGCGTATTTGTTGTTGGCATTAGTATTTGTCTCTGATCGTTCTGTCCTTCATTTTTATTCCGAGAAGTGTAACTTTGTTCTGTTTCTCCCAGCCTCATTCCTCTTGTACTATCTTTCTTTACTCTTTTTAATGCTTCTGCATATGAAACTTTTTCTGTTATCTTGATTTTCTGGGCTTCTTTAGCTTCCCTTTGAACTATACATCCACCATAGGCTGCACTGTGATCACCTCCACAGTTACAGCATTTGATTTTAGCATCTTTGTCACACTTTCCAAATTCATGTGGACCTCCACATCTTGCACATCTAATTTTTCCCTTACATTCTTTTGCAATGTGTCCCATTCTTTGACAGGTAAAACATCTGAGTGGTTTCGGGATGTACTCTCTAACTTTATAGTTCATGAATCCTAGCTGAATATTTTCTGACATTTTGTTTTCAAACTGTAATATCACAGCCATAGTATCTTTGAGTTCCCCTTCTCTTCTACTTTTAATCCTGATGGCATTTGTTATCTTCCCTCCTTTGATTTCATTCTTCACCTCCTCCATTGTCATTTCAAGTGGAACTCCTGAAATTACTCCTCTCAACCTTGCCATATAACCTGGTATATATGATTTAATTCTTTCTCCCATCAGAGTTTTCATTTTGATTATCTTCTGTTGTTGTGCCTCACTGATAGCTTGAATTATCACTTTTCTGTTGTTCATGATTCTGGCCGTTTTAATTTTCCCTATCTCTTCCTCTATTGCTTTGGTTATCTTTATCGGATGAATATAACCCCTTTCTTGCTGAAATTCTACCACAACTTTGTATTCCACTTCTGATTTACTGTTATCTTGTTCCCGTGAACTCACTCTTTGATTTATTTTTGTCCTTTTACTTCCTTCCGCTCCTGACTCACTTTCATCCGACCAACTTCGTGCCCTTTCATGTCTCTTTCTGATTGATCTTTTCATTTTTGCTGACCTCGATATCATCCACTCCATTTCCTTTCCACTATTTCCTCCTGATGTAGAAGCCATGCTACTACAGTCAATGCACAGCTTATGTGATCCACCAAATCAGCTCCTACCGCAGGGGTGCCCAAAGTCGGTCCTGGAGGGCCGGCATCCTGCATGTTTTAGTTCTCTCCCTGGTTTAACGCACCTGGATCAAATGATGGCTCGTTAGAAGGCCTAAGAAGAACATTGACATGCTGAAAAGGTTGCTGGTACCACCAGGGAGACAACTAAAATATGCAGGATGCCGGCCCTCGAGGACTGACTTTGGACACCTCTGTCCTACCGCCTTCTTTGTTTGTTGTGTTCAATTGTCCGCTTTTCACACCCAACCAACTTCCGCGTTCCTTCTCAGCCCGAAGCAACTTTCTTCTTCTTCTTTTTGTTTTTAATGGCGGTTGGCAAGCAACTTAATGGTGTGCATTACCGCCACCTACTGGTATGGAGTAGGAAGCAACTTTAAGCTATACCGCCACCTACTGTACATGAGTGTGTAGCAACATTACATGCATTAAATTTAGTTTTTTTTTTAAATGTTGTATTTTGAAGAAGAATAAATAATGCTTTACTTAATCTGTAAATATCCACTATGTTTCCTTCATTTCCCAATATTCCTTTAAGACTCCATTCCTGTCCTCCTAACCATTCTTCTCAATCTCTACCTTTCTCCTCAACCTACTACAAGTTTAGTATAACTGCCACAATATTCCGCTGTATAAACAGATAAATGGTCTGATAATTGTTTGGAAATATATATTTTAAAATCTGGTATACATATTCCCACACATCCTTTAATGTTCTTAGAACCGTCTGAATATATTTTAAGGTAATCACAATGTGAGTTTCTTAAATATGTCTATCTTTACCCCTACATAGTCATGTATAGGAGACGCGTGAAACGCATCAAGCATCTGCATTCACAGTGAAAGCAGATGAACTACAGTGTGTGGATAGGCGATAAACAGGGGGGAAAAAGTACTCCATATCAATTTATGTCTTTATTTCCAGACAAAAAGTAGTCCAAACCATTTATCAAAAAATAACAAAATAAAATACACAAATCATCAAGTAGGTAAAAAGCTAAAAGTATCACTAATATCACTCTACTTTGCAGTTGTCAGAGCTCCTAAGTTGTTAGAGACATACAAGTGGCACATACATTTATAAATGATATTTTATATCTATATAGAGATATCTATATATAACTATATCTATCTAGAAATGTATGTCTGTATATACATGCTCTAAAATAATAGTTTTTAAAAAATCCATTAATGGGCAACCAAAAATAGCTGAGGGTCTAATCAATCAATCAATCAAATTTTATTTGTATAGCACATTTCAGCAGCAAGGCATTTCAAAGTGCTTTACATCATAACAAACACAGAATCACAATGCAATATAGAATCAATAATTAAGTCAAGTTACATCAATAAATTTGTAATTGATTACGTTTCAAATACAATTCTAAACAGGTGGGTTTTCAGTTGAGATTTAAAAGAAGTCAGTGTTTCAGCTGTTTTACAGTTTTCTGGAAGTTTGTTCCAAATTCGTGGTGCATAGATGCTGAAAGCTGCTTCTCCTCGTTTGGTTCTGGTTCTGGGGATGCAGAGCAGACCAGAACCGGAAGACCTGAGAGGTCTGGAAGGTTGATACAATAAAAGCATATCTTTAATGTATTGTGGTGCTAAGCCGTTCAGTGATTTATAAACTAACAACAGTATTTTAAAGTCTATTCTTTGAGCTACAGGGAGCCAGTGGAGGGACTTTAAAACTGGTGTTATGTGCTCTAACTTCCTGGTTTTAGTGAGAACGCGAGCAGCAGCATTCTGGATCAGCTGCAGCTGTTTGATTAATTTGTTGGACAGACCTGTGAAGACGCTGTTGCAATAATCAATACGACTGAAGATGAACGCATGGATGAGTGTTTTGCAAAGTGAAAGCAATCCAAGACATTGTTTAATATTTATTACAGTGAATCTGTGCGAGTTAAATGCCCAATTGTCAATTTTGTGTTATGTGAAAATTCAGTTCACAGTAATAAAAGAACACTTTCCCCACCATATTTTATGTGAAAAACACATTTCACCCATGTGGGTTCTAAAGAGAATAAGTAATACATTTCAAATTTTTTCACAAGTCTGGCTTCAACGCAGTCCCCGGCCTGTATGAGTTTTCATGTGACTGTTCAAATTATCCCTTCGACTGAATCTTCTCCCACATGTTTGACAAGGAAAAGGCTTCACACTTGTATGAATCGTCTTGTGACGATTTAAAATACTCATTTGACAGAAACTTTTTCCACATGACTGGCATGAAAAAGGCTTCTCACCTGTATGAATCGTCTTGTGACGATTTAAAATACTAATTTGACAGAAACTCTTTCCACATGACTGACATGAAAAAGGCTTCTCACCCGTATGAGTTCTTTTGTGGTCCTTTAAATGACCATGTCGAGAGAATTTCTTTCCGCATAACTGGCATGAAAAAGGTCTCTCACCTGTATGAGTTGTCTTGTGACATTTTAAAATATAACTTAGAAAAAAACTTTTTCCGCATATTTCACATGAAAAACGTCTCTCACCAGTGTGAGTTTTGTAATGGTTTTTCAATTTATACTGTTGTGTGTAACATCTCCCACAAACATCACATTTGAAAGATCTTTTCTGTGTACTGGTACCAGACTGACTCTCTGACACAGAGGAGCTGCTTCCTTCCTGATCTTTTCTCTCAATCACTGGAGAGATATGAAGGGAAAGCTGCTCTGTTCTTCTCTCTTCTTCATTCATATCATCTTCCTGAAGAGTAGAAGTCTCAATCAAAGCAGCAAACTGCTTCTGGACAAGCTGCTCTCCCTCCTGACTGCTGCAGAGGTTCTTCTGGTCCTGTCCAGTTAGTAAATGTTCTAGTGGCTGCTGTTCATGTTGAAGCACGGAAGACTCTAGTTCCTCTTTTCTTACATATGTTAGTGGATATTCTATTTCCTCATGTTTGAGAAGTGCAGGTTGTGGTTCCTCCTCTTCTTTTTTAATCCATTTTGGTTCTGGTTCCATATGTTCCTCTTCAGTCCACTGATGTTGTCTCTGGTCATAACTGGATCTACTTGCCAGGCTCCAGACTCGTTTAATGGCAGAAGCTTCTTCCTCATTGGAGACACTTGGCTGTTGGAGGTCTGTGGGAACAAAGGATGACATCATTAATATAATTTAATTGATGACTATCTCATGGATCAGCCTGGTTTTTCCTGGAGATTCTGGTCTGTAGGCATCATCCAGTTAATATCAAATAAGTTTGTAGAGTTTAACGGAAAAGCAGGTAAAGTGTCCACCACACTAAATTACAGCTGTGGCAAAAATGCTCTAAAGACATTAATCCAGAAGTACAGTTTCATACAGATATTATTTTTACAATTAGATGTTTAATTTTAGGGCATTCACACAGTAAAGAACTCATCTTACATTAGGACAATAGATTTTTAATTTTACGTGTAACCTCACATTTTAAAGTTGTTCAGACTGTGTAGAAGTTTAATCAGTAAAACATGACATTCTGTTTCTCTGGCTTATAAATGGGATGAGACACCAAGACTTGTTTCACTAATCTGCTGTTCAAAAGAAGAAAGAGAAGAGAGCATTTTCTATAAGGCAGATATATTGATGTTCAAAAGGAAGTGGATCCAAGAATATACTGAAATGACTTGCCCGAAATGTAAACCTATAATGTAAACCACTGCTCCGACTGTGCATCTAGATTAGTAACTGGAAGTGTGAGAGATGAGGTTGGATGAGTTTCTCTCAACAACACACTCTGAGGGAGATGGTGGTGCAGGACAAAACATCTCCAGGTCTCCCTGGCCAGGTCCCAAGGCTGCACCTTACACCCCTCTATGAAGTGTGGTCTCAGTCAAACAGCACACAAGGGTTTGAGTCTGTAGATTTCAAGCGTGCAAACATTTGAGAATTGGGACAGTTCGCTCCTGTGTGTTCTAATTTCGCCATCCAAAATGGTGGGACTAGTCACTGTTTAGGTATTTGTGCTCCTAAAAAGTACAACTACAACCAAAAATTGACTTTATATGTACATTATAGGTATTTTTTGCTGGAGATATTTGATTGTTCAAATGTGTTTTGTTATAACTTCAATCAATCAATTTTATTTATAAATCACCCTTCACACTAAAAGCAGCGTACAGATCAATAAAAAACAAACACCCTGAAAATGCACAGGCTAAGCAAAAATGAGTCAATTCAGGAAATACAATTAAAAAGATGGGTCTTGAGCCCTGTCTTAAAGACAACAACGTTTTCTGGAGCCCTCAAGTTCTCTGGCAGACCGTTCCACAAACGAGGGCCAAACACTGGAAAGAAGTTTTACCCTAAGTGTGTGTTCTGACTCTGGGAACAGGTAATAGTTCGGTGCCAGTCACTGTCTGAGTCCGTGTCCTGTTCTCCGCGTCCTGTGTCCTATGTAGCATTGATATTTTACGCTCCAGTTCAGTAACTTTCTCAAAAAGTGAGAAACAGCCTGGCATCTTGCTGGAGAAGTTTCAAAAGCCATTGGAAGAGACTTGATCACAGATGACTGCCACTTCTCGTTGGGTTTACTCTCAGCTGACGTGGCACATAGTCCAGTTTTCCAGACGGCTTCTAGTACAAAATAATTTGTTTGTTAGTATTTGCTTGTTTCATACATTTGTTCTGTGCCCCTATGAAAAAAAAACAACACAGCTCATCCTTCCTCCCTTCCCTAATAACCTTCACCGCAGTAATCAGACCTGGAGGTGTGTGGACGGACATCATGCAATTATTTATTTTAGCATTTACAAAATTACGTATGAGCTTATAAATGAAGAATTTACACACTATATTCCAGAATTTACAGCACTGATCATACTTGGAAATATATATTTAGTCACGGGGCTTGAATGATTTCCATCTGGTTTTCAGAGAGTCATAAACAATTTTTCTGTTTGTGCTGCAACATTTTGTCCTGAGCTCCAAAACTATCAGCCTCTGTAGCATCAGAGCTAGCAGCTAAAACAGTTTCTGTTCAGCCCCGTTTAGCAGCAGCTGGAGCTGCAGCAACTATCGCCGCTGACGGATCTCTGCTGTCTTCAGTGAAAACATCAGCACCTTTATCCAGACCTACCAGAACTTTGTCTCTGCAGCTCCGAACCGACTCTGTGTAGCTTAATTTCTGGTTTCCAGTTGATCCCCATCATCCTGCGCTGAGCATCGAGCTCTTCCTCGTAGCAAATGATGGTTTTTTCAACCTCGGTGAAGATTTCTTGAGCAGCAGCAGTTAGTCTCTCTCTGATAAACTCTCTGAGATGCTGAGCTGAAGACATGGTTGCTGAAATATTAGCAGGAATGGGACAATGCAGCAGTTTTCTAGCTTAGCGTATGCTAGCTTCTTCTTCTTTTCTGTCATGGCGGATCGGAAGCAACTTTAAGCTATACCGCCACCTACTGTACATGAGTGTATAGCAACATGTTATATTTTGAAGAAAAATAAATAATGCTTTCCTTAATCTGTAAATATCCACTATGTTTCCTTCATTTCCCAACATTCCTGTCCTCCTAACCATTCTTCTCAATCTCTCCCGTTCTCCTCAACCTACTGCAGGTTTGGTATAACTGCCACAATTTCTGCTGTAAAAACAGATAATTGGCCCGATAATTGTTTGGAAATATATATTTCAAAATCTGGTGTATAAATTCCCACACATCCTTTAATGTTCTTAGAACCATCTGAATATATTTAAGGTAATCACAATGTGAGTTTCTTAAATATATCTATCTTTACCCCTACTTCATTTGAATTCCAATCATTTTTCATTGTATGAGGTCTCATGTCTATATTTACCTCATTAAATAGTCAAGGAGGAACAACACTAATCAGATTAAACTTCATTATTTCCTTGTTCTCTAATCCATACATTTTAGCGCATTTTTCTACCATCCACCCAAATCCACAACTATGGAAATTTGAATATTCCCAACAGTTTTGTAAAATTGTTGAAGTTACATTTTGTTCTATAATTTCCATCCTATATAGAGATAATTGTATTCATCTCATTTCCATTGGAGTCTCTCCAGTCTCTATTAAAAGACCATTAATAGATGTCGTTTTCACTTTAACACTCGGTAGTTGTGGGTTTAAGTATTGTTAGCAATCTCTTCCAGTAACATAATTACTCAGCAATGTTTTTATTTTTCCTGTCAATGTAACATTTTTTACCATTTATTAAAAAAATAAAATACACAAATCATCAAGTAGGTAAAAATTATACATCTGCTACAAATCGCATGAACAGTTATTCCAAAATCTATAAAAAAGCTAAAAGTATCTCTTTTGTTCACAGATATGCTCTAAAATTTGAAAAAATCCATTAATGGGCAACCAAAAATAGCTGAGGGTCTAATGTATATTGCAAAGTGAAAACAATCCAAGACATTGTTTAATATTTATTACAGTGAATCTGTGTGAGTTAAATGCCTAATTGTCACTTTTGTGTTTTATGAAAGTTCAGTTCACAATAATAAAAGAACACTTTCCCCACCATATTTTATGTGGAAAACACATTTCACCCATGTGGGTTCTAAAGAGGATAAGTAATACATTTCAAATTTTTTCACAAGTTTGGCTTCAACGAAGTCCCCGGCCTGTATGAGTTTTTATGTGACTGTTCAAATTATCCCTTCAATAGAATCTTCTCCCACATGACTGACATGAAAAAGGCTTCTCACCCGTATGAATTCTTTTGCGGTCCTTTAAATTACCAAGTCGAGAGAATCTCTTTCCGCATAACTGGCATGAAAAAGGTCTCTCACCTGTATGAGTTTTGTAATGGTTTTTCAATTTATACTGTTGTGTGTAAAATCTCCCACAAATGTCACATTTGAAAGATCTTTTCTTTGTACAGGTATCAGCCTGACTCTCTGACACAGAGGAGCTGCTTCCTTCCTGATCTTTGCTCTCAACCACTGGAGAGATATGAAGGGAAAGCTGCTCTGTTCTTCTCTCTTCTTCATTCATATCATCTTCCTGAAGAGTAGAAGTCTCAATCAAAGCAGCAAACTGCTTCTGGACAAGCTGCTCTCCCTCCTGACTGCTGCAGAGGTTCTTCTGGTCCTGTCTAGTAAATGCTCTGCCTGGTGGTTGCTGTTCATGTTGAAGCACTGAAAACTCTAGTTCCTCTTTTCTTAGATATGTTAGTGGATATTCTATTTCCTCATGTTTGAGAAGTGCAGGTTCTGGTTCCTCCTCTTCTTCTTTAATCCACTTATGTTGTTTCTGGTCCTGACTGGATCTAATTGCCAGGCTAAAGACTTGTTGGATGGCTGAAGCTTCGTCCTCATTGGAGACACTTGGCTGTTGGAGGTCTGTGGGAACAAAGGATGACATCATTAATATAATTTAATTGGTGACTGCCTCATGGATCAGCCTTGTTTTCCAGGAGATTCTGGTCTTTAGGCATCATACGGTTAAAATCAATTATGTTTGTAGGGTTTAACGGAAAATCAAGTAAAATGTCCACCACACTAAACTACAGCTATGGCAAAAATGTTCTAAAAATTTCAATCCAGAAGTACAGTTTCATACAGGATTACAGCTTTGCTCTGCTAGATCAGGACTGTGCAACATCTGCAGCTCCAGACCTGCAATAGGCTCTGTGGCTCAATTATAATAATAAACAATGAAATATTGCACGTTTTCTGTTTCATACATTTGTTCTGTGCCTCTATTAAAAAAACAACACAGCTCATCGTTCCTCCCTTCTCTCCTTCATAATAACCTTCACTGAACTCTTCAAAATTATTGAAGTTACATTTTCTTCTATAACTTCCATCCAATGTAGAGATAATTGTATTCATCTGATTTCCATTGGAGTCTCAACAGTCTCTATTAAAATAACATTAGTAGGTGTCGTTTTCACTTTAAGACTCTTTAGTTGTGGGTTTAAGTATAAATCTCTTCCAGTAACATAGTTACTCAGTAATATTTTTATATTCCCTGTCGATGTAACATTTTTTAATACAAAAACACAATGGATTGCAAATTGGTGCAATAACGCCCCCGAATGAACTACAGTGTGTGGATAGGCGATAAACGGGGGGAAAAAAGTACTCCATATCAATTCATGTCTTTATTTCCAGACAAAAAGTAGTCCAAACCATTTATCAAAAAATAACAAAATAAAATACACAAATCATCAAGTAGGTAAAAATTACACATCCGCCACAAATCAGTAATCCTAAAATATATAAAAAAGCTAAAAGTATCACTAATATCACTCTACTTTGCAGTTGTCAGAGCTCCTAAGTTGTTAGATACATACAAGTGGCACATACATTTATAAATGATTTTTTATATCTATATAGAGATATCTATACATAACTATATCTTTATAGAAATATACAGTATATCTATACATATATGCTCTAAAATAATCATTTTTTAAAAATCCATTAATGGGCAACCAAAAATAGCTGAGGGTCTAATGTGTTTTGCAAAGTGAAAACAATCCAAGACATTGTTTAATATTTATTACAGTGAATCTATGTGAGTTAAATGCCTAATTGTCAATTTTGTGTTTTATGAAAATTCAGTTCACAATAATAAAAGAACACTTTCCCCACCATATTTTATGTGGAAAACACATTTCACCCATGTGGGTTCTAAAGAGAATAAGTAATACATTTCAAATTTTTTCACAAGTTTGGCTTCAACGCAGTCCCTGACCTGTATGAGTTTTCATGTGACTGTTCAAAGCATCCCTTCGACTAAATCCTCTCCCACATGTTTGACAAGGAAAAGGCTTCTCACTTCTATGAATCGTCTTGTGACGATTTAAAATTCTCAATTGACAGAAACTTTTTCCACATGACTGGCATGAAAAAGGCCTCTCCCCAGCATGAATTTTCTTGTGGTCATTTAAAGTACTACTTCGAGTAAAACTTCTTCCACATGACTGGCATGAAAAAAGCTTCTCACCTGTATGAATTTTCTTGTGACGATTTAAAACACTAATTTGACAGAAACTCTTTCCACATGACTGACATGAAAAAGGCTTCTCACCTGTATGAATTCTTTTGTGGTCCTTTAAATTACCAAGTCGAGAGAATCTCTTTCCGCATAACTGGCATGAAAAAGGTCTCTCACCTGTATGAGTTGTCTTGTGACATTTTAAAATATAACTTAGAGAAAAACTTTTTCCGCATACTTCACATGAAAAAGGTCTCTCACCAGTGTGAGTTTTGTAATGGTTTTTCAATTTATACTGTTGTGGGTAACATCTCCCACAAATGTCACATTTAAAAGATCTTTTCTTTGTACTGGTACCAGACTGACTCTCTGACACAGAGGAGCTGCTTCCTTCCTGATCTTTGCTCTCAACCACTGGAGAGATATGAAGGGAAAGCTGCTCTGTTCTTCTCTCTTCTTCACTCATATCATCTTCCTGAAGAGTAGAAGTCTCAATCAAAGCAGCAAACTGCTTCTGGACAAGCTGCTCTCCCTCCTGACTGCTGCAGAGATTCTTCTGGTCCTGTCCAGTTGGTAAATGTTCAGGTGGCTGCTGTTCATGTTGAAGCACTGAAGAATCTAGCTCCTCCTTTCTTACGTATATTAGTCGATATTCTATTTCCTCATGTCTGAGCAGTGCAGGTTCTGGTTTGTTTTCTTCTTTTTTAATCCTTTTTGGTTCTGGTTCCATCTGTACCTCTTCAGTCCACTGATGTTCTGCTTCTTTCTGGTCCTGACTGGACCTACTTGCCAGGCTCCAGACTCGTTTAATGGCAGAAGCTGCCTCCTCATTGGAGACACTTGGCTGTTGGAGGTCTGTGGGAACAAAGGATGACATCATTAATACACTGCCTGGCCCAAAAAAAAAAGTCACCACCTGGATTTAACTAAGCAAATAGGTACAAGCCTCCTATTGGATAAGTACTGCATAGGCGATTATCTTTCAGCTGGCAACAAGTTATTTAACCCCAGCTGATGCAATGAGTAACTCTTCATTTCTTAAACAACCATGGCAAAAGACACATCCTGTGGTCGTGGAAAAGACGTTAGTCTGTTTAAGAAGGGTCAAATCATTGGCATGCATCAAGCAGAGAAAACATCTAAGGAGATTGCAGAAACTACTAGAACTGGGTTAAGAACTGTCCAACGCATCATTAAAAACTGGAAGGATGGTGGGGAACCATCGTCTTCCAGGAAGAAATGTGGTCGGAAAAAAATCCTGAATGATCGTGATCGGCGATTACTTAAACGTTTGGTCAAATCAAATCGAAGAAAAACAACAGCAGAACTCAGGAGTATGTTTAATTGTGAACGCAAAAGCATTTCCACACGCACAATGCGAAGGGAACTCAAGGGGTTGGGATTGAACAGCTGTGTAGCCGTAAGAAAACCTCTAATCAGTAAGGCTAACCAGAAAAAAAGGCTTCAGTTTGCTAGGGAGCATAAAGATTGGACTCTGGAGGAATG
Organism: Xiphophorus maculatus; assembly: GCF_002775205.1. Classification (NCBI taxonomy): domain Eukaryota; kingdom Metazoa; phylum Chordata; class Actinopteri; order Cyprinodontiformes; family Poeciliidae; genus Xiphophorus; species Xiphophorus maculatus. The sequence goes on from NC_036448.1 coordinate 27,638,389, forward strand.
GAAGAGGGTCATGTGGTCTGATGAGTCCAGATTTACCCTGTTCCAGAGTGATGGGCGCATCAGGGTAAGAAGAGAGGCAGGTGAAGTGATGCACCCATCATGCCTAGTGCCTACTGTACAAGCCTGTGGGGGCAGTGCTATGATCTGGGGTTGCTGCAGTTGGTCAGGTCTAGGTTCAGCAACATTGTGCGCCCAAAGAATGAGGTCAGCTGACTACCTGAATATACTGAATGACCAGGTTATTCCATCAATGGATTTTGTCTTCCCAAATGGAACGGGCATATTCCAAGATGACAATGCCAGGATTCATCAGGCTCACATTGTGAAAGAGTGGTTCAGGGAGCATGAGACATCTTTTTCACACATGGATTGGCCACCACAGAGTCCAGACCTTGACCCCATTGAGAATCTTTGGGATGTGCTGGAGAAGGCTTTGCGCAGTGGTCAGACTCTCCCATCATCAATACAAGATCTTGGTGAAAGATTAATGCAACACTGGATGGAAATAAATCTTGTGACACTGCAGAAGCTTATTGAAACAATGCCACAGCGAATGCGGGCTGTAATCAAAGCTAAAGGCGGTCCAACAAAATATTAGAGAGTGTGACCATTTTTTGGTGGTGACTTTTTTTTTGGCCAGGCAGTGTATAATTTAATTGATGACTATCTCATGGATCAGCCTGGTTTTTCCTGGAGATTCCGGTCTGTAGGCATCATCCAGTTAATATCAAATAGGTTTGTAGAGTTTAACGGAAAAGCAGGTAAAGTGTCCACCACACTAAATTACAGCTGTGGCAAAAATGCTCTAAAGATTTTAATCCGGAGGTACAGTTTCATACAGATATTTTTTTTACAATTAGATGTTTAACTTTAGGGCATTCATACAGTAAAGAACTCATCTTACCTTAATGCAATAGATTTTTAATTTTACATGTAACCTCACTTTTTAAAGTTGATCAGATTGTTATGGGGCCCAAAATTCTTGACAACGCCCAAGGAACAGGAATGAATCTAAAACCTGCAGGACATTTAATGTTGAGCAACTGTGTTGGAGAGTTCTGGACTTTGCAATTCCAACTCCATCATTCTTACATACTTGTTATATATTTGTTTCATGTGCAAATTCAGTTTACCATAATGAAAGACAATTTTCATCCCATATTTCATGCGAAAACCGTATCTCACCCATGTGGGTTCTCCTGAGTATATCTAAATGATCAATTTCACAGAAAACTTGTCCACAAGTTTGGCTTCAAAACGGCCTTTGACTTGTATGAGTTTTCATGTGACAAATTACTTATTTTGTGAGAAACTTTTTCCGGATGACTGGCATGAAAAAGGCCGTTCACCTGAATGACTTTTCTTATGACGATTTAAACTTCTAGTTTGACAGAATTTTTCCCCACATGTTTCACATGAAAAAGGCCTCCCATTTGTATGAGATTTCTTGTGGTAATTTAATTGACTCAGTTTAGAAAAACTTTTTCCACATGATTCACATGAAAAAGGCTCCTCACCTGCATAAATACTCCTGTGGCGATATAAATTGTGAATGTGAGAGAAGGTTTTTCCGCAAGACTGACATGAAAAAGGCTTCTCACCTGTATGAATTTTCTTGTGGACTTTTAAATCACAAATTTGTGAGAAACCTTTTCCGCATGTTTCACATGAAATATTCTCACCAGTGTGGGTTCTGTAATGTTTTTTCAACATCCACTGTCGTGTGTAACATATTCCACAAACATCACATTTAAAAGATCTTTTCTTTGTACTGGTACCAGACTGACTCTCTGAGTCAGAGGAGCTGCTTCCTTCCTGATTTTTGCTCTCAATCACTGGAGAGTTTTGAAGGGAAAACTGCTCTGTTCTTCTCTCTTCTTCACTTGTATCTTCCTGAAGAGTAGAAGTCTGAATCAAAGCAGCAAACTGCTTCTGGACAAGCTGCTCTCCCTCCTGATTGCTGCAGAGGTTCTTCTGGTCCTGTCCAGTTAGTAAATGTTCTGGTGGCTGCTGTTCATGTTGAAGCACGGAAGAATCTAGTTCCTCTTTTCTTACGTATTTTAGTGGATATTCTATTTGCTCATGATTGAGCAGTGTAGGTTGTGGTTCCTTCCCTTCTTCTTTAATCCATTTTGTTTCTGGTTCCATCTGTTCCTCTTCAGTCCACTGATGTTCTGCTTCTTTCTGGTCCTGACTGGACCTACTTGCCAGGCTACAGACTTGTTGGATGGCAAAAGCTTCTTCCTCATTGGAGACACTTGGCTGTTGGAGGTCTGTGGGAACAAAGGATGACATCATTAATATAATTTAATTGATGACTATCTCATATATCAGCCTGGTTTTTCCTGGAGATTCTGGTCTGTAGGCATCATACGGTTAATCTAAAATTAGTTTATAGAATTGAACTAAAAATCAGGTGAAGTCTTCCTCACTAAATTTGAGCTGTGGGCGAAATGTTAAGATTTCAACCACATACATATTTTAACCCAGAAGTACAGTTTCATACAGATTTTAAATTTCTTTCACAATTAAACGTTTAATCTTTCGGTCTTTATACAGTGACGAACTCAACCTACATTAGACATGTGTTTAATCTCACATCATTTCCATAAACAAGGCAAATGTGTTGATATTAAAAATGACATGGATCCAAGAAAAGATAGAAAAAACTGGCCTAAAATTAAAACCCATTCATTATTGCTCAAACTGCGCACATAGGGAAACAACTGAATTTATGAGAGTTGAGGCTGGATGAGTTTATCTCAACACCACACAGTGAGGAGGATGGTGGAGCAGGTCAACACATCTCCAGGTCTCTCTGTAAGAGAACTGCAGCCAAGAGGAACATCCTGGAGGCATCAGGTCTCCATAGCAACCATCAGACACTGCATTCATGAAAACTGAATATTTGGGAGAAATGCCACAAAGAATCCTTTCCTGTCATCACTGTTGGAGACACCTGATCCATTTAACTTAAACATGTCCCACAGAACAAATTTGGAGTGACAGAGATATTTCAGAAATGTAGATGTGAAGAAAACCATTTGCATGTTTCTACTTGGACAGTTTACCAGTCTCCTTATATAACTGGTCTGGACCCCTGAAGTGAAGTGAGAACACTACATTTATGTTTTTAACAGTCCTTTAGACTGATTTTATTTTTTACATTTAACAATAAATTAAAATGAAGATGATGCACTTTTAGCTTCAGCTGAATAGAGATCACGGGCAGAAATCCCAGGAGGCTCGGGGGGATCTGGACCCCTGTCAATCTTAGAAAAGTCTAGAGTTGTGCCTCCCTAAAAAGTTTTTATTTCACTTCATTTATTTATTTCAAACATCATAGAAATATAAGATCACATGCATGAACAAGAAATGCAAAAGTAGGCCTGTCATGATAAATCTAGCTGAACTATTGTCTCAGAAATTATTGCAATAAACAATAATATTGTTTGAAGACCATTTTAAACTGTAATAACTGTAATGCAAGCACATTCTGCCAAAAATAAATACACTTTATGTTTAAAAGAACACTTAACACTGGAACTGGTAAACAAAATAAACAAAACAACCAAAAGCAAAAATAAAATGGACTCTCAGTCGCCATTACAAAATGCACTTCAATAAAAAGTAAACACAACATAAAACCAAAATGGAAATAAAAACTACATTCAACCAAAAGAGTACAGATTATGAAGTCTGTATACTATATCAAATTTAAAATTTTTGGTTCCCTCTCCGGTCAATGATTCAGTCCAATGTGTAGGAGGAGCAACAACTGCGCTGAACGGTACAGGCTCTCAGAGCCGCTAAAGTCAGGAGCTAGTTGTGGCTCTCCAGCACAAACAAAAACCCCTCCAGTAAGTAAACACTTACAGCAAAAGACATGTAACACCTTTTATTTACTTTCACTGCTCAAGAGGAAGAAACCCATTAACAATTGCTGGGTTGCAGACACGTGACCCGGATGCCGTGCAAAATTCAGATGGGGGTCAGGAAGTGAATTTCTCCAGTTGAGGACAGAACAAAATAGATACGAAGCAGAGACCTAAAAAACAGAGCAAGCCTCAAAAAAAACCTAATGGAAATACTCGCAAAGCAAGCCGAGCAGAGCTGAGCCCAGCCGGTGGAAAAGGGGCATAATGTATATTACCTTACTGTCCAAGTGTCTAAGTAAGTGTCCAATAAAATATCTCAAAATACAATTTAAACAATGTTATCCTTAACTGTTAGAAAGTGGGCTCTCCAAGCTCTGGCACTGCAACTCCGGTTTATAGCCATAGATTGTCGATCCACTTTTCTTCTCTTTTGTTGATCTGCCTCATTGGAAATAAAAACTGGCTACATTGCTTTAATAGACTTGAGCTTTTTTGTCAAAGGTAGCAAATGTTTCACTCATATTTTGCTCTCTAACTTTTACGTCAATGAGAAGAGTTTGAAACGGGCGGGAGGGGCTGAGCGTTACAACTAGCTGACAGCTCTGTGTGGGAGCCGAGAAACAGAAAACAGAAAAACTGAAAGGTGTGCTTTTATTTCTTGCCATCAATTTTTTTAAAACCACAAAAAATTTAATATTTGTCCTTAAAATCCCTGGTGCTTTCATCGTTACGTTTAAGTTACGATACTTCCAAGCAGGGGCGGAAATTCAGGGGGGCAGGAGGGGCTGCGGATGGGAGGCAGAGTATGACTTCATGGATCCAAGCCTTTATCACGTCAGAGCTGGAGAAAGCGGCCCTCTCCTGTTGAGTATGATGTATGTAGGATTATATAGTATGGTGCCCCAGTCAATGTTGACTCATGGTTGCTAAAATCCTTACAAGACCGACTGATTTTAGTGACATAGTGGGTGTAAAATATTGAATAAAATGTGCTACAGGACTGGCTTTATTTACATTTAACTTTCTGACACACAAAATTACAAGTGGATCGTCCATATTGTCTCCAAGTGTATTCTGGGTAAAGCTTGTCACCGGCCGTCCACCAATGTCATCATCAGTCACTTGGCAACAGATGGCAAACTAGCTAGAGCATTTCTACGGACTAAGTTAACATGAGTGGAGCTCCATGGAGCGGCGAAGTGGAAAGGATGGAAAAAACAGAGCAAGGAAAAGCCAAAAACTGGACGCATATTTTGTTCCTCGTCTTGGGAGACGAACCGAACCCTTTTGTTGGCAGCGATTCAGACCCGTCAAAACTGGCAGCCCAGCGAAGGAGCTGGACTAGTTACAGGTAGCAGCTCTGACATTATTCACAAATGTGAGTTAACTGTAGACTGATTGTAAACTGTATGAGCCGAGCCGCCGAGCTTACATCCCCTTTTCTCTCTGTCGGCGGTACAGCGGTGATGTCAGGGACAGACGGCTGAGTTCTGGTCGCTTTCAGCAGTTCGGGTTGAGCGTTTTTGAGCCAAGACAGCAGTATGGTGTTTATAGTTAAGGTTTTCATTGGAGCCGCCTTGAAGAGCATCTTCCAGACCGTTCAGTTTGTGCGAACGGCAGTGCGCGATCCGTACCAAGTTACAAACATCCAGATGTGCGCGAGGTGCTGCGACATACTGCGCATGCGGCGCGAGCCGCTGCGTTCCTGCTTCAACACCTCAACAATAAACCTAACTTCAGCAGTTGCTAGCTGCTCCAGGCTCTGAGTTGAAATTGATAAAGTGTCAAAATGATCCGAACCCATCCGCGGTTCGTTGTTGTACTTCATGACAGGTGGATTTTGAATGACAGTTTCTCTCTGTGGTGGTGAAACTTGTAAGATCCGCTGTTGCGGGCATGTCTATGTTGTAAAGTTAAATTATCATGAGCTTTATTATTTGGGTATAAATGACCCGGTCATTAGCCCCGCCCCCCGGCTGACTTTTTCAGTTAGTGCTTCCAAGATTTTCATTAGTTCTGCATACATATAGGTTCTCAGTCAACCAGGACATGGGAATAAAAAATGTTTATAAATAAAGCAACTTAGCAAGTTATAATTTAAATAACACATAACTTGTATCGAGAGCCACAATAATAAATCTACATTTATGGGAAATTTGATCAAGTGGAGTTACTCATTAAAACTTGTTTTTATTTAGAGCCTTAAGTTTTTGTAAAGCTGTAGCAGAGATTAGATCTGTGACACTGAGCCAAACTCATAATTAAACATTTAAATATTAGTTTGACTAAATATGGGTCTCAACAGTTTGTTTACTGAAAAAGACTCGTTTGATGTGGATTGCCACTTGCAAGTCATTTTTAGTCTTTCAACCTGAATACATAAAAACTTTTTAAATCGCATTTTACAATATATGTAACTTTGAGGAACTGCCCCTGTTTATGGTCCCCCCAATAATGAAATGGGATTTCCCCCCATGATAGATAGGACCACAGGTTTGATCTGCTAAATCAGGGCTGTACAACCTGCAACTCCAGACCTGCAAGTGGCGCAATTATTACAATAAACAATGAATTATTACCCTTAATTGATTAATCCATTTATTCTGTGCTCCTATGAAAAACAACACAACTCGTCCTGTGTCTCCCCCTCCCCTTCCTAATAACCTCCACTGCTCTACTCTGACCTGGATGTGTGTGGATTTTTTTTTTTTTTTTAAGATTTACAAAATCACGTATCAGCTTACAAATGAATACTTTACACCTTATATTCCAGATTTCCAGCATTATAACAATTGGAGTAATATACTTAGTCAGGGAGCTTGACTCAAACACGTTTTCTGTTTGTCCTGAGCTACAAAACTATCAACCTCTGTAGCATCAGAGCTAGCAGCTAAAAACAGTTCCTGTTCAGCCCCGTTGAGACGCAACTGGAGCTGCAGCAAATATCTGTCTGCAGAGAAAGCATCAGCAACTTTATCCAGACCTACCAGAACTTTGTCTCTGCAGCTCCGATCCAATTCTGTGCAGGTTTATTTGTGTTTTCCAGTTGATCCCCATCATTCTGGGCTCAGCTTCCTTCTGGACAAGCTGCTCTCCCTCCTGACTGCTGCAGAGGTCCTTCTGGTCCTGTCCAGTTGGTAAATGTTCTGGTGGCTGCTGTTCAAGTTGAAGCCCTGAAGAATCTAGCTCCTCTTTTCTTACGTATATTAGTGGATATTCTATTTCCTCATGATTGAGCAGTGTAGGTTCTGGTTTGTTTTCTTCTTTTTTAATCCTTTTTGGTTCTGGTTCCATCTGTACCTCTTCAGTCCACTGATCTTCTGCTTCTTTCTGGTCCTGACTGGACTGAATTGCCAGGCTCCAGACTTGTTGGATGCCAGGAGCTTCCTCCTCATTGGAGACACTTGGCTGTTGGAGGTCTGTGGGAACAAAAAACGACATAATTCATATAATTTAATTGGTGACTATCTCATCATGGATCAGCCTGGTTTGTCCTGGAGATGCTGGCCTGTTTTGTAGAGTTTAACTGAAAAGCAAGTCAAGTAACCACCTCACAAAACTTTTCTTCAATAGCTTCTAGGTCATGTATTTTTTCCTCTCTCCTACTTAACCCTCTGATGCGTAAGTGGGTCCTTTTTGACCCAGTGAGGTCATCTTTTTGCAATATCTTTGTAATGAAAAGTTTATCACTTTATATTCCAGGTACAGTGAACCCTCGTTTTTTGCAGGGGTTGCGTTCCGAAAAGAACCATTTAACTCTAAAATAATCATTTTACTCATCAATACAAAGTACAGTAGGTCAAATTGTGACTCGCGTATTTCACTGTGCCTCTGACTGTGACGCTGCGGCCTGACTCCGCTCTCCAGTGGCTTTTTCTTCTGAAGCCTGAGGTGCAGGTGTGTTTTTTCGAGAGAAGAACATAATTATCGGTAGTTGTTGTCACTCTTTTTTCTTCTGGGCAAAAATATTTGCCAAAATTTGCCAAGCTGTATTAAGTATATTTAAATACCGTAACGTTATTGGCACACAGGTAGAGAAGAAGCACGAAGACTGTTTAGCCAATCAGGACGCAGAACACAATGCACTGTGAAAAAAAACTGAACAAAAAACTCCGCGAAGCAGCGAAGCCGTGAAAGATAAACCGCGTTATAGCAAGGGTTCACTGTATTAAAATTTTTAATTTACCTTTTAAGAAATATTCTGTTTTATGTTACTACCCCATTCTTCAGCGAGTGGCTCAAAAATGACCTGCATTAATTTCCTATGGAATTTAATGGGAATTTTTGTTTCTTACCAACTGTGACTGTCAGAAAAACATTTGTCTGTGAACCATACACACTGAGTCCTAAGTGTCACCCCTGAGTAATGATACTTTACACAGCAAGAACTTTTACATATTATCTTTGTTTTTTACCTCACAAATGTGTGCGTGAGTCAATCATGAATACTGACAGTGTTATTGTCCCGAATCAACATATTAGGCTTTTTTGAAGTTAGTTAACACTAGTTATCCAACCAAGCTAGGTAACATTACTGTCTATATTTTATTGTGCATGTGTATTATTTGTGTGCGTGCGTCTGTGTGTGTCTGACACCCTGGATGATGTGTTGAATGTGTTCAAGGCTCTTTCTTTTATCATCTCAATAAATAAAATAAAAATTCATAGCCATATAAATGAATGCATAAATAAATGAGCTAGAAAAGAATGGAGTGCCTTCTCCAGGCCAAGGGGTTCTGCCCCAAGTGGAGGAGTTTAGGTATCTTGGGATATTGTTCACAAATGAGGGAAAAATGGAGCGGGAGATCATAAAAACTATTTTATGTAAAGCGCTTGATTTACCAGTTGATCTAAGTTCCTACCCTCATCTATGGTCATGAGCTTTGGGTCACGTACAAAAGAACGAGATCACAGATACAAGCGGCTGAAATGAGTCTTCTCCATAGGGTGTCTGGGTGAGAAGCTCGATCATCCAGGAGGGACTCAGAGTAGAGCCGCTGCTCCTTCATGTCGAGAGGAGCCAGTTGAGGTGGCTCGGGCATCTGGTTAGGATGCCTCCCTGGTGAGGTGTTCTGGGCCCACTCTCACAGGGAGGAGGCTCTGGAAGACTCAGGGCACGACTAGGTTTCCCTGCTGGCCTGGAAATGCCTTGGATTTCCCCGAAGTTGCTGGAACAAGTGGCTAGGGAGAGCGAAGTCTGGGCCTCCTTACTTAGGCTGCTGACCCCACGACCTGACCCCGGATAAGCAGAAGAAGATGGATGGATGGATAAATAAATGCACAAATACATATACACATAGCAGTAATGTTACCTAGAACATGACCTTTCTCACATATGTACTGATCACACACATAATGGATATTGACATTATCCCATTGTTGTAAAATTGCCATTTCATTTTAAAATATTCTACAAATTGTCACAAATGTTCTACTAATGAAAATATTTCAAACAAGAAATAATTCTTGTGTGAAATAAAACACAATAGAAAGTATTATCCAAAGCATTATTTTTGAATTAAAATGACAAAAGTAGCATAAAAACGCATTGATTGCAACACGGGTCAAAAAAGACCCACTCACGGAAGACTGTATGGTCAATCACTCACGCATCAGAGGATTAAGGAAAGTTTCTGCTTGAGTCATAGGTTTGTGGTGCATTTCTATCCTAATGAAAAAGATTATACAACTTCAGATACTTCATAACGAGATATAACATACATAGAAAAACTTCACGAAAGCCTCATATTATAGCAGAAAGAACGATGGACACCGTAAGGAAGGCGCACAGGATTCAATTATGCCGCATGAACTGATTATTGCGAGGAAACGCAAAAGAATAAAAATCCCCATGTCCCCTAGGGGGCTCCGTAGTGTGGACGGACAGCATGTAGTTATTTTTTTTTAAGATTTAAAAAGTCACGTATGAGATTATAAATGAAAAATTTACACCTTGTATTCCAAATTTCCATCATTAATAACAATAGGGGTCATATATCAGTCATGGGGCTTGACTCATAAACACGTTTGTGCTAGCCTCTGTAGCTAGCAGCTAAAGCAGTTTCTGTTCAGCCCCGTTTAGCAGCAGCTGGAGCTGCAGCAACTATCGCCGCTGACGGATCTCTGCTGTCTTCAGTGAAAACATCAGCACCTTTATCCAGACCTACCAGAACTTTGTCTCTGCAGCTCCGAACCGACTCTGTGTAGCTTAATTTCTGGTTTCCAGTTGATCCCCATCATCCTGCGCTGAGCATCGAGCTCTTCCTCGTAGCAAATGATGGTTTTTTCAACCTCGGTGAAGATTTCTTGAGCAGCAGCAGTTAGTCTCTCTCTGATAAACTCTCTGAGATGCTGAGCTGAAGACATGGTTGCTGAAATATTAGCAGGAATGGGACAATGCAGCAGTTTTCTAGCTTAACCCATGCGGTCTTCTTCTTCTTCGTTGTTTTCTTGGCGGCTAATATACAACGAAATTGTTGCAATACTGCCCCCTGCTGAACTGGTGTGTGGACAGGCAATAAACGGGGGAAAACAATTTCGTATTAATTGATAAGTCTTTATTGAGACAAAAAGTAGTCCATACCCCTTAGAAAAAACTAAATAAAATATCTAAATCACCAAGTAAGAAAAGACACCTCCATCGCAAAGCAGATAAACAATTATTCAAATAGTTTAAAAAAAATCTAGAAATATATCAAAAATTGGTATTTATTGCAATTGTCAATGTTTTTATTTTTAAGATGTTTGATACATCCAACTCTTGTAAAGGGTCAGACAGACAAAAAGTAATGACAGCAACTCCCTCCGCAGTGGGAGCCAATATTTCTGGCAGCACCCTGGGAGCAGGGATGAATCTAAAACCTGCAGGATATTAAATGTTGAAGAATTGGGCTGGAGACCTCTGGAGTAGGCAGTTCCAACCTGATCATTCTGATGTATTTCAGAGTACTTGAGACTCTAAAATGGTGTCTATTTTAACAATTCAAATACCTAATGTACCGTAATACACACGAACATATTTAGTGGAAATAATTTTGGCACAACTAAAGAAACTAACATCAAATGTTTTCCTTATATCTGCTATTGGGGTACAGCCAGTCAGCAGAAAAAAAGTCTGGCTTTTGGATTTACTACTTTGCAAATGTAGGCAAGTAGCATGTCAAGTAACATAACAACTCAATATCTGAACTTACACATCAGTTGAAATCGTCTTGAATATTCTATAGTCCTTTTTTAGCAAACTCGATAGTATAATTACCAAATTTCTCTGGAATGGGAAGGCCCCTCGTATACGCACTAAATTCTTACAAAGACTTAAAAGGCTTGGGGGGATGGCCTTGCCAAATTTTAGATGTTATTATTGGGCTTCAAATATTAGGCTTTTTAGATATTGGCTCCAGTCAGATAGCCCTTCTTCTCCAGCTTGGCTTGTTATGGAGGCCAACTCTGTAAAATCTGTGTCCTTGGCAGCCTTACTACATTCACCATTACAGTCCTCAACTAAACCGTATACTTCTTCTAATAAAATAGTTGATGCATCCTTGAGGCTGTGGATGCAATTTAGATGGCATTTTGGCTTGCAATCTCTTTCTGTCTATTCCCCTATAGCCTCAAATCATACCTTTCAGCCGTCTCTCACAGATGGTATCTTCCTGTCGTGGCGGAGAACAGGAATTTCAACTTTTCATGATATGTATATTGATAATACTTTTGCCTCATTCCAACAAATCTCTGAAAAGTTTGATATCCCGCGCCATCATTTCTTTAGATACTTGCAAGTGCGCAGCTTTGTCCGCTCTACTTATTCAAATTTTTCCAACCTTCCCAAAGATTCACCTTTAGACATTTTTCTAAAACCTACTGTCAAATTGAAAGGAGCCATATCTTTTATTTACAATCAAATCACGCTTCTACACCCACAAACCCTGAATTCCTATAGATCACTTTGGGAGGAAGACCTTGGACAGACCATTTCAGAGGATCTTTGGACACTAATCCTGTCATTGGTGCATAAGTCCTCTATTTGTGCCAGACATAATCTAATTCAATGCAAACTTGTGTATCGCACTTATTATACTAAAGCACGTCTGGCCATGTTTTACACCAACGTTTCTCCTGCCTGCGATAGATGCCAACATTCTCCAGCCAATTTGATCCACACTATCTGGCTTTGCCCTCAGCTTTCTAACTATTGGTCCAAAGTTTTGCTATTCTGTCGGAAATTTTTGACAAGAAATTGGAGCTTGACCCCTTGACTGCTTTGTTTGGAGTTGCACCTCCACAGTCCACCCTGTCCTCCTTTCAGAAATCCTCCTTGGCTTTCTTGACTTTTTTGGCACGGAGAGTGATTATAATAAAATGGAAGTCGCCTCAACCTCCAGCATATACCCACTGGCTTTGGGATACACTGTATTTCATTAAACTTGAGAAAATCCGTTTTACTTTAAGAGGCTCTTCTACGAGATTTTTGGGTTTGTGGAGCCCCTTATTAAGAACCCTTAGATTAATTTCCCTAATATTCCAGACTGATAAGGTAGTACGTATGTAGCTGATGTTTATTATTCTAATCAATATCTCTTTTTCTTTCATCTTTCTTGAGTTAAGTTTGGCTGATACATTAACAGTGTCCCCTGGCACCTGATTTTTTAAAAATTTATTTATTTTTTTCTTGTTTTTCGAGTGTGTGTTTGTATGAGTTGAGGGAAAGAAATGTACATATATTTAGTACTGTGGTCCTTTTTATTTTATTTGTTTATCTTATGATGTATCTGTTTCTGTCCGCCAACGCAATATGTTTACTTTGACTTGATCCATTTTATGTATTTCGTGTAGGTGTATATATGTGGGTATAATTGGGCTTGTTCTAGCACAATTATGTTTGTATTTAAAGGTACACTGTAACTGTATAGGTATTGCATTACCTTTACACTGTACCTCATGTTAAAGCATAAATATATTTTGGAAAAAAAACTCATCCTACATTAAGACAATATGTTTTTAATCCCACTTTAATTAGTAAAACATGGCATTCTGGTTCTCTGGAATATAAATGTGATGAGACACCAAGACTTCTTTCACTAAACTACTGTTCAAAAGAAGAAAGAGAAGAGAGCATTTTCTATAAGGCAGATGTGTTGATGTTCAAAAGGAAGTGGATCCAAGAATATACTGAAATGACTTGCCTGAAATGTAAACCTATTAATTACTGCTCCAACTGTGCATCTAGATTAGTAACTGGAAGTGTGAGAGATGAGGCTGGATGAGTTTCTCTCAACAACACACTCTGAGGGAGATGGTGGTGCAGGACAAAACATCTCCAGGTCTCCCTGGCCCGGTCCCAATGCTCAGACTGCACCTTACACCCCTCTATGAAATGTGGACTCAGTCGAAGTGTACATACAGAGTACGTAGATTATAAGCTTGCAAACATTTGAGAATTGGGAAAGAATTTGAGAATTTATTCTGACTTTGTAATCCAAAATGGAAGGACTGGTCACAGTTTAGGTATTTGTCCTCCTAAAAAAATGACTGCCAAAAAAAAAAAAAACATACTAGGAATTTTTGCTTACAAATGAAGAACATACACTTTGCATTCCATAATTGCCTGCACTGATAATAATTGAAGTAATATATTTAATCACGGGGCTTGAATGATCTCCATCTGGTTGTCAGAGACTCGTAAACACGTTTTCTGTTGCAACATTTTGTCTTGAGCTACAAACCTATCAAACTCTGTAGCATCAGAGCTACAGTTGCTGAAGCTGCAGCAACTATTGCCGCTGACGGATCTCTGCTGTCTTCAGTGAAAACATCAGCACCTTTATCCAGACCTACCAGAACTTTGTCTCTGCAGCTCCGAACCGATTCTGTGTAGCTTAATTTCTGGTTTCCAGTTGATCCCCATCATCCTGCGCTGAGCATCGAGCTCTTCCTCGTAGCAAATGATGGTGCAATACCGCCCCCGACTGTAATGGAGTGTGGACAGCCGAAAATCAAGTAAAAGAAGCAACTTATTATTAATTCATAAATCTTTATTACAAGATGTACAATGTAGTCCATCCAATTTAGAAAAAAAATAAATACACAAATCATTAAGTAAAAATAATCACAAGGCAGATAAACAATGACTAATAGTTAAAAATGTTAGAAATATCTAATTTCACCATATGTTGCAGTTGTGAAGTTGTTTAATACATCCCATCAGCACAAATTTTTACATGAAATTCTTCAGGAAAACATTAAAAGTTGGTATGCTACTCATGGCAAACAGTTGACTTGCAGAAGTTCATCGTGGAAATCTGAGGAGGATTCTGAAAGCGTCCTGATTGGCTACTTGCAGTTTCTTCATCATAGCTTTACTGTAGTTACACCACAGATGAGCTATATTCAACGCGGTGCAATATGTTTCAAAAAGGAACATTTTAACCTTAACTGGACAGATGCTAATTTTCAGTGCCAATACATTAGCTTGCATACAGGAAGGAAACGTTATGATAATCCCAAAGGTTTTTGACCGACAGGGGTTTATTTTTATATAAATAGAAAAAATATTACTGCCTCTGTCTATAATATAATTTTTTGTTTTACTTGTTTTTAGCAGTAAAAATTAAAAGTTACCATTCCCAGATCAAAAAGCAAAGATCCATATTTACTGAACAGCCCTGTGGATCTGTATTAAATGGTTTGCTCCTGCTTAGTGAACTTGTAGGCAACAGTGTTCAGCAGCAGCCAAAGACTACAACGACTGACTGGAACAATGCAGTCAAGAAAATAACATCCAGGTTTTCAAAGAAGAGAAAAAAAGAAAAGGACAAATGAAAGGGTTTCTCTTTATAAGTAACTTTGTCTATAAGAAACATGGATAGACTGTAGTTTGAATCCAAGAGGCTCCCAGACCTCTTGCTCCTCCTCACCAGGCTTTATGCTACACTGTGTGGTAGGAGACAAGGAGCCCAGCAGGTAACTGAAGTAATGGTCACACGATGACAGGAGACGGCGCTTCTCCCTCTTATGGAGATTGCGTAGTGAGACGACAGTCGCTAGCTCTCATCCAGCTGAGCAAAAGACACATTGTGTGACATTTCTAGCTCATACACCTATAGACGCTATGCAAGAAAGTTGGAAACCTTTCATCTTTTGTTATCATCGCTATCGTGTGCCAGGTGTTCAGTTCAGCCAGAGTGGAAGAAAATTGACGCTTTTAGCTCCCTGTGTGTTTAGCCGCTACCAATAAAATGAGAGGGCAGGGAATAGCAGGAGGCACGGGAGTGAAACTTTTTCTCATCCAGTTTCTTTGTAGAAGGAGAGACGATAAAAACAAAGAAGTAATATTATAGCCATCATTTTATTATTAAGCTCATATTTATTTACTGTTGATTGATTTATTGTTTATCGTGAAAACCCTTCTCACCTGTATGACTTATCTTGTGATGATTTAAGTTTCTAAGACGAGTGAAATTCTTTCTGCATGACTGGCATGAAAAGGTTTCTCACCTGTACGACTTTTCTTATGGGCATTTAAATGACTAATTCGAATGAAACGTTTTCCACATGACAGGCATGAAAAAGGCCTCTCCCCAGTATGAATTTTCTTGTGGTCATTTAAAGTACTACTTCGAGTAAAACATCTTCCACAAGACTGGCATGAAAAAGGTCTCTCCCCAGTATGAATTTTCTTGTGACGATTTAAATGACTAATTCGAATGAAACGTTTTCCACAAGACAAGCATGAAAAAGGCCTCTCCCCCGTATGACTTTTCTTGTGGTCATTTAAAGTACTACTTCGAGTAAAACATCTTCCACAAGACTGGCATGAAAAAGGTCTCTCCCCAGTATGAATTCTCTTGTGACGATTTAAATCACTACGTTGAGAGAAACTCTTTCCACATGATTTGCATGAAAAAGGTCTCTCACCTGTATGAATTTTCTTGTGGTCATTTAAAGTACTAATTCGAGAGAAACTTTTTCCACAAGACTGGCATGAAAACGGTCTCTCACCTGTATGAATTTTCTTGTGACGAATTACATTTGTCATATTAGAGAAACTTTTTCCACATGTTTCACATAAAAAAGGCCTCTCACCTGTATGAATTTTCTTGTGACAAGAAAAATTACTAATATGAGAAAAACCTTTTCCACATGATTGGCATGAAAAAGGTCTCTCACCAGTGTGAGTTTTGTAATGGTTTTTCAATTTATACTGTTGTGGGTAACATCTCCCACAAATGTCACATTTGAAAGATCTTTTCTTTGTACTGGTACCAGACTGACTCTCTGACACAGAGGAGCTGCTTCCTTCTTTGCTCTCAACCAGTGGAGAGATATGAAGGGAAAGCTGCTCTGTTCTTCTCTCTTCTTCATTCATATCATCTTCCTGAAGAGTAGAAGTCTCAGTCAAAGCAGCAAACAGCTTCTGGACAAGCTGCTCTCCCTCCTGACTGCTGCAGAGGTTCTTCTGGTCCTGTCCAGTTGGTAAATGTTCTGGTGGCTGCTGTTCATGTTGAAGCACTGAACAATCCAACTCCTCTTTTTTTACATTTGTTAGTGGATAATCCAATTCCTCATGTTTGAGCAGTGCAGGTTCTGGTTCGTTCACTTCTTCTTTAATCCATTTTGGTTCTGGTTCCATCAGTACCACTTCAGTCCACTGATGTTCTGCTTCTTTCTGGTCCTGACTGGACCTACTTGCCAGGCTACAGACTTGTTGGATGGCAGAAGCTTCTTCCTCACTGGAGACACTTGGCTGTTGGAGGTCTGTGGGAACAAGGGATGACATCATTAATATAATTAAATTGATAACTATCTCATGGATCAGCCTGAACTTTCCTGGAGATTCTGGTCTGTAAGCATCATATAGTTCATATAAAATTAGTTTGTAGATGTTAACTAAAACGCAGGTGACGTGTCCTCCACATTAATTTGCTGACATGGCAAAAATGTTTAAAAGATTTCAAATACATTCAGATTTTAATCTAGAAGAACAGTTTCATACATATTTTTTATTTACAATTTAATGTTTAATTTTCAGGCATCATAATACTCTCCACTGCTCTGACTTACAAAATCATGTATGAGTTTACAAATTAAGCATTTACACCTTGTATTCCGGATTTCCATCATTAATAACATTTGGGGTCATATATCAGTCATGGGGCTTGACTCATAAACACGTTTGTGCTAGCCTCTGTAGCTAGCAGCTAAAACAGTTTCTGTTCAGCCCCGTTTAGCAGCAGCTGGAGCTGCAGCAACTATCGCCGCTGACGGATCTCTGCTGTCTTCAGTGAAAACATCAGCACCTTTATCCAGACCTACCAGAACTTTGTCTCTGCAGCTCCGAACCGACTCTGTGTAGCTTAATTTCTGGTTTCCAGTTGATCCCCATCATCCTGCGCTGAGCATCGAGCTCTTCCTCGTAGCAAATGATGGTTTTTTCAACCTCGGTGAAGATTTCTTGAGCAGCAGCAGTTAGTCTCTCTCTGATAAACTCTCTGAGATGCTGAGCTGAAGACATGCTTGCTGAAATATTAGCAGGAATGGGACAATGCAGCAGTTTTCTAGCTTAGCGTATGCTAGCTTCTTCTTCTTTTCTATTATGGCGGATCGGAAGCAACTTTAAGCTATACCGCCACCTACTGTACATGAGTGTGTAGCAACATTACATGCATCACATTCTGTTTTTTTTAATGTTGTATTCTGAGAAAAAATAAATAAAGCTTTCCTTAATCTGTAAATATCCACTATGTTTCGTTCATTTCCCAACATTCCTTTAAAGACTCCATTTTTGTCCTTCTAACCATTCTTCTCAATCTCTCCCTTGTAAAATGTTTTACAATTCATCAACGCATGTTATATATTTTCTTTCTCTCCTCATCCTTCACTTTTATCATTATTTTTCCTCTCTATTAGACATAAAATGTCATTTAGATTGGTATGACCGAGTCTTAATCTCATCATTATTTATTCCCGTCTGTTTCTCTCAGTAATATTTTTATTTATTACTGACTTTTGTACTTTATATAAACTCCTTCCTCCCTTATCTTCATTCCATTTTTTTGTCATATTTCTATTCTTTTACTGTTAATAACTGATTTCCCTCCCTCTTTTCCAAAAGGAATTGTAATCGTTATTAGCCCCGATAAATCCCTTTTTGCTAATTTGTCTGCCTTTTCATCACCTTTTACACCTTCGTGTCCTGGTACCCAACAGAACCAAGCATCAGTGCCAGCGCTAAATAAACTCTGCTGAATTTCTAATACTAAATCTTTTCTATTACAAACCCAAAGAGCACATCTTGATTTGTCCTAATAAATCAAGATAATTGCTATCATCTACTTTACATTCTGGCTTGAATCTAAACCTAGAAACCACTTACATAAAAGAAATATTACTTGATTTAAGGCAGTTTGAGACTCCTGTTGTCAGGACTCGGAGTTTAGGGTTAGGATTTTACTTGTTTCTTTTATCATTTCAGTTCCTTGTAGTGTTTCCAGTTATGTTTATGCCTGCTTTATTTTTTAGTGAGAGTCTACTTCTGCCCTTCCTTAGTGCTTCTAGTCAATCTAGTTTGAGTATTCAGTTTTTTATCAGTTCAGTCTTATTTCTGTCAATTCCTTCATAGTTTTTCCTTGTGTAATACTCACTTGTTTTATTTTCAGTTGTTGCAAAATTTAAGTTATGTATTTTATGTTGTTCATAATGTATTCATAGATTTTCATGTTATTCATATTTACACTGCTCAAAAAAATAAAGGGAACACTCAAATAACACATCCCAGATCTGAATGAAAGAAATATTCTCATTGAATACTTTGTTCTGTACAAAGTTGAATGTGCTGACAACAAAATCATACAAAAATCATCAATGGAAATAACATTTATTAACCAATGGAGGCCTGGATTTGGAGCCACATACAAAATTAAAGTGAAATAACACTACACGCTGATCCAACTTTAATGTAATGTCCTTAAAACAAGTCAAAATGAGGCTCAGTATTGTGTGTGGCCTTCACGTGCCTGTATGACCTCCCTGCAACGCCTGGGCATGCTCCTGATGAGGTGGCGGATCTCCTCCCAGACCTGGACTAAAGCATCCGCCAACTCCTGGACAGTCTGTGGTGCAACGTGACGTTGGTGGATGGAGTGAGACATGATGTCCCAGACGTGCTCAATTGGATTCAGGTCTGGGGAACGGGCTGGCCAGTCCATAGCTTCAATGCCTTCATCTTGCAGGAACTGCTGACACACTCCAGCCACATGAGGTCTAGCATTGTCCTGCATTAGGAGGAACCCAGGGCCAACCGCACCAGCATATGGTCTCACAAGGGGTCTGAAGATCTCATCTCGGTACCTAATGGCAGCCAGGCTACCTCTGGTGAGCACATGGAGGGCTGTGCGGCCCTCCAAAGAAATGCCACCCCACACCATTACTGACCCACTGCCAAACCGGTCATGCTGAAGGATGTTGCAGGCAGCAGACCGCTCTCCACGGCGTCTCCAGACTCTGTCACGTCTGTCACATGTGCTCAGTGTGAACCTGCTTTCATCTGTGAAGAGCACAAGGCGTCAGTGGCGAATTTGCCAATCCTGGTGTTCTCTGGCAAATGCCAAGCGTCCTGCACGGTGTTGGGCTGTGAGCACAACCCCCATCTGTGGACGTCGGGCCCTCATACCATCCTCATGGAGTCGGTTTCTAACCGTTTGTGCAGACACATGCACATTTGTGGCCTGCTGGAGGTCATTTTGCAGGGCTCTGGCAGTGCTTCTCCTGTTCCTTCTTGCACAAAGGCGGAGGTAGCGGTCCTGCTGCTGGGTTGTTGCCCTCCTACGGCCTCCTCCACGTCTCCTGGTGTACTGGCCTGTCTCCTGGTAGCGCCTCCAGCCTCTGGACACTACACTGACAGACAGCAAACCTTCTTGCCACAGCTCGCATTGATGTGCCATCCTGGATGAGCTGCACTACCTGAGCCACTTGTGTGGGTTGTGGAGTCCGTCTCATGCTACCACGAGTGTGAAAGCACCACCAACATTCAAAACTGACCAAAACATCAGCCAGACAGCATAGGTACTGAGAAGTGGTCTGTGGTCCCAACTGCAGAACCACTCCTTTATTGAGTGTGTCTTGCTAATAGCCAATAATTTCCACCTGTTGTCTATTCCATTTGCACAACAGCAGGTGAAATTGATTGTCAATCAGTGTTGCTTCCTAAGTGGACAGTTTGATTTCACAGAAGTTTGATTTACTTGGAGTTATATTGTGTTGTTTAAGTGTTCCCTTTATTTTTTTGAGCAGTGTATTTTCCAATTTCTGATAACGTTTGATCTGAAAAACCTTTTTAGCAATGTTAGGTTTGCCTTACTCCACTCCATTGAGTTAATTCTTTGAACTCTTTTTTTTCCCTTTACCATAGCCTTTACATTTTTATGTCTATGCTATAATTTTTATGATGCATTTCACTTTCTTCTGTAACAATACAGGAAATTTAACTCGGAATATCTGTCCCAGCATCCCAGTCCTGGGGGATTCTGGGCGTCTGACTCAGAAATGAAAACTTAAAATATTAGAAAATTTAATTGTGAAAAAAACCTTACTGAGACAGAAATTCCAAGAATGATTTTAAATTATTTACCTGGATGCCAGATTCTACTGAACACATATAGATTGCTCCACTGACACTGATAAAACTTTAAAAAATTATGTAGCTATATGTTATTAAAGATAAAGTTTAATTAGTAATACTTTTAGAACAAATTTATGTCAGATCATGATTTCTTGGTTAAGTCAAGTTGTCATAACAAAGACATTTTGAATAATGTCAACTTTGTATTAAAAGTGTCATGATTTACCGAATGACACTTTATGACAACAGTCATAAATATTCATGAAGACTCACTCATGTTCATGAGTTCAGGTGTTATGTCATATTTATGACTGTGTCATCACAGTCGTATTCACAACCGGTCAAATAAAGAGTTAACATTACTTTTACTGCTTTTAATCTTGCTTCAGATAAAGTACTACACTGTTGCATGTATAATTCACTAACAGTAAACATTATGATGGTGCCAGTATTGAACCAAAGAAATCAAGGAAATTGCAAGGATTTACAGTTACTCTTTAAATGGTGAGACAGGCTCAAAAAATAGTGACAACTGCACAGGGGGCAACCAATTTTATTTTTTTGTTATGGGGCCCAAAATTCTTGACAGCGCCCAAGGAACAGGGATGAATCTAAAACCTGCAGGACATTAAATAATAAAGAATTGGGTTGGAGAGTTCTGGACTTTGCAATTCCAACTCCATCATTCTTACATACTTGTTATATATTGTTTCATGTGCAAATTCAGTTTACCATAATGAAAGACATTTTTCATCCCATATTTCATGCGAAAACCGCATCTCACCCATGTGGGTTCTCCTGAGTATATCTAAATGATCAATTTCACAGAAAACTTTTCCACAAGTTTGGCTTCAAAACGGCCTTTGACTTGTATGAGTTTTCATGTGACAAATTAAATACTTATTTTGTGAGAAACTTTTTCCGCATGACTGGCATGAAAAAGGCCGTTCACCTGAATGACTTTTCTTATGACGATTTAAACTTCTAGTTTGACAGAATTTTTCCCCACATGTTTCACATGAAAAAGGCCTCCCATTTGTATAAGATCTCTTGTGGTTATTTAATTGACTCATTTTAGAAAAACTTTTCCCACATGATTCACATGAAAAAGGCTCCTCACCTGCATAAATACTCCTGTGGCGATATAAATTGTGAATGAGAGAGAAGGTTTTTCCACAAGACTGACATGAAAAAGGCTTCTCACCTGTATGAATTTTCTTGTGGACATTTAAATCACAAATTTGTGAGAAACCTTTTCCGCATATTTCACATGAAATATTCTCACCAGTGTGGGTTCTGTAATGTTTTTTCAACATCCACTGTCGTGTGTAACATATTCCACAAACATCACATTTAAAAGATCTGTTCTTTGTACTGGTACCAGACTGACTCTCTGAGTCAGAAGAGCTGCTTCCTTCCTGATTTTTGCTCTCAATCACTGGAGAGTTTTGAAGGGAAAACTGCTCTGTTCTTCTCTCTTCTTCACTTGTATCTTCCTGAAGAGTAGAAGTCTGAATCAAAGCAGCAAACTGTTTCTGGACAAGCTGCTCTCCCTCCTGACTGCTGCAGAGGTCCTTCTGGTCCTGTCCAGTTGGTAAATGTTCTGGTGGTTGCTGTTCATGGTGAAGCACGGAAGAATCTAGCTCCTCTTTTCTTACGTATTTTAGTGGATATTCTATTTGCTCATGATTGAGCAGTGTAGGTTGTGGTTCCTTCCCTTCTTCTTTAATCCATTTTGGTTCTGGTTCCATCTGTTCCTCTACAGTCCACTGATGTTCTGCTTCTTTCTGGTCCTGACTGGACCCCTTTGACAGGCTCCAGATTTGTTGAATGGGAGAAGCATCCTCCTCATTGGAGACACTTGGCTGTTGGAGGTCTGTGGGAACAAAGGATGACATCATTAATATAATTTAATTGATGACTATCTCATATATCAGCCTGGTTTTTCCTGGAGATTCTGGTCTGTAGGCATCATACGGTTAATCTAAAATTAGTTTATAGAATTGAACTAAAAATCAGGTGAAGTCTTCCTCACTAAATTTGAGCTGTAGGCGAAATGTTAAGATTTCAACTACATTCATATTTTAACCCAGAAGTACAGTTTCATACAGATTTTAAATTTCTTTCACAATTAAACATTTAATCTTTCGGTCTTTATACAGTGACGAACTCAACCTACATTAGACATGTGTTTAATCTCACATTATTTCCATAAACAAGGCAAATGTGTTGATATTAAAAATGACATGGATCCAAGAAAAGATAGAAAAAACTGGCCTAAAATTAAAACCCATTCATTATTGCTCAAACTGCGCACTTAGGGAAACAACTGAATTTATGAGAGTTGAGGCTGGATGAGTTTATCTCAACACCACACAGTGAGGAGGATGGTGGAGCAGGTCAACACATCTCCAGGTCTCTCTGTAAGAGAACTGCAGCCAAGAGGAACATCCTGGAGGCATCAGGTCTCCATAGCAACCATCAGACACTGCATTCATGAAAACTGAATATTTGGGAGAAATGCCACAAAGAATCCTTTCCTGCCATCACTGTTGGAGACACCTGATCCATTTAACTTAAACATGTCCCACAGAACAAATTTGGAGTGACAGAGAGATATTTCAGAAATGTAGATGTGAAGAAAACCATTTGCATGTTTCTACTTGGACAGTTTACCAGTCTCCTTATATAACTGGTCTGGACCCCTGAAGTGAAGTGAGAACACTACATTTATGTTTTTACCAGTCCTTTAGACTGATTTTATTTTTTACATTTAACAATAAATTAAAATGAAGATGATGCACTTTTAGCTTCAGCTGAATAGAGATCACGGGCAGAAATCCCAAGAGGCTCGGGGGGATCTGGACCCCTGTCAATCTTAGAAAAGTCTAGAATTGTGCCTCCCTAAAAAGTTTTTATTTCACTTCATTTATTTATTTCAAACATCATAGAAATATAAGATCACATGCATGAACAAGGAATGCAAAAGTAGGCCTGTCATGATAAATCTAGCTGAACTATTGTCTCAGAAATTATTGCAACAACGAAGTCTGTATACTATATCAAATTTAAAATTTTTGGTTCCCTTTCCGGTCAATGATTCAGTCCAATGTGTAGGAGGAGCAACAACTGCGCTGAACGGTACAGGCTCTCAGAGCCGCTAAAGTCAGGAGCTAGCTGTGGCTCTCCAGCACAAACAAAAACCCCTCCAGTAAGTAAACACTTACAGCAAAAGACATGTAACACCTTTTATTTACTTTCACTGCTCAAGAGGAAGAAACCCATTAACAATTGCTGGGTTGCAGACACGTGACCCGGATGCCGTGCAAAATTCAGATGGGGGTCAGGAAGTGAATTTCTCCAGTTGAGGACAGAACAAAATAGATACGAAGCAGAGACCTAAAAAACAGAGCAAGCCTCAAAAAAAACCTAATGGAAATACTCGCAAAGCAAGCCAAGCAGAGCTGAGCCCAGCCGGTGGAAAAGGGGCATAATGTATATTACCTTACTGTCCAAGTGTCTAAGTAAGTGTCCAATAAAATATCTCAAAATACAATTTAAACAATGTTATCCTTAACTGTTAGAAAGTGGGCTCTCCAAGCTCTGGCACTGCAACTCCGGTTTATAGCCATAGATTGTCGATCCACTTTTCTTCTCTTTTGTTGATCTGCCTCATTGGAAATAAAAACTGGCTACATTGCTTTAATAGACTTGAGCTTTTTTGTCAAAGGTAGCAAATGTTTCACTCATATTTTGCTCTCTAACTTTTACGTCAATGAGAAGAGTTTGAAACGGGCGGGAGGGGCTGAGCGTTACAACTAGCTGACAGCTCTGTGTGGGAGCCGAGAAACAGAAAACAGAAAAACTGAAAGGTGTGCTTTTATTTCTTGCCATCAATTTTTTTAAAACCACAAAAAATTTAATATTTGTCCTTAAAATCCCTGGTGCTTTCATCGTTACGTTTAAGTTACGATACTTCCAAGCAGGGGCGGAAATTCAGGGGGGCAGGAGGGGCTGCGGATGGGAGGCAGAGTATGACTTCATGGATCCAAGCCTTTATCACGTCAGAGCTGGAGAAAGCGGCCCTCTCCTGTTGAGTATGATGTATGTAGGATTATATAGTATGGTGCCCCAGTCAATGTTGACTCATGGTTGCTAAAATCCTTACAAGACCGACTGATTTTAGTGACATAGTGGGTGTAAAATATTGAATAAAATGTGCTACAGGACTGGCTTTATTTACATTTAACTTTCTGACACACAAAATTACAAGTGGATCGTCCATATTGTCTCCAAGTGTATTCTGGGTAAAGCTTGTCACCGGCCGTCCACCAATGTCATCATCAGTCACTTGGCAACAGATGGCAAACTAGCTAGAGCATTTCTACAGACTAAATTAACATGAGTGGAGCTCCATGGAGCGGCGAAGTGGAAAGGATGGAAAAAACAGAGCAAGGAAAAGCCAAAAACTGGACGCATATTTTGTTCCTCGTCTTGGGAGACGAACCGAACCCTTTTGTTGGCAGCGATTCAGACCCGCCAAAACTGGCAGCCCAGCGAAGGAGCTGGACTAGTTACAGGTAGCAGCTCTGACATTATTCACAAATGTGAGTTAACTGTAGACTGATTGTAAACTGTATGAGCCGAGCCACCGAGCTTACATCCCCTTTTCTCTCTGTCGGCGGTACAGCGGTGATGTCAGGGACAGAAGGCCGAGTTATAGTCGCTTTCAGCAGTTCGGGTTGAGCGTTTTTGAGCCAAGACAGCAGTATGGTGTTTATAGTTAAGGTTTTCATTGGAGCCGCCTTGAAGAGCATCTTCCAGACCGTTCAGTTTGTGCGAACGGCAGTGCGCGATCCGTACCAAGTTACAAACATCCAGATGTGCGCGAGGTGCTGCGACATACTGCGCATGCGGCGCGGGCTGCTGCGTTCCTGCTTCAACGCGTCAACAATAAACCTAACTTCAGCAGTTGCTAGCTGCTCCAGGCTCTGAGTTGAAATTGATAAAGTGTCAAAATGATCCGAACCCATCCACGGTTCTGAACGGATTTGAATTTATGTTGTTTCATCATTAGTGACCAGAAGCCTGATGTTTCTGTTGTTCTCTTGGTTTGTTGTACTTCATGACAGGTGGATTTTGAATGACAGTTTCTCTCTGTGGTGGTGAAACTTGTAAGATCCGCTGTTGCGGGCATGTCTATGTTGTAAAGTTAAATTATCATGAGCTTTATTATTTGGGTATAAATGACCCGGTCATTAGCCCCGCCCCCCGGCTGACTTTTTCAGTTAGTGCTTCCAAGATTTTCATTAGTTCTGCATACATATAGGTTCTCAGTCAACCAGGACATGGGAATAAAAAATGCTTATAAATAAAGCAACTTAACAAGTTATAATTTAAATAACACATAACTTGTATCGAGAGCCACAATAATAAATCTACATTTATGGGAAATTTGATCAAGTGGAATTACTCATTAAAACTTGTTTTTATTTAGAGCTTTAGGTTTTTGTAAAGCTGTAGCAGAGATTAGATCTGTGACACTGAGCCAAACTCATAATTAAACATTTAAATATTAGTTTGACTAAATATGGGTCTCAACAGTTTGTTTACTGAAAAAGACTCGTTTGATGTGCATTGCCACTTGCAAGTCATTTTTAGTCTTTCAACCTGAATACATAAAGCAACTTTATCCAGACCTACCAGAACTTTGTCTCTGCAGCTCCGATCCAATTCTGTGCAGGTTTATTTGTGTTTTCCAGTTGATCCCCATCATTCTGGGCTCAGCTTCCTTCTGGACAAGCTGCTCTCCCTCCTGACTGCTGCAGAGGTCCTTCTGGTCCTGTCCAGTTGGTAAATGTTCTGGTGGCTGCTGTTCAAGTTGAAGCCCTGAAGAATCTAGCTCCTCTTTTCTTACGTATATTAGTGGATATTCTATTTCCTCATGATTGAGCAGTGTAGGTTCTGGTTTGTTTTCTTCTTTTTTAATCCTTTTTGGTTCTGGTTCCATCTGTACCTCTTCAGTCCACTGATCTTCTGCTTCTTTCTGGTCCTGACTGGACTGAATTGCCAGGCTCCAGACTTGTTGGATGCCAGGAGCTTCCTCCTCATTGGAGACACTTGGCTGTTGGAGGTCTGTGGGAACAAAAAACAACATAATTCATATAATTTAATTGGTGACTATCTCATCATGGATCAGCCTGGTTTGTCCTGGAGATGCTGGCCTGTTTTGTAGAGTTTAACTGAAAAGCAAGTCAAGTAACCACCTCACAAAACTTTTCTTCAATAGCTTCTAGGTCATGTATTTTTTCCTCTCTCCTACTTAACCCTCTGATGCGTAAGTGGGTCCTTTTTGACCCAGTGAGGTCATCTTTTTGCAATATCTTTGTAATGAAAAGTTTATCACTTTATATTCCAGGTACAGTGAACCCTCGTTTTTTGCAGGGGTTGCGTTCCGAAAAGAACCATTTAACTATAAAATAATCATTTTACTCATCAATACAAAGTACAGTAGGTCAAATTGTGACTCGCGTATTTCACTGTGCCTCTGACTGTGACGCTGCGGCCTGACTCCGCTCTCCAGTGGCTTTTTCTTCTGAAGCCTGAGGTGCAGGTGTGTTTTTTCGAGAGAAGAACATAATTATCGGTAGTTGTTGTCACTCTTTTTTCTTCTGGGCAAAAATATTTGCCAAAATTTGCCAAGCTGTATTAAGTATATTTAAATACCGTAACGTTATTGGCACACAGGTAGAGAAGAAGCACGAAGACTGTTTAGCCAATCAGGACGCAGAACACAATGCACTGTGAAAAAAAACTGAACAAAAAACTCCGCGAAGCAGCGAAGCCGTGAAAGATAAACCGCGTTATAGCAAGGGTTCACTGTATTAAAATTTTTAATTTACCTTTTAAGAAATATTCTGTTTTATGTTACTACCCCATTCTTCAGCGAGTGGCTCAAAAATGACCTGCATTAATTTCCTATGGAATTTAATGGGAATTTTTGTTTCTTACCAACTGTGACTGTCAGAAAAACATTTGTCTGTGAACCATACACACTGAGTCCTAAGTGTCACCCCTGAGTAATGATACTTTACACAGCAAGAACTTTTACATATTATCTTTGTTTTTTACCTCACAAATGTGTGCGTGAGTCAATCATGAATACTGACAGTGTTATTGTCCCGAATCAACATATTAGGCTTTTTTGAAGTTAGTTAACACTAGTTATCCAACCAAGCTAGGTAACATTACTGTCTATATTTTATTGTGCATGTGTATTATTTGTGTGCGTGCGTCTGTGTGTGTCTGACACCCTGGATGATGTGTTGAATGTGTTCAAGGCTCTTTCTTTTATCATCTCAATAAATAAAATAAAAATTCATAGCCATATAAATGAATGCATAAATAAATGAGCTAGAAAAGAATGGAGTGCCTTCTCCAGGCCAAGGGGTTCTGCCCCAAGTGGAGGAGTTTAGGTATCTTGGGATATTGTTCACAAATGAGGGAAAAATGGAGCGGGAGATCATAAAAACTATTTTATGTAAAGCGCTTGATTTACCAGTTGATCTAAGTTCCTACCCTCATCTATGGTCATGAGCTTTGGGTCACGTACAAAAGAACGAGATCACAGATACAAGCGGCTGAAATGAGTCTTCTCCATAGGGTGTCTGGGTGAGAAGCTCGATCATCCAGGAGGGACTCAGAGTAGAGCCGCTGCTCCTTCATGTCGAGAGGAGCCAGTTGAGGTGGCTCGGGCATCTGGTTAGGATGCCTCCCTGGTGAGGTGTTCTGGGCCCACTCTCACAGGGAGGAGGCTCTGGAAGACTCAGGGCACGACTAGGTTTCCCTGCTGGCCTGGAAATGCCTTGGATTTCCCCGAAGTTGCTGGAACAAGTGGCTAGGGAGAGCGAAGTCTGGGCCTCCTTACTTAGGCTGCTGACCCCACGACCTGACCCCGGATAAGCAGAAGAAGATGGATGGATGGATAAATAAATGCACAAATACATATACACATAGCAGTAATGTTACCTAGAACATGACCTTTCTCACATATGTACTGATCACACACATAATGGATATTGACATTATCCCATTGTTGTAAAATTGCCATTTCATTTTAAAATATTCTACAAATTGTCACAAATGTTCTACTAATGAAAATATTTCAAACAAGAAATAATTCTTGTGTGAAATAAAACACAATAGAAAGTATTATCCAAAGCATTATTTTGAATTAAAATGACAAAAGTAGCATAAAAACGCATTGATTGCAACACGGGTCAAAAAAGACCCACTCACGGAAGACTGTATGGTCAATCACTCACGCATCAGAGGATTAAGGAAAGTTTCTGCTTGAGTCATAGGTTTGTGGTGCATTTCTATCCTAATGAAAAAGATTATACAACTTCAGATACTTCATAACGAGATATAACATACATAGAAAAACTTCACGAAAGCCTCATATTATAGCAGAAAGAACGATGGACACCGTAAGGAAGGCGCACAGGATTCAATTATGCCGCATGAACTGATTATTGCGAGGAAACGCAAAAGAATAAAAATCCCCATGTCCCCTAGGGGGCTCCGTAGTGTGGACGGACAGCATGTAGTTATTTTTTTTAAGATTTAAAAAGTCACGTATGAGATTATAAATGAAAAATTTACACCTTGTATTCCAAATTTCCATCATTAATAACAATAGGGGTCATATATCAGTCATGGGGCTTGACTCATAAACACGTTTGTGCTAGCCTCTGTAGCTAGCAGCTAAAACAGTTTCTGTTCAGCCCCGTTTAGCAGCAGCTGGAGCTGCAGCAACTATCGCCGCTGACGGATCTCTGCTGTCTTCAGTGAAAACATCAGCACCTTTATCCAGACCTACCAGAACTTTGTCTCTGCAGCTCCGAACCGACTCTGTGTAGCTTAATTTCTGGTTTCCAGTTGATCCCCATCATCCTGCGCTGAGCATCGAGCTCTTCCTCGTAGCAAATGATGGTTTTTTCAACCTCGGTGAAGATTTCTTGAGCAGCAGCAGTTAGTCTCTCTCTGATAAACTCTCTGAGATGCTGAGCTGAAGACATGGTTGCTGAAATATTAGCAGGAATGGGACAATGCAGCAGTTTTCTAGCTTAACCCATGCGGTCTTCTTCTTCTTCGTTGTTTTCTTGGCGGCTAATATACAACGAAATTGTTGCAATACTGCCCCCTGCTGAACTGGTGTGTGGACAGGCAATAAACGGGGGAAAACAATTTCGTATTAATTGATAAGTCTTTATTGAGACAAAAAGTAGTCCATACCCCTTAGAAAAAACTAAATAAAATATCTAAATCACCAAGTAAGAAAAGACACCTCCATCGCAAAGCAGATAAACAATTATTCAAATAGTTTAAAAAAAATCTAGAAATATATCAAAAATTGGTATTTATTGCAATTGTCAATGTTTTTATTTTTAAGATGTTTGATACATCCAACTCTTGTAAAGGGTCAGACAGACAAAAAGTAATGACAGCAACTCCCTCCGCAGTGGGAGCCAATATTTCTGGCAGCACCCTGGGAGCAGGGATGAATCTAAAACCTGCAGGATATTAAATGTTGAAGAATTGGGCTGGAGACCTCTGGAGTAGGCAGTTCCAACCTGATCATTCTGATGTATTTCAGAGTACTTGAGACTCTAAAATGGTGTCTATTTTAACAATTCAAATACCTAATGTACCGTAATACACATTAACATATTTAGTGGAAATAATTTTGGCACAACTAAAGAAACTAACATCAAATGTTTTCCTTATATCTGCTATTGGGGTACAGCCAGTCAGCAGAAAAAAAAGTCTGGCTTTTGGATTTACTACTTTGCAAATGTAGGCAAGTAGCATGTCAAGTAACATAACAACTCAATATCTGAACTTACACATCAGTTGAAATCGTCTTGAATATTCTATAGTCCTTTTTTAGCAAACCCGATAATATAATTACCAAATTTCTCTGGAATGGGAAGGCCCCTCGTATACGCACTCAATTCTTACAAAGACTTAAAAGGCTTGGGGGGATGGCCTTGCCAAATTTTAGATGTT
Source organism: Xiphophorus maculatus (assembly GCF_002775205.1). Lineage (NCBI taxonomy): Eukaryota > Metazoa > Chordata > Actinopteri > Cyprinodontiformes > Poeciliidae > Xiphophorus > Xiphophorus maculatus. Next base: position 27,668,953 of record NC_036448.1, read on the forward strand.
ATTATTGGGCTTCAAATATTAGGCTTTTTAGATATTGGCTCCAGTCAGATAGCCCTTCTTCTCCAGCTTGGCTTGTTATGGAGGCCAACTCTGTAAAACCTGTGTCCTTGGCAGCCTTACTACATTCACCATTACAGTCCTCAACTAAACTGTATACTTCTTCTAATAAAATAGTTGATGCATCCTTGAGGCTGTGGATGCAATTTAGATGGCATTTTGGCTTGCAATCTCTTTCTGTCTATTCCCCTATAGCCTCAAATCATACCTTTCAGCCGTCTCTCACAGATGGTATCTTCCTGTCGTGGCGGAGAACAGGAATTTCAACTTTTCATGATATGTATATTGATAATACTTTTGCCTCATTCCAACAAATCTCTGAAAAGTTTGATATCCCGCGCCATCATTTCTTTAGATACTTGCAAGTGCGCAGCTTTGTCCGCTCTACTTATTCAAATTTTCCCACCCTTCCCAAAGGTTCACCTTTAGACATTTTTCTAAAACCTACTGTCAAATTGAAAGGAGCCATATATTTTATTTACAATCAAATCATGCTTCTACGCCCACAAACCCTGAATTCCTATAGATCACTTTGGGAGGAAGACCTTGGACAGACCATTTCAGAGGATCTTTGGACACTAATCCTGTCATTGGTGCATAAGTCCTCTATTTGTGCCAGACATAATCTAATTCAATGCAAACTTGTGTATCGCACTTATTATACTAAAGCACGTCTGGCCAAGTTTTACACCAATGTTTCTCCTGCCTGCGATAGATGCCAACATTCTCCAGCCAATTTTATCCACACTATCTGGCTTTGCCCTCAGCTTTCTAACTATTGGTCCAAAGTTTTGCTATTCTGTCGGAAATTTTTGACAAGAAATTGGAGCTTGACCCCTTGACTGCTTTGTTTGGAGTTGCACCTCCACAGTCCACCCTGTCCTCCTTTCAGAAATCCTCCTTGGCTTTCTTGACTTTTTTGGCACGGAGAGTGATTATAATAAAATGGAAGTCGCCTCAACCTCCAGCATATACCCACTGGCTTTGGGATACACTGTATTTCATTAAACTTGAGAAAATCCGTTTTACTTTAAGAGGCTCTTCTACGAGATTTTTGGGTTTGTGGAGCCCCTTATTAAGAACCCTTAGATTAATTTCCCTAATATTCCAGACTGATAAGGTAGTACGTATGTAGCTGATGTTTATTATTCTAATCAATATCTCTTTTTCTTTCATCTTTCTTGAGTTAAGTTTGGCTGATACATTAACAGTGTCCTCTGGCACCTGATTTTTTAAAAATTTATTTATTTTTATTTTTTTCTTGTTTTTCGAGTGTGTGTTTGTATGAGTTGAGGGAAAGAAATGTACATATATTTAGTACTGTGGTCCTTTTTATTTTATTTGTTTATCTTATGATGTATCTGTTTCTGTCCGCCAACGCAATATGTTTACTTTGACTTGATCCATTTTATGTATTTCGTGTAGGTGTATATATGTGGGTATAATTGGGCTTGTTCTAGCACAATTATGTTTGTATTTAAAGGTACACTGTAACTGTATAGGTATTGCATTACCTTTACACTGTACCTCATGTTAAAGCATAAATATATTTTGGAAAAAAAAACTCATCCTACATTAAGACAATATGTTTTTAATCCCACTTTAATTAGTAAAACATGGCATTCTGGTTCTCTGGAATATGAATGTGATGAGACACCAAGACTTCTTTCACTAAACTACTGTTCAAAAGAAGAAAGAAGAGGGAAGGACTGCTGCAGAGATTCTTCTGGTCCTGTCCAGTTGGTAAATATTCTGGTGGCTGCTGTTCAAGTTGAAGCCCTGAAGAATCTAGCTCCTCCTTTCTTACGTATATTAGTGGATATTCTATTTCCTCATGATTGAGCAGTGCAGGTTCTGGTTCCTCCTCTTCTTTTTTAATCAATTTTGGTTCTGGTTCCATATGTTCCTCTTCAGTCCACTGATGTTGTTTCTGGTCATAACTGGATCTACTTGCCAGGCTCCAGACTCGTTTAATGGCAGAAGCTTCTTCCTCATTGGAGACACTTGGCTGTTGGAGGTCTGTGGGAACAAAGGATGACATCATTAATATAATTTAATTGATGACTATCTCATGGATCAGCCTGGTTTTTCTTGGAGATTCCGGTCTGTAGGCATCATCCAGTTAATAACAAATAAGTTTGTAGAGTTTAATGGAAAAGCAGGTAAAGTGTCCACCACACTAAATTACAGCTGTGGCAAAAATGCTCTAAAGATATTAATCCAGAAGTACAGTTTCAAACAGATATTATTTTTACAATTAGATGTTTAACTTTAGGGCATTCACACAGTAAAGAAATCATCTTACCTTAAGACAATAGATTTTTAATTTTACGTTTTACCTCACATTTTAAAGTTGTTCAGACTGTGTAGAAGTTTAATCAGTAAAACATTACATTCTGTTTCTCTGGCTTATAAATGTGATGAGACACCAAAACTTGTTTCACTAATCTGCTGTTCAAAAGAAGAAAGAGAAGAGAGCATTTTCTATAAGGCAGATATATTGATGTTCAAAAGGAAGTGGATCCAAGAATATACTGAAATGACTTGCCTGAAATGTAAACCTATTAATTACTGCTCCAACTGTGCATCTAGATTAGTAACTGGACGTGTGAGAGATGAGGCTGGATGAGTTTCTCTCAACAACACACTCTGAGGGAGATGGTGGTGCAGGACAAAACATCTCCAGGTCTCCCTGGCCCCGTCCCAATGCTCAGACTGCACCTTACACCCCTCTATGAAATGTGGACTCAGTCGAAGTGTACATACAGAGTACGTAGATTATAAGCTTGCAAACATTTGAGAATTGGGAAAGAATTTGAGAATTTATTCTGACTTTGTAATCCAAAATGGAAGGACTGGTCACAGTTTAGGTATTTGTCCTCCTAAAAAAATGACTGCCAAAAAAAAAAAAAAACATACTAGGAATTTTTGCTTACAAATGAAGAACATACACTTTGCATTCCATAATTGCCTGCACTGATAATAATTGAAGTAATATATTTAATCACGGGGCTTGAATGATCTCCATCTGGTTGTCAGAGACTCGTAAACACGTTTTCTGTTGCAACATTTTGTCTTGAGCTACAAACCTATCAAACTCTGTAGCATCAGAGCTACAGTTGCTGAAGCTGCAGCAACTATCGCCGCTGACGGATCTCTGCTGTCTTCAGTGAAAACATCAGCACCTTTATCCAGACCTACCAGAACTTTGTCTCTGCAGCTCCGAACCGACTCTGTGTAGCTTAATTTCTGGTTTCCAGTTGATCCCCATCATCCTGCGCTGAGCATCGAGCTCTTCCTCGTAGCAAATGATGGTGCAATACCGCCCCCGACTGTAATGGAGTGTGGACAGCCGAAAATCAAGTAAAAGAAGCAACTTATTATTAATTCATAAATCTTTATTACAAGACAAAATGTAGTCCATCCAATTTAGAAAAAAAATAAATACACAAATCATCAAGTAAAAAACATCACAAGGCAGATAAACAATGACTAATAGTTAAAAATGTTAGAAATATCTAATTTCACCATATGTTGCAGTTGTGAAGTTGTTTAATACATTCAATCAGCACAAATTTTTACATGAAATTCTTCAGGAAAACATTAAAAGTTGGTATGCTACTCATGGTTATGATAATCCCAAAGGCTTTTGACCGACAGGGGTTTATTTTTTTATATAAATAGAACAAATATTACTGCCTCTGTCTATAATATAATTTTTTGTTTTACTTGTTTTTAGCAGTAAAAATTAAAAGTTACCATTCCCAGATCAAAAAGCAAAGATCCATATCTACTGAACAGCCCTGTGGATCTGTATTAAATGGTTTGCTCCTGCTTAGTGAACTTGTAGGCAACAGTGTTCAGCAGCAGCCAAAGACTACAACGACTGACTGGAACAATGCAGCCAAGAAAATAACATCCAGGTTTTCAAAGAGGAGAAAAAAAGAAAAGGACAAATGAAAGGGTTTCTCTTTATCAGTAACTTTGTCTATAAGAAACATGGATAGACTGTAGTTTGAATCCAAGAGGCTCCCAGACCTCTTGCTCCTCCTCACCAGGCTTTATGCTACACTGTGTGGTAGGAGACAAGGAGCCCAGCAGGTAACTGAAGTAATGGTCACACGATGACAGGAGACGGCGCTTCTCCCTCTTATGGAGATTGCATAGTGAGACGACAGTCGCTAGCTCTCATCCAGCTGAGCAAAAGACACAATTCATGCATGTGACATTTCTAGCTCATACAGTTATAGAGGCTATGCAAGAAAGTTGGAAACCTTTCATCTTTTTTTGTTATCGCTATCGTGTGCCAGGTGTTCGGTTCAGCCAGAGTGGAAGTAAATTGACGCTTTTAGGTCACTGTGTGTTTAGCCGCTACCAATAAAATGAGAGGGAGGGAATAGCAGGAGGCACGGGAGTGAAACCTTTTCTCATCCAGTTTCTTTGTAGAAGGAGAGACGATAAAAACAAACAAGTAATATTATAGCCATCATTTTATTATTAAGCATATATTTATTTACTGCTGATTGATTTATTGTTTATCATGAGAACCCTTCTCACCTGACCTGTATGACTTATCTTGTGATGATTTAAGTTTCTAAGACGAGTGAAATTCTTTCTGCATGACTGGCATGAAAAGGTTTCTCCCCAGTATGAATTTTCTTGTGACGATTTAAATGACTAATTCGAATGAAACGTTTTCCACAAGACTGGCATGAAAAAGGTCTCTCCCCAGTATGAATTTTCTTGTGACGATTTAAATCACTACGTTGAGTGAAACTCTTTCCACAAGACTGGCATGAAAAAGGTCTCTCGCCGGTATGAAATTTCTTGTGGTCATTTAAATGACTAATTCGAGAGAAACTTTTTCCACAAGACTGGCATGAAAAAGGTCTCTCACCTGTATGAATTTTCTTGTGACGAATTACATTTGTCATATTAGTGAAACTTTTTCCACATGTTTCACATGAAAAAGGCCTCTCACCTGTATGAATTTTCTTGTGACGAATTACATTTCTCATATTAGAGAAACTTTTTCCACATGTTTCACATGAAAAAGGCCTCTCACCTGTATGAATTTTCTTGTGACGAATTACATTTCTCATATTAGAGAAACTTTCTCCACATGTTTCACATAAAAAAGGCCTCTCACCTGTATGAATTTTCTTGTGACGATAAAAATTACTAATATGAGAAAAACCTTTTCCACATGAGTGGCATGAAAAAGGTCTCTCACCAGTGTGAGTTCTGTAATGGTTTAAAAAATTACTCTGTTGTGGGAAACATCTCCCACAAATGTCACATTTGAAAGATCTTTTCTTTGTACTGGTACCAGACTGACTCTCTGACACAGAGGAGCTGCTTCCTTCCTGATCTTTGCTCTCAACCACTGGAGAGATATGTAGGGAAAGCTGCTCTGTTCTTCTCTCTTCTTCATTCACATCATCTTCCTGAAGAGTAGAAGTCTCAGTCAAAGCAGCAAACTGCTTCTGGACAAGCTGCTCTCCCTCCTGACTGCTGCAGAGGTTCTTCTGGTCCTGTCCAGTTGGTAAATGTTCTGGTGGCTGCTGTTCATGTTGAAGCACTGAACAATCCAACTCCTCTTTTTTTACATTTGTTAGTGGATAATCCAATTCCTCATGTTTGAGCAGTGCAGGTTCTGGTTCCTCCTCTTCTTCTTTAATCCATTTTGGTTCTGGTTCCATCTGTACCTCTTCAGTCCACTGATGTTCTGCTTCTTTCTGGTCCTGACTGGACCTACTTGCCAGGCTACAGACTTGTTGGATGGCAGAAGCTTCTTCCTCATTGGAGACACTTGGCTGTTGGAGGTCTGTGGGAACAAAGGATGACATCATTAATATAATTAAATTGATAACTATCTCATGGATCAGCCTGAACCTTCCTGGAGATTCTGCTCTGTAAGCATCATATAGTTCATATAAAATTGGTTTGTAGATTTTAACTAAAAAGCAGGTGACGTGTCCTCCACATTAATTTGCTGACATGGCAAAAATGTTTAAAAGATTTCAAATACATTCAGATTTTAATCTAGAAGAACAGTTTCATACATATTTTTTATTTATAATTTAATGTTTAATTTTCAGGCATTCATACCATTGAAGATCTCAAAATACATTAAGACAATGTGTTTTTAATCTCACTTGTAACCTTATGTCTAGCCTCACTATTTAATGTTGACCAGACTGTGTAGGAATTTAATTTAGTGAAACATGACAGTCTGGTTCTCTGGGTTATAAATATGATGAGACAGAGACGCGTTTCTCTAAGCCACTATTCAAAAAAGAAAGAGTAGACATCATTTCCTTAACAAAGGCAGATGTGTTGATGTTCAAGAGGAAGTGGATGCAAGAAAAGATCAAAAGGACTGGCCTAACATTGAAACCTATTCATTATCGCTCTGACTGTACATTTAGTTTAGTAACTGATTGTGTGAGAGTTGAGGCTGGATGAGTTTATCTCAACACCACACACTGAGGAGGATGGTGGAGCAGGTCAACACATCTCCAGGTCTCTCTGTAAGAGAACTGCAGCCAAGAGGAACATCCTGGAGGCATCAGGTCTCCATAGCAACCATCAGACACTGCATTCATGAAAACTGGATGTTTGAGAGACATAAGGCAAAGAAATAATTTCCTGTAATCAGTTGGAATCATTTGATCTATTTAACTTGACTATGTCCCACACTACTAATGAGCAGCGACAGAGAGATATTTCATTAAACACATTTGAGAAATATAGATTTGGACAAAATCATTTGCATGTTTCTACTTTGACACAGTTTGCCCATTTCCCTGTAGAACTGGTCTGGGTCCCTGAACTGAAGCGATAACAGTAAATATTTTGTTTTACTAGAACTAACTGATATCTTAGTCCAGCTTTATTTTCTTAACTCTAAGAATTAAATAAAATGCAGATTTATCGTTTTTATCTGCTATATCAGGGCTGTGCAACTTGCAGCGCTGGACCTGCAAGTGCCTCTGTGGCTCAATTAATATAAGAAATAAACAAATATTATCCTATTGTGTTTCATCCCTTTGTTCCGCGTCTCCATCATAATACAGGTCCTTCTCAAAATATTAGCATATTGTGATAAAGTTCATTATTTTCTATTATGTAATGATAAAAATTGAACATTCATATATTTTAGATTCATTGCACACTAACTGAAATATTTCAGGTCTTTTATTGTCTTAATACAGATGATTTTGGCATACAGCTAATGAAAACCCAAAATTCATATCTCACAAAATTAGCATATTTCATCCGACCAATAAAAGAAAAGTGTTTTTAATACAAAAAAAGTCAACTTTCAAATAATTATGTACAGTTATGCACTCAATACTTGGTCGGGAATCTTTTGCAGGTGTTTAGAGTTCATTCGTTGCTTCAGATGATTAGGTTCATAGCTCCTTTAGAGACCCCTTTCATAATATGCTAATTTTGTGAGATAGGAATTTTGGGTTTTCATGAGCTGTATGCAAAAATCATCCGTATTCAGACAATAAAAGACCTGAAATATTTCAGTTATTATGCAATGAATCTAAAATATATGAATGTTCAATTTTTATCATTACATTATGGAAAATAATGAACTTTATCACAATATGCTAATATTTTGAGAAGGACTTGTACTCTCCACTGCTCTGACTTACAAAATCATGTATGAGTTTACAAATTAAGCATTTACACCTTGTATTCCGGATTTCCATCATTAATAACAATTGGGGTCATATATCAGTCATGGGGCTTGACTCATAAACACGTTTGTGCTAGCCTCTGTAGCTAGCAGCTAAAACAGTTTCTGTTCAGCCCCGTTTAGCAGCAGCTGGAGCTGCAGCAACTATCGCCGCTGACGGATCTCTGCTGTCTTCAGTGAAAACATCAGCACCTTTATCCAGACCTACCAGAACTTTGTCTCTGCAGCTCCGAACCGACTCTGTGTAGCTTAATTTCTGGTTTCCAGTTGATCCCCATCATCCTGCGCTGAGCATCGAGCTCTTCCTCGTAGCAAATGATGGTTTTTTCAACCTCGGTGAAGATTTCTTGAGCAGCAGCAGTTAGTCTCTCTCTGATAAACTCTCTGAGATGCTGAGCTGAAGACATGGTTGCTGAAATATTAGCAGGAATGGGACAATGCAGCAGTTTTCTAGCTTAGGCCATGCACAATTCTTCTTCGATGTTTTCGGAAATTAGCAAACAAGGAAATTGGTGCAATACCGCCCCCGACTGTAGTGGAGTGTGGACAGCCGAAAAACAGGTAAAAGAAACAACTTAGTATTAATTCATAAATCTTTATTACGAGACAAAATGTAGTCCATCCAATTTAGAAAAAAAAATACACAAATCATCAAGTAAAAAACATCACAAGGCAGATAAACAATGACTAATAGTTAAAAATGTTAGAAATATCTAATTTCACCATATGTTGCAGTTGTGAAGTTGTTTAATACATCCCATCAGCACAAATTTTTACAGGGGTTCAATTTTATATAAATAGAAAAAATATTACTGCCTCTGTCTATAATATAATTTTTTGTTTTACTTGTTTTTAGCAGTAAAAATTAAAAGTTACCATTCCCAGATCAAAAAGCAAAGATCCATATTTACTGAACAGCCCTGTGGATCTGTATTAAATGGTTTGCTCCTGCTTAGTGAACTTGTAGGCAACAGTGTTCAGCAGCAGCCAAAGACTACAACGACTGACTGGAACAATGCAGTCAAGAAAATAACATCCAGGTTTTCAAAGAAGAGAAAAAAAGAAAAGGACAAATGAAAGGGTTTCTCTTTATCAGTAACTTTGTCTATAAGAAACATGGATAGACTGTAGTTTGAATCCAAGAGGCTCCCAGACCTCTTGCTCCTCCTCACCAGGCTTTATGCTACACTGTGTGGTAGGAGACAAGGAGCCCAGCAGGTAACTGAAGTAATGGTCACACGATGACAGGAGACGGCGCTTCTCCCTCTTATGGAGATTGCGTAGTGAGACAACAGTCGCTAGCTCTCATCCAGCTGAGCAAAAGACACAATTTATGCATGTGACATTTCTAGCTCATACACCTATAGACGCTATGCAAGAAAGTTGGAAACCTTTCATCTTTTGTTGTTATCATCGCTATCGTGTGCCAGGTGTTCGGTTCAGCCAGAGTGGAAGAAAATTGACGCTTTTAGCTTCCTGTGTGTTTAGCCGCTACCAATAAAATGAGAGGGCAGGGAATAGCAGGAGGCACGGGAGTGAAACTTTTTCTCATCCAGTTTCTTTGTAGAAGGAGAGACGATGAAAACAAAGAAGTAATATTATAGCCATCATTTTATTATTAAGCTCATATTTATTTAGTGTTGATTGATTTATTGTTTATCGTGAAAACCCTTCTCACCTGTATGACTTTTCTTGTGACGATTTAAGTTGCTAAGACGAGTGAAATTCTTTCCGCATGACTGGCATGAAAAAGGCTTCTCACCTGTATGAATTTTCTTGTGGTCATTTAGATGACTATGTTGAGAGAAACTCGTTCCGCATGATTGGCATAAAAAAGGTTTCTCCCCAGTATGAATTTTCTTGTGACGATAAAAATTACTAATATGAGAAAAACCTTTTCCACATGATTGGCATGAAAAAGGTCTCTCACCAGTGTGAGTTCTGTAATGGTTTAAAAAATTACTCTGTTGTGGGAAACATCTCCCACAAATGTCACATTTGAAAGATCTTTTTTTTGTACTGGTACCAGACTGACTCTCTGACACAGAGGAGCTGCTTCCTTCCTGATCTTTGCTCTCAACCAGTGGAGAGATATGAAGGGAAAGCTGCTCTGTTCTCTCTTCTTCATTCATATCATCTTCCTGAAGAGTAGAAGTCTCAGTCAAAGCAGCAAACTGCTTCTGGACAAGCTGCTCTCCCTCCTGACTGCTGCAGAGGTTCTTCTGGTCCTGTCCAGTTGGTAAATGTTCTGGTGGCTGCTGTTCATGTTGAAGCACTAAACAATCTAACTCCTCTTTTTTTACATTTGTTAGTGGATAATCCAATTCCTCATATTTGAGCAGTGCAGGTTGTGGTTCGTTCACTTCTTCTTTAATCCATTTTGGTTCTGGTTCCATCTGTACCTCTTCAGTCCACTGATGTTCTGCTTCTTTCTGATCCTGACTGGACCTACTTGCCAGGCTACAGACTTGTTGGATGGCAGAAGCTTCTTCCTCATTGGAGACACTTGGCTGTTGGAGGTCTGTGGGAACAAAGGATGACATCATTAATATAATTTAATTGATGACTATCTCATGGATCAGCCTGAACTTTCCTGGAGATTCTGGTCTGTAAGCATCATATAGTTCATATAAAATTAGTTTGTAGATTTTAACTAAAAAGCAGGTGACGTGTCCTCCACATTAATTTGCTGACATGGCAAAAATGTTTAAAAGATTTCAAATACATTCAGATTTTAATCTAGAAGAACAGTTTCATACATATTTTTTATTTACAATTTAATGTTTAATTTTCAGGCATTCATACCATTGAAGATCTCAAAATACATTAACAAAATATGTTTTTAATCTCACTTGTAACCTTATGTCTAGCCTCACTTTTTAATGTTGACCAGACTGTGTAGGAATTTAATTTAGTAAAACATGACAGTCTGGTTCTCTGGGTTATAAATATGATGAGACAGAGACGCGTTTCTCTAAGCCACTATTCAAAAAAGAAAGAGTAGACATCATTTCCTTAACAAAGGCAGATGTGTTGATGTTCAAGAGGAAGTGGATGCAAGAAAAGATCAAAAGGACTGGCCTAACATTGAAACCTATTCATTATCGCTCTGACTGTACATTTAGTTTAGTAACTGATTGTGTGAGAGTTGAGGCTGGATGAGTTTATCTCAACACCACACACTGAGGAGGATGGTGGAGCAGGTCAACACATCTCCAGGTCTCTCTGTAAGAGAACTGCAGCCAAGAGGAACATCCTGGAGGCATCAGGTCTCCATAGCAACCATCAGACACTGCATTCATGAAAACTGGATGTTTGAGAGACATAAGGCAAAGAAATAATTTCCTGTAATCAGTTGGAATCATTTGATCTATTTAACTTGACTATGTCCCACACTACTAATGAGCAGCGACAGAGAGATATTTCATTAAACACATTTTGAGAAATATAGTATTAAAAAAGAGGATCATTTTATGCTAGCGTTGGACAAAACGTTTGGCTCTTTTCCTCTTTAATCTTGCCCGGGATCTTCCGAGTCCTTGGCGAGTGACGCTCTCCGTGCAGCGACGTGCAGCGACCGCGTGCTGGTAAAACGAAACAACAACAAAACGTGTTGACGTCACAGATCACAGAGTTTAATCTCATACAAAGCAATCGACAACAAAGCTGCAGAGGAACAGAGATATGCATTTTCTCATAAAAATAAGACACACAAGGGAAGACACACGAAACACATAAGACAGACAAAGGCGCCCACGTGGAGTAAAAAGATGGAAAAAAACTCTCCGTTTGCTTGCTGACCTGTACTTTTTAAATGAAAAAGGTGTTTCCCTATTTAATATATGCAGTCAAGGCGTTCCGTTCTTTGACCTATTAGAAACTCCGTAGGGACTCAGAAAACTTGGACAGTCCCCTCATCATGGGAAAGGTGTCTGTTTTTTTTATCTAAGTAAGAGGGCGGACCACTTCGTGCCCATCGCTGCCTGATACGGAAGATCCCTGGCGCCAAACGTCTTAAGATGAGATTTCACAGACCCCTCCGTAGCCCCCACTCCCATTGGAATGCAAATTTATTGCTCTGTTGTGTCAATGGGGAAGGAAAAAAGGGCCCTGCCTGCCTGTCTACCGCATCTCAGACGAGACCTGTTCCAAATAAGAGTATTGTATATAACTGTTACACATGTCGTAGATTAACTGTATTAAACACCAAAATAATCATTTTTCGTAACAATCCCCCTTTTGAGGTCTTAATCAAAAGACCTCAATAAAAATTGATTAAGCCTTCTAATACAGAACCAAAACTATGTATGAAAAAACGAAAAAACCGAAAAATAAAAAGACAAAAGAGTGACGTACCCTAATTACATACAATCCCCCTTTGAAACAAAACCCAAGGTGTAGAAAGACTTATCCTTAAAAACGTAAAATCATAAAACAAAATTATCACAATACAACCAAAACACAAGACAAACCAAAAACCCAAAGTATACCATAAAACATAAAGCAGGGACATACATATAAAAAACTAGTAAGAAATGCTCTGCAACTTCAAAGACAACATTCATCACAAAATTACAAACGTCGAACCAAGAAACACACAAAATTACAATCTGCTGCACGTCTTTTCTGTTTTTTTTTTTTAAATGTCCATCGACAGTCTCTCAAAAAAATATGAAGTCTTCGTCAGGAATTGTTCAAAAAATGCGCGCAAAAAACAAAACGACAGTCCTTTTCAGAGTTCACAACGAACGAAAAAACACGCAATAAAAGTTTATGATAATCCTCTTGCAGCTTGATCTTCTTCGGTCGGAAACCTCAGGCTTCCACCTGAGCGTCCGTTGCTCACTGAAAATGGGATTATTAGGTCAATATTACAGAGAGATGTCAAGGAGAAAATGAAATCTCCTCGTGAGGAAACTAAATCTCGTGAAGCGACCTGTCACAGGTTATTAAACAGACATTTTGTTTCAACATGAATTTCATTAGCATCAGAAACACAATTACAACATTCTTTAATATCATCTTCATTACTGTCAGCATAATCAAACGATGGTTTCACCCAAAAATAAATTTGTTTTGTCACTTCCCATCAGAGGAACTATTTTAATCCTTTTTATCAAAGAACGCAGATTTTGAATGAGACCACATCCACAGGGCACCAGGAAAACGGCTGCAAACTGAAACGACAAACAGAGATCAGATTTTCCAAAAGCATCATTCATTTTGTGTATTCAACACAAACATCTTAAAGTCACCCCGTGTCAGAGTGAATCCTCCACCGCTCGTGACTCTGTGGCTGCTATCTTCGAAATAGTGTGAAGCCGCTTCTCCAAGCAGCCCCACCCCCGCCTCGCATGACAACAGCTTGTGTGACAGAGTCCAAAGTCCCACCTGGAGCTCGGACTCCAGGGCAGTCTGCGTGTAAAACCATGAGCAACACATCACTTGAAACCTTATCTCCTAGTTTGTCCAATTCTGCTCATCAAATGGTGGATGTGATCCCTTCAATGTACGTTGCTATTATTATATACTATAGCTCCAACCGATGAAAAATACCAAAACCCTGTAATCATTTGCTTCAAAAGACATGTTTCCAAAATAACGTTTTCCCAGAATGTTAAACAAATGCAGATCTTTTCTTAAACCAATCTTGTAAAAATAGGATCAAACAAACGAAACAAAACAAACACAAAAACCTAAAAATGTAGTTGTAAAGCTTACATTTACCATCAAAAATGAAAATCGCTGTGAATTAAACTGTCCCATTTAAATTACTTTTATAGAACAAACTAGATCTTATTGGTCATTTATCTAAATCATTTTACATGCGTTCCTTAATCAAAATTCAAAAGAGTTAGACCTGGAGAAATTATAATGTAAATGTATGCCTTAACAAATCCAAACATTTTCAAAATATACCAATTTTTACCTCGGCTTTTACTTGTCGTCGAATTTAAAGTTTTATTCAAAATCGTTTTAAATGGATGTAAATCAAAAAATCAAAATCAAGTTTAGAAAAATCATTATAATCCCGCCTGTGTACTTTTAGTGATTAGTGATAACTTTAATCAAGAACAGATTCTTCAAAACATTTCTTAAAACATTCATGCTCCATTAAATTAATGCTCTGAAAATGGCTGACACAATAATATTTGTAATTTCTATAATTATTTTCCCAAGTTAATTAACCAAAATATGCTTCATTATCACTATAAATTTATCTATTTTCTCAAAATATGTTAGCCCATTGTCAGAAAATCTTTTAATGGAGAACAACTCAAACCTATTTAAAATAAGCACATATATTACCAGAGAATATTTTCCTTTCACTTTTATGTGTAGCACAGATCAGACATGTTCCTCAAAAATTTGTTTAAGTATTATAAAAGATGAACCCATGCATCTTCTCCCCCTTTGATACATTACTGACTAATGTATCATTATTTCTAGTATGTGAAATAACGATGTTGATGAAACAGGGTTATTATTTTAGCTGAGAAAAATCCACCCATATTCAATGCTGCCCCCGTCCTAACAGGCAAACATTTCAAAACAAACAGAACAATTTATTATAGCATGCTTTAAACCTTCAAGATTGCAATTTTCAAAAAACATTTCACATTACAGTTTTAAAACTCAGTATTCAATTTTACTCTCGTGATTTCCAAATAATTCATTGTAGAAGCTTCTCAAAAACATTCAGCAGTGTTTGACAAAACGTGTTTACCAATTAAAACTCAGTGAAGGTTATGCATAAACGAGCCAGAGAGACGTTGAAGAAAAAAAAAAAAAATTCAAACACAGTTAACAAAGAAAATCCAAAAATAATAAATTGGGCCCCTACTGAAATCAACATAACAAAAAACAACACAGGTAGTAACAGAACGACGTAAGCACAAACTGACCTAACAAGACATGAGGGGAACTTAGATAACGGCTGATCAGACCATTAACACACTAAGGGGTAATTAAACACAAAATCCTAACAAATACTGGTCAGTATATCACTAAATCTACAAATGAAAAGAAAGTAAACTAAAGATCAAATTTCCCCCTCCCCCTTTCGGAGCAAAATGAGAGGAAACTGGTAACTCAAAAATGAATTCGTGATATTTAACAAAATATAGAAGAACTGACACTTAAAGTTAACTAAATGAGTGCACAACAAATAGCCAACTAAAGAGTCAGACTAATGAAAACAATTTAAAGATAAAAATCTAAACTACTCACTACTCACTATATAAAGTAATATGAAAGGAAACCAGAAAATCATTACCAAGAGTGTCAGCGTGTGACAGTCGACTCAGTGTTTTGACGCTAAAAACTTATATTTAACATTTTCCACATTATTCCGTACTCACTATTAGGGGTTGAACGACTACATATTTTTTAAGGTCGACTACATCATGATAATAGTCGAGTCGATGTCGACTAGTCGCGGTGACGTCATAGTGACGTAAGCGCAAAAACCCTTCACAACTACTTGGAGGCTTTATTAGCTATTTTCACGGCAAATATTGCCCCCCCCACACACACACACACACACACACACACACACTCTCTCCTTCTCCTGCTTTTACTAAGTCTATTATGGAGATTCTTCGTGAGCAGCGGAGAAAAGTTTGTTGCACAAAGTCGGGTCTGACTTTTTTTTTCTAAACACTGGCTGATGCTGATGATCTCTGGATAGTTACTATAGGAGTCAAATGATCACACGGACTACATGGAGCTTTTGGAACATCACAAGCCGAACTTGTTATGAACGGATCCCGTTTGGTTACAGCTGAATTCAACGAAACCACCTGCTTCTCCTCCGCCCGATGCGCGGCAGGAAGCTCTGCTGACTCAGCAGATTGAACGATTTAAGATATTTTTCTAGTCAACGTCAACATGATAAAAGTCGAGTCGATGTCGAGTTGACTAGTCGTTGTGACGTCATAGCAACGCAAGACGCAAAGCTTTGGAGTAACGTAGAGGCTTTATTACCCGTTTTCACGGAAAAATACGGCATTTATACAGAACAGCAACAAGTGAAACAACAAAACATCGGGATAGTTTATGATAAATAATAAGTTGCTGGGAAACCAACATTCAAAAGGAAACGCACATCTTTTAGATGGCATGTAAAAACAATAAAAAGAGGTGGCACGGGGGCCGGAGGGGTAAATAAAGTTCACTCGCTGTCAATATTCTCTTCGCTAAGAGTTCGCTAAGAGCACATTGTCATACAAGGACCCAGTAATTTCTACCTGTTTGACAAGATGCGGGTTTTGTCCTCGATCTGTTTTGAAGACGCCATTTTGTAGCCAGTGTTCTGTCAGATCAGCTGTCAGAGTGTTATACACTCTGACAGCAGATCTGATGACGCTTCTAAGCACGAAGTGTCATTCTTAGCCCGAACTCACGGCTATATATATGTCAGACAAGTATACACTGTCATTACCAACTACAGGCTTTTATTTAATCAGCAGCTGTCATTACCACAGATCTTTATTTAATCAGCAACATAACATCATAATGTATTAGTTAGATCGTCGTGACAAAGACACTCGCGAGCGGCTAAGTGACATCCTTAGCGGGAAGGGGGCGAGTTTTAGACGGCTTGTGTTTTGTAGTGGACTGCAGCTGCAACTCCATCTCCTTTTAAAAACACTGTAAAACCACAAATATGCATCCATCTACATATCATTTAAACTAATGTATTAACTTATTTTTCTTCTGTCTTGTGACGTATACTGTGCGTCAGATCAGCACAGGCTGTCACCACCGGCAATCACATGACTGCGACTAGTCGACATGAAATGTAAAAACTCGCGAGACGTCCTAGAGTCGACTAGTCGACTAGTCGACTAATTGGTTCAACCCCTACTCACTATGTATTCGCTTGTTTAAACTATCTACTTTAAAGAGAAAATGTTTCACTAAAGCTAGGAAACCAAACCGCATCAAAAATCCTGTCGTATGTGATGAGAAAAGACTCTCTACTCCTTCCTATAATCTATAATGTGAAACAATACCCTAAAATTTAAACAGCCAATCTCTATGTTCCTTAGGAAAAAAGAAAAATTAAATCCTTTTGTACTTTTAGATTTCACAATTTAAATTTGAAAGTCACTACACCAGTCTGAGCAATCTCCATCGTCAGACCATAAAACAAATTCCTAAGCCCACCATAAAACCCCCTTTTCACCTCTCGGAGGAACTATTTGTACGGCAGGAAAAAGAGCCAATAAGGATTTCAGGAAGAACTCCCAATTCTTTAAATTTATTAGTAGGCTTTGTCAGTGAAAGCATCAGATATGTTTTAGTCTCCTTTAATTGTAAAATTTGAACTTAAAAACCCTTTTGTCGTACCATTACAAAAATTGTAAGTTATATTCAGAGAGTTTGTCAAAAGGTACTTTAAATGATGGGAGAGACAATGATTTGCCTCACAGCTGCTTGTTCTCCCGTGATGAACTTCTGTAAGTGGTGGTTGAAACTCCTCCTTGGGCTCCATTAGTCTCATGTCTAAATAAACATACTTGTCGCTTCTTCTTGTTTTGTGCTATTTATTTTTTTCCTTAATTTTCTTATGTTATTTGCAGCCCTCTCGTCTGTCTACAGGCACTATTTAATCATCTCTTATTACAGTTTAATATTGATTCTCTACAATAATTCCATATAATGTTTTTTATTAACCAATAAGTTATTTCAAACTTAATGTTATCCTTCAACAACAAATCTTGTAAATTTTAGCAAACTTTTCTATATTCAACCAATTTCTATTTAACAAGAGAGTGACTTCTAATTTATCCTGTCTAATTATCCGTAAGTCCTGTAGATTTAACAATATTTTATCTATCTTAAAGTTTTGGTCTGTTTGAAAAAGACTGATCGTGAAAATATCTAGAGTCAGTTGTATATTGCAGTTTGTTGTTATCTGAACAATTACCTCTTACAGTTAGAGCCTGTTTCTCTAAAAATCTTCGTTTTGTCTTATCCTCAACTCATGAAAAAAAGTCCTATTTTACTCATTGTAATTCATTCTATTTCACTACTTCCTCATCAGCCTAAAAGGAATACTTAACATTTAAGCTAATATTTTAGTCATCAATGCTATATACTTTTAGTTTATTTATTTCTCTACCCAATCTTGTGTGTATTTATCTATTAATTTGCCAAGACAGCATTTCTACAATCCTCTGTGACCTAATTTTCTTGGCTTATTCTTTCTTTCTTTCTTTATTTATTTAATTATTCATTTAGTTAACCGGAGAACCCATAATTTGTTTTCAATTTGTTATCGCTTAATATTAATAATTTAGTCCAGTCTAACAAATAGGGTGTCCTAAAACTGGAAATTTAACACCACGGGACAGCAGTAAAAAATTGCTCTATATTTATATGACATAAAATACCAAGTGGTATTTTATCTCCAATCTCACACTCTTTCACACCAACATAAATCGCAACACAATACAAAAACACAAAACATGTTACAGAAAACACAAAACACACATCTGGCCAGGTTTCATAGTCAGTCAGAATTTCATCAGTCCCCAAGTGTCAGTCTGTGGTCATTATTCTATCAAATTTTACTGTAATTTATATCAATTTTACTAAAGTTTATATGAAATTTACTGAAGCTTCAGGAATTGTCCAATGTTTTATTAACATATTTTCATGTGTCAATTTAATTAATTTTAAACTCCAATCGTCAGGAACCTTTTAATTCCCCGTGCACGTTTTAAAAAGAGAGATCTCAAAGTTATGTTAAAATCAAACCACAACCAATAATTTTGTTTTCTGGAACCAGTTTAATTTACTTAACTGTTATTTTTATTTTTATTTATTTATTTATTTTTAAACTAAAAGACCACGTGTCGCCATCGTCCTACTTTCCCGTTAAGACTCTTCTACGAACCATAGCGTATAGCACGTGTCGCAACACAGTGTCCATAATAACTTTACAATAAAACGCAGCAAAAGGAAGTCACATTCACGCAAACAGCGCTTTGCAAACAACTTAACACTCCGCTCAAACACACAGCCAGCCCGAACTCGCGCACGCGCACACACACGACCACACAGATACACACGCATATACACACGCAGATACACACGCAGAGCTCTGCCCGCACACTTCACACAGAAGAGCCGCTAGCTTCAAAAACACCACAAACAGACAAAGACAGATAACACTAAACAGAATGATAGACAAATTAGAAAGACAAGAGGAGAAGGAAAACAAAAATACAAAGAAGGCGCCAGCTAAAAATAAAAATGCAACCTCAAAACTTACCGCAAGCTTATAATAAGAATTTACCACAAATTCTATCCGTCGGTCTACCCCAGACCTGTCTAGTGTACCACACACTAATACTTGATTCCTAAAACCTACGGCAGGCTATTTTCAAAGTCTACCTCAGACTATTTCCAAAATCTACCTCAGATTATTCCTCAAAATCTAAAGCCTACCCCAGGCTATGTCCAAAGTCTACCCCAGACTATTGTACGCACGAAAATTCATTTTTTAGGGACCCAGTCATTGATTCCCAGGGCAAAGAACATAATTAATAAACCCAGCCTTTGTACGGCGGAGGGAGCGCAAAATCCTCCGTCTGAACCCGCCACGGTCCCCTGTGCTGCGTAATTCCATAAAGTGTCCCACACACTATTCGTCAAAGTCTACCACAGACAAACGTTCCAGCCTTTTAATCCAATTTCTAAACAACACAGTCTGTTAAAAACAAATCTATCCTCCCCTGCAGCTTCGAAACTCCGAGCAGCCGCACACAACAAAAGAGTAATTAAAAAACGTCTTACCGCACGAGCCGGACGGATCGATCGGGGAGAGACCGCCACCCGCCAAGATTCCAGAACCGGACGAAGCCCCCAATTATTAAAAAAGAGGATCATTTTATGCTAGCGTTGGACAAAACGTTTGGCTCTTTTCCTCTTTAATCTTGCCCGGGATCTTCCGAGTCCTTGGCGAGTGACGCTCTCCGTGCACAAAGCAATCGACAACAAAGCTGCAGAGGAACAGAGATATGCATTTTCTCATAAAAATAAGACACACAAGGGAAGACACACGAAACACATAAGACAGACAAAGGCGCCCACGTGGAGTAAAAAGATGGAAAAAAACTCTCCGTTTGCTTGCTGACCTGTACTTTTTAAATGAAAAAGGTGTTTCCCTATTTAATATATGCAGTCAAGGCGTTCCGTTCTTTGACCTATTAGAAACTCCGTAGGGACTCAGAAAACTTGGACAGTCCCCTCATCATGGGAAAGGTGTCTGTTTTTTTTATCTAAGTAAGAGGGCGGACCACTTCGTGCCCATCGCTGCCTGATACGGAAGATCCCTGGCGCCAAACGTCTTAATATGAGATTTCACAGACCCCTCCGTAGCCCCCACTCCCATTGGAATGCAAATTTATTGCTCTGTTGTGTCAATGGGGAAGGAAAAAAGGGCCCTGCCTGCCTGTCTACCGCATCTCAGACGAGACCTGTTCCAAATAAGAGTATTGTATATAACTGTTACACATGTCGTAGATTAACTGTATTAAACACCAAAATAATCATTTTTCTTAACAATAGATTTGGACAAAATCATTTGCATGTTTCTACTTTGACACAGTTTGCCCATTTCCCTGTAGAACTGGTCTGGGTCCCTGAACTGAAGCGATAACAGTAAATATTTTGTTTAACTAGAACTAACTGATATCTTAGTCCAGCTTTATTTTCTTAACTTCAAGAATGAAATAAAATGCAGATTTATCGTTTTTATCTGCTATATCAGGGCTGTGCAACTTGCAGCGCTGGACCTGCAAGTGCCTCTGTGGCTCAATTAATATAAGAAACAAACAAATATTCTCCTATTGTGTTTCATCTCTTTGTTCCGCGTCTCCATCATAATACTCTCCACTGCTCTGACTTACAAAGTCATGTATGAGTTTACAAATTAAGCATTTACACCTTTTATTCCGGATTTCCATCATTCATAACAATTGGGGTCATATATCAGTCATGGGGCTTGACTCATAAACACGTTTGTGCTAGCCTCTGTAGCTAGCAGCTAAAGCAGTTTCTGTTCAGCCCCGTTTAGCAGCAGCTGGAGCTGCAGCAACTATCGCCGCTGACGGATCTCTGCTGTCTTCAGTGAAAACATCAGCACCTTTATCCAGACCTACCAGAACTTTGTCTCTGCAGCTCCGAACCGACTCTGTGTAGCTTAATTTCTGGTTTCCAGTTGATCCCCATCATCCTGCGCTGAGCATCGAGCTCTTCCTCGTAGCAAATGATGGTTTTTTCAACCTCGGTGAAGATTTCTTGAGCAGCAGCAGTTAGTCTCTCTCTGATAAACTCTCTGAGATGCTGAGCTGAAGACATGGTTGCTGAAATATTAGCAGGAATGGGACAATGCAGCAGTTTTCTAGCTTAACCCATGCACAATTCTTCTTCGATGTTTTCGGAAATTAGCAAACAAGGAAATTGGTGCAATACCGCCCCCGACTGTAATGGAGTGTGGACTGCCGGAAAACAGGTTAAAGAAACAACTTAGTATTAATTCATAAATCTTTATTACGAGACAAAAAGTAGTCCATCCAATTTAGAAATAAAAATAAATACACAAATCATCAAGTAAAAATAATCACAAGGCAGATAAACAATGACTAATAGTTAAAAATGTTAGAAATATCTAATTGCACCATATGTTGCAGTTGTGAAGTTGTTTAATACATCCCATCAGCACAAATTTTTACAGGGGTTCATTTTTATATAAATAGAAAAAATATTACTGCCTCTGTCTATAATATAATTTTTTGTTTTACTTGTTTTTAGCAGTAAAAATTAAAAGTTACCATTCCCAGATCAAAAAGCAAAGATCCATATTTACTGAACAGCCCTGTGGATCTGTATTAAATGGTTTGCTCCTGCTTAGTGAACTTGTAGGCAACAGTGTTCAGCAGCAGCCAAAGACTACAACGACTGACTGGAACAATGCAGTCAAGAAAATAACATCCAGGTTTTCAAAGAGAAAAAAAAGAAAAGGACAAATGGAAGGGTTTCTCTTTATCAGTAACTTTGTCTATAAGAAACATGGATAGACTGTAGTTTGAATCCAAGAGGCTCCCAGACCTCTTGCTCCTCCTCACCAGGCTTTATGCTACACTGTGTGGTAGGAGACAAGGAGCCCAGCAGGTAACTGAAGTAATGGTCACACGACGACAGGAGACGGCGCTTCTCCCTCTTATGGAGATTGCGGGGTGAGAAGAGAGTCGCTAGCTCTCATCCAGCTGAGCAAAAGACACAATTCATGCATGTGACATTTCTAGCTCATACACCTATAGACGCTATGCAAGAAAGTTGGAAACCTTTCATCTTTTGTTATCATCGCTATCTTGTGCCAGGTGTTCAGTTCAGCCAGAGTGGAAGAAAATTTACACTTTTAGCTCCCTGTGTATTTTGCCGCTACCAATAAAACGAGAGGGGAGGGAATAGCAGGAGGCACGGGAGTGAAACTTTTTCTCATCCAGTTTCTTTGTAGAAGGAGAGACGATGAAAACAAAGAAGTAATATTATAGCCATCATTTTATTATTAAGCTCATATTTATGTACTGCTGATTGATTTATTGTTAATCGTGAAAACCCTTCTCACCTGTATGACTTATTTTGTGGGCATTTAAATGACTAATTCGAATGAAACGTTTTCCACATGACAGGCATGAAAAAGGCTTCTCCCCAGTATGAATTTTCTTGTGGTCATTTAAAGTACTACTTCGAGCAAACCTTCTTCCACAAGACTGGCATGAAAAAGGCCTCTCCCCAGTATGAGTTTTCTTGTGACGATTTAAATCACTAATTTGAGAGAAACTCTTTCCACATGATTGGCATGAAAAAGGTCTCTCCCCCGTATGAGTTTTCTTGTGACGATTTAAATCACTACGTTGAGAGAAACTCTTTCCACATGATTGGCATGAAAAAGGTCTCTCCCCCGTATGAATTTTCTTGTGGTCATTTAAAGTACTTATTCGAGAGAAACATTTTCCACAAGACTGGCATGAAAAAGGCCTCTCACCTGTATGAATTTTCTTGTGACGAATTACATTTCTCATATTAGAGAAACTTTTTCCACATGTTTCACATGAAAAAGGCCTCTCACCTGTATGAATTTTCTTGTGACGAATTACATTTCTCATATTAGAGAAACTTTTTCCACATGTTTCACATGAAAAAGGCCTCTCACCTGTATGAATTTTCTTGTGATGATAAAAATGACTAATATGAGAAAAACCTTTTCCACATGATTGGCATGAAAAACGTCTCTCACCAGTGTGAGTTCTGTAATGGTTTAAAAAATGACTCTGTTGTGGGTAACATCTCCCACAAATGTCACATTTGAAAGATTTTTTTTTTGTACTGGTACCAGACTTACTCTCTGACACAGAGGAGCTGCTTCCTTCCTGATCTTTGCTCTCAACCAGTGGAGAGATATGAAGGGAAAGCTGCTCTGTTCTTCTCTCTTCTTCATTCATATCATCTTCCTGAAGAGTAGAAGTCTCAATCAAAGCAGCAAACTGCTTCTGGACAAGCTGCTCTCCCTCCTGACTGCTGCAGAGGTTCTTCTGGTCCTGTCCAGTTGGTAAATGTTCTGGTGGCTGCTGTTCATGTTGAAGCACTGAACAATCTAACTCCTCTTTTTTTACATTTGTTAGTGGATAATCCAATTCCTCATGTTTGAGCAGTGCAGGTTGTGGTTCGTTCTCTTCCTCTTTAATCCAGTTAGGTTCTGGTACATTCACTTCTTCTTTAATCCATTTTGGTTCTGGTTCCATCTGTACCTCTTCAGTCCACTGATGTTCTGCTTCTTTCTGATCCTGACTGGACCTACTTGCCAGGCTACAGACTTGTTGGATGGCAGAAGCTTCTTCCTCACTGGAGACACTTGGCTGTTGGAGGTCTGTGGGAACAAAGGATGACATCATTAATATAATTTAATTGATGACTATCTCATGGATCAGCCTGAACTTTCCTGGAGATTCTGGTCTGTAAGCAACATATAGTTCATATAAAATTAGTTTGTAGATTTTAACTAAAAAGCAGGTGACGTGTCCTCCACATTAATTTGCTGACATGGCAAAAATGTTTAAAAGATTTCAAATACATTCAGATTTTAATCTAGAAGAACAGTTTCATACATATTTTTTATTTCCAATTTAATGTTTAATTTTCAGGCATTCATACCATTGAAGATCTCAAAATACATTTAAAAAAATATGTTTTTAATCTCACTTGTAACCTTATGTCTAGCCTCACTTTTTAATGTTGACCAGACTGTGTAGGAATTTAATTTAGTGAAACATGACAGTCTGGTTCTCTGGGTTATAAATATGATGAGACAGAGACGCGTTTCTCTAAGCCACTATTCAAAAAAGAAAGAGTAGATATCATTTCCTTAACAAAGGCAGATGTGTTGATGTTCAAGAGGAAGTGGATGCAAGAAAAGATCAAAAGGACTGGCCTAACATTGAAACCTATTCATTATCGCTCTGACTGTACATTTAGTTTAGTAACTGATTGTGTGAGAGTTGAGGCTGGATGAGTTTATCTCAACACCACACACTGAGGAGGATGGTGGAGCAGGTCAACACATCTCCAGGTCTCTCTGTAAGAGAACTGCAGCCAAGAGGAACATCCGGGAGGCATCAGGTCTCCATAGCAACCATCAGACACTGCATTCATGAAAACTGGATGTTTGAGAGACATAAGGCAAAGAAATAATTTCCTGTAATCAGTTGGAATCATTTGATCTATTTAACTTGACTATGTCCCACACTACTAATGAGCAGCGACAGAGAGATATTTCATTAAACACATTTGAGAAATATAGATTTGGACAAAATCATTTGCATGTTTCTACTTTGACACAGTTTGCCCATTTCCCTGTAGAACTGGTCTGGGTCCCTGAACTGAAGCGATAACAGTAAATATTTTGTTTTACTAGAACTAACTGATATCTTAGTCCAGCTTTATTTTCTTAACTCTAAGAATGAAATAAAATGCAGATTTATCGTTTTTATCTGCTATATCAGGGCTGTGCAACTTGCAGCGCTGGACCTGCAAGTGCCTCTGTGGCTCAATTAATATAAGAAATAAACAAATATTATCCTATTGTGTTTCATCCCTTTGCTCCGCGTCTCCATCATAATACTCTCCACTGCTCTGACTTACAAAATCATGTATGAGTTTACAAATTAAGCATTTACACCTTGTATTCCGGATTTCCATCATTAATAACAATTGGGGTCATATATCAGTCATGGGGCTTGACTCATAAACACGTTTGTGCTAGCCTCTGTAGCTAGCAGCTAAAGCAGTTTCTGTTCAGCCCCGTTTAGCAGCAGCTGGAGCTGCAGCAACTATCGCCGCTGACGGATCTCTGCTGTCTTCAGTGAAAACATCAGCACCTTTATCCAGACCTACCAGAACTTTGTCTCTGCAGCTCCGAACCGACTCTGTGTAGCTTAATTTCTGGTTTCCAGTTGATCCCCATCATCCTGCGCTGAGCATCGAGCTCTTCCTCGTAGCAAATGATGGTTTTTTCAACCTCGGTGAAGATTTCTTGAGCAGCAGCAGTTAGTCTCTCTCTGATAAACTCTCTGAGATGCTGAGCTGAAGACATGGTTGCTGAAATATTAGCAGGAATGGGACAATGCAGCAGTTTTCTAGCTTAACCCATGCACAATTCTTCTTCGATGTTTTCGGAAATTAGCAAACAAGGAAATTGGTGCAATACCGCCCCCGACTGTAATGGAGTGTGGACAGCCGAAAAACAGGTAAAAGAAACAACTTAGTATTAATTCATAAATCTTTATTACGAGACAAAATGTAGTCCATCCAGTTTAGAAAAAAAATAAATACACAAATCATTAAGTAAAAATAATCACAAGGCAGATAAACAATGACTAATAGTTAAAAATGTTAGAAATATCTAATTTCACCATATGTTGCAATTGTGAAGTTGTTTAATACATCCCATCAGCACAAATTTTTACATGAAATTCTTCAGGAAAACATTAAAAGTTGGTATGCTACTCATGGCAAACAGATGACTTGCAGAAGTTCATCGTGGAAATCTGAGGAGGATTCTGAAAGCGTCCTGATTGGCTACTTGCAGTTTCTTCATCATAGCTTTACTGTAGTTACACCACAGATGAGCTATATTCAACGCGGTGCAATATGTTTCAAAAAGGGACATTTTAACCTTAACTGGACAGATGCTAATTTTCAGTGCCAATACATTAGCTTGCATACAGGAAGGAAACGTTATGATAATCCCAAAGGCTTTTGACCGACAGGGGTTTATTTTTATATAAATAGAAAAAATATTACTGCCTCTGTCTATAATATAATTTTTTGTTTTACTTGTTTTTAGCAGTAAAAATTAAAAGTTACCATTCCCAGATCAAAAAGCAAAGATCCATATTTACTGAACAGCCCTGTGGATCTGTATTAAATGGTTTGCTCCTGCTTAGTGAACTTGTAGGCAACAGTGTTCAGCAGCAGCCAAAGACTACAACGACTGACTGGAACAATGCAGTCAAGAAAATAACATCCAGGTTTTCAAAGAAGAGAAAAGAAGAAAAAGACAAATGAAAGGGTTTCTCTTTATCAGTAACTTTGTCTATAAGAAACGTGGATAGACTGTAGTTTGAATCCAAGAGGCTCCCAGACCTCTTGCTCCTCCTCACCAGGCTTTATGCTACACTGTGTGGTAGGAGACAAGGAGCCCAGCAGGTAACTGAAGTAATGGTCACACGATGACAGGAGACGGCGCTTCTCCCTCTTATGGAGATTGCGGGGTGAGACGACAGTCGCTAGCTCTCATCCAGCTGAGCAAAAGACACAATTCATGCATGTGACATTTCTAGCTCATACACTTATAGACGCTATGCAAGAAAGTTGGAAACCTTTCATCTTTTGTTATCATCGCTATCGTGTGCCAGGTGTTCAGTTCAGCCAGAGTGGAAGAAAATTTACACTTTTAGCTCCCTGTGTGTTTAGCCGCTACCAATAAAATGAGAGGGGAGGGAATAGCAGGAGGCACGGGAGTGAAACTTTTTCTCATCCAGTTTCTTTGTAGAAGGAGAGACGATAAAAACAAAGAAGTAATATTATAGCCATCATTTTATTATTAAGCATATATTTATTTACTGTTGATTAATTTATAGTTTGTCGTGGAAATCCTTTTCAAATGTATGACATCTCTTGTGACGATTTAAATGACAAATTTGAGTGAAACTCTTTCCACATGACTGGCATAAAAAAGGTTTCTCACCTGTATGACACTTGTTGTGACGTTCTAAGTGACCCAGTCTAGAGAAATTCTTTCCGCATGATGGGCATGAAAAAGGCCTCTCTCCTGTATGAGTTTTCTTGTGGCGATATAAATTACTAATTTGAGAAAAGGTTCTTCCGCATGATTGGCATGAAAAAGGTTTCTCACCTGTATGAATTCTCTTGTGGCGATTAAAATCTCTTGTTAGAGAGAAAATTTTTCCACATGTTTCACACGAAAAATGTCTCTGACTAGTGTGGGTTCTGTAATGGTTTTTCAAGTTACAATGATGTGTATAATATCGCCCACAAATGTCACATTTGAAAGATTTTTCCTTTGTGCCAGCACCAGACTTACTCTCCAACACAGGGCAGCTGCTTCCTTCCTGAATTTTGCTCTCAATCACCGGAGAGATATGAAGGAAAAGCTGCTCTATTTTTGTATTTTCTTCATTCATATCATCTTCCTGAAGAGTAGAAGTCTCAATCAAAGCAGCAAACTGCTTCTGGACAAGCTGCTCTCCCTCCTGACTGCTGCAGAGGTTCTTCTGGTCCTGTCCAGTTGGTAAATGTTCTGGTGGCTGCTGTTCATGTTGAAGCACTGAACAATCTAACTCCTCTTTTTTTACATTTGTTAGTGGATAATCCACTTCCTCATGTTTGAGCAGTGCAGGTTCTGGTTCCTCCTCTTCTTTAATCCATTTAGATTCTGGTTCCTCCTCTTCCTCTTTAATCCAGTTAGGTTCTGGTACATTCACTTCTTCTTTAATCCATTTTGGTTCTGGTTCCATCTGTACCTCTTCAGTCCACTGATGTTCTGCTTCTTTCTGATCCTGACTGGACCTACTTGCCAGGCTACAGACTTGTTGGATGGCAGAAGCTTCTTCCTCATTGGAGACACTTGGCTGTTGGAAGTCTGTGGGAACAAAGGATGACATCATTAATATAATTTAATTGATAACTATCTCATGGATCAGCCTGAACTTTCCTGGAGATTCTGGTCTGTAAGCATCATATAGTTCATATAAAATTAGTTTGCAGAGTTTAACTAAAAAGCAGGTGACGTGTCCTCCACATTAATTTGCTGACATGGCAAAAATGTTAAAAAGATTTCAAATACATTCAGATTTTAATCTAGAAGAACAGTTTCATACATATTTTTTATTTACAATTTAATGTTTAATTTTCAGGCATTCATACCATTGAAGATCTCAAAATACATTAACAAAATATGTTTTTAATCTCACTTGTAACCTTATGTCTAGCCTCACTTTTTAAAGTTGACCAGACTGTGTAGGAATTTAATTTAGTAAAACATGACAGTCTGGTTCTCTGGGTTATAAATATGATGAGACAGAGACGCGTTTCTCTAAGCCACTATTCAAAAAAGAAAGAGTAGACATCATTTCCTTAACAAAGGCAGATGTGTTGATGTTCAAGAGGAAGTGGATGCAAGAAAAGATCAAAAGGACTGGCCTAACATTGAAACCTATTCATTATCGCTCTGACTGTACATTTAGTTTAGTAACTGAATGTGTGAGAGTTGAGGCTGGATGAGTTTATCTCAACACCACACACTGAGGAGGATGGTGGAGCAGGTCAACACATCTCCAGGTCTCTCTGTAAGAGAACTGCAGCCAAGAGGAACATCCGGGAGGCATCAGGTCTCCATAGCAACCATCAGACACGGCATTCATGAAAACTGGATGTTTGAGAGACATAAGGCAAAGAAATAATTTCCTGTAATCAGTTGGAATCATTTGATCTATTTAACTTAACTATGTCCCACACTACTAATGAGCAGCGACAGAGAGATATTTCATTAAACACATTTGAGAAAGATAGATTTGGACAAAATCATTTGCATGTTTCTACTTTGACACAGTTTGCCCATTTCCTTTATGTCGTTATTTATTTCTTCCGTTTCTTCTGTGCCCCAATAAAAAAATAACAGCTCATTCCGCGTCTCCATCATAATACTCTCCACTGCTCTGACTTACAAAATCATGTATGAGTTTACAAATTAAGCATTTACACCTTGTATTCCAAAT
The DNA here is from genome assembly GCF_002775205.1 of Xiphophorus maculatus. Lineage (NCBI taxonomy): Eukaryota > Metazoa > Chordata > Actinopteri > Cyprinodontiformes > Poeciliidae > Xiphophorus > Xiphophorus maculatus. The sequence continues at coordinate 27,698,098 of NC_036448.1, forward strand.
TTCCATCATTAATAACAATTGGGGTCATATATCAGTCATGGGGCTTGACTCATAAACACGTTTGTGCTAGCCTCTGTAGCTAGCAGCTAAAGCAGTTTCTGTTCAGCCCCGTTTAGCAGCAGCTGGAGCTGCAGCAACTATCGCCGCTGACGGATCTCTGCTGTCTTCAGTGAAAACATCAGCACCTTTATCCAGACCTACCAGAACTTTGTCTCTGCAGCTCCGAACCGACTCTGTGTAGCTTAATTTCTGGTTTCCAGTTGATCCCCATCATCCTGCGCTGAGCATCGAGCTCTTCCTCGTAGCAAATGATGGTTTTTTCAACCTCGGTGAAGATTTCTTGAGCAGCAGCAGTTAGTCTCTCTCTGATAAACTCTCTGAGATGCTGAGCTGAAGACATGGTTGCTGAAATATTAGCAGGAATGGGACAATGCAGCAGTTTTCTAGCTTAGCTTATGCTAGCTTCTTCTTCGATGTTTTCTTTGCGGTTGATGTAGAACGAAATTGGTGCAATACCGCCCCCTACTGAACCGGAGTGTGGACAGGCGATAAATAGGGAAGAAAAAACAACTTTGTATTAATTAATCTTTATTTCGAGACAAAAAGTAGTCCATGCCATTTAGAAAAAACATGAAATGCACCAATCATCAAGTAAAAAACCCCATCACAAAGCAGATAAGCAATTATTCCAATAGTTTAAAAAAGCTAGAAATATATCTAATATATGTTTATGTCAGGTGTCAGAGCTTTTATTAAGTTGTTTGTTACATCCAAGCAGCACATAAATCTACACATGAAATTCCTCAGCAAAACATGAAAAGTTGGTATGCTACTCATGACAAACATTTGATTTGAAGACGTTCATTGTGGAAATTTTAGGAGGATTCTGAAAGCGTCCTGTTTGGCTACTTGCAGTTTCTTCATCATAGTTTTACTGTAGTTACACCACAGATGAACTTAAGGCACAACGCAGTGCCTTAAGTTCCAAAAAGGAACATTTTAACCTTATCTGCACATTTGCTAATTTTCAGTGCCAACATTTCAGCTTGCATACAGGGGGGAAAGTTAGGACACGTCTAAGGGTCTTTGATCGATAAGGTTTTTTTTAGGTTTTTTTATAAATAGAAAAATAGTAGGGCCTCTGTCAATAATATTGCTTTTTGTTTTACTTGTTTTTAGCAGTAAGAATTAAGTTACCATTCTGAGATCAAAAGCAAACATCCATATTTACTGAACACCCCTGTGGATCTGCTTAGTGGACTTGAAGGTAACAATGTTCGGCAGCAGCCAAAGACTACAACAGGTTTACTCAAATCCAGTCCTCAAGAGCTACCACATGCAACTTTCAGATGCATCCCTGTTCCAACACACCAGGATCAAATGAATGGCTCATTACCAGACCTGTTCTGAGCTGATATGTTGGAGTAAAACAAACAGAGCAAATACTGAGACACAAGCTGTTTATGCAAGTGGATTTTAATTACTGTTGTTTACTGTTCAGTCCAACAGATGAATAATTCCTTTATGAAGCTTTTATCTCCTGGTGTTCCCTCAATGCTGCACGTCACAGAATGTGTGTTTAGGTGTCATAAATTATCACATGTTGAACAACTTTATCAGTTATTCTCTCTTTGTGCATCAGATTCAGCGGGTCACAAGCTCGCGTTGATTAAGTCCCTGCCCTTTGTACACACCGCCCGTAGCTACTACCGATTGGATGGTTCAGTGAGGTCCTCGGATCGGCCCCGCCGGGGGTCGGCCACGGCCCCTGGCGGAGCGCCGAGAAGACGATCAAACTTGACTATCTAGAGCAGGGGTGTCAAACTCCAGTCCTCAAGGGCCAGTGTCCTGCAGTTTTTAGATGTGCCACAGGTACAAAACACTGGAATGAAATGACTTAATTGCCTCCTCCTTGTGTAGATCAGTTCTCCAGAGCCTTGCTAATGACCTAATTATTCCATTCAGGTGTGGTGCAGCAGAGGCACATCTAAAAGTTGCAGGACAGCGGCCCTCGAGGACTGGAGTTTGACACCCCTGATCTAGAGTCAAGTTTGACTCTAGATAGTCAACTCTAGCTAGTAGTGTTTAGTAATCAGTCCTTTAATTACTAGACATCACATAAAAAATGCATCCAAGAAGTCAGACTCGAATTTGGAATGTTGGAAGCAACATAACGGCTTTATTTTGGAGTTGAGCCTCCAAAAAGTCAACAACACATGAAATTGGCTCACGTCCACAGTGAAACGACTGTTATTTAATGTGTCAGAACTCAACAAAATGTGTTCAAGAATGCTAAAAAAAAAACTGGTTTTACTTTTTCAACTTAAAGAATCATTTGGTATTTTATTACAGTCTTTGCTGCTAAGAACAGCACAGAGTGAAAAACAGCAAATGAAGGCTAGGCGTAAATTCACTCATTAAGCTTCACCCAAACAGCGCTCATTCAACTATGCTGCATGGGAAAGCAGTGTTAACTTCTCAATCAAAAATTACTGATTTGCTACAAAGGGGAAGATGTGATGACAGAAAAGCAAATGGCATTACGCAGAAAAATTGCAACATAATCCAAAAACTAGTGCACTTCATGGAGACCAGTTTTACCAGTCCTTTGGGAACAACTATAACCACCTGCTAAGAAGCATACTACAACAGTCTACTATGGGACTTTCAGGCAGACCCTAGTAGCTTGGATTTTTCTGATGCCATTTTACCGGTTGGCTGTCATAGGTCTTCTCTCTCAGTGGACGTCTCCACAGAGATCAATCTGTTTCTACCACAATCAGTGCAGCCTTAACAAGGACTAAACATCATACCAACAAAGACTCTAACCTCACTACGCTAGTCAAAATGCTAATTACAAAAATTCCAACTAGTCCAGAGGCCCCGGTCTGGAACGGGACCAAAGCACTACCTACAGTTACTTAATTTGGTCTTAAGTAACCAAATTTCAAATGTAAAAACTGAGATGTATTTTATCTAGGTGATGTAGAACACTTGAGACTTTGAAACACATAAAACTGCCTATTTTGATAGTTAAACACCAAATATACCTTAAGTGTAAACAAGTCTTGGCATGACTGCAGTAGCCAAAATCCAAGGTCTATATCATCTCGGCTATTGGGGAAAGGAAAGGAAAATTACTGACACTTATGGATCGGCTGCTTTGCAAACATCAGATATATAGAGTTTGCAAACATCAGATATATATCAAGTAGCATCTCACTTAGGCATTTCAGTTTCCCGTCTAATATTGTCTTTTGAATATTTTATTAATATGCGCAACAGAAAGAAAACATTAATAGACGTCTCCCAACTAATCAGGGGTCGACGGTGGTATGAAAAAGACATTTGTCCATTAGGTCCAAACTGCTGATGTTCACAGACTCAGAGAGGTTTCCTAAGACCTGGTCCGAAAGGTGTGATAAACCAAATATCCCAAACCTCACTCCTAACCATGTTTAAACAGAATTTCTGCCTTTTCCTTTTCTGATATATTTTCTGATATAAGAAAAGCTTTAATATGTATAATAATATGTATAATAAAAAATCTGTGTGAGATAAATGACTATTTCTCACTTATGTGTTTTTGTTTCTTGTGGTAATCCAATTTACTAGCATACATGAAACGCTTTCCGCAAATTTCACATGGAAAATCCCTCTTACTTGTGTGTATTTTCATGTGTGTGTTTAAATGATGAATCCGAGAGAAGCTTTTTCCGCATGTTAGACATGGAAAAGGCTTCTCACCTGTGTGGATGCTCTGGTGTTTATGTAAATGATCAATTCGAGAGAAGCTTTTTCCACATTTTTGACATGAAAAAGGCTTCTCACCTGTGTGGATTCTTTTGTGAACATTCAAATTTGCACCAATTGTAAAACATTTTCCACATGTTTCACATGAAAAAGGCTTCTCACCTGTATGAAGTTTCTTGTGCAGCTTAAAATAAAAACCGTGAGAGAAAGTTTTCCCACACGTATCGCATGTAAAACTCTTCTCACCTGTATGAATTCTCTTATGAACGTTTAAACATTCCATTCGAGCAAAGGTTTTTCCACATTTTTGACAAGAAAAAGGCCTTTCACCTGTGTGGCTTCTCTTGTGCTCATTTAATCTATACATTTGGCTGAAACTTTTACCACATGTTTGACAAGAAAAAGGCTTCTCACCATTATGGGCTCTGTAATGCCTTTCCAAGTTGCACTGACTTATAAGACTTCTCCCACAAAGATCACATGTGAAAGACCTTTGCTTTTTGTTAGTAAGAGACTGACTCTTTGACACAGAGGAGCTGCTTCCTTCCTGATCATTGCTTTCAACTCCAGGAGAAATTTGAAAGGAAAGCTGCTCAGTTGTTTTTTCTTGTTCACTGAAATCGCCTTCCTGAAGAGCAGATGTTTCCATCACAGAAACATCCTGTTTCTGGACAAGCAGCTTTCCCTCCTGACTGCTGCAGAGGTTCGCAGAGGTGCTTCCGGCCCTGTCTACTTCGTAAATATTCTCTTCACGTTTAAGCACTGAAATATCTACTTCCTCGTTTGTTCCATGTATTGACAGAGATTCTGGTTCCTTCTCTTCCTTAATCTGTTTAGTTTCTGGATCTTTCCATTCTTGAACCAGTTCTGGGCCCTTCTTTTCTTCTTTAATCCATGGATGTTCTGGTTCCCTTTTTTCAGTCACTGGAGCTTCTGCTTCCTCCTGGTCATGACTGGACCTCTGCCACTGGTGACAGACATGGTGGACGGTTGAAGCTTTCTCCTCAAAGGAAACTTGTGGCTTTTGGAAGTCTGTGGGGAAAAATGAAGACAGCATTAATATAATTAAATTGATTACTGTCTCATTCATCAGCCTGCTTGTTCATTGAGATCTCTTGCTGTAGGTGTGAGATGGTTAGTTCAAAATTACTTTGTAGTGTTTAATTGAAAAATAGGAGAAGCTTGCAGGTTAACGTGTCATCCACACTAAATGGCAGCTCTGGTAAAGATCTTTAAAAGATTTAAATAAATCCTGATTTTATTCCAGCACCAAAATTTCATACCTAAAAAAATATTGAACAACTAAACCTGTAATTTGAGAGTATTTATTCAGTGGGAAACTCACACCACATTTAGAAACCTTTAACAAAATTGCCACTGCCAAAACTGTTGTCACCACAAACAATTCGACTATACACTTACTCTGATTTATACAGTTTAATCAAAATATTGTTTGAATCACAGAGAATAACTGTACATCGCAGTCAGGGACCACAAGGACAAAATAGCTGAGATCTGACAAATACCCCTTTTTAATTAAAAAGAATTAAGAGTATGGAAATATTTTAATACAATCAATAAGGTGGTACTTAGCATTTTTGTTGCATGTAAACCTTGAGCAAAAATGAACAGGAAATTGTAAAATCACAGAAAGGAGATATTCAGGCGCCTGAGTCGCCATAAAGTCAGGGCATTGAGAGAACTGGGGTTGCCTGACTGTTGAAGGCAGAATGTAGATAATTTGAGGACGTGTGTGTGTGTGTGCGCGCGTGTGTGTGTGTGTGTGTGTATTTACTGGGCCCCTCTGACCTGAGAGTCAGGAAGGAATTCAGCACTTGGCAAGAAGAAAGATTATTTAGTTGTGTTTAAGCAGTCATGTTGGCTGATAGGAAACAGATGTTATTCCAAGAGAAATCTCACAGGAGTCCAACAAGAGATCTGTGTCAGCCAAACAAAGGACTGGATTGGTCGAGAATTATAAACACACACAAGCTCAGAGACAAGCATGCTCCACTCAGTATGGAAAGCTGAAGGCTCTCTGAGATTTGTGTGAAATGTAACTTGTATTTTGAGAGTAGGTACGTCATTGGCCAGTAAAGCAGACAGAAAAGGTTTTGTATGAAAATCTTTTTTTTTTGCCATATTTTTCACTTATAGAAGCATCTAGTTTTATTTTGAGTAAATTAAACAGAGATCTACAAATACAGATTACCACTGAAAACATTTTTAGCTTTAATAAGATGTATGAAAGTCTTAATTAGAAGTGGCACAGTAGGGCTGGGCAATATGGCTTAGGTTTCATTTGTGGGATAGTAATTATGTTATTAATTAATAATCATAGCTATGCAGTTTCAGTCAGTGTAATGTTTCAGATCATTCTGATCTGGAAAGAATGTGTTTCTGTAACATAACAAACCACCCTGGCCTGAAAAGTCAGGAAGCAATTCAGATTTGGAGAGATGTGGAAATAACAATCACAAAAGTGCTGCAATCAATTTTGAAATCTCCCAGCTGTGGACTATTCCTGGAAATGTTCACTGGACTCCAGCAAGAGATTTGGATCAGCTAAAGAATGGAGTGAAGAACTACACACACAAACACACACAAGGCAGACAGGCTCTGGCATAAATACGCCCTACTCTATGTGACAGTCGGCGGTTCTGAAAGATTTGACCCTAAGATTGACCCTAAGAACTCTTTCTGCTTCATCTGGCCCAGATAAAACAGATAGAAACTGTGTGAAGATTAATCTTAGTTATTTGCCATTTTCACTCCCCTACATCTACCCAACATATTCACTGAATCACTGTCACTGTGGCTCTGGTACCTTCACTTTGAATTAAGTCTACTTTGACCCAAATGTTAACATTTGCACTTGATCTTTAGAATGATGCAAAAAATTTATTCTGTTTTCATTTGAGATTTAAGATCATTTCTAGAATCTGCTCCCAGTCTGCTGCATAGAAATGTATTTCTAAATCTCAAATGAGTAAAACCTAGCAACAGGTACTGTTGTGGTCGATCAGGACCAAAACCTGCAAATTCAAGCTATTTATTGGTTTTGACTATATGCCTGAAATCAGCCGCTGGCTGCAGAACCACCAGAATCATCTACATTCTGCTAGTGTTCAAACCTGCAGAGAACCAAAGTTTCACTGGTAGCTCAGAGCTTCATACCCATTCTGTTGCGATTAGTGTGGGAATTCCAGGAGATATCCAGCAGTCTGGGTTCTTCCTGGTACCAGACCACAGTAGCTCCAAGTTCTGGTTCCTCTGTATCGTCTTTAATCTGAAGATGAGCAGGTTCCTCCATAACGTCTTGTATCTTTGGAGGTTCTGGCTCCTCTTTTATCTCTAGAGGTTCTGGTTCCTGTTTAATCTGTAAAGGTTCTGACTCCTGAATGGAGCTCCTCTGCTGGTTCCAGATCTGTGGCTCAGGCAGAACTTCCTCTTTGATGCTGACATGTTGCTTTCGCTGATCTGTATTTAGAAAAAAAGGTCCAGACAGTTAAGAATGTTTGGTGAAATATTCATGGAGGAACAGAGCTTGAGGTTTCTCTAGATTTGAGCAAAATACACTTAACAATATCTGGACCTATGGAGTCTCCTGGACTGAACAGCTGCCCTTTTTACTGGTTACCATGGCAACATCTATAGAGGTTAACATTAAAAGGTTAAAAGGTCAGGATGAAACATTGATATCAGCAAGATGTTCAAACTGAGATGCATCAGGATGTGATGGTGATATTAATTTGAAGCTCAAACGTAACTATTTGCTCTGACTTAAAGCTCAGTTTTGAATTATATTTTTAGAATCAGAACTGTAAGCAAAATAAAATAAAGGTTTGAGATTCACAACAAATTCCCACCACGAGTGCATTTGATGCGTTTCCACAAATAGAATAAATATTTAGGTTATAATATTAAATAATTCAGTTATGTAGTTCCAAAAACAATCATTTTTACTACAAATGTAGAGAACAAATAAATTAAAAGGAGTGACAAGATAGTAATAACTACCGTACTCAGACTTATTGTCAGAAAAATATGAAACAATACTCAAGTCGCTTCAGAATAGCAGACATTTATGAATGAATAACAAAACTATCTCAATTAGCATTACATTGATGCAATAACATAACCTGCAGTAAAATAGCAAATATATCAGTGTACTGTAGAACCAAAAACAAAGAAAATCAAGCTCACACCGCAGATTTTATTCTCTTCTCAGTTTTGTAAACATCTGTAAACTATGGAGGAATTTAAAAGTGGCTAACAAGAAACATCTGAATAGGAAATGACACACAGGACTCTGATTCTTCATTTACTCATAAACCAAACGAGAGAGATTTTTAATACACATCTGCGGAACCAGAACATCACATTAACATCGTTACAGAAATCCAAAATCTCTCTCCTTCTATATGTGACATCAGTTTTTTATAGAGTCTCAGTTCTACTGGTGTGTAGTGGGAAGCTTTGACCAGTTACTGGACTTAATTTGCGTAACAATTCTGGCTCCGTTTTACACCGGATGTATAATTTAGAAGTTCCAAGAATTAGGAGTCGACTTCCTGGAATTAAATCTGCTCCATCAGAAGAACTATTAGTCAAACTGTTTGTTCCTTATCTGTCCAAACAGAGATTCTTTCCCAAGTCTTGGGTTCTGGCCCAGTTCCTTCGCAGACGAGCAGGGGAAATGATGGATACCAGAACTTTCTTCTTGTACATCAGCTTAAAACTAACATCTTTCCTCTCTTCTTATTCCACACCTCTCCAAATCTGAATTCCTTCCTGACTTTTAGGTCAGATTGACCCAGTCCATTTGACACAGTCCATTTCTTTTAGGTTAAAACGTATCTTAGTGCGAACCAGCCAAACAACATAATTTTTTATTTTATGTACCCCTCCAGGGGGTCTTTTGTGGGCTCTAGTGTCCCTTATATGACAGCAGGCTGACAGGAAACGGGGAAACAGAGGGGGGAAGACATGCGGCAAATATCGTCGGGTCCGGGAGTCGAACCCGCAGGACTCAAGGCCTCCAAATACGGGTCGCACTACCCACTACGCCACGCTCCAAACAACATAATTTGTAACTATTAATATAATTATATTCCTCTACAAAATCATGGTGACCTCACATCCTAGATGTTATGCTGTGCCTATTGTCTTTTATTGGATTTTTATTCTTAACCTTAAAGTTATTGTTGACTTTTTGTTCCTCCATAAATTACTGAAACTGTTTTTACTGTCCAACACAAGTCCAGAGTCGCTAAATGCAGCAGAATAGGCCTTTAGCCTCGCTCAACTAGATACAAACTTTAGCATCTGCTAAAGTCAACAGCTGGACGGTGTTATGCCGAGAAACGCGTTTCCTGTCGCGGGAGCGCGCATCGCTCTAAACTCTCGCATATTGATGAGAAAACGGACTGAAATATGACCGAAGACGAAACTTTTAAAGATATTCGTAACATTATCACGTTTCTTAACCATGTAAGCCATAAAACGGTGGGTTTTATTTCGCAGATTAATTTAAATAAATGCGGTTTTTACACCTTTATTGAAACATGAGTCGAACGTTTTTCAGTCAGTGTCTGATGAAAATGTTTTCCGCAGTTGGTTTGAAATTCCCCGATTTTTCTTTTAACACCATAATGGCTTAAAGCATTACAAAGCAGAAGCCCATTATGTAGAATATTTTATATCATCCTCAATAATGCATGGGGATGCATTTTAATTTTTGAGCCTGCCAATATTTGTCTATTGTCCTGTTGGTATGAAACTTATAGCAGAAGCTCAGAGAACAAGTGTCATTATGTAGAAAAGGTGAAATTCTTCTTAGCTCTTCATTTCTTTACGTTTAGCAGGGGGATGCATTTTTTGGCATAGCAAATTATTAGCTTGCCAATATATGCAGGCCCTAAATATTTTCCCCAAATATAATTCTGTTGATATAAAACCTATACCAGCAGTTAAGGGAAAAAATGTGATTATGTAGAAAAAGTTATTTCACTCTTAACTCTTTATTTCTCCATGTTAGCAGGGGATGCATTTTACAGCAAAGCCTATTATTAGCCTGCTGATATCTGCATGCCCTCTCTATTTTCCTCAAATATTATCCTATTGATATTTGAAGAAACGTGATAATGTTACGAGTATCTTTAAAAGTTTCGTCTTCGGTCATATTTCAGTCCGTTTTCTCATCAATATGCGAGTTTAGAGCGATGCGCGCTCCCGCGACAGGAGACGCGTTTCTCCCAAATGGGCTCAGGAGGGCTGGGTGCTGGTTCCCCTCTCCAGCTGACGTGGGGTACACCCTGGACAGGTCGCCAGTCTGTCGCAGAACAGCCGCCATAATAACACCAAAATCTCAACCAAGAACTTGATTTTAAATCTCTTTGATTTTCGGAGCCTGAACTAGCCTGGGTCCGTAGCTTCTTACCGATTCGGTTGAGTTTTATCTGAGGTTTCCAGCAGATTTCCAGCAGTTTGATGTCGTCTTCGTAGCGGATGATGGTTTTTTCAACCTCGGTGAAGATTTCTTCAGCAGCAGCAGTTAGTCTCTCTCTGATAAAATCCCTCAGATACTGAACTGTAGACATGGTTGCTGAAACTACTGAAATATTCAGCTGAGATACAACAACACAACCGCCTTCCAGACGCGTCCTTCTTGCTTAACACAAAATCAAAAAGGAGTCGGGGTTTATGGAGCCTACCAAGCTCCGCCCACAACCGACCTACAAAATCCCACGTGACTCACAATCTCACAAACAAAGCCTCGCGGCGCGTTGTTTCTACGTAAACATGATTTGATTATTATGGAAGAGGATTAGGGCCACTGAAAAAAAAATAAAATAAATTATGGCCCAGAAATCAAAAATCTCAGAATTCTCATGTAAATGCGGAAGAGGATTAGTGCGTCATTTCTACCGGATTTTCACAATATATCAGCTACTACAATGGGTAGAGGAACTAAGAAGTTCATGTCATCTTTTTTGGATGAGATCAAGGTGTTTGAGCCTCCAACATTGTTCACGTCACAGCAAAATGCTTTCGCTCGATGAGGAAAACGGCAGATCCACACACCCATCAGGGGAACCCAAACTTCTTGAGACCAAGATCTACTTTTTCTCTCCCCAGCCGGTTGAGATCTACCTCATGACACGAAGACATAGAAATTGTAAATTAAACTCTATTTACTTATTTTATATGCAAATATACATCAGTTATAGAGAACCTAATACAGTTTCTTCCTCAGTCAGACTGTCACTGGGAGGAGGTTACTGGTTTCTCAGTCACAAGCTGGTTGCAAACCTGAGGCCAGCAGGTGTCAGTCAGTTATAGTAGATCTGAACTTTGACCTCAATATGAGAAGCTACAGCCTGATAGGAGGAGCCAAAGAGCTCTGTAAAGGTAAAGGCAAATCTTCTGAAGTTGGGATATAATTAATTTAATTTCACATAATTACCGCGGTAGAAGCCATTTGTTTGTTAAAATTTTATAAAATATATTTGTTCTATTTGATGTTTGTTGTGAATGAGGTATACTCACAAACAACGAGGTAATTAGTCCAACGTTTAGAAACTACAGTGGCTGTAATGAGCCACAGCAAAGGGAAACAAAGGTAAAATAACCTGAACAGGTGATCAACTCAAAACCACTCCTACCTTTTTACTCTCTCTCTCTTTGTAGTTTAAGCACACCTGTTACCGTGGCAACCGCCTGCGCCCCACAAGACGAGCAAAGATTACGGTAAAAACATAACATTCAGTCCGTTACGGTATCAAGTTTCCAGGCTTGATTACATTAGAAGTCCTAGACATTACATTAGAAAAGATGCCGTCACTTTGTAAGTAATCAGCAATCATTTCCAGATTTGTATTAAGCAGAGCTTACTTAAAGCTTGTACCCATAGAGACAATGCCAAGTGTTTAACCCCTGACTAATTTTAATTTTACCTTAATACCTTTGATCTGCAAAAAGAACTTGAAGAACTAGAACCCAGATCATTGTGAAGTGCCTGGTAATAACCATCCCCTCGTTCTAAGCCTCGTTTCGTAGAGACTCTCTGATCTCGGCTATTGAGAAGCGATTGCTTGCTGGGGTTTTGAACTCTGTTGAAGTTTGAGACAATAGGATCTGATTTTACCCAATGGCTAATGGCTAAGAGTGGCCAAAATGGTCTGAACGGCTTCGTTTACATCCTCCGTTCCCATTTCAAAACTACAATTCTAAAACAATGCAACCGCTCCTTCTGTTTGCCAATTTCTCCGGTTGAAATTAAACCAGAAAAATGAAGTTCAATGGTAGAAATCTTAGACAGAGATCTGGAGGGAGATGAGAATCAAGCTGAAGCTAAAGATTTATTGGTTCATGCCAGAAAAACTTTGATGAAAACAAACAGTATTCATGTATTTAAATTCAACATTTCTTGAAAAAGTTTAACTAATTTTTTTTTTTTACAGTAACATGAAAAACTTAACTATTCTAACATTTTGGTTTTCACAAGTCTAAAACAAATGTTTCAAATATGTGAAAAAGTTAAACACTTTGAACAAAAACATTTGAAAATCAAATGAACAAACTTTGTAAATTTGAAACACATCAACAACAATCAGTAGTTTGTTACAATCCTCAAAACTGAAAGCAGAAACTTTGATCTATTTAAAATCTACAAAAAAAAAATCAACAAAAGGTAACTTAATTTAAACAACATTGTTGGAGATCAACTTTCACTCAGTCTTCCTTAGAACCATGCTTTGGATCATTTAGGCTCAAAAAACAAAATCCTCTCAGTACAGCTCTATGGAAATCAAGATTTCAGTAACGTTAAAGTCTGGCCTTTGACTAGGCCATTTGAACCCTACAATTATTTTGGTGTTGTTGTCCTGTTGATGACCCAGATTGGACCAAGCTTCAGCTGCTTGACAGATGGACCCACATTTGGTTCAAGAAGAGTTTGGGACAAAGACGATTGTTGAACCAATCAACAAGCCCACATCATCAGCTTCCACCACCATGCTGGATAATATCTACGAAGCATTTGTTTTCCTCAAGCAAACATTTCTCAAAACTCTCCGCAGCTTTTCACATCAAAAACTGAAAAAGTTTAAACAGCATATACATCTTTATATGCACTGAAATATACAGAGGAAATTGTACAATCTTGAGACGACCTCAAAAGCCAAAATCAGAGGACTTCATTATCTCCACTATTAAGACTGCAGCCAATCAGCAGCAAGGGAAATAAATGGTGCTTATACAGTGGCTGCTTTGCAAATACCAGCCAATAGTGTGTCCAGTAGCACTTTGTCAAACTATTTCAGCCTCCCATGCAGCATTTCTTTTAAATATTTCATAGATACTCCCTATGAAAACAAGAATCTGTAAATAGGCATAACCTGAATAACGTGAGTGGACTGTAGCACAAAATCTGACATTTGTTCATAAATTCTGTTGATGTTCACAGACATAGAAGTCTCTTAAGACCTGGTGAAAAAAGCCCTTCCTAGTCCAGTATAAAGATTCAAATAAACGATCAAAAAAATGACTACAACTCCACAATGATATAATATTCTTCAACTGGCAAAATAACATGGAGGGCTAAATTAGCAAAAAATTAAAGTTCTCTTCCTTAACTTGCAAAATATATAGTATTTAGGAATATCAAAGTAACGTGTGATAACCTACAATTTAACGCTGAACAAAAAGCAGTCTAAATTCTATCAAAACAAAGTTTTTGAGAATAAACTAATGACACCAGACAGCAGAGGCCTTTCAACCTAAACAGACAAAAACACACTGGTATATAACGAAATAATCATGGCTACAAACAAAAAATTAACCCAGAAAACCGGAAGACTAAACCAGGTTCCGATGAAACCACAACAACAAGCAACCACAAACAATTGGCTATTTAGCGGAACATCTGGGGCACTACTCAGAAGTGCCACAATATTACTTCATTTTCATAAACTGAAAACTGCAAAGAAAGTTTAAATATTTATAATGTTAACTGTGTGTGAGAGTCAAATGTCTCCCTCTCACTGTTATGTTTTAGTTTCATGTGGGAAATCAGATTACCAAGACGGAGAAAATGTTGTCCGCATGTCTGGCATGAAAAACTTTTTTGTTGTGTGTGAGTTTTCCTGTGAACATTCAAATTACTTTTTCGAGTAAAACTTTTTCCACATGTCTGACAAGAGAATGGCCTCTCATTTGTGTGGATTCGTCTGTGGACATTTAAGTCCGAGCTCTGAATAAAAGATTTTCCACATGTGTCACAAAAAAAAGGCCTATCACCTGTATGAATTTTCTTGTGAAGCCTTAAATGACTAATTCGAGAGAAACGTTTTTCACATGTTTCGCATGAGAAAGGCTTCTCACCTGTATGAATTTTCTTGTGAAAATTTAGATGATCTACTCGAGTGAAACTTTTTCCACACGTTTCACATAAAAAAGGCTTCCTACATGTGTGGGTTCTGTAAAACTGTGCCTGTGCCTCATTATGAGAATGACTCTCTGAAACAGTGGAGCTGCTTCCTTCCTTATCTTTGCTCTCAACTACAGGAAATATCTGAAAGGAGAGCTGCTCAGTTTGTGGTCCTCCATCACTCATGCCATCTTCTTGAAGAGTAGAAGTATCCATCAAAGCAACAAACAGCTTTTGGACAGGATGTTGTCCCTCGTGACTGCTGCATAGGTCATTCTGGTCCTGCCTGGTTGGTAAATGTTCTGGTCCATGCTGTTCATGTTGAAGCACTGAATAATCTGGTTCCTTCTTTTCTACAATTATCAGTTGAGGTTCTGATTCCTCCTCTTCCTTAATCCATGTATTTCCTTGAATGTCCTGTTCATCAATCAGTGGTGATTTGGGGTCCTCATCTTCCTCTTTAATACATGGAGGTCGTGGTTCCCTTAGTTCTCCAGTCCATTGATGTCCTGATTCCTCCTGGTCATGACTGGACCTTCTCCCCTGGTTACGAACCTGTTGGATGGCAAAAGTTTTCTCCTCAATGGAGAAATGTGGCTGTTGGAGGTCTGTGGGGATAAAGGAAGAGATCATTAATATAATTTAATTGATGACTGCTTTATGCATCAGCCTGGTTGTTCTTGGAGATCCGAGACTGTTGGCGTCACACAGTTCATCTAAACTTAGTTTGTAGTGCTTATTTATTTTCAGGAAAAACTTTCCACACTAATTGGCAGCCCTGGCACAGATGTTTAAAAAATGTAAGATAAATTCTGATTGTATTACAGTAAAAAGAACAACTAAGCCTCTAATTTTGAGACATTTATTCAGTGGTGAACTTTGTTACAGCAACTGACGCCACAAACAGTTCCTACAAAATAAACATAACTGAAGTATTTAAAACCTCAATTTTTAAAGTTGACCAGACAGTGTAGGAACTTTAATTAGTAAAGCATATTATTGTTTGGAGTGTAAATATGACATTTGTGGCATGGTTAATGACTGAAGTAACAACATTCTTCAGGATCTACAAGGTCCTGAATGAGCTTATTAATGAAGAATTTACAGAACTTGCTGCACTTGGCCGAAATACTTATTCTGCTGGCCATCTCCACCACTATTCTCTGCATGAAAATGCAAAGACAACAGTCTTCCCAGCAACCTTCATGTGTCCAAAACAGAATATATTATAGATCAGACCTAAGACAATCCAAACGCATCCGGTCCGAGCAAAATCCAACTCAGCCAATTAACTTTAATTAGAGGCCCGAACTCGAAGTAAATCTACATAAGAAAGAAAAGTACCACATTTACTACATTCCATGAAGCCAAAGTACGTATACCAGCTTAAAAATACTTCCAAACCTTTGATTTTACCTCTGCTAGCACAGTAGTCTATTACTTAACATATTCCAGGTCCATTTCGTCGCTTATCGTAAGTGCAGTAAACATCCTCTGGGATGTGTGATTGATGGGAGCGGAGCCAGGTGTGCATTAGTTGTGCAATGCGTTGCGCTTGTTACAATCTAATTAACTTCTGCACTGCTTTTCTTTTTTTCTTCAGCAGGATAAAGTACTTACTTTTCTATTTAGCCTTTCATAAATAGCTAAAATCAAATTACATTGTGCATTCGCATCTAGTACTATCTGTGCTGTCATAGGCTTATTAAAATGCGTCACGGAAGCCAAGTTGGGTCAGATTCAGCTCAGGCGACTCATCTAAAATCTACAACAGGGTTGATGTGAATCAGAAAGCTACACATGTAGCCCCAGCCATGTAGCAGCAACATAACCTCTCTCTCTGGAACATGATGAACCCAAGCAGTGTGACTCACATACTCAGCAGTACAAGTTAATGTGGGTCTGAATTTTACTATTAATTGAACAGTTTGTCTGAAAACATTTACTATTATTTCGGGCATCGTTTGCATTAACATAATTAATTATGGGGCTTAAATGGTTTTCAGAGACTCTAACAAACATTTTCTAATCATGCTGCAACATTTTGTCCTGGGCTGCAAAACAACGAACCTCTGTAGCATCGCAGCTAAAAACAGTTCGTGTTCAGCCCTGATCTGACCTACTTTATCCGGACCTACCAGAACTTTGTCTGCGCGGCTCCGACCCGATTCTGTTGAGATTTATTTGTTGCTGCAAGTTGATCCCCATCATCCTGCGCTGAGCATCGAGCTCTTCCTCGTAGCAAATGATGGTTTTTTCAACCTCGGTGAAGATTTCTTGAGCAGCAGCAGTTAGTCTCTCTCTGATAAACTCTCTGAGATGCTGAGCTGAAGACATGGTTGCTGAAATATTAGCAGGAATGGGACAATGCTGCAGTTTTCTGATGAGTTAACAAAAGCTGCAGCTGGCGCCGTTTTATTTTCTTTAATTTCTTTTTGTTTTCTGTTTTTTTACTTCCGCTCGGGTCACACTGAGACAAAAAGCTGATTGGTCCATTTACCACCCCCTGCTGGGCTGGAGTGGAACTGCAGCTTGTCAGCAAAACAACACATTAGCTGAACTGGACCTTTACTACATGTTTCAGTCTTCATTCTATCCTAATGTGTTACATTCTAATAAGCAAACAAAACCCGCTTTTAGTTCCCTGTAGTTCTTTTTACAACTGATGTTCTTAACTGTCCTTTTACTTTTACTTGGTGGCTTTGAAGCTGTAGTTAAAGATTATTCACATTTATCTTTGACGCTGCTTGAAATAATGTTTCCACTGACTGTGAATGAGATGCAGCAAAGCAGCACAATTCTCAGGTTATTATTAAAAACAGGTTTTCAATAATAATAGGAAATACTGATTGATTGATTGTTTCCAGTCAATCAGAAACCAACAAAGTCAAAGAAACACAAGCCTTCGTTTGTCTGTCTGTGTTTCCATAGTGCTGGCTGCCATGGCAACACAGTTTTATATATTTATTTAATTTGAAGAGACAAAAAGTAAAAACAGTGAAAAGTAATAAAACACATGATCATGCCCTTTGCAATCATTATTACATAATTCGTTAGAAAAGGAACCCTTCTCATACCCATCAACTTCCAAATATTTAAATCTCCCCAGGAAAACTCTTAAATTCGTCCCATGTTGAATGACATGCTAACCTCACATTCTCAACCTCAAATGTAAAATTATGCATTTTTAATATCAACAATAGTATGTTTGGTCTTTGAGACACCCATCCTATACAACATATTTCCCCATAAGCTCATTTTTGAACTGCTTTTCAACTTAAATTTATAATTTAATACATTCCATAAATCTACTCCACACACTGATGTACAAAAACTCTTTCTGGGTGTTTTAATACATTATTTCTTTTTTTAAATTTCCTTCTCCTCTTAAATTATAACCCCCTAATTTGTCACAAAACGTTTTTTGAATATTGTGTGGACATTGATGGTTTCTTACTGTTGGTTTTATGATGATTTAACTCTGAGCAGGAGAGTCGATCAGAACTCTATGGAGAAACTGGATCATGTGGTTATGTTGATGTATTTCCTATATAAAATATTCTGGAAGTGTTCATGTATAAATCAAAGCTTTATTTATTTTTTTATTTTTATACAAAACACAAATATAGAAATGATCAAATAATATTTTGATTTACACAGATTCATTTTCTATATATTAATGAAACAATAATAAACATTTCCTGGACCCATTGTCATGTAAAAACGAAACATTCCTGTAGGGGGCAGCATCCCATCACCAACACAGCTTAACAGTGAAGATTTGACATGACAGTTTTATTCTGAATGTTTTCCGCCTAAGAATTAACAAAACATGTAACCAGCTTAAGTCCACATAAGACAGTATATGTTGTGTCATTAATAAATATTAATTTAATTGGTAAATTAATATATTATCAATTTGTTGGTAATTAGTAATATTATAATTGGTCATATTCATTGGTAAATGAGTTAAAACAATAACATTATCAATGCACTGATTTCACTTTTTCAACTTGAGGAGTAGTATGTCGTTTTATTTCTGAGTTCAAAGCCTGAAAGTGGAAACAGTAAATATTCTTGTGCTGATCAGCTGTTTTAAAGAAAATCGGACTTTAAGAAAAACCAGTGCTTACAATCTCTACCTATTGATTTATATGCAGTTTAGAAACAAAATAACGACAATCAAGAACAAATCTGTTGCAGGATTAAGATTCTGCATCAAACCCACAGAACCTTAAGTGGGTTCTGTCTATTTGGGTTCACAGAACTCTGCATGGCATGCAAACCCAACCCAAATTCCTGCATGTAGCGGCTGAGTGAATGTGGTCTGGACTCTGTGGATCAGAGTCATGGATCCAGAGACGTTGTAGAAGGACAGAATACCTGCTCTGTGGTCCAGGTACACTCCGACTCTGGAGGAAACTGGACTTGAAATGGAGGTCCAGATGTTGTTGTGACCAAATTTATAATGGGTTTGGTGACAATCTAAAGCCCAAGATTTGTCATTACCTCCAAATAAGCTTTCATTCCCACTTCCTGCTCTGCTGATATTCTTGTATGCAACTGCTACATAAACTCTCCCTCTTTTCTCCACCTCCCAGTAACAACGTCCAGTTAAACTCTCTTTACTCAGAACTTGGCGCCAGTGAGTGAATCTTTCTGGGTGACTAGAATAAGACTGATGTTGAGCCTTTCTTGTCACCTTCCTGTTTTCCCTTGACAACACCAGCCATTTGTGAGCTGTGTTTGGATCCAGAGTGATTTCACACAAATATTTTAAGTATCCATCTCTGCTAACTGGTTCTGATTCTGACAGTAGAACATCCACCTCAGTGAGTGTCAGTGAGCTTTGTTTCCACGTTTCTCTCAGGACGTCCTGTAGTTCAGCTCTGAGCTCTGACACAGCTGCTGCCACGTCCTCAAAGTGTCTCAGACGACGAACCTTGATGCTGGATGAGTGTGTAGACTCACTGAGTGCTGGCAGTGAGGGGTAGTTGAGGAGAAACTGGTTGTGATCCTCTGTGTGTGAGAGCTGCTCCAGCTCAGCGTCTTTCCTCTTCAGCTCAGTGATCTCCTGCTCCAGCTTCTCCTGAACATCTTTGACTCGACTCACTTCAGTTTCCTGCTGGGATCTGATCTGCTGCTTCACATCAGAGCTTCTTTTCTGGAGGAGACGGATCAGCTCAGTGAAGATCTTCTCACTGTCCTCCACTGTTTTATCAGCAGAGTGATTGATGGCCTCCACCTCCTGTTGAAGCAGATTCATGTCTTTCTCTTTTTCCTGGAGCACTTGTTGGATTTTCTTTTGTTTCTCCTCCAGCTCTCTTTGCCTCTCAGTCCTTTCTGCTGCAGCTGACACTGTGATGTGGCCTTTATGTTCCTCTATTAAACACAAACTACAGATACACTTCTGATCAGTGCGGCAGAACATTTTCTTCACCTCATTATGACGAGAGCAGATGTTCTCCTGGAGGTTCTTGGACGGCTCCACCAGCTTGTGTTTCTTAAATGCAGATGAATCATAATGAGGCTGAAGGTGTTTCTCACAGTAAGAGGCCAGACAGACTAAATAGGACTTGATGGCTTTCAGTTTTCTTCCAGTGCAGAAATCACAGGCTACATCTTCAGGTCCAGCATAGCGGTGATCAGCAGCAGTAGCTTGGAGTCCAGTCTTCATCTGATCCACTAATGCTGCAAAGACGGTGTTTTTCTTCAAAACAGGCCTCGGTGTGAATGTCTCCCTGCACTGAGGGCAGCTGTAGATTCCTTTTTGATCCTCTTTATCCCAGTGGGTTTTAATGCAGTTCATACAGTAACTGTGTCCACAGGGAATAGTTACTGGACTCTTCAGTAGATCCAGACAAATGGAACAGGATAGGGTTTCTTGATTCAGCGGATTCTCCTCCATTTCTCTTCTCAGTTACAGAGACTGTGTGATTCTGCCTTTGAGAAAAAGTGTTGTGAGCTGTTGTTTGTTCAGAAGAATGTAGTCTTGCAGGTCTTACACTTATTTACAGGGTGGTAACGCCCATCCAACCTTTGGTTTTGCAGGAAGGATTTAGACAGACTGGAGCTGCTGAGAAGAGGTGATTAACGAGGGAAATATTTGTGTTTCAAATAATGTTTTCCATTTCCAGACCAGCTCAGAGCTTTGTTTATTCTCGAGATATAATCTCGATGCTAAATATGATGCTACCCCCACAGATAGCATCATATTTAGCTAAAGGTTATTTGATATTTATCAGTTAAAAATATGACTGATACTGTCATAATCAATGCAGATGGAAGAAGATCCAAATGCAGAGAAACTGGGGTGACAAACTGATTTGAAGATTTAATGAAGAAATAAGAACAAAAACTTACAAAAAAACCACTGGAGCACAGGGAGCCAGAGGAGAACAAAACTCCCCCAGAAATCCAGGGAAGATAGACAGCAGTGTAACACGAGGAAGAGACAGGATTAAAAGGGACATAATGGAAGCAGTTGGCAACCATATGGAAGCAATTTAACTGTTGATACAGCTTTTTCAATAATTTTACTGACGAATGGAAGGTTGGAGATCAGCCTGTGATTCTGCAGTAGTGATTTGTCCAGATTATTCTTTTTTATCAGTGATTTGATAACTGCTGTTTTTAAAGCCTGGGGGAAAACAGCTGATGAGAAAATGAGAGAATCAGATAATTTTCAATGACAGGCGGTACTTTCTTAAAGAAAGCTGTGGGTATGATATTTTTTCTGCATTTGTTATGTCTGGGCATAGCATTGGTATTGGATTCAGCATTAACCCTCAAATTTTTAACATTTTCTCTGCAAAGAAGTTGGCAAATACACCAACCATCAACCCACATCAGCCTTTGGAGACAAAACCAGGAAAGGAGATTATTATTGATTTCACAGACATGGTAGTGCAGGTGAGAGGATGCAGGTATGTGCTGATGTGTAGTACCTCAAAAGGCACTAAAACATTCACATGATTACTCTGGATGGCATGAGGGTTGGCCTACCAAAAGAGAGGACAGTAAGTCAGTGATCAAATATCTCATTAGCTATTATATTTCAAGACACAATTTTCCTGAAAAGGTGAGATCTGAGAATGAGACAGATCTCATTGCAAAATCAGGATTTGCAGCAGGTTTAAACAATGTTGAAGCATGCATTTGGTACAGTCTACCATCTCCAGTCACGTAAAAAAGTGGAGAGAATGAATCAAACCATAAAAACCAGATTGGCAAAAATATGTGCACAGACCTTGGTTGACGCGTTTCAACCAAGGTCGCTCTGATGTCTGCTAGGTGTTCTGTCAACCAGACCACTGGTTTTACTCCTCACAAGCTCCAAACCAGGAGGCTTTTTCCAGGGCCCTTGACGAAACTACCAGGGCTTGACTCACAAAGCATTTTTTAGTGAACTTCAGACCTTGGTTGCAGCGTTCTCAAGACAAGTGGCCAACAAACAACAGGCTCCTTGAAGTCAGCGTGCAGCAGTGGAACCAGAGCGTCCACTAACTGAGGTCCAGGAGAAGCTCCAGGTCCAAAGTTCTGAACCAGCTGGTGCAGAATTAACAGCACCAGACTTGTACTTTAGAATAATCCCCTCTTGTGGTGTAGAGGTGTCAGGGCAATCTACTCTAGTGGCAACCATGGGTTGCTGGTTTGATCCCCACTCCACCCGCCTCTGTCATTGTGTTACTGCCTGCTGGTGGGGATGCATGGTGGCCTCACTTCTGTCAGAGAGGATAATCTGACAGAATCTGCCAGCCAACATCAGCTTGTGTGCAGGAATGGGTGAATCACTGTAGTGTGACTTGATAAGGTGCTATACAAGTACAAAGTTATTTACCCTAGACATTGAAGAAAGAAGTCAACAACAGACAGTGCTGGAGGGAGGAGGTGAAACGGTGGACTTTCTCCAATGGAAATGGACTGCAGGGTTTGGCTTATTGTCAGCAATAATTGTAAACAAAATTTTGGCTTTGTGATTTCAAAGGTGTTTGATCCATTTGACACTTTATTCACATCAGGTTGAGGTGATCTCTTAGCAGAGATCAAAAGGGGAAATAATTGTGTATTAATTCTATAATTTTATTGATTTTATATATAGGGTGTGCAGGTTAAAGGTGAACTTGAGGTCTCACTGTTCACAGTGCTTCCTGTCCTCCACCAACTGGAGTCTGTAAGATAGGATAAACAACTCCATATTAGGCACAGAGAGCATCTTTGAGAACCTTTCTGTTATACAGCTGGGGGTGCGGGAAACAATTTATTAAAGGGTGAAGTCCCCGTTTGATCAGATCACTTTGCAGCCGAGCTGAGATGGTGTTTCTCTGTGTAAGTGTGATCTCCAAAGATATATCGTTGCATTTATTGGAATAAATTGGTTGATGATTTCTTTCATTGATTGTGCTTTTCCTCACTCCAACAAACTCAGAGGAGAATAAGTGTTATCTCTGTCCGTTCTGACCTTCAAGACATCCACCTCAGTGAGTTTCGCTGAGGTTTTTGTCCACATGTCTCCCAAGATGTCCTACAGTTTATCTCTGACATAGCTGCTGCCAGTGTGAGTTTTATGTCCTTAACTGATCTTTTTGATAGAACTGGTTTGTTCTCCCAGTCACAAAATGTTTGTTTATAGCAGCCTCTGATCTGCCAATCTGAACATGAAAGAAAAAGGAAACAACTTTTTTGACAGACTGGATCTGCTGCATTCAGGGGAAGAAAGAAGAAGCTAATTAAAACAGAAACTTGTCATTGTATTTATTTCGAGAGGCTAAGATTATCTAACATATTCTAAAAGCTACTTTACATTTATTGTTTTCCAAAGATGTTAGCTTTTTTACTTTGAGTTTAAATCTTAAATTCTTTAGGTTTGGACCACTACAGTTTATGAGAAAATATGTGATTAGGCTCTGCTTGCAGTTATTTTATGCTGAGGTTTCTCTCTTACTCTGGCTGGGATAGCAGGGATAACAATGTCAGGAATTTAAGTTCCTCCTTCATTAAAAGACAGACTTTCATGCCAAAACTAATTTTAGCTGATAGAATGTGCATCTTTTAATTATTTTTTTCCCCACCTATTTCTAAAAATAGAATACAATTCTCAGGAGCAGCTGAGAATTGCAAGTACATGCTTTTTTAAGAAGTAGCTTGTATTCTCAGGAATAGCTTGTACTTGAATAATGCTTATCTAATCCAGCGGAGCACAAAACACTTCACACTACATTCAGTGATTCACCCATTTATACATAAAATCACACACTGAAAAAGAAACAACTCACAGTGGATTTTGTTTCTTTGGGTTGCTTGCACTAAATATAAACTGAACCAAAGTCCAGCCAGTACCGTCTGAGTGAATCTGGTCTGGACTCTGGAGGAGAGTCATGGTTTTAGAAACGCTGTAGAATGACAGAAAATACTCTCTGTGATCCAGGTACACTCCGACTCTGGAGGAAACTGGACCTGAGAGGGTGGTCCAGATGTTGTTGTGACCAAACTTAAAACCATTTTCTTCCAGGCTGCTGAAAATGAAGTTGGTCATTGTTCAGAAAATAAGTCAAGTGCAACTTTTCGGACTGGAGTGACAGGAGACCACAGTTCTGCTCTGCTGCTGCCCAAGAAGTCCAGGATAATGTTTTGTCTCACTGTTCTTTTCACTTTTGCAGCTAAGGTACAATTCATATTTTTTTGTTGTTGTTTATTGTTTTTAATGCAATTTATTTGCAACATCTTATTATTCAGCATAAGCAGTTTTTTGTCAGTGTTTGCTGTGAACATTTCTAAAAAAGCCTGTAAGTAGCTGTAAAACATTCTCACCTCCTTCCTATAATGTCACAGCAACCAGTTTAAGCCAACTTGATTTTCAACATGTTGAACTTGACTTTGGAAAATTAACCAAAGTCATGCAACTTTTGGGTTCTGCGACGGACTGGCGACCTGTCCATGGTGTACCCCGCCTCTCGCCCAAAACGTTCACTGGAGATAGGAACCAGCACCCTCCTGACCCCATTAGGGACATGGGTGGTAGAAAATGGATGGATGGATGCAACTCTTGGCTTGCATGTGATTTCACACAAACATTTTAAGAATCCAGCTCTGCTATTTGGTTCTGGTGCTGACAGTAAAACATCCATCTAAGTGCCATCAGTGGACGTTTTGTCCATGTTCCTCTCGGCATGTCGTGTAGTTTATCTCAGACTTCAGACACAGCTGCTATCAGTAACAGAATGAGTTTTATTTCCTTGAACAATAAACCGATTTTATTTCCCCATGAAACAAAAAGAATGTAACATCTGTTTCCCAGTCACAACATGTTTAAACCCATCTCTTGCAAATTTGAACCAGAAAACAAATCTTGTTTATTGGTTCCAAAATCAGACAAAACGTTTTGGTTTTGTTCTGATTTCAGAAAGGTCAATAACATAACTAAACCTGGTTCATACCCTCTGCCTCTTATGGATGACTGTATTGACCAAACTGGAAATGCTAAATTCATCAGTAAGATAGACCTACCTGATTGGCAGGTCCCTTTATCTAAAAAGACACAAAAAATCTGTCTTCTTTACACCTCATGGTTTGAATTCATACTCATACATAATTCATATTCATTCCAGTTTCCAGTTGAGGAATGGGCTGGGAACTTTTGCAAGTTGTTGGGCATTTAGAGGGTTGTGTTGTGTATTTGGACGACATTGTTGTGTATTCAGGTACCTGGTCTTCTCTCCTGGAACGACATTGTTTGACCTTCTGGCAGATGCATAGCTCCAGTGAATGCAGCCAAATGATTTTTATTTTATTTATGTAATTGATGCCAGTCATGTTGGTACAGGGGGGAGTCCTTTATGAAATGGGTGGTTTTTCAATTAAAAGATTTCTTTTCTAAGAAATTTAATAGACATCAGCTGAATTACTCAGTTATTGAAAAAGAGACCCTTGCTCTTATTTGGTCTTTACAACATTTAGGGTCTATGTGGGTTCAGGGCCTTTAGAGAAACAGTTTAGGTTGAGACATGAAGAGTTAGAGCTGAACAGCAATACAAAATGTTCAGAGCTTATGGAAGTTTGGATCCATGTAGATTTATTTTATATTTATAGGACATACAGCACACAAATACAGAAATAATACAATGAGAATTTTATTTACAGTGATTAAACAAAGATTTATTCTACATTACCAATAGTAATAAAGCAATAATAAATAATATCTGTACTCAAAGTCATGCAACAATCCAACCTTCCTGTAAAAGGCAGGGGTGTCCAAAGCCGGTCCTTGAGGGCTGGCATCCTGATGTTTTAATTCTAGTTATTACCTTCTCAGCATGTCAATAAGACATCATTAGCAGGCCCCTGCTTGCTTGTGTTTAACCAACATGCAGGATCCCAGGCCTTGAGGACTGATTTTGGACACCACTGCTTTACTCCTATTTGGCAGAGGATAGAGAACTGCAGGCTGGGAAAAAGCCCACTTTCAAAGGGCAGTATTATATGTTGCTTAGCCACATAGTGCCATTTTACAAGCATAATCAAATAACTATGTTACCTTAATTTCTTACAGAAATACTACATATCAAATATAACTTAAAAGAAATTTGACTTCCTAATTTAAAGCCTTGAAATTATGCGTATGTCTCTTTAAAAACTCCTGTTCTTTCTGCCTTCAGGAAGTCATCACAACATGGCTCCTCTATAGGCTTTACTGAGAAGTAGCTTGTACAATGAGCTAAGTAGCTGTGCAGTTCCACCAGATGTTTGCTAATTGCTGCTGGCTAGTCTAAAGGAGTTCAGTTAAAGAGTCGTGGTAGTGCTGCGCCTCGAAGGCGGAGCTAGGTCCACCCAGGTGTTTTGCACAGCTGAATATCTGCCATGGAGACTAAAGGATTTCTCAAACATGCAAGAAAGAATCAAGATAAAACTCCAGGTACATCTTTGATAAGTGAATAACAATATAACATGATGTAAAACTCAAAACGTCTATATTACATAGTACTGTCCCTTTAAGAAAAGTTGCACATTGCACAAAGCAAACGTCTGTGACAATCATCCATTTTCTAGTGTTTTCAGTGAAGTGATGTTTTTTGCTATGTCTAATGAGGTGAACAGGGGGGAGGAGGAAATCATACTATTCATATTATATCTGTTTGTGTCTGACTGTATGAGGGCAATGGTGGGAAAATGTTTGCTGCTGTGTATGTTTGTGATGATGTACTTTTTGTGACACATCTATTAATTCAACTTGGAAAATGTAATGACATGAAAGAAATTATCCCTTTGGGAAAATAAAGTAATCTATCAATCAATCAATCAATCGTCTCTTATAAACATCCAAATTAAAAGCAGAAACTTTGATCCATTTAAAATACACATACATAAAATAAAATGTAAAATGTATTGAAGTTCAGTTTACAGATATGAGCAAAAGATGGACCGATTTTTTTTCTAGAAGAGTTTAATACAAAGAAGACTTCATATTGAACTAATGCGTTTAAAACAAGCCCACATCATCAGTCCTCCATCACCAAGCTGAACTACATCTATAAAGCGTCTACACAGTTATGACATTTTATTTCCAAACTTGACGCCAAACTCAGCTCCCTAAGCTGCATTTTTATATTGTAGATATTTTATATTGTAGGGTGAATCAGTCAACCACAGTATGAAAAAGGTGTTTGTCCATGAGGTCCAAGTTGCTGCTATTTACAGACTTGGAGAGGTTTCCTATAACCTGGTTTAGTCAATTTTCTTTTTCTAATATACTTTACAAAGATAACTACTACCAGGAAAAGTTAAAGTATTTATAATAGTTAATCTATGTGACAGTCAAGTGTTTTTGTTTAATGTGTAAATTCAATTTCCATACATTAATGAAGCTTTTTCCACATGTTTCACATGTAAAAGGTTTCTCACCTGTGTGAATTTTTCTGTGATCATTCAAATTTGAACTTGTTTTAAAACATTTTCCACATATGTTGCAAGAAAAAGATCTCTCACCTGTGTGAATTTTCGAGTGTACATTTAAATGATCAATTCGAGAGAAGGTTTTTCCACATGCTTTACATAAAAAAGGTCTCTCACCTGTATGATTTCTCTTGTGACTGATTAAACTACTAATTTGAAAGAAACTCTGTCCGCAAGTTTGACAAGAGAAAGGCTTCTCACCTGTATGAATTCTCTTATGAATGGTTAAACTACACATGTGAGAGAAACTTTTTCCACATGTTTGACAAGGAAAAGGCTTCTCATCTGTGTGAGTTCTCTTGTGGACATTTAAATTACCAATTCGAGAGAAACATTTTCCACACGACTGGCATGAAAAAGGCTTGTCACCTGTGTGAGTTCTCTCGTGGACATTTAAATCACCAATTCGAGAGAAACATTTTCCACAAGACTGGCATGAAAAAGGCTTCTCACCTGTATGAGTTCTCTCGTGGACATTTAAATCACCAATTCGAGTGAAACTTTTTCCACATGACTGACACGAAAAAGGCTTCTCACCTGTATGAATTTTTTTGTGTCGTTTTAAAGCACTAATTTTAGGGAAACCTTCTCCACACGAATCACATGAAAAAGGCCATTCACCAGTGTGGGTTCTGTAATGGTTATTTAAGTTATCCTGATTTTTATACCATCTTCCACAAATGTCACATTTGAAAGACCTTTTCTTTGTGTCAATATGAGACTGACTCCATGATACAGAAGAGCTGCTTCCTGCCTGATCTTTGCTCTCAATTACATTAGATATATCAAAGGAAAACTCCTCAAGTTTTGGTTCTCTAATCAAATTACCTTCCTGAAGAGAAGAAGTCTCAATCAAAGCACCAAACTGCTTCTGGACAAGCTGCTCTCCCTCCTGATTTCTGCAGAGATCTTTCTGGTCCTGTCCAGTTGGTAAATGTTCTGGTGGTTGCTGTTCATGTCGAACCACTGAAGGATCTGGTTCCTCATTTCCTTCATTTATCAGTGGAGATTCTGTGTTATCCTCTTCTTTTTTAATCCATTCAGAATATTCCCATTGTTCAATAAGTGGAAGACCTGATTCCTCCTCTTTCTCAGTATTACATGGATGCCCTGGTTCTGATGGTTTAACCTGCAATTGTTCCGGGTCGACCTCTTCCTCTTTAATCTGTTTAGGTTCTGCTTCCTCCTGTTGACTGGATCTCCTCCTGTGGTGACATACCTGGGGGATGGCAGACATTTCCTCCTAAATGGAGATTTGTGACTTTTGGAGGTCTGTGGGGACAATGGGAGATATCATTAATATAATTAAATTGATGACTGTTTCATTCATCAGTCTGGAGGTCCAGGACTTCCAGGAACCTCATGAAAAACTGTCCTCCCAGCAACTGTCACGTGTCCACAACAGAAAAATTAATGTGAATCAAAAAGCTGCACATGTGACTGCAGCCAGGTAGCAGCAAGATAGCTGTCGTCTCTTTAAAGCAGCGGCCAGTATACATTTTTGAAGGTACAGCTGGCCACACACCCCTATATTACACATACTTTCTCTGAAACACATACATAATGAACAAAGGCAGTAAGACTCACACTGCACATATTTTACTATACATACATGCCAATGCAATTTACACTGAGTTTAAATTTTGATGATAAATAAACGTTTGTCTGAAAACACTACTAAGACCATTGGTAGCATTGATATGTTTAATCAGTGGATATAAATGAACTCCATCTGGTTTTTCAGAGACTAACACATTTTCTGTTTGTGCTGCAACATTTTAGCTTGAGCTAAAAGCTATCAATCTTTGTAGCATCGGAGCTAGCAGCTAAAAACAGAGGCTACAGAAATATCGCCGCTAACGGATCTCGGTCTGCAGTGAACGCACCAGAACCTTTATCCAGACCTACCAGAACTTTGTTTCTGCAGCTCCGACCCGATTCTGTGGAGCTTTATTTGTGGTTTCCAGTCAATCCGGTCATCATCCTGCGCTGAGCATCGAGCTCTTCCTCGTAGCAAATGATGGTTTTTTCAACCTCGGTGAAGATTTCTTGAGCAGCAGCAGTTAGTCTCTCTCTGATAAACTCTCTGAGATGCTGAGCTGAAGACATGGTTGCTGAAATATTCAGATGAGATACAACACAATCTTCCTTCTGCTAAGACAATAGAAGCTGCTGCCTTTTTGTTTTACTTCAGCTTGAGGTCACAATGAGAGAAACAAGCTGATTGTCCCACCTCCGCCCTCTGTAGGTTTGGACTGGAACAGCAGCTTGGCAGCAAAAACAAACTCTCATTAAATGGAACAGACGTTAACCAAGAATATTTGCTTCTTTAAAATGTATTTTCCCACAATCCTCATATGTGTTACATTCTAATGTGGAAACAAAATTTGTGTAGAACAAATAGAAATTTGTTTGTGCTACATTTGTGCATATAAAATGTTCATTTGTGCCACTATAATTTTAAAGATATTAATAATAAAAGGTTTCCAGAGAGCAGAGGTTAACCAGCCACCACACACCTACTCCCCACGTTAACATAATTAAGCATAGTTACAGCCTGCATCCATAGAGACAATATTGAGACAGTGTTCATCTGCAGACAATCTGAAGCAACTGAACCCTGATTTTCCATCAATCTGGGGCCTCTAAAGTGAGTCACAATGGAGCTGGCTACTCATCTCAAACACCAAAACCTAAAACAGCTTTTTCTATAAACCTAATGCTCACTGGAAACTTTGCTATCTGGAAACATTTAGAATGAAAGCAAACTGTCTTCATGTATTTTAAACATTTATTTCATGTCTCAGACTATACATTTCTTTTTTACAAAATGGAGTGCTAAACTATTCCAACATTTTGATTTTCACCATAAAAATCCCAAAATGAATGTATCATGTGAGAAATTAAGTGAAGCATTGTGAAGAGAAGCACTGAGAAGTAAAACGAACAAACCATAAACATGAAACATGTCAACAACCATCAGTATGGTGTTACAAACCTCGAAACTGAAACCAGGGACTTCGATGCATTTAAAACACACACAAAAAAATAACATGAAGCCCATTTCAAATAAATTAGTACAATTTTCAGAGATCAACAGAGGTAGAAATGCTTCAACATCATCATTGTTATAGTGCAATGATGCTATAACGTTATGCAGTCTTCTTTTGAACCCTGCTTTAGACTAAAAAAAATATTTAGCACAAATCTCTGGACATCCTGACCAGTTCACGAATTGCTTAAATCCACAAATACTTTAAACTCTCAAAATACTTAAAACTGCCTATTTTAACATTTCAAACACCAAATATACTTTGATGTTTGATCACCAAAGTATATAGTAGTAGTACTAGTAACTGTCCCGGAACAACAGAAACCGTTTCTTGGTTGTTCTGATAAACAGTTTCAGAACAACCACAAAAGCAAACATTAAAAGTTTTTCCTAACCACAATTATTGGGGGTACAACATATCAGTAGAAAGGAAAATAAATTGTGTTTCTGGATTAGCCGTTTTGCAAATGGCGGCCTATAGCATGCCAAGTAGTTTTAAATCTATTTAAGCTTCCTTACAAGCATTTTCTGTAGAACATTTTATATGCTCTAAAAAATGAATAAAAGACTCCAAACTAGCTGCAAAATAAGTTCAAGCTGCTGCTCACACACAGCAGTTTCCTAAAATCTGGTTAAAAATTTCTGATAAACCCAACATCTCATCTTCATTTGAAAGCATGCCTAAACAGAATTTGTGAATTCTAATGTATTTTTGCAAGAACAACAAAGAAAAGTTTGAATATTAGTGAATCCAAGTGAAATGACTACTTCCCATATTTGTGTGTTTGTTTTTTGTGGAGATTCAGTTTTCCAGGATTAATGAAAGCTTTTCCACATATTTCACATGAAAAAGGCCTCTCACCTGTATGAGTTTTCTTGTGGAGATTTAAATTACTAATGTGAGAGAAACTTTTTCCACATGTTTGACAAGGAAAAGGCCTCTCGCCTGTGTGAGTTCTTCTATGAACATTCAAATTTGAAACATTTACAAAACATTTTCCACATGTTTCACAAGAAAAAGGTTTTTCACCTGTGTGAGTTTTCATGTGAAGATTTAAATGACTAATTTGAGAGAAACATTTTCCGCATGATTTGCATAAAAACGGTTTCTCACCCGAGTGTGTTCTCTGATGTACATTTAAATAATGAATCAGGGAGAAACGTTTTCCACATTTTTGACATGAATAAAACTTCTCACCTGTGTGTATCTTCTTGTGGAAATTTAAATTAACAACATGAGAGAAACTTTTCCCACATAATTGGCATAAAAAGGGCTTCTCACCTGTATGGGCTCTCTGGTGTGCATTTAAATGTTGAATTATAGAGAAACTTTTTCCACACATTTGACATGAAAAACACCTCTCGCCTGTATGATATTTTTTGTGTACATTTAAATTACAATTTAGAGAAAAACTTTTCCCACATGTTTTGCATGTAAAGGGTCTTTCGCCAGTATGAAGTTTTTTGTGCACATTTAAATGACCAATTTGAGAGAAGCATTTACCGCATGTTTCACATGAAAAAGGTCTCTCACCTGTGTGTATTCTCATGTGAACAGTCAAAGTTGCTTTCTTTAAGAACAATTTTCCACATGTTTCACAAGAAAAACGCCTCTCACCTTGGTGGGTTCTGTAATGCTTAACCAGGTTGCACTGATTTTTAAGACTTCTCCCACAAATATCACATTTGAAAGAACTTTTCTTTGTGTCAGTATGAGACTGACTCTCAGACACAGTGTAGGTGCTTTCTTCTTGATCTTTGCTCTCGACTACAGGAGAGGTATGACGGGAAAGCTGCTCAGTTCTTGGTTCCTCTTCAGTCAAACCATCTGCCTGAAGAGTAGAAGTCTCCATCGAAGCAACAATCTGCTTCTGGACAAGCGGCTCTCTCTCCTCACTACCGTGGACGTCCATCTGGTTATGTCTACATGGTAAATGTTCTAGTTCTGGTTTTTCACAGGGAAGTGCAGAAGTATCTGTTTTGTCCTTTTCTTTGTTGATCAGTGGTGGTTCTGGTTCTTTTTTTCCTTCTTCCAGTGGAAGTTCTGGTTCCATCTGTACTTTTTCAGTCCACTGATGTCCTACTTCCTCCTCGTTGTGACTGGTCTTCCTCCCTTGGTGACAGACCTGCTGGATGGCAAAAGTTTCCTCTTTGGAGACATGTGGCTTCTGGAGGTCTGTGGAGACAAAGGGAGTGATCATTAAGCTAATTGAATTGGTCACTGTCTCATGCATCTACCTGACTGTTCCTGATGACCCTGGACTGTCAGCACCACTTTTTGCATCTTAACTTATTTTGTAATGCTTAATTGAAGAGACGGTGACGTTTGCAGTGTAAAGTGTCATCCACACATTGGCAGCCCTGGTAAAGACGATCAAGAGATTTAAGTTAAATTCATATTTTTTGCTGCAGCAGCACAAATTCACACCAAATTTAATTTGAGGACATATATTCCCCAAACTTGCCCATATCTACAGCCCATTGCAAGTTTCTATCTACTTCACAATTGTTGAGTTTTGCTCAGACCACATGGGAACTACAGCCACTGCGGAAGCTCAAACCTGGTGTTTCAGTGAAGTTACCCACTGCTGCTACCTCAGAACTTAGACAGAATGAATGAATTGAACGGAGATGGTGAGATCTCTGTTACACGCTTAAAGGAGAATCATGCATTTATGCATGATTTTCACATTAGTTAACTCCAGTTATCATTTCATACAGGGGGACAGTTCGTGGTGAGTTTGACTTGTTCTGCAACACTTTATTCTGAGTTGCAACACTATAAAACTTCGTAGCATCAAAGCCAGCAGCTAAAAAATGTTCAGCCCCGTTTAGCAGCAGCTGGAGCTGCAGCAACTATCGCCGCTGACGGATCTCTGCTGTCTTCAGTGAAAACATCAGCACCTTTATCCAGACCTACCAGAACTTTGTCTCTGCAGCTCCGAACCGACTCTGTGTAGCTTAATTTCTGGTTTCCAGTTGATCCCCATCATCCTGCGCTGAGCATCGAGCTCTTCCTCGTAGCAAATGATGGTTTTTTCAACCTCGGTGAAGATTTCTTGAGCAGCAGCAGTTAGTCTCTCTCTGATAAACTCTCTGAGATGCTGAGCTGAAGACATGGTTGCTGAAATATTCAGTTTAAATACGATAACACAACCATCTTCCAGCTCAGCCCACACAAACTGCTGAGGCCATTTTTTGTTTAACTTCCGCTTGGTGTCATGTTGAGACAAAGCAGTTGATTGGTCAATTTCCGCCCCTGCTGGACTGGAGTGGAACCGCAGATTGGCAGAGAAGGACCTCGCTGCAGCAAACAGAAAGGGGCGGGGAAGGACCACTGTCAGTCTCATACCTTATTTGGAACAACACAACTAATCTAATTATATTACTAAATCAGAATACCACAAAGTCTTTATTATTTACTATTAATTTCGGGATTTCTGGCACCGTAAAAGATAAATTATCTTATAAAACACCATATTTTTTTCATTTTCTTAAGGATGTAGAGCTAATTAAATGACATAAATAAGACCTGAAAGTGATTCCAGTTTCACTTGATGGCCAACCTGTTGAAACTGTGGCAAATTTTAAATTCCTTGTGTCATTCCTGGACAGTCAGCTCAACTTTGCTGAAAACACTGTATCTTTAAGAACTGGACAATTTGGACAATCGTTTAAGCTAAATTACAAGAAAAACAACAACAAAAAACCCAAAACAGACTTTCAACTAATCAAAAACTTGGAATTGTGGAAGATCTGCTGACTATAAATTATATTTGCACAAGGATCCCTAGCAAATATGCCACATTATGTACTGTTGCTTTGTTTTAGCAAAACTTCTGAGACTGTCATCTCATTATTATTTTTCATTTATGTTCTCCCTAGATAATCCCCTGTTGCTATGCAAACATTTATATGTGCTGTTATTCAGGGTTACAAAAAACAAAACAAAATAAAAACAAATGAAGTATGTGGATGACTTAAAAGGGGAGCATTTGACTTATAAAAATATGTTTTTTTTTACATTTTCTCTTTCTATATACATATATTTCCATGCATCCATCCATTTTCTAACACACGTCCCTAGTGGGGTCGGGAGGTGATGGTGCCTATCTCCAGCGAACGTTTCAGGCGAAAGGCGGGGTCAACCTGGAATTGGACCAGATTTGGACAAAAGAATTGGAGAAGATTCATTCTAAAAAAAAAACAGTATTCAAATGTGCAACAGGTAGCCTGGATGCACTGATGCAGCAGAGCCAGTGACTGTGAGGGAGGAAATAAAGGCAGTTTACCTACAGCAACTGCACTTTTATTTGATAATATATCTATATATCTGTTTTGGTGGCAAAAATGACCCTCGTTGGACACGTCGCCAGTCTGTCGCAGGGCAACACAGAGACAGGAAAAAACCATGCACACACACACACCTAGGGAGAATTTGGAGAAACCAATTAACCTGACAGTCATGTTTTTGGACTGTGGGAGGAAGCCGGAGTACCTGGAGGGAACCCACCATGCACAGGGAGAACATGCTATATACATATATATATCAGCTTTTCTAAAAACATAAGAGTCAAAGGAAGCTGCATACAGAGTAATTTATTGTAATTTTTCTCATGTTTACAAAAATCTTTTTCCGCACAGCTCTCTGGATTTCGGTAAGTTTGAAGTCTTGCCTTTGACTAGGCCTGGAATCTCCAACCCAAGTCCTGAAGATCTATTGCCCTGCAGGTTATAGATGCATCCCTGCTCCAACACACCTGATGAATGGCTCATTAGTTGACAGCATGGTGAAGACGAATTCAATCATTTGATTAATCTGTGTTGGAGCAGGGATGCATCTAAACCTTGCAGGACAGTAGACATTGAGGACTAGGGAAGGAGATCCCTGGACTAGGCCATTCCAACACTGTTATTCTTTTCTTGTCCTGCTGGTGACACAGTTTGGACCAAGTTGGACCAAGGTCCTCGAGTCATATGATGAATTGTTACAGACCCATTCCACATTAAAATGGCCCTCTCTCTGTGGCTTCTCGTGTGTATATTTAAGTAATGAATTTGAGGGTAAACTTTTCCACAGATTTTGCAAATGGCTCCTTAACGTGTATGAATTCTCTTGTGAACATTTAAACTACTAGTTTGAGAGAAGCTTTTTCCACATGTTTCACAAGAAAAGGGCCTCTCACCTGTGTGAACTTTCTTGTGTGTATTCAAAGAACTAAGTTGAGTGAATTTTTTTCCGCATACTTGGCATGAAAATGGTTTCTCACCTGTATGAATTCTCATGTGGACCTTTAAACTGCAAAATTGAGTGAATTTTTTTCTGCATGACTGGCATGAAAAGGGTTTCACACCTGTATGAATGTTCTTGTGCCGTTTTAAAATACTAATCTGAGTGAATTTTTTTCTGCATACTTGGCATGAAAAAGGTTTCTCACCTGTATGAATTCTCATGTGGACTTTTAAATTACAAACTTGAGAGAATGTTTTTTTACACACTTGGCATGAAAAGGGTTTCTCGCCTGTATGAACTCTCTTATGGACATTTAAATTACCAACATGAGAGAAGCATTTACTGCATATTTCACATGAAAAAGGCCTTTCAGTTATATGGGTTCTGCAATGTGTTTTAAAGTTAAGCTGATTTTCAAAACATTTCCCACAAACATCACATTTGAAAGACCTTTTCTTTGTGTCAGTATGAGGCTGACTCTCAGAAACAGTGAAGCTGCTTCCGTCCTGATCTTTGCTCTCAATTACATTAGAGATGCAGTCAGTTTTTGGTCCTCTACTCAAATCACCCTCCTGATAATTAGAAGTATCCATACAAGCAACAATCTGGTTCTGGACAAGTTGCTCTCCCTCCTGACTGCTGCAGAGGTCCTTCTTCTCCTGTCCAATTGGTAAATGTTCTGGTTCCTGCTGTTCTTGTTTAAGGAGTGAATAATCTGGTTCCTCATTTTCCTCATAAATAAATGGATGTTCTGGTTCCTCCTCTCTAGTCCCTTTAGGTTCTATTTTCCAATGATCTTCTATCAGTGGAGGCTCTGTGTCCTGTTCTTCTTGTTTAATCAGTGGAGGTTCTGGTTCCATCTGTTCCTCTTCAGTCCACTGAAGTTCTGCTTCCTCCTGGTCATGACTGGACATCTTCCCATGGATATAGACCTGTTGAATGGCAGAAGTTTTCTCCTCAATGGAGAAATGTGGATTTTGGAGGTCTGTGGGGGCAAATGAAGACATCATTAATATAATTAAATTGATGACCGTCTCATGCACCAGCCTGATTTGTCCTGATGATCCTGGATTGTGAGAAAGTCAAATAAATCTCACAACACTGTCTATATGGGTGTAGTGACGGACTCAGGCCTGAATCGTCAGAGTCACGTAAAGACAGTTATAAAATCGACCTTCTATCACCTGTAGAACATTTCCAGGATTAAAGGACTAATGTCCCAGCAAGGTCTAGAGAAACTTGTTGATTACTGCAACAGTGTCTCCACAGGTCTGCCTAAAAAAATGTATTAAACAGGTGCAGTTGATCCAAAATGCTGCTGCTTGGGTTCTCAGCAAAGCCAAGATGATAGAGCACATCACATTGGTTCTAAAGTCCTTCCACTGGATCCATGTACCTCAGAGAATATACTTTAAAACACTGTTTTGGTTTATAAATCACTGAATGTCTTAGCACCAAAATACATTAAAGATATGTTGTTGTTGTATCAACCTTCCAGATCACTTCTGGTTCTGGTCTGCTCTGCATCTCAAACCAGATCCAGTTCAGTTGGAATAACAAAGATCTTTCTCAGAGATCCAGCATTGATTTTGGTTCATCAGTGATGAACCAGTTTCCCGGAAAGCGCAGAGCTTCATATAATGATTCTGTTAAGCTTCATGTGGGGATTCCAGCAGATATGTAACAGACTTCGGTGCTCCTGGTTACAAAACTGTGGGTCAGTCTGAACTTCCTCTTTGTTGCAGACATGTTGCTGTGGCTGGTCTGTAGGAACAAAGAGACAGATTTGCTTTGAAGTAAAGATCTGGATAGTTAAGAATGTTTGGCGAAACATTCATGGAGCAAAATCTGAAATGTAGATTTCAGCATCATCGACTGAACAGTGTCTGGACCTATGGAGTCTCCTACGCACTCAATAGGTGTCTGCTTCACTGGTTACCATAGTAACATCTATAGTGTCTAGCGCAGGGGTCTCATACTCCAGTCCTCGAGGGCCGCAGTCCTGCAGTTTTTAGATGTGCCACAGGTACAAAACACTGGAATGAAATGGCTTAATTACCTCCTCCTTGTGTAGATCAGTTCTCCAGAGCCTTAATGACTTAATTATTCTATTCAGGTGGTGCAGCAGAGGCACATCTAAAAGTTGCAGGACTGCGACCCTTGAGGACTGGAGTTTGAGACCCCTGGTCTAGCGTGTCCACTTCAAAAGTTTTGTGACAGGTTATTATCTGAGCATGTGATTGTCCATCACACGCTCAGACTCAGAGGCAGCAGGATGTGATGGTAAACATTAGTTCAGAGTCCAGGTGATAAACCCTGAAGGACTGGAATTTTGGCATCCCTGGTTCAAAGAAATTTAATTCTGCGCTAAGGCACTGAATGGTTTTGTTTCATGTGTTGGAATCCTGAACGATGCTGAAGTTAGCAACTGATCTGGTGTTTGACTAAAGGGATATTCTGCTCCTTTACAGTACTTACTATGCTCTGGTCAAAGGTAATAAGACTTAAGATTACTCAACAATGACCTGGATTGTTTTAGAATGAAAACTGGAAGCAAAGGAAAAGAAAACACTTGTGATTTACAACAAATTTCCTAAAAAGATAGAATACTGCTTTTTTTCTTTTATCTCTCTTTCTTAAAGATGGCTGTCTCTGTTTTCGGGACTATTGCGGAACCACTGGAGATGATGGTGTATGGAAGTATTTTATATAATCAAGAGTATCAGGGACAGTCTTGAGCATGCATTTCATGAGACTGAAGTACAATAGCAGTGTCTTCAGTTAGAGGCTGTAGCAGTTGTTACAACAACATATAATTTCTTCTTGGGATCAATAAGACATTTCTTAATCAAATTAAAAAGTGCATTTTATGAGTTTTCAAAAATATGAATGTTTACTTAATATCAAATGAGTTTGCCATTTTGACTCCTAAAATAATACGAGTTTGACTACAAGTGTAAATTAAAGCTGCAAGCACCGTTGGGGTGATGATGATCAGTCACTGACAGTTTGGTGCCTCTGTGACTTTCTGTGTAGAAGATATAACAGTTTCGTGGCGAATAGGCGAACTTTGACCCATGGCAATGCCCCTTGAGCATGCACAAAAACTCACCGTTTTTCTAACTTTTAATCGGACATGTCTAATGAACAATATGCCCAAGTTTGAAGTTGATCGATCAAAATCCCTAGGAGGAGTTTGATCAAATGAAGAGGCTGCAAATGGCCAAAATGGAGTCAATCTAAAATGGCCGACTTCCTGTTTGACTTGCACTATGAAATTATTTGTATTTTCGATGCGTCTTGGGGAGCTCTACAAGTGTACCAAATTTCATGTCTCTATGATAAACTAAGGTCAATGCGGAGGATATTTTGAAAGTTGGCCGGTGGCGCTGTCGAGCCGTTTCTTGTAACGACCTTAAAATACGTAATTTTCACGGAGAGTTGACGCGTCCGCCAAGTTTGGTGAGTTTTTGAATATGATAAAGCCCCCCCAACCCTAATTCATCTGGTGGAACCATAATAAGATTAAGAAACAATAGGCCTTCGTAGCGCTTCGCTGCTCGGGCCTAAAAATGTACTTATTTAATTTTCCCTGCAAGTTAACGACTCGATGCAATCTGCTGGGTTTACATTGATATAAACTTTTTCATCCAATTTTAATAATTAACTGAGACTATTTGATAACTAGGATCAATTGGAACGTGATTGAAGTGAAATTTGTTTTTAGTAAAGCTGCTGAACTGAATACAAACTTTGGCATGTGCTAAAGCTAGCAGCTGGACGGTGCTAACAGCTACCATGGTAACAGGGGAAAAAACAACATTCATTATTATTTTATTACTTTCTCTTTGATATTCGGAGCCTGGTCTAGCCGGCTTCTGTTACTTCTTACCGACTCTGGTGAGTTTTATCTGAGGTTTCCAGTAAGTTTCCAGCAGTTTGATGTCTTCCTCATAGCGGACGATGGTTTTCTCAACCTCGGTGAAGATTTCTTCAGCAGCAGCAGTTAGTCGCTCTCTGATAAACTCTCTCAGATGCTTAACTGAAGACATGGTTAATTAAATATTCAGCTGAGACACAGCACAACCGTTTTCCAGTCGAGTCCACACAAGTTGCTGCTGAAGCCTTTTTGTTTTACTTCCGCCGGAAATGAGACAAAGTAGCTGATTGGTCCATTCACTACCCCTGCTGGACTGGAGTGGAACCGCAACGTGGTAAATAAAAAAAAAAATAAAATAAAATAAAATAAATAAATAAAAAATAAAAAAATTGATTAATGGAGCAGATATTAACCAAGAATAGTTTCTACAGTAAGTTATTTCCAGCTGTTTCAGTGCTTGTTTCTGAGTCTTACTATCCTCATATGTGTTACATTCTAATAATACTTGTGGGGACGTGAGTCAGTGTTTATTTCCACCTTTAATTCTTCAAGGATATCTGTCACTTGTTTTTTGAACTAATGTTTCTACAGCTGTACTACATTTACCTAGCTTTAAAGCTACATTAAAATATTATTCATATTGCACATATCTTAGAACAGACACAGAAAGGCAAATTTTAATTTATGTTGTTTTATTTTGGTAGAAATGATAATGTCACTTTGTAATGAGTCAAAAATAATTTCTGGATTTGTGTTTAGACCTCTTCTTTACTCTATATGTAAGACTGCAAATGTTCTCCCTCTGAGAAATGTTTTTATTAATAATTTGGTATAAAGACAATTAATTCAAAATGGCCAGACTTAATTTTACTATTTAAAACATTATGCTGTATTATGGCAAACCATGTTACTGTATTTTTACAATGAAGCTTTGTCAACCAGAGCTATTGATAATTTCTTATAAGTTTCTTTATAGTGCCTATCAGCTCTGCTGAAGCTATTTTATTGCACTTTATCTCTTTGTTTTATGTTTGATTTTGTCTTTATATATTTTTTGATATTTGATATAAATCCATATAACTGCTTCATCACAATTCCTCATGTTGGACAATTTTTTTGTATTTCCTTGAAATACTGACTTGATGTTCATTTTATGACAAAGACAGATGGCTGATGAAGATTTTATTATCAATCCAAATAAAAAACAACTTTTAAATTTGACTTTATATTTATAGACACAAAACATAACCACAGAAATAATTAATTCGGAATTGTATTTACAGTGATTAAAACACATATTCCTTCCCTATAACTAATGATAATAAATCGATATTAAACAACCCTATATTCAATGCCATGTAAAACCGCAATCGTCCTGTAGGGGGCAACATCCCATCACTAACAGAGCTAACCAGTGAAGACATGTGACAGCTTCCCCCCCTGAAGTTTCTCCTTTAAAAAATCAACAAGACATGAAATCAGCTTAGATCCCCAGAGACTATATTGTCTCATGTCTGTCAGGACTCAACAAAATATATCAAAACAAAATTTTAATCAAAAAACATTTTTCACTTTTTCAATCAGAGGAATAATTTGTCATTTTATTACTGAGTTCACAGTTTTTGCCACTAAAAGCAACAAGGAGTGAAAGATAGCAAATAGTCTTGTGTTAATCAGCTGTTTTAGAGATGTATGTAGAAAAAATAACAAATTCAACAGAACCAAATTCAAAGACATCAGGTTTGAAGACACACAAGTCCTGATAATCTCTGACTATTGATGTCTGATTAGTTTAGACACAAAACAAAAACAATCAAGAAAATCTGTTAGAGAATTAAAAATCTGCTTGAAACTCACAGAATTTTTTGGATTCTGTCTATTTGGGTTCACAGAGCTCTGCATAACATGCAAAACCAATCCAGAGCCCAGCATGTAGCGGCTCTGTGAATGTGGTCTGGACTCTGTGGATCAGAGTCATGGTGTCAGAGACGCTGTAGAAGGACAGAATACCTGCTCTGTGATCCAGGAACACTCCAAGTCTGGAGGAACGAGGACCTGAGATGGATTTCCAAATGTTGTTGTGACCAAATTTAAAATTGTGTAAACAACAATCTAATGCCCATGATTTGTCATTAGCTCCAAATAAACTTTTATTACTTCTTCCTGCTCTGATCATACTGTTGTAAGCGACTGCTACATAAATTCTCCCTTTCCTCTCCACCTCCCAGTAACAACATCCAGTCAGACTTTCTCTACTCAGGACCTGTCGCCATTGAGTGAATCTTTCTGGGTGACTAGAAAGAAACTGAGGTTCACCCATCCTTTTCACCTTTCTGTCCCCTTGTGATAGTACCAGCCATGAATTTGCAGTGTTTGGATCTAGTGTGAGGTCACATGAAAGTCTTAAAAATCCAGCTCTGCTTTTTGGTTCTCGTTCTGACAGTGAAACATCCACCTCAGTGAGACTCAGTGAGCTTCCTCTCCATGGGTCTCTCAGAATGTCCTGTAGTTCAACTTGGAGCTCTGACACAGATGCTATGACATCCTCAAAGTATCTTAGAGGATGAATATTGATGCTGGATGAGTTTGTAGACTCAC
Organism: Xiphophorus maculatus; assembly: GCF_002775205.1. Taxonomy (NCBI): domain Eukaryota; kingdom Metazoa; phylum Chordata; class Actinopteri; order Cyprinodontiformes; family Poeciliidae; genus Xiphophorus; species Xiphophorus maculatus. Next base: position 27,739,994 of record NC_036448.1, read on the forward strand.
TAAATACTGAAACGGAACTGTAACCGCTGAGAAACCGATTGTGATCCTCTATCTTTGAGAGCTGCTTCAGCTCAGCGTCTTTCCTCTTCAGCTCAGTGATTTCCTGCTCCAGCTTCTCCTGAAGATCTTTGACTTGACTCACTTCAGTTTCCTGCTGGGATCTGATCTGCTGCTTCACATCAGAGCTTCTTTTCTGGAGGAGATAGATCAGCTCAATGAAGATCTTCTCACTGTCCTCCACTGCTTTATCAGCAGAGTGATTGATGTCCTCCACCTCCTGTTGAAGCAGCTTCATGTCTTCCTCTCTGTCCTGGATTCTCTGCTTGATGTTTCCTCGTCTCTTCTTCAGCTCTCTCTGTCTCTCAGTCCATTCTACTGAAGCTGACACTGTGTCATGGCCTTGATGCTCATCCATTAAACAGAAGCTACAGATACACTTCTGGTCAGTGCGGCAGAACATCTTCATCACATGATCATGCTTAGAGCAAATGTTCTTCTTGAGGTTCTTGGTGGGCTCCACCAGGTGATGTTGCTTAAATGTGTCTGAATTATAATGAGACTGAAGGTGTTTATCACAGTAAGAGGCCAGACAGACTAAACAGGACTTGATGGCTTTCAGTTTTGTTCCAGTGCAGAAATCACAGGCCACATCTTTAGGTCCAGCATAGCAGTGATCAGCAGGGGTAGCTTGGGGTCCGGTCTTTTTCAGGTCCTCCACTACAGTTGCAAACACAATGTTTTTCTTCAAAGCAGGCCTTGGTGTGAATGTCTCCCGGCACTGAGGGCAGCTATATATTCTCTTCTGATCCTCCACATTCCAGTGTCTTTTAATACAGTTCATACAGTAGCTGTGTCCACAGGGAATAGTCACCGGATCCTTCAGTAGATCCAGGCAGATCGAACAGGAGAAAGTTTCTCGGTCCAGCTTATTCTGCTCCATTTCTGCTCTCAGTCACAGTGACTGTGTGAGTTTGACTTCCAGAAAATGTGCTCTGAGCATTTATTCCTTCAGAAGAATGTAGACTCTCAAGTCTTACACTAATTTGCATAATGGTAACACCCACCTTCAACCGTCAAGTCTAAAGGAAGAATGTGGATAGACTGGAGCAACTGCGAGGAAGTGGTTAAACAGAGACACGTTTTTCAATAATGTTTGTTTTTACCAGACCCACTGACGGTCTTGCCCATTTGAGATGCGACCCCACAGACTACATTAAATAAACAGCAAAATATCATTTGATATTTAAAAGTTAAAGATATGACTGACACTGCATTCTGACCCGTGATTTGGTTGTTCATTCTTTCTTCTCGAGAAAAATTAGTCATTGTTAATGATTTCATTACTATGCATGATATCAACAACAGAAACATGGTTTGACATCTTTCAGTTCAGTTTCTGTGCTCACCACGGTACTGAGACAGCCCGTGTCAAAGTGTTTAATGAGATCCACATAAATGCAAACTGTGAAAGAACCACAGTGATGGTATTGTTGAACCTCAGTTCAGCAAATGAAACTGTCATCCATGACATTATTAAAGTGACTGGAGAGTTGAGTTGTACAGTACTTGATAGGTGTAAGTCTTATCTAAAAGACAGGAATTCTTTGTGTTAGCAGGTAGCTTTTGATCAGAGTGTAAAGATAAGACATGTGGACCTTGGTAAGCTGGGATTGGAGGCACTGAACCTCCAGGTTTCAAAACAAGACCTGAGACTGCTGGATTCGTTTTCTGCCTTGCATTGAACTAAGATAACATTTTGGGATTTCATTGAAATTGACAAACTATGTTGAACAAACTGACTTGACTGACTGATGTTATGGATTCTGTGTTTTCCTCTATCTCTTTTATCTACTGACTCGTACACTGCTGCTGCTAACATAACCACATCACATAAGACTTGTGACAGTCACACATAAAGAAACTGAAACTGATTGACTACCCTTTAGGAAGGAGTGTCAGGATCTGTGTTTTTCTGTGTGTTTATTTTGAGTTTCCTGTGTATCTGTGTCTCCGTGTTGTCCTGTCTCCCTTTGATTAGTCCTGAGGTGTTTCTCGTTCCCTGATTACCTCTTGTGTATTTAGTGTCACCGGTGTCTCTGTGTCTTTGTCGGGTCCTTGTCGATATTTGCCGCTCTTGGCGTTTGTTCGTTCCGTGTGCCCAGTCTGTTTTTCCGTCCCTCGTTTACCGGTTCCTACCGGCGTCGAGCCCTGGCTTCAGCTCAGCCGTGCTGCCCGGCTTTGGGACCGTTTTTGGACTGTGTTTATTTCATGGATTATTATTAAACGCCATATCTCATCTCATCCTGAGCCTGCTGCGTTTTCCTCACCATCATACACCACCATTTCATGACAAGGAGAGGAGAACAATAAATGCTAAACTTGGATACATTTTGTTGTAGAAGTGCACAATAATTTTTATCATATGTATTCTTTAAATTTTACAAAATTAGACTAGTTGCAACTACAACATTGGTCTGAAATCCAAACTTACTTGCCCACCTAATATTTGTGAGGTACAGCTTAGGTTACACAAAGTGGCGAGCCAGCCAGGAGGATTCACTACACCAGAAATATTCAGTGTCCTCACGCACCAAAACCATAACCGTTAAAATTATATATAGTAAAATCACAGTCCAGTATGAACATGTATTTTCAAAAACCAAGGATTGCATTGAAAGATTTCGCCAGTGGCACATTGACAAAATAAACACTTTACAATGCAAAAGACAAAACATTACTTCAAAGAAGTAATGTCTCATCAATTTTTGACTGATTAACCCATTCAATCTTGATTCTTAATCTATTTATCTGTTCCCACATTGATCACTTAATAATTTGGAGTAGCAAAATGGCAAACCGGGAGCATGTTGCCACTCACAAAATGGAATATGTTTTGTTTTGCTTTTTAATCAATTTCCTTTAAGCTTGGAACACCGTAAATAACAATATTAGCTGTTTATGAATGTCATTAACCTGCTGCGGTGGACTATTCTGTTGATAAAAAGCCATGTTTAAAATATTTAGCATTTAGAGCTACCTGTATCTTTAGCTTGAATAAATGTGAGGATTTAGGTTTCTGTATTGTTTTTTGGTTTATCTAGTCCCCGTGGCTGTCTTGCCCTTGATTGTTCCCAGCTGTATTTTGTGTTCCCTGATTACTCTCTGTGTATTTAACCTCACCTGTGTCCCCTGCTCCCTGTCGAATCCTTGTCGTGTGTCTACTGTGGTATCATTGTTCATCGCTGACTTGTTCAAGTGCTACCAGTGCCTGAGTTCCTAGCCTCACTGCTCACCTGTGCTGCCTGGATTTCTGTTCACTCTTTGTGTTCATCATTAAAACTATCACTTTTCATCACAGCCTGTGTTCAACTGTGTCCATCCTCACCACAAAGCCTACAACTCATGACAATAAAACTTTTCTAAATGGAGAAAGCGCATGTCACATAATTAAATATGACCTTTTTATCAAGCCTATCAGTACAACTATCAGTAGTGTTGTATTGATAGCTTATTTATAGGCTACCAATACAACAGTGTAGCAATAGTCTATGCCACAGGTGTCAAACTCCAGTCCTCAAGGGCCGCTGTCCTGCAGTTTTTAGATGTGCCACAGGTACAAAACACTGAAATGAAATGGCTTAATTACCTCCTCTTTGTGTAGATCAGTTCTCCAGAGCCTTGCTAATGACCTAATTATTCTATTCAGGTGTGGTGCAGCAGAGGCACATCTAAAAGTTGCAGGACACCGGCCCTTGAGGACTGGAGTTTGACACCCCTGGTCTATGCTATCGATACACTGTTGATAGCAGAGGCTCTGTGCCCTGTTTGTACCCAAGGACAGGCAAGCTTGTGTTACCACACTGTTGATGATCAAATTGGTATCAGCTGTGCTGCCTGGCCCGTGGCCAGACTTGGTGAAGCTGGGTTTCTCAGGTCTGGAACAACCATCAGCTATTATGCTTCTCCCTCAGTGTGGTTTCAACAGCAGCCTCGGAGAACCTGTAGTTATAAGGTTCTTTCTGCAGAATTCGGAGCAAACCATGATCAAGGTATATTCCTTTGATCGAACAGTGCAATACAGTCGCCTGCATAGTTTTGATGTCCAAAGGTCCTGCAGTTCCAGAAACAACCTCGCTCCGCCAGCGAAGAAAGAGGTTTGCACACGGTCTCTCCTATGTTACCCTCCTGGGTGGCACACAGACAAACAGCTCAGGACTGAGATTCAATTTAAGACTGAGGAACTCTAAGGATCAAAATAAAAATATAAACACTGATTCATCCAAAACAACTTTTAATGGACTGATGGATACATCCTATTTATCTAAGACTTTTCACACAGGAGAATCTGTATAAGACCATGACTCAACATTTTCATCAAGACAACAGATCAGGATTGTTTTCCAGAGACATTGTTCAGTTTGTTAAAACAAAGCTGGAAAACTTCACCTTCACTAAAGTAACATCCACTGAAGGCAAGTCCAGCTTTTTTCTTTGACTTAATCTATTTCTAACTCTTTGCAGATTATAACACAATACTTGTTTGTATGTCCACGTCAGACTTCTCAGAACCTTATTTTTTCTACATAGTAAGACTTTACTGCATGGTTTACACATTAACACTAACGTAACCAACTTTCTGAGATTTCCTGGGCCACAAACCAAGACCCACATCCTGCAGAGCGTTGCTAAACTGCTGCATTGCCTTCTGGTAGCGCCCAGCACCCATCTTGGATGCCTGATAAGTCGCTGTGGTGGCACCAGGACCCGAAACAGGAGTGTTTAGCTGTAAAAGAAGAAAAAGTAGCTTACTGAGGACCTTTAATATTACTGAGTAACTGAGAAGTTCACTGTCCTTATAAATTTGAAGAGAGACATCTAGTCAGTCATGTTGTGCCCTTGAATGTTGACAGTGGCAGCATTAGAACGTCTTCGGGTTTGAAGATGGCAGATTCTGCTGTTCAACTGATCATCCCAAAAGGTAAGGAAAGTATTTTAAGACAAAATATATTTTGTATTTTCATTTAATGATGGCTTCCCAGGCCATATTAAAATAGGTAAGAGGCTTTAACCTGGCTCTTGAATTGGAAGAGACGGCTTATATCTTCTTGAAGAAATAAAGTATAGATGGCTAATCATGAGCTTCTCTGAGTCGGACAAGTTCTAGTCTGTACTTTTCTTGTCTGCAGATCTTACAGACAAGTATTTGAACCTACTTAGACAATTTTACTGAGCTTAACAACAACAATCCAGAAAAGCTTCTTAGGGGCGATAATGGTGGTGGATCATACTTTATCCTTGCATGTAATTTTAACTGAAAGCAAGAGCTCTCTCCTCACTTTATTCCTTCAAAAAGAGCTTAGTTGTTATTTTTCTTTTTCTGTTCTGTTATTATTCTTTGAGCACCCTCTGATCGAGGGTTTTATTGTAACTTCCAGTGCTCTTGACTCAACCAACTCAATCACAAATTTTAACTAAAATTTACAAGAGGTAAAGGAATCTTCAAGAGTTGAAGAGAAGAGTCTGGAAGAGTCTGAAACTCTTCTCTGATTTGGCAATCAGCCTTCACTGATTGCCAAAGCAGCAAAATGCCTGAAGGTATCACTTCCAGGAACAAACAAACCTGTTCATAAATTACCTACTGATGCATGAAATCTTGAGAGATCTTGTGCAACGCACCTGTAACTACCAGAGAAAACAGCTGTTTTCCCAGAAGTAACAGGCTGTCAGGAGTCTAACTTCTTCTTTTATGCAACTCAAGATAAGTTTCTTTGTAAAGCACATTTCAGCAACATGGCAGTTTACATGGTAGAATAAATCTAACATTAAATGCTGCTTCTCCTTTCCCCCAATGCTGCTGAATTTCTCCACTGTGAGACTGTAACGAACCTTTCTATTTCTGACTTTTCTACTAAAAATCGTCAGCTGAGAGACAGGGTTGATTAGACACTAATTTCCTCCATAAAATCAGGACTTGTTACTGAAAACTATGTCTTTCAGTTCTTCCTTTCCCACGTTTATGAAAAAATATATAAAGTTTTAGGAAGTAAGAAGCAACATTTTAATGATTCAGTAGTTTATGCTGTTTGTTTGGGTTTACAGAACTCTGAATTAGATTTTAACCCAACCAGATGTGAGTGTTGTCTGTAACTTAGAAGATACCTGCTCTGTGACCCAGGTGCACTCTGACCCTGAAGGTTGAGATAATGTTGTGGCCAAGTTTAAAACTATTTTAGTGACAATCTTTTTTGTTTTTATGACCAAATTTACAATCAATTCCACTTCCGGCTTTGCTGACACTGTTGAACGTGACTGTGTGACTCTCAGGATGTCGTGTATTTTCTCTCTTTGACCTCTGACACAGCTGCTGCTGTCAGTTACTGTCAATGCGGGACTTTCTACTAATCAACAAACTGATCTCTGTCCAACGAGTCACAAAGAATGCAACCAGTCGGGTCCTGTAGTCACGAAATGCTTTTCAACTCTCACCTTTTATTTGTCAATCTGAACAATAAGAAACAAGGAAACGCTTTTAAACACCGGATGCTCCACATTTTAGAAAGAGCTAAGACAGAAACTTGAAACTTTATTAATTTTTTTTATTCTCAGACTGAAGAGTTCATAATTACTAAGTAATTCACTATTTGTTTTATTTAGTCTTTATCTTGAGCATCAGATAAATGTTCATTCAGTGAAACTGCAGTAGTTTCTGTTATCACCTTGTTTTCCAGCCTCAGCCAGCAGCTGAACAGGAAGCGTCTGCATATTCGTGACGCCCTCCCTGAATCTTTGCTCCTCCCTGTAAAGCTGCTGATCTCCTCCAGAGTTTGTTCACCGAAACTCCAGTTCACACAAACATCGCCTGCTCTTCCAGCTGGGCAGACCTCTCTGCTGCTCAAACCTTCAAGACAGAAGAAAAAATATTACGTCACAGTTCTTTTGAAAATTTAAGAAACCAAAGGAAATAGTCACACACTTTTCATGCTGTAATGTTTTTTATGTGAAACATATATGGCTCATAAGATGGGTTACTGGAGATGATTTTTTTTAAAAAAGAGATGCATAATTTTTATTTATTTGTTTGTTTTTGTATTCCATAAGATTCCTATTTAATTTGATCTCAGGTCTAAGAAAATATTGCTCCTTTGGATGAGAAAATGTGAAATTACGACTTTCTATCTCTTAAATGTGATGTTAAATCTCATATTTATGACTTTATGAGTTTCCATCTCATTGTAAGTTGAATTTATGACTTCTTGTTGGGCTTTTATTTTTTAATTTATGGCAGAAATGGGTTTCCATATTTAAATTCACATTGAAACACAAACGTTTTGGCTTCATATACTTGCTTTTACATTTATGTGTGTGGCTGTCTTGTAGCATTACAATGGTGTTGCAGTTCTATTGCCGAAACTTGTCACGGTTCCAGAACGTGTCATTTTTAGGGAATTACCCTCACAAAAAAATCCCAAGAAATTCACATGCGGTCTAATCTCCTTCCAACGAATCACAAAGAATGCAACCTGTTGGGTCCTGTAGTCATGAGATGCTTTTTAACTTTCTCCTTTTATCTCTCAATCTGAACTATAAGTAACAAGGTAACAAATTCACATGTAGTGGAAACATGTGAATGTTTAATTTCAGTTGTAAAAATGGCCGTTGGTTTCAGGTGAACCTACAGCCGAGGAGCAGCTGCTGTCGTCTGTAGAGGGACGGCAGGTGCTTGACCCGAGCCAGACGGCGGGTCACGGCTCTGCCCAGGTGACCCGTGTGGCTCAGCCTGCCCACTGTCAGGCTGTGCAGGTAAATCGGCTCCACCAGTTGAGAAAGGAGCGCCCCCTGGAGGCCAGCCACACTCCATCTATCAAAACAGTTTTTATTTTATTTTACTGGACATTTAGGTCCAATATAATATTGAAATACACAATGAATATAATTACTTTGCAATTTTGTCTGTGCAGGACATGCTGGCCATGCAGACATGTTGACCCAGTGACACTCCGGTCCATTTCTGATTGGTTCTGGTTGAGACGAGAGGCAGAGTCCCCTCGCCACCATTCACCTTCATCCTGAGGTGGCAGCGAAACCTCCTGCTGGGATCTGACAGAGAAGAAAACCAGTTCAGACCAAAATGGTCTCATCCACTGCTAACATTTCTTCTATGTTCTCCTCACTTAAAGGAAAACTGCAAACAGCTGAAACACTGACTAGAAACCCACCTGTTTAGATTTGCTCTTGAACCATAATAAATGAAACCAACATGATGACTTTGTATTCTTGTGTTTTTATCATGTGAAGCACTTTGGACTGCCTTGTTGCTGAAATGTTCTAGACAAATAAACTCGACTTATTCCTTTTCTTAATGGGTTTTATGGGATTTCTCACATGCGGGTGCGGTTTCGTACGGGCAGTTGAGTCGAGCGTCTCCACACGGCGACAAGCTGACGTACATGTGGAATCGGATTCCCTCCTGCAGTCGGAAACGGTGAGTCGAGTCTTTATCTGGAACGAATATCGACGGGTCCTGCCCCTCCGTTCGCTGCTCACTTCAGGGACAAAATACTAAAAGATATTTTATTCTTTTACGTTTTACAGCCTAAAACCAAATTTAAGTGGTGAAAGATTAGACCTGTGTAGAGCTGCTGGAACATATATGATGTGTGTTGATGAATTTTATGATGCACTCAACAAAATGTTATGTTTGTTTCTCAAATTGGTGACTGTGTGATGCTTTTATTTCTATTTTTATGATCTAAAGCACTTTGAACTGCCTTGTTGCAGAAATGTGCTACACAAATGTGCTACACTGATTTTTGGTAAAATAGGTAAGGTAATTTTTATATACTGTATATATAACATTCTCAGCAACAAGGCATTTCAAAGTGATTTGCATGAGCTAGAAGGAAATACAAACAAAACAGTACACCAAAGGAAAGAGCAAAAAGAGAAAAAATAACAAAAAAGTAGCCATAAAACTAAATGTTGATTCTCCATGTTTGATTCTGTGAAGTAAATGGTGCTAAATGTTGATCTAAAGTATAAAAACTAAATGTTCCTGTTCTGGAAGTAGTTTTGGTGGATCCTAAGTTTGTTCTAATTCCTGTTCTGGGTTTCTGAGTAATTATTAGCACTCCATAATTTATAAGATAGAAGTAGTTTCTCTGGAAAAACTAATACGAGTTTCTCTGCATAATAATCTAAAGCATTATGTTGGTCTGTGTAATCCACAATTTCTAAAAGTAGTAAAATAAACTAGACAGACAAGGCAAGAAATTAATTCAAATAATACAGATTTGCTAAAATTTTTATCATATTAACTTTTTTGATGCTCAAATCCAAACCTTTGATCAACTCCATGTTTGATAAAGTTGAGCTGACAGGAAGAAAACAGATTTTACCAAAGCAGCAGCTCCAGCTGAGAGTAGAAGAACCGAACCAGCGCCCGTCTGCTGAGAACCTCGGCGTGGCAATCTCTCAGAGTCCATCCGTCTTCATTCAGTCTGTCCAAGTCCAAACACTTTGTCCCCGTGGCCAGAGACACAACCTGGGCTGATCCGAGGTCAAATCCTGAGAATAAAAGAGGAAAATGAGATAAAAACGGGGGTGAATATGCAGGTGATGGGCTGACAGAGTGTTAAATTTGACAGGAAGGTGGACTGAGCTAAACTCTGGATGAAAAACTGTCAGATGCTACAAAACACATGACTGGGGAAGATGGGCAAAACTTTTTATAATGGGCCAGTCAAAGTCCAGGCCTACTTACAAAAGATCTGTGGAAAAACTTGAAAACTGATGTTCACTGATGCTCTGCATCCAATCTGACTGACCGTAAGTTTAGATCTCTTTCTGTGAAGCTGGCGCCGATATAAATACTCGTCATTTAAAGATTTGTATTAGCAAAAATATAATGACAAAGAACTCTATTTAGGTGGGAAGATGGAAAGTATTACGTCTTCAGTTGTTTTGTAATATTAATGGCAATCATTTTAAATACTTAAATACCTAATCTGTCTTAAAATTTCATTTGGCAGATTTGAAGTGAGTCACAGTTGAAAACCATGAATTGAAAGATGATAATGTCAGAAAAAAAGTAAACTGCTGTAGAAAAACAGAAATGATCAAAGGTTAGAGAGGCAAAGAAAAACCAAAACTGATAAAATCAGACGAAAAAGAGCAACTGCAGATGAGTTTTTGACACGTAGAGCATCTGACGACACCTAGAGGACAGAGCAACCTACTGCAAAAGAAAAAAACAAAATCCAAATACTGAGAATCAAAGGGAAACATGGAAGCCAAGACAACCTGCAGCTAAAAGCTAAAGATAAATTTTGAAAAATTATTCTGTTAATTTAATGTGAGAGCTTCTGCAGGATCAGGTTTCAGATTCCTGGGTTTGTTTTCTCTCACCTCGGGTCATTACGATGCCGGCCAGCACCTTGTAACGGCCGTGAGAGGAAGAGGAGCAGCCGTCACTGAGCTGCGAGTATTTCTCTCTCACTAGGCGGTAGATTGATTCTGCAAAAAACTGCAGAAGAAGAAATGTTACAGCTGACAGAAGAGCATGCACAAAAAACATGTTCTTGTCTTCTTGAGGTCAAATATGTATTTATTATAATCCGACCACCGGAATCTCTGTAAATTGAGAAACTTATCAAACTTTATTTATTATCTTTTAATGATGCCTGCCTCATTTTGGAAACACAAAAATAATGTTAGATCTGAATGTACCAGTGGTGTGAATACTTAAAGCTTTAACTGTACACTTTTAACAAAATACGTAAGAGAAGCAACTGAGGCTGCCAATAAATCTGGGAAGGGTTGAAAGGTCATTTCTAAATAATTTGCCATTCATCGTTTTACGGGGAAAAAGTTCATTCATAAACTGAAAACGTTTGTGCAAAAACACTAAATCTTACCAAGTATTTTATTTAGTTTCTAGATATCTTATTACATTCTAAATAAGAGAAAATTAACTCATACATAACTTTTGAGAAAGAAACAGGAGCTTGTCTTAAGGCAGTAATTCCTTAATGTTTATAAAAAAAAGTGCTCAAGACATTTTTTGCTATTATAAGTGTAATAATCTACCAGTGAAACATTTTTCATCTTGATTAAGGAATTATTGACTATATCTTTTTGAAAAGCTGTTAGTGAGTTTCTCCTATTCCAAGTTTACTAAGCTATTTGCAGAAGAAACTAAACCAAACATACTTGGTAAGATTTGGTATTTTTGCAGTGTGATTATAAATAAAACAATATTTTCTCTGATTCTCAGTGTTTTCTGTCAGATAAACAATTATCTGATGATCATTTTGCCCTTCACACCATCTTCCTGCTCCACAGGCGTCTCCTTGGTCTGCTGCTGCTGCTGCTCCATCCCTAATGCGCTGCAGTAACGTTCATCAATGCGTCACGCTGCCTGACGGACACTGAAGCAGGGAATAAACAGACTCAGGACGCTCTGACAAAGCTTGCAGCTTTTTTAAGTTTTCTGATTTACACCATTAAATTTAGACCGCTTTATCTCTTTCAGCCTGTAATAAACTTTCTATATATTTTTGATTTCAAGTATTAGATCTGTACAGACACAGGATATTTTAAAATCACTACTGAAGACTCACTTTTATCAACTGGCTTTATACATGTTACAGTTGTTTGTTTGTTCCTGTTGTTTTATTGCTTTTTTAATTTTTTTTAGATTTGGTTGTGCCACTGTTATGTATTTTTCTTGTTTGCATTTATTTTGTGAAGCACTTTGTGCAGTTCGAGCCGTTGGAAATGAGCAATATAAATAAATTTGATGGTGTGCAAAAGACTCACATTAACATGTTATGCAACATGTAACTAGTTACATTTACTCAATTACATTAACCTGAATAACTTTTATGAAAAACGTACTTTTAGGAGTATTTATACCATGCTATACTTTTTACTTTTACTTGAGTAACTTTATTATAAAATATTGCTACTTTTACTTGAGCAAAATTTCTGGATTTTCTACCCACTGAATGAAAATCAAACACGTTTTAACCAAAGATTCAGCAGACCTAAACACACACCTGCAGTTTCTGTTAAAGTTTCATAAGATTTCTGTTGATTTGGAAAAATTTTATTTTGCCTGATTTTGTAATTTGTTGATACTTAATATCTGAATTATTGTAAACCTGAATTTCCACTTAACTTTATATTTTGGTCCATCTGATGATGTAATTTTAAAATACTGAATAACTGAGAAGTTGATCGATTACTCAGTACTTGAGTAGACTTTTGTACCAAATATTTTTTTACTCTGATTTGAGTAATTTCTTGGATAACTACTCTTTACTTTTACTGGAGTAAAGATATGTTGAAGTCTTGCTGCTCTTGCTTGAGGACAGTTTTTACACCCACCTCTGCATCACACCAGTTATGAACATGAATTTTCACGAACGTCGTCATGAAGTGTCATTTGTTTCTTTCAATGCAACTTTGCATTAAAAGTGTGCTTAATCTTCCATAAGACACTTAGTGAAAACTGACTCTTTCATGTTTATGTCAGTGTTATGCACGCTCCTTCAAACAAACGGTTACCAATTTCACATTGACTTTTGACATTGTTTTGCACATTTGAGCCACATCCCACCTCAGCCTCTGGGAATCAACATGAGAATAGGGACATTTCGGCTCATAATGAAGCTGTTTAGATGCTGCAGAGGAGCAGACATGACACCGTCCACCATCCTCAGGGCCAGACTGAGGATGGCGTGCCATGCACCTCAGACTCATCTAACTGGACAGTTTAGGAAAGTGGAAAACGTTGAAGAGACGAAGGTCAAACTCACATCAGGGCATGAAGTTGATTCTGTGCTTCAAGGTGAGTAAAATGTGTCTGTAATGCTTTACACTGCAAAAACACAAAATCTGAACCAAGTATTTTTGTCTATCTTACTAAACCTGACATAAGATAAAACGAACTTACATGTAACTTTTCATCAACATGTAGGAGCTTTTTTTTAAAGTCAGTGAAATCTTAATATTGAGGAAAAAGTTCTAGTTCCTTTGGCAGATTATTTAACTTATAGCAAGATATTTTCCCCATGTTATAAATGAAATAATCTTCCAATGGAACTAATAGTTTTTCTTCAATTTAACAATTATTTTCTGTAATTGTAAGTTAGTTTTGTCTTATTTCTACTGTACTAAGATATTTGCACTAGAAACTAGACCAAAAATACTTGGTAAGATTTTGTGTTTTTGCAGTGTAGCAGGGCTTCATCAAAATTTCATATTCTTCACGGTTGTTTATAAAGTCTGAGAAACATTTAATGTCTTTTTAAATCACCCTGAGGTTGCTTCTACAACCTTACTACTTTTAATTGTTTTTTAAGAAATTAATCTTTGGAATTTCATAAACCATATTTTAAACAAAAACACCCAAACCCAAATAAATGCAAATAGGAAATAAAGAAGTTGCTATTTCAATTTATGGATGCAAACTCGGCTAAAAATCCACCTGTTTGGAATTGTATTTGAAACCTAATCAATTACAAATTTATTGATGGAACTTGACTTAATGTTGTGTTTTGATTATTGATTCTATGCTGCTTTGTGTTTCTGTGTTTGATATGATGTAAAGCGCTTTGAAATGCCTTGCTGCTGAAATGTGCTATACAAATAAAATTTGATTGTTTGATTGATAAATTGATCTTTAATCTTGAGCAAAATAAAACACAGCACCGAATAGAATAAATGGTAAACTCACCAATCAGCTGTCATGATTGGGGACAACTGATCCCCAAGAGGTTTCCAGAGGACAACCTATTTTTGTCCTCTTGCAAAAATAGGTTGAAATTCCTAAATTTATGTTTTTAACTGTCTGTATAAACATACTCTGGCTCCTTCCTGGTGACAGATTAGATTTATTAACAAATACTTTGCGTTTTACTAGCAAAAGAAACCTAAATTCAGATGTGTCTACCTGAGGTAGCTGACATTCGGTCCTGCCTCCAGGCAGGGTGATCAGTTTCCTCTCTGGCTTCAGGTTTATGCTGTAAAGAGCCTGAAGGGCTGCAGCCGCCGCCTGAATCTTGGCCTGATTTTTACTGTGAGCGCAACCTTCAAACACCTTCCCTTCCAGTCTGACCACCATGATGAAGTTCCTCACTGGCGTACCGTGGACTCTCTCCACCTGACACAGGTATCTGAGTCCCGGTCGCAGCTCGTTGAGCATCGCCACCGGATTCAGCTGCCCTTTTGGACTTGCTGAGGAAACTAAGTCCAGGGTGAAATTACGAGTTTTTCTGTTCTTGTTGACGTTGGGAAACATTTCCGTCTTTGTCGTCTTGTTGTGCAAGAAATTACAGTTTTCAAGCAGCGACGGTTCGAACTCTGCTAGGAAAGAATCTGCAGTGAAATCAAAGTTCTCCATGACGGTGTGAGTCTGAGAGAAGTTCGGGAACTGGATGAAGGACTGCAGAGCCAGCTCAGCTGCTCTCATCTTTGCCTGCTTTTTTGAAGCTCCCTGACCCTCAAAGTGGAAACCGTCAACCTCCACTCCCACAGAGAACACCGGGGCGTGCAGAGGGCCGCTTTTAGACTCGACCTGATACTGCAAGCCGGGTCGTAACTGGTTGAGCTGCACCACTGCGTTCCTCTGAGACTCTGTCCAGGCTGATGTTTTACAACATGGCTGCTTCTGGAAACACCACCGACCTTTCCCAAACAGAAACGATGGATTTCTCTGCTCAAGTTTGGAGGAAACAGCACAAACTGCTGATGGCTGATATCTGCTGAAAAAGTCACGAATCCCAATCACTTCTCTATTCTCTTTCACCTCTAAACTGGTCTCCCCTGTTGTGAAATAAAAACACAGAGCATCAATATATTATTAGGTATTTTTCAGGTTATATTTCAAAAACATTTATCTGTGTAAAATGTGAATTTTCATCTGAGAAAAAGGAAAAACTCACTTGATTTTTCAGCAGCTCTGGCTGGATTTGCAGCAGTTTCACAGAATTTTGAGGGTCTGTTGAGGGTTGATACCAAATCACTCCACCCTGAATCAGAAAAACAAAAACATGACAGTTTTTAAAAGTAAATTTGGATTTTCCCCAGTGAACTGGAGGCATTTATGGCTACACCAGTAATAAATACATTATTTTAAGGCTTATTGTGTATCTTTACCTGTGGCTGCATTAAGCATGAAGGTACTGAACATCTAACTTTAAAAACTTTGCATGAATTAAATTGATTATTTTTTTATTGTTGTCAATCAACATTGTTAAGTCAGGATTTGTACAGAATCTTTCCTCTTGTATCATCATCCTAAATCTTATCTTTCTATTTTACAACTGAGCTAGAGAGAAAAACCCTGCAAACACAACTTCCTTTATAAATCACTAAACCAGTGACCCAATTTGGTCCAGATTAGATTTGTCTCCTGCCCAGACACAGTCTGATATTTCTGCTTGTTGAAGGAAATTATTCTCTGACTCCTGGAAAGAGTTTGTATGACATTGAGGTTATTTGGTTGCTGTCCTTTGGTGTGAGAGAGTGCAGGGTTGATTTTCCTGTTAGACTCTGTGTTGTCGATTCATTCAGCAACTTTTAAATGAGCCACTGATCCAAGAAAATGAATCAAACTGACTAATCACTTCCTCGGTTGGCTGTGAAGTCCTCCAGAGTCCTGTTACTGATCTCATGATTTCACTCAGATGTGTTGATGCAGAGATGCATCTCAAAGTTTCAGGCTTGAAGTTGAAGACTGTTTGGCTTAATTTTCCCAGTTTAATTCGCCACACATTCATATTTTGTTCCTTGACTACATTACTTAACACCCAGCTGTGATGGCCGAGGGGTTAAGGCGTTGGATTAGAAATCCAATGGGGTTTCCCCACATAGGTTCGAATCCTGCTCACAGCGATTTTAGACTACAGGTTCCAACACACCTGAATTTATTTAACAATTAATGAATTGAGAGCATCTCAGATCTCTTGGTGTAGTTCAAAGTTGCCTTCATTTCGCCAGTGACTTATCACATTCATCTATTGCTCCTAATATTACCTATTAGAATATCCAGCTGTGATGGCCAAGTGGTTAAGGCGTTGGATTAGAAATCCAATGGGGTTTCCCGCTCAGGTTCGAGTCCTGCTCACAGCGATTTTAGACTCCAGGATCCACCACACCTGATGCTGTTGATCAGATTAATGAGAGCATCTGAGATCTCCTGGTTTAGTTCAAGATTGTGTTTATTACTCCAATGACTTTTTACATCCATCTTTTGCTCCTTGGTTATATAATAGAATATCCAGCTGTGATGGCCGAGTGGTTATGGCGTTGGATTAGAAATCCAATGGGGTTTCCCCGCGTAGGCCCGAATCCTGCTCACAGCGATTTTAGACTCCAGGGTCCACCATATCTGAGCTATTTGTCTGGTTGATGAAAAGCTGCAGAAAAACCTTTTTTTTATTTCAGATTTCAGGTTCAGTAATACGTTCACTTGTTGCTCCTTGATTACATGTCAAGGCATCCAGCTGTGATGGCCGAGCGGTTAAGGCGTTGGAATAGAAATCCAATGGGGTTTCCCGCGGAGGTTCGAATCCTGCTCACAGCGATTTTAGAATACAGGGTCCAACACACCTGAATTTATTTAGCTACTAATCAAGGGAGAGCATCCAACAGCTCTGAAGATCTCCTGATTTTGTTTCTTACTTCAGTGACCTTTTACATCCATGTTCTGATCGTTCGCTCCATTTCACAATAGCCAGCTGTGATGGCCGAGCGGTTAAGGCGTTGGATTAGAAATCCAATGGGGTTTCCCGCGTAGGTTCGAATCCTGCTCACAGCGAGTTTAGACTCCAGGGTCCGCCACACCTGAAGCTGTTGATCAGATTAAGGGAGAGCATCTGAGATCTCCTGGTTTAGTTCAAGATTCTGTTTATTACTCCAATGACTTGTTACATCCATCTTTTGCTCCTGGGTTACATGACAGAATATGCAGCTGTGATGGCCGAGTGGTTAAGGCGTTGGATTAGAAATCCAATGGGGTTTCCCCGCGTAGGTTCAAATCCTGCTCACAGCGATTTTAGACTACAGGGTCCAACAAACTTGATGCTGTTTAACAGATCGAGGGAGAGCATCTGAGATCTCCTCATGTAGTTTAGATTTGTCTTTAATACTTCAGTGACTGTTCACATCCACATTCTGATCGTTCACTACATATGGCAATATCCAGCTGTGATGGCCGAGCGGTTAAGGCGTTGGATTTGAAATCCAATGGGGTTTCCCCGCGCAGGTTCAAATCCTGTTCACAGCGATTTTAGACTTCAGGTTCCAACACACCTGAATTTTTTTAACAATTAATGAATTGAGAGCATCTCAGATCTCTTGGTGTAGTTCAAAGTTGCCTTCATTTCGCCAGTGACTTATCACATTCATATTTTGCTCCTAATATTACCTATTAGAATATCCAGCTGTGATGGCTGAGTGGTTAAGTTGTCGGATTAGAAATCCAATGGGGTTTCCCGCTCAGGTTCGAATCCTGCTCACAGCGATTTTAGACTCCAGGGTCCGCCACACCTGAAGCTGTTGATCAGATTAAGGGAGAGCATCTGAGATCTCCTGGTTTAGTTCAAGATTGTGTTTATTACTCCAATGACTTGTTACATCCATCTTTTGCTCCTGGGTTACATGATGGAATATGCAGCTGTGATGGCCGAGTGGTTAAGGCGTTAGATTTGAAATGCAATGGGGTTTCCCCACGTAGGTTCCAATCCTGCTCACAGAGATTTTAGACTTCAGGGTCCACCATATCGGAGCTATTTGTTTGGTTGATGAAAAGCTGCAGAAAAACCATGGTTTATTTCAGATTTCAGGTCCAGTAGTATGTTCACTTGTTGCTCCCTGATTACATGTCAAGGCATCCAGCTGTGATGTCCGAGTGGTTAAGGCGTTGGATTAGAAATCCAAAGGGGGTTTCCCCGCGTAGGCTCGAATCCTGCTCACAGCGATTTTAGACTCCAGGGTCCACCATATCTGAGCTATTTGTCTGGCTGATGAAAAGCTGCAGAAAAACCATGGTTTATTTCAGATTTCAGGTTCAGTAGTACGTTCACTTGTTGCTTCTTGATTACATGTCAAGGCATCCAGCTGTGATGGCCGAGAGGTTAAGGCGTTGGATTTGAAATCCAATGGGGTTTCCCCGCGCAGGTTCAAATCCTGTTCACAGCGATTTTAGACTACAGGTTCCACCACACCTGATGCTGTTGATCAGATTAATGAGAGCATCTGAGATCTCCTGGTTTAGTTCAAGATTCTGTTTATTACTCCAATGACTTGTTACATCCATCTTTTGCTCCTGGGTTACATGATGGAATATGCAGCTGTGATGGCCGAGTTGTTAAGGCGTTAGATTTGAAATCCAATGGGGTTTCCCCACGTAGGTTCAAATCCTGCTCACAGCGATTTTTATACAACAAGTTCCAACACACCTGAAGCTGTTAACAGATAAAGGGAGAGTATCTGAGATCTCCCGATTCAGGTCAAATTTGTTTTTAATATGTCACTGACTTGTTACATCCACGTTCTGATCGTTGGCAACATTTGGCAATGTCTTGCTGTGATGGCCGAGAGGTTAAGGCGTTGGATTCGAAATCCAATGGGGTTTCCCGCGTAGGTCCGAATCCTGCTTACAGCGATTTTAGACTCCAGGGTCCACCATATCTGAACTATTTGTTTGGTTGATGAAAAGCTGCAGAAAAACCTTTTTTTATTTCAGATTTCAGGTTCAGTAATACGTTCACTTGTTGCTCCTTGATTACATGTCAAGGCATCCAGCTGTGATGGCCGAGAGGTTAAGGCGTTGGATTTGAAATCCAATGGGGTTTCCCCGCGTAGGTTCGAATCCTGCTCACAGCGATTTTAGACTACAGGGTCCAACAAACTTGATGCTGTTTAACAGATCGAGGGAGAGCATCTGAGATCTCCTCATGTAGTTTAGATTTGTCTTTAATACTTCAGTGACTGTTCACATCCACATTCTGATCGTTCGCTACATATGACAATATACAGCTGTGATGGCCGAGCGGTTAAGGCGTTGGATTTGAAATCCAATGGGGTTTCCCCGCGCAGGTTCAAATCCTGTTCACAGCGATTTTAGATTTCAGGTCCCAACACACCTGAATTTTTTTAACAATTAATGAATTGAGAGCATCTCAGATCTCTTGGTGTAGTTCAAAGTTGCCTTCATTTCGCCAGTGACTTTTTACATCCATCTTTTGCTCCTTGGTTATATAATAGAATATCCAGCTGTGATGGCCGAGTGGTTAAGGCGTTGGATTAGAAATCCAATGGGGTTTCCCCGCGTAGGCCCGAATCCTGCTCACAGCGATTTTAGACTCCAGGGTCCACCATATCTGAGCTATTTGTCTGGCTGATGAAAAGCTGCAGAAAAACCATGGTTTATTTCAAATTTCAGGTTCAGTAGTACGTTCACTTGTTGCTTCTTGATTACATGTCAAGGCATCCAGCTGTGATGGCCGAGCGGTTAAGGCGTTGGATTAGAAATCCAATGGGGTTTCCCGCGTAGATTCAGATCCTGCTCACAGTGATTTTATACAACAAGTTCCAACACACCTGAAGCTGTTAACAGATAAAGGGAGAGTATCTGAGATCTCCCGATTCAGGTCAAATTTGTTTTTATTATGTCACTGACTTGTTACATCCACGTTCTGATCGTTGGCAACATTTGGCAATATCCAGCTGTGATGGCCGAGTGGTTAAGGCGTTGGATTAGAAATCCAATGGGGTTTCCCGCTCAGGTTCGAGTCCTGCTCACAGCGATTTTAGACTCCAGGGTCCACCACACCTGATGCTGTTGATCAGATTAATGAGAGCATCTGAGATCTCCTCGTTTAGTTCAAGATTCTGTTTATTACTCCAATGACTTGTTACATCCATCTTTTGCTCCTGAGTTACATGATGGAATATGCAGCTGTAATGGCCGAGTGGTTAAGGCGTTGGATTAGAAATCCAATGGGGTTTCCTGCGTAGGTTCGAATCCTGCTCACAGCGATTTTAGACTCCAGGGTCCACCATATCTGATCCAATGGCCCCGCGCAGGTTCGAGTCCTGCTCACAGCGATTTTAGACGCCAGGGTCCACCACACCTGATGCTGTTGATCAGATTAATGAGAGCATCTGAGATCTCCTGGTTTAGTTCAAGATTCTGTTTATTACTCCAATGACTTGTTACATCCATCTTTTGCTCCTGGGTTACATGATGGAATATGCAGCTGTGATGGCCGAGTGGTTAAGGCGTTAGATTTGAAATCCAAATGGGTTTCCCCACGTAGGTTCCAATCCTGCTCACAGAGATTTTAGACTCCAGGGTCCACCATATCTGAGCAATCTGTCTGGCTGATGAAAAGCTGCAGAAAAACCATGGTTTATTTCAGATTTCAGGTTCAGTAGTACGTTCACTTGTTGCTTCTTGATTACATGTCAAGGCATCCAGCTGTGATGGCCGAGCGGTTAAGGCGTTGGATTAGAAATCCAATGGGGTTTCCCCGCGTAGGTTCAAATCCTACTCACAGCGATTTTATACAACAAGTACCAACACACCTGAAGCTGTTAACAGAGAAAGGGAGAGTATCTGAGATCTCCCGATTCAGGTCAAATTTGTTTTTATTACGTCACTGACTTGTTACATCCACGTTCTGATCGTTGGCAACATTTGGCAATATCCAGCTGTGATGGCCGAGTGGTTAAGGCGTTGGATTAGAAATCCAATGGGGTTTCCCGCGTAGGTTCGAATCCTGCTCACAGGGAGTTTAGACTCCAGGGTCCACCACACCTGAAGCTGTTGATCAGATTAAAGGAGAGCATCTGAGATCTTGTGGTTTAGTTCAAGATTGCCTTTATTATTCCAATGACTTGTTACATCCATCTTTTCCTCCTTGGTTGCATAATAGAAGATCCGGCTGTGATGGCCGAGTGGTTAAGGCGTTAGATTAGAAATCCAATGGTGTTTCCCCACGTAGGTTCAAAGCCTAATCACAGCCATTTTATACAACAAGTTCCAACACACCTGAAGCTGTTAACAGATAAAGGGAGAGTATCTGAGATCTCCCGATTCAGGTCAAATTTGTTTTTATTATGTCACTGACTTGTTACATCCACGTTCTGATCGTTGGCAACATTTGGCAATGTCTTGCTGTGATGGCCGAGAGGTTAAGGCGTTGGATTCGAAATCCAATGGGGTTTCCCGCGTAGGTCCGAATCCTGCTTACAGCGATTTTAGACTCCAGGGTCCACCATATCTGAACTATTTGTTTGGTTGATGAAAAGCTGCAGAAAAACCTTTTTTTATTTCAGATTTCAGGTTCAGTAATACGTTCACTTGTTGCTCCTTGATTACATGTCAAGGCATCCAGCTGTGATGGCCGAGAGGTTAAGGCGTTGGATTTGAAATCCAATGGGGTTTCCCCGCGTAGGTTCGAATCCTGCTCACAGCGATTTTAGACTACAGGGTCCAACAAACTTGATGCTGTTTAACAGATCGAGGGAGAGCATCTGAGATCTCCTCATGTAGTTTAGATTTGTCTTTAATACTTCAGTGACTGTTCACATCCACATTCTGATCGTTCGCTACATATGACAATATACAGCTGTGATGGCCGAGCGGTTAAGGCGTTGGATTTGAAATCCAATGGGGTTTCCCCGCGCAGGTTCAAATCCTGTTCACAGCGATTTTAGATTTCAGGTTCCAACACACCTGAATTTTTTTAACAATTAATGAATTGAGAGCATCTCAGATCTCTTGGTGTAGTTCAAAGTTGCCTTCATTTCGCCAGTGACTTTTTACATCCATCTTTTGCTCCTTGGTTATATAATAGAATATCCAGCTGTGATGGCCGAGAGGTTAAGGCGTTGGATTCGAAATCCAATGGGGTTTCCCCACGTAGGTTCCAATCCTGCTCACAGCGATTTTAGACTCCAGGGTCCACCATATCTGAGCTATTTGTCTGGCTGATGAAAAGCTGCAGAAAAACCATGGTTTATTTCAGATTTCAGGTTCAGTAGTACGTTCACTTGTTGCTTCTTGATTACATGTCAAGGCATCCAGCTGTGATGGCCGAGCGGTTAAGGCGTTGGATTAGAAATCCAATGGGGTTTCCCCGCGTAGGTTCAAATCCTACTCACAGCGATTTTATACAACAAGTACCAACACACCTGAAGCTGTTAACAGAGAAAGGGAGAGTATCTGAGATCTCCCGATTCAGGTCAAATTTGTTTTTATTACGTCACTGACTTGTTACATCCACGTTCTGATCGTTGGCAATATTTGGCAATATCCAGCTGTGATGGCCGAGTGGTTAAGGCGTTGGATTAGAAATCCAATGGGGTATTCTCGTGTAGGTTCGAATCCTGCTCACAGCGATTTTAGACTACAGGGTCCAACACACCTGAATTTATTTAGCTACTAATCAAGGGAGAGCATCCAACAGCTCTGAAGATCTCCTGATTGTGTCTCTTACTTCAGTGACCTTTTACATCCATGTTCTGATCGTTCGCTCCATTTCACAATATCCTGCTGTGATGGCCGAGCGGTTAAGGCGTTGGATTAGAAATCCAATGGGGTTTCCCGCGTAGGTTCGAATCCTGCTCACAGCGATTTTAGACTCCAGGGTCCACCATATCTGATCCAATGGCCCCGCGCAGGTTCGAGTCCTGCTCACAGCGATTTTAGACTCCAGGGTCCACCACACCTGATGCTGTTGATCATATTAATGAGAGCATCTGAGATCTCCTGGTTTAGTTCAAGATACTGTTTATTACTCCAATGACTTGTTACATCCATCTTTTGCTCCTGGGTTACATGATGGAATATGCAGCTGTGATGGCCGAGTGGTTAAGGCGTTGGATTAGAAATCCAATGGGGTTTCCCGCGTAGGTTCGAATCCTGCTCACAGGGAGTTTAGACTCCAGGGTCCACCACACCTGAAGCTGTTGATCAGATTAAGGGAGAGCATCTGAGATCTTGTGGTTTAGTTCAAGATTGCCTTTATTATTCCAATGACTTGTTACATCCATCTTTTCCTCCTTGGTTGCATAATAGAAGATCCAGCTGTGATGGCCGAGTGGTTAAGTCGTTAGATTTGAAATCCAATGGGGTTTCCCCACGTAGGTTCAAATCCTAATCACAGCCATTTTATACAACAAGTTCCAACACACCTGAAGCTGTTAACAGATAAAGGGAGAGTATCTGAGATCTCCCGATTCAGGTCAAATTTGTTTTTATTATGTCACTGACTTGTTACATCCACGTTCTGATCGTTGGCAACATTTGGCAATGTCTTGCTGTGATGGCCGAGAGGTTAAGGCGTTGGATTCGAAATCCAATGGGGTTTCCCGCGTAGGTTCGAATCCTGCTTACAGCGATTTTAGACTCCAGGGTCCACCATATCTGAACTATTTGTTTGGTTGATGAAAAGCTGCAGAAAAACCTTTTTTTATTTCAGATTTCAGGTTCAGTAGTACGTTCACTTGTTGCTCCTTGATTACATGTCAAGGCATCCAGCTGTGATGGCCGAGAGGTTAAGGCGTTGGATTTGAAATCCAATGGGGTTTCCCCGCGTAGGTTCGAATCCTGCTCACAGCGATTTTAGACTACAGGGTCCAACAAACCCAACAAACGTGATGCTGTTTAACAGATCGAGGGAGAGCATCTGAGATCTCCTCATGTAGTTTAGATTTGTCTTTAATACTTCAGTGACTGTTCACATCCACATTCTGATCGTTCGCTACATATGACAATATACAGCTGTGATGGCCGAGCGGTTAAGGCGTTGGATTTGAAATCCAATGGGGTTTCCCCGCGCAGGTTCAAATCCTGCTCACAGCGATTTTAGACTTCAGGTTCCAACACACCTGAATTTTTTTAACAATTAATGAATTGAGAGCATCTCAGATCTCTTGGTGTAGTTCAAAGTTGCCTTCATTTCGCCAGTGACTTTTTACATCCATCTTTTGCTCCTTGGTTATATAATTGTATATCCAGCTGTGATGGCCGAGTGGTTAAGGCGTTGGATTAGAAATCCAATGGGGTTTCCCGCTCAGGTTCAAATCCTGCTCACAGCGATTTTATACAACAAGTTCCAACACACCTGAAGCTGTTAACAGATAAAGGGAGAGTATCTGAGATCTCCCGATTCAGGTCAAATTTGTTTTTATTATGTCACTGACTTGTTACATCCACGTTCTGATAGTTGGCAACATTTGGCAATATCCAGCTGTGATGGCCGAGTGGTTAAGGCGTTGGATTAGAAATCCAATGGGTTTTCCCACGTAGGCTCGAATCCTGCTCACAGCGATTTTAGACTCCAGGGTCCACCATATCTGAGCTATTTGTCTGGCTGATGAAAAGCTGCAGAAAAACCATGGTTTATTTCAAATTTCAGGTTCAGTAGTACGTTCACTTGTTGCTTCTTGATTACATGTCAAGGCATCCAGCTGTGATGGCCGAGCGGTTAAGGCGTTGGATTAGAAATCCAATGGGGTTTCCCGCGTAGATTCAGATCCTGCTCACAGTGATTCTATACAACAAGTTCCAACACACCTGAAGCTGTTAACAGATAAAGGGAGAGTATCTGAGATCTCCCGATTCAGGTCAAATTTGTTTTTATTATGTCACTGACTTGTTACATCCACGTTCTGATCGTTGGCAACATTTGGCAATATCCAGCTGTGATGGCCGAGTGGTTAAGGCGTTGGATTAGAAATCCAATGGGGTTTCCCGCTCAGGTTCGAGTCCTGCTCACAGCGATTTTAGACTCCAGGGTCCACCACACCTGATGCTGTTGATCAGATTAATGAGAGCATCTGAGATCTCCTCGTTTAGTTCAAGATTCTGTTTATTACTCCAATGACTTGTTACATCCATCTTTTGCTCCTGGGTTACATGATGGAATATGCAGCTGTGATGGCCGAGTGGTTAAGGCGTTGGATTAGAAATCCAATGGGGTTTCCCGCGTAGGTTCGAATCCTGCTCACAGGGAGTTTAGACTCCAGGGTCCACCACACCTGAAGCTGTTGATCAGATTAAAGGAGAGCATCTGAGATCTTGTGGTTTAGTTCAAGATTGCCTTTATTATTCCAATGACTTGTTACATCCATCTTTTCCTCCTTGGTTGCATAATAGAAGATCCGGCTGTGATGGCCGAGTGGTTAAGGCGTTAGATTTGAAATCCAATGGGGTTTCCCCACGTAGGTTCAAAGCCTAATCACAGCCATTTTATACAACAAGTTCCAACACACCTGAAGCTGTTAACAGATAAAGGGAGAGTATCTGAGATCTCCCGATTCAGGTCAAATTTGTTTTTATTATGTCACTGACTTGTTACATCCACGTTCTGATCGTTGGCAACATTTGGCAATGTCTTGCTGTGATGGCCGAGAGGTTAAGGCGTTGGATTCGAAATCCAATGGGGTTTCCCGCGTAGGTCCGAATCCTGCTTACAGCGATTTTAGACTCCAGGGTCCACCATATCTGAACTATTTGTTTGGTTGATGAAAAGCTGCAGAAAAACCTTTTTTTATTTCAGATTTCAGGTTCAGTAATACGTTCACTTGTTGCTTCTTGATTACATGTCAAGGCATCCAGCTGTGATGGCCGAGAGGTTAAGGCGTTGGATTTGAAATCCAATGGGGTTTCCCCGCGTAGGTTCGAATCCTGCTCACAGCGATTTTAGACTACAGGGTCCAACAAACGTGATGCTGCTTAACAGATCGAGGGAGAGCATCTGAGATCTCCTCATGTAGTTTAGATTTGTCTTTAATACTTCAGTGACTGTTCACATCCACATTCTGATCGTTCGCTACATATGACAATATACAGCTGTGATGGCCGAGCGGTTAAGGCGTTGGATTTGAAATCCAATGGGGTTTCCCCGTGCAGGTTCAAATCCTGCTCACAGCGATTTTAGACTTCAGGTTCCAACACACCTGAATTTTTTTAACAATTAATGAATTGAGAGCATCTCAGATCTCTTGGTGTAGTTCAAAGTTGCCTTCATTTCGCCAGTGACTTTTTACATCCATCTTTTGCTCCTTGGTTATATAATTGAATATCCAGCTGTGATGGCCGAGTGGTTAAGGCGTTGGATTAGAAATCCAATGGGGTTTCCCCGCGTAGGCCCGAATCCTGCTCACAGCGATTTTAGACTCCAGGGTCCACCATATCTGAGCTATTTGTCTGGCTGATGAAAAGCTGCAGAAAAACCATGGTTTATTTCAAATTTCAGGTTCAGTAGTACGTTCACTTGTTGCTTCTTGATTACATGTCAAGGCATCCAGCTGTGATGGCCGAGCGGTTAAGGCGTTGGATTAGAAATCCAATGGGGTTTCCCACGTAGGTTCAAATCCTGCTCACAGCGATTTTATACAACAAGTTCCAACACACCTGAAGCTGTTAACAGATAAAGGGAGAGTATCTGAGATCTCCCGATTCAGGTCAAATTTGTTTTTATTATGTCACTGACTTGTTACATCCACGTTCTGATCGTTGGCAACATTTGGCAATATCCAGCTGTGATGGCCGAGTGGTTAAGGCGTTGGATTAGAAATCCAATGGGGTTTCCCACTCAAGTTCGAGTCCTGCTCACAGGGATTTTAGACTCCAGGATCCACCACACCTGATGCTGTTGATCAGATTAATGAGAGCATCTTAGATCTCCTGGTTTAGTTCAAGATTGTGTTTATTACTCCAATGACTTTTTACATCCATCTTTTGCTCCTTGGTTATATAATAGAATATCCAGCTGTGATGGCCGAGTGGTTAAGGCGTTGGATTAGAAATCCAATGGGGTTTCCCCGCGTAGGCCCGAATCCTGCTCACAGCGATTTTAGACTCCAGGGTCCACCATATCTGAGCTATTTGTCTGGCTGATGAAAAGCTGCAGAAAAACCATGGTTTATTTCAGATTTCAGGTTCAGTAGTACGTTCACTTGGTGCTTCTTGATTACATGTCAAGGCATCCAGCTGTGATGGCCGAGCGGTTAAGGCGTTGGATTAGAAATCCAATGGGGTTTCCCGCGTAGGTTCGAATCCTGCTCACAGGGAGTTTAGACTCCAGGGTCCACCACACCTGATGCTGTTGATCAGATTAATGAGAGCATCTGAGATCTCCTGGTTTAGTTCAACATTCTGTTTATTACTCCAATGACTTGTTACATCCATCTTTTGCTCCTGGGTTACATGACGGAATATGCAGCTGTGATGGCCGAGTGGTTAAGGCGTTAGATTTGAAATCCAAATGGGTTTCCCCATGTAGGTTCCAATCCTGCTCACAGAGATTTTAGACTCCAGGGTCCACCATATCTGAGCAATCTGTCTGGCTGATGAAAAGCTGCAGAAAAACCATGGTTTATTTCAGATTTCAGGTTCAGTAGTACGTTCACTTGTTGCTTCTTGATTACATGGCAAGGCATCCAGCTGTGATGGCCGAGCGGTTAAGGCGTTGGATTAGAAATCCAATGGGGTTTCCCCGCGTAGGTTCAAATCCTACTCACAGCGATTTTATACAACAAGTACCAACACACCTGAAGCTGTTAACAGATAAAGGGAGAGTATCTGAGATCTCCCGATTCAGGTCAAATTTGTTTTTATTACGTCACTGACTTGTTACATCCACGTTCTGATCGTTGGCAACATTTGGCAATATCCAGCTGTGATGGCCGAGTGGTTAAGGCGTTGGATTAGAAATCCAATGGGGTTTCCCGCGTAGGTTCGAATCCTGCTCACAGGGAGTTTAGACTCCAGGGTCCAACACACCTGAAGCTGTTGATCAGATTAAGGGAGAGCATCTGACATCTTGTGGTTTAGTTCAAGATTGCCTTTATTATTCCAATGACTTGTTACATCCATCTTTTCCTCCTTGGTTGCATAATAGAAGATCCACCTGTGATGGCCAAGTGGTTAACGCGTTAGATTTGAAATCCAATGGGGTTTCCCCACGTAGGTTCAAATCCTAATCACAGCCACTTTATACAACAAGTTCCAACACACCTGAAGCTGTTAAAAGATAAAGGGAGAGTATCTGAGATCTCCCGATTCAGGTCAAATTTGTTTTTATTATGTCACTGATTTGTTACATCCACGTTCTGATCGTTGGCAACATTTGGCAATATCCAGCTGTGATGGCCGAGTGGTTAAGGCGTTGGATTCGAAATCCAATGGGGTTTCCCGCGTAGGTTCGAATCCTGGTTACAGCGATTTTAGACTCCAGGGTCCACCATATCTGAGCTATTTGTCTGGCTGATGAAAAGCTGCAGAAAAACCATGGTTTATTTCAGATTTCAGGTTCAGTAATACGTTCACTTGTTGCTCCTTGATTACATGTCAACGCATCCAGCTGTGATGGCCGAGAGGTTAAGGCGTTGGATTAGAAATCCAATGGGGTTTCCCCGCTGTCAAGAAAATCCGAGCTCATCCCACTTCCCCATGCTGGAGATTTTAGTTTAGCAGTAATAATAAATAAAGTTATCTTTAAAATGAATCACTCAAGTGATATCTAGGCCCAACAGTAGACTTAAGTGTCAATAAAGTTAGTTTAACAGTAATAATAAATAAAGTTATCTTTAAAATGAATCACTCAAGTGACATCTAGGCCCAACAGTAGACTTAAGTGTCAATAAAATAAATCTGGTTGTGTGTGTTGTTTTTGTCTCATGCAAACTTTGCTTTAATTCTACTTTTTTCTATCTAATCATAAGAAATCATAGTCAGTCAGAGAGAGTCATTAAACAGGAAAAGCAGGTTTCCTGGAAAAAGAGGAAGTTTCCAGCCTGCAGATTTATAAAAAATAGCTGAGACTATTCCTTATTTCAAAGCATGAAAGTTTTAAAGAATGAAATCTAAACATTATTAGTAATTTCATAAAATTCAAAGTAAAATACTTATATTAATATTGGTTTACTTGTAATAATACTTACACTTATATTTGTGAGAACATTTATAAGAAAAACCAGTAACCGTAACTTTAGTATTAAATAATTAGAATCATGGATTATTCTTTTGGTTTCTTTTTAGAAAAACATCTGTAATAACTCACATTAGGATTATAATAAGGATAATTAATAAGTTATGGTTATAAAATCATAAAGGAATGATAGATCAGAGAAGCTGAAGAAAATAAATGTGATATAAGTTATGGTTATAAAATTATAAATGAATGCTAAATCAGAGAAGCTAAAGAAAATAAATGTGATATAAATGTGATTTTGACATTGAACTTGAAATGGTGTAAAAAGGTGTAACTGCAATTAAACATCACTGATATGTTGGAGGTAGAGAGTAGGTGAAAGGTGAAAGGCAAGGAACTAACAGGAGAGCAGAGATGATCAACGCCTTATTTAGAAAGTAGGTGAAAGGTTGTGCAGGCAATGGACATAGGAGGTTGAGCAACCCTGAGACATTAGCACAGACATCAGGAAATGTCTGTAAGACAGTGATGGATATGAGATCATCTGTCTGAGCAGTCAGAAACCCTATAAAAGGTGAGTGCAAAAGAGGAACCGTTCGTTGGATCCTCCGGGCAGCTTCGAGCCAAGATCGAGATGGACAAAGAACTCTGCAGCTGAAGAAGAGCCGGGGCCACGGAGCCGAAGACTGTCCGGCCATGGGGACCAACCCGTCAGCCCTACAACCTGTGGCTTCAAATCGCACTTCTCTCATCGGCTGGGTTCAGACCCCAAAGACAAAGATGAAGACAAAGGCAAAGACAAAGAAGAAGAACTGGTGCCTTCCTTCCTGCCAGCACCAAGTCCTGTGTGACCTCACCATCCATGCGGAGAGGAGGCTCATCAGACCTACAGAGATTCCTGCCTTCGCTGATCAACATCTTCCTCCTGCTGCAACACCTTCTTCATCATCAGACCTGCGGAGATCCTGGCCTTCATCGATCGGCGTCTTCCTCCTGCTGCAACACCTTCTTCATCATCAGACCTGCGGAGATCCTGGCCTTCATCGATCGGCGTCTTCCTCCTGCTGCAGCACCTTCTTCGTCGTCGTGCCAGGTCTGGGGTTCGAGGCGCCAGGCTCCGTCCGTCTCTCTCAAAGGTTCCTTTTTTAGTTTTCAGTGTCAGCAGTAGGGAAAGATAGACTAGATGATTGATTTTACTTATTTGATTATTTCTGCTACTGAATTAAGCTGTACTGACCCTTGCAAAAATGCCTTACTAATAAAATATTTAGCATAAAGAAAATCTAAAAGATGTTGTGGACATTCAGTTAATGAGTCACCTTAAAGTTCTTTGATGGTTGTAAAATAGCTGTGATGTTTGATTCTGGAGAGGAAGAGGTGGAAAATGTTTTATAGGTTGCTGGTAGCCCAAATTTAAAACAACATCCTTGGGACTCGCCCGAGTCACTAAAACCTACCTGGTTCAATAACAAATGCAAGTTGTAAAATAGAGAACGAGCGACCGTTAACAGGTGTGCTCTGTGAAACTAGTTGGCTGTAGGCTGCTCAGTCTGGCTAATTCACAGGGGGAAGAAGGGTGGGACACCTGGATGTAGGCCGTCAGAAAACCAGGCGAATCGTTTCTCGAAACCAGCTTAAACAGAGTTTACTTCAGTTCTGGACAGGGTAAATCCCGGCAGATTTAGGAAACTCAATTAACCCGTTAGATGGAGAGCTGGTAGCACATCTCCCCTCTCAGAAGAGGAAGCAGAGAGTGAGACAGTAGAGACAGAAAGGAGGGGGGGGGTGTTGCGCAACAACAAGGTTCGAATCCTGCTCACAGCGATTTTAGACTACAGGGTCCAACAAACGTGATGCTGTTTAACAGATCGAGGGAGAGCATCTGAGATCTCCTCATGTAGTTTAGATTTGTCTTTAATACTTCAGTGACTGTTCACATCCACATTCTGATCGTTCGCTACATATGACAATATACAGCTGTGATGGCCGAGCGGTTAAGGCGTTGGATTTGAAATCCAATGGGGTTTCCCCGCGCAGGTTCAAATCCTGCTCACAGCGATTTTAGACTTCAGGTTCCAACACACCTGAATTTTTTTAACAATTAATGAATTGAGAGCATCTCAGATCTCTTGGTGTAGTTCAAAGTTGCCTTCATTTCACCAGTGACTTTTTACATCCATCTTTTGCTCCTTGGTTATATAATAGAATATCCAGCTGTGATGGCCGAGTGGTTAAGGCGTTGGATTAGAAATCCAATGGGGTTTCCCCGCGTAGGCCCGAATCCTGCTCACAGCGATTTTAGACTCCAGGGTCCACCATATCTGAGCTATTTGTCTGGCTGATGAAAAGCTGCAGAAAAACCATGGTTTATTTCAGACTTCAGGTTCAGTAGTACGTTCACTTGTTGCTTCTTGATTACATGTCAAGGCATCCAGCTGTGATGGCCGAGCGGTTAAGGCGTTGGATTAGAAATCCAATGGGGTTTCCCGCGCAGGTTCGAGTCCTGCTCACAGCGATTTTAGACGCCAGGGTCCACCACACCTGATGCTGTTGATCAGATTAATGAGAGCATCTGAGATCTCCTGGTTTAGTTCAAGATTCTGTTTATTACTCCAATGACTTGTTACATCCATCTTTTGCTCCTGGGTTACATTACGGAATATGCAGCTGTGATGGCCGAGTTGTTAAGGCGTTAGATTTGAAATCCAAATGGGTTTCCCCGCGTAGGTTCAAATCCTGCTCACAGAGATTTTAGACTCCAGGGTCCACCATATCTGAGCAATCTGTCTGGCTGATGAAAAGCTGCAGAAAAACCATGGTTTATTTCAGATTTCAGGTTCAGTAGTACGTTCACTTGTTGCTTCTTGATTACATGTCAAGGCATCCAGCTGTGATGGCCGAGCGGTTAAGGCGTTGGATTAGAAATCCAATGGGGTTTCCCCGCGTAGGTTCAAATCCTACTCACAGCGATTTTATACAACAAGTACCAACACACCTGAAGCTGTTAACAGAGAAAGGGAGAGTATCTGAGATCTCCCGATTCAGGTCAAATTTGTTTTTATTACGTCACTAACTTGTTACATCCACGTTCTGATCGTTGGCAACTTTTGGCAATATCCAGCTGTGATGGCCGAGTGGTTAAGGCGTTGGATTAGAAATCCAATGGGGTTTCCCGCGTAGGTTCGAATCCTGCTCACAGGGAGTTTAGACTCCAGGGTCCACCACACCTGAAGCTGTTGATCAGATTAAAGGAGAGCATCTGAGATCTTGTGGTTTAGTTCAAGATTGCCTTTATTATTCCAATGACTTGTTACATCCATCTTTTCCTCCTTGGTTGCATAATAGAAGATCCAGCTGTGATGGCCGAGTGGTTAACGCGTTAGATTTGAAATCCAATGGGGTTTCCCCACGTAGGTTCAAATCCTAATCACAGCCATTTTATACAACAAGTTCCAACACACCTGAAGCTGTTAAAAGATAAAGGGAGAGTATCTGAGATCTCCCGATTCAGGTCAAATTTGTTTTTATTATGTCACTGACTTGTTACATCCACGTTCTGATCGTTGGCAACATTTGGCATTGTCTTGCTGTGATGGCCGAGAGGTTAAGGCGTTGGATTCGAAATCCAATGGGGTTTCCCGCGTAGGTTCGAATCCTGCTTACAGCGATTTTAGACTCCAGGGTCCACCATATCTGAACTATTTGTTTGGTTGATGAAAAGCTGCAGAAAAACCTTTTTTTATTTCAGATTTCAGGTTCAGTAATACGTTCACTTGTTGCTCCTTGATTACACGTCAAGGCATCCAGCTGTGATGGCCGAGAGGTTAAGGCGTTGGATTTGAAATCCAATGGGGTTTCCCCACGTAGGTTCGAATCCTGCTCACAGCGATTTTAGACTACAGGGTCCAACATACGTGATGCTGTTTAACAGATCGAGGGAGAGCATCTGAGATCTCCTCATGTAGTTTAGATTTGTGTTTAATACTTCAGTGACTGTTCACATCCACATTCTGATCGTTCGCTACATATGACAATATACAGCTGTGATGGCCGAGCGGTTAAGGCGTTGGATTAGAAATCCAATGGGGTTTCCCTGCGCAGGTTCTAATCCTGCTCACAGCGATTTTATACTTCAGGTTCCAACACACCTGAATTTTTTTAACAATTAATGAATTGAGAGCATCTCAGATCTCTTGGTGTAGTTCAAAGTTGCCTTCATTTCGCCAGTGACTTTTTACATCCATCTTTTGCTCCTTGGTTATATAATAGAATATCCAGCTGTGATGGCCGAGTGGTTAAGGCGTTGGATTAGAAATCCAATGGGGTTTCCCCGCGTAGGCCCGAATACTGCTCACAGCGATTTTAGACTCCAGGGTCCACCATATCTGAGCTATTTGTCTGGCTGATGAAAAGCTGCAGAAAAACCATGGTTTATTTCAAATTTCAGGTTCAGTAGTACGTTCACTTGTTGCTTCTTGATTACATGTCAAGGTATCCAGCTGTGATGGCCGAGCGGTTAAGGCGTTGGATTAGAAATCCAATGGGGTTTCCCCGCGTAGGCCCGAATACTGCTCACAGCGATTTTATACAACAAGTTCCAACACACCTGAACCTGTTAACAGATAAAGGGAGAGTATCTGAGATCTCCCGATTCAGGTCAAATTTGTTTTTATTATGTCACTGACTTGTTACATCCACGTTCTGATCGTTGGCAACATTTGGCAATATCCAGCTGTGATGGCCGAGTGGTTAAGGCGTTGGATTAGAAATCCAATGGGGTTTCCCGCTCAGGTTCAAATCCTGCTCACAGCGATTTTAGACTTCAGGTTCCAACACACCTGAATTTTTTTAACAATTAATGAATTGAGAGCATCTCAGATCTCTTGGTGTAGTTCAAAGTTGCCTTCATTTCGCCAGTGACTTTTTACATCCATCTTTTGCTCCTTGGTTATATAATAGAATATCCAGCTGTGATGGCCGAGTGGTTAAGGCGTTGGATTAGAAATCCAATGGGGTTTCCCGCTCAGGTTCGAGTCCTGCTCACAGCGATTTTAGACTCCAGGATCCACCACACCTGATGCTGTTGATCAGATTAATGAGAGCATCTGAGATCTCCTGGTTTAGTTCAAGATTGTGTTTATCACTCCAATGACTTTTTACATCCATCTTTTGCTCCTTGGTTATATAATAGAATATCCAGCTGTGATGGCCGAGTGGTTAAGGCGTTGGATTAGAAATCCAATGGGGTTTCCCCGCGTAGGCCCGAATCCTGCTCACAGCGATTTTAGACTCCAGGGTCCACCATATCTGAGCTATTTGTCTGGCTGATGAAAAGCTGCAGAAAAACCATGGTTTATTTCAGATTTCAGGTTCAGTAGTACGTTCACTTGTTGCTTCTTGATTACATGTCAAGGCATCCAGCTGTGATGGCCGAGCGGTTAAGTCGTTGGATTAGAAATCCAATGGGGTTTCCCACGTAGGTTCAAATCCTGCTCACAGCGATTTTATACAACAAGTTCCAACACACCTGAAGCTGTTAACAGATAAAGGGAGAGTATCTGAGATCTCCCGATTCAGGTCAAATTTGTTTTTATTATGTCACTGACTTGTTACATCCACGTTCTGATCGTTGGCAACATTTGGCAATATCCAGCTGTGATGGCCGAGTGGTTAAGGCGTTGGATTAGAAATCCAATGGGGTATTCTCGTGTAGGTTCGAATCCTGCTCACAGCGATTTTAGACTACAGGGTCCAACACACCTGAATTTATTTAGCTACTAATCAAGGGAGAGCATCCAACAGCTCTGAAGATCTCCTGATTGTGTCTCTTACTTCAGTGACCTTTTACATCCATGTTCTGATCGTTCGCTCCATTTCACAATATCCTGCTGTGATGGCCGAGCGGTTAAGGCGTTGGATTAGAAATCCAATGGGGTTTCCCGCGTAGGTTCAAATCCTGCTCACAGGGAGTTTAGACTCCAGGGTCCACCACACCTGAAGCTGTTGATCAGATTAAAGGAGAGCATCTGAGATCTTGTGGTTTAGTTCAAGATTGCCTTTATTATTCCAATGACTTGTTACATCCATCTTTTCCTCCTTGGTTGCATAATAGAAGATCCAGCTGTGATGGCCGAGAGGTTAAGGCGTTGGATTTGAAATCCAATGGGGTTTCCCCGCGTAGGTTCGAATCTTGCTCACAGCGATTTTAGACTACAGGGTCCAACAAACCCAACAAACGTGATGCTGTTTAACAGATCGAGGGAGAGCATCTGAGATCTCCTCATGTAGTTTAGATTTGTCTTTAATACTTCAGTGACTGTTCACATCCACATTCTGATCGTTCGCTACATATGACAATATACAGCTGTGATGGCCGAGCGGTTAAGGCGTTGGATTTGAAATCCAATGGGGTTTCCCCGCGCAGGTTCAAATCCTGTTCACAGCGATTTTAGACTTCAGGTTCCAACACACCTGAATTTTTTTAACAATTAATGAATTGAGAGCATCTCAGATCTCTTGGTGTAGTTCAAAGTTGCCTTCATTTCGCCAGTGACTTTTTACATCCATCTTTTGCTCCTTGGTTATATAATAGAATATCCAGCTGTGATGGCCGAGTGGTTAAGGCGTTGGATTAGAAATCCAATGGGGTTTCCCACGTAGGTTCAAATCCTGCTCACAGCGATTTTATACAACAAGTTCCAACACACCTGAAGCTGTTAACAGATAAAGGGAGAGTATCTGAGATCTCCCGATTCAGGTCAAATTTGTTTTTATTATGTCACTGACTTGTTACATCCACGTTCTGATCGTTGGCAACATTTGGCAATATCCAGCTGTGATGGCCGAGTGGTTAAGGCGTTGGATTAGAAATCCAATGGGGTTTCCCGCGTAGGCTCGAATCCTGCTCACAGCGATTTTAGACTACAGGGTCCAACACACCTGAATTTATTTAGCTACTAATCAAGGGAGAGCATCCAACAGCTCTGAAGATCTCCTGATTTTGTTTCTTACTTTAGTGACCTTTTACATCCATGTTCTGATCGTTCGCTACTTATCACAATATCCAGCTGTGATGGCTGAGCGGTTAAGGCGTTGGATTAGAAATCCAATGGGGTTTCCCGCGTAGGTTCGAATCCTACTCACAGCGAGTTTAGACTCCAGGGTCCATCACACCTGAAGCTGTTGATCAGATTAAGGGAGAGCATCTGACATCTTGTGGTTTAGTTCAAGATTGCCTTTATTATTCCAATGACATGTTACATCCATCTTTTCCTCCTTGGTTGCATAATAGAAGATCCACCTGTGATGGCCGAGTGGTTAAGTCGTTAGATTTGAAATCCAATGAGGTTTCCCCACGTAGGTTCAAATCCTGCTCACAGCGATTTTATACAACAAGTTCCAACACACCTGAAGCTGTTAACAGATAAAGGGAGAGTATCTGAGATCTCCCGATTCAGGTCAAATTTGTTTTTATTATGTCACTGACTTGTTACATCCACGTTTTGATCGTTGGCAACATTTGGCAATGTCTTGCTGTGATGGCCGAGAGGTTAAGGCGTTGGATTCGAAATCCAATGGGGTTTCCCGCGTAGGTCCGAATCCTGCTTACAGCGATTTTAGACTCCAGGGTCCACCATATCTGAACTATTTGTTTGGTTGATGAAAAGCTGCAGAAAAACCTTTTTTTATTTCAGATTTCAGGTTCAGTAATACGTTCACTTGTTGCTCCTTGATTACATGTCAAGGCATCCAGCTGTGATGGCCGAGAGGTTAAGGCGTTGGATTTGAAATCCAATGGGGTTTCCCCGCGTAGGTTCGAATCCTGCTCACAGCGATTTTAGAATACAGGGTCCAACACACCTGAATTTATTTAGCTACTAATCAAGGGAGAGCATCCAACAGCTCTGAAGAGCTCCTGATTTTGTTTCTTACTTCACTTTTACATCCATGTTCTGATCGTTCGCTACATATCAAAATATCCAGCTGTGATGGCCGAGCGGTTAAGGCGTTGGATTAGAAATCCAATGGGGTTTCCCGCGTAGGTTCGAATCCTGCTCACAGCGATTTTGGAGTCCAGGGTCCACCACACCTGAAGCTGTTGATCAGATTAAGGGAGAGCATCTGAGATCTTGTGGCTTAGTTCAAGATTGCCTTTATTATTCCAATGACTTGTTACATCCATCTTTTCCTCCTTGGTTACATAATAGAATTTTCAGCTGTGATGGCCGAGTGGTTAAGGCGTTGGATTAGAAATTCAATGGGGTTTCCCCACGTAGGTTTGATTCCTGCTCACAGCGACTTTTTACTGTAAAAAGTTGTAGATCAAATAAATGAAAGTTTAAGTGTGACAGTTTTTTATTAGATTGCGTTTAATTCTGATTTCCACATGAAACAAAAGCAGATATAAAATCTTAAACTAAAGATGACACAAACTCTTGTTTGTTGACTTTCACAGATGTTATCCTGCATTTACCAAATCTCAGTTTGTTCCCTGGGTTTGATTTAATCTTCTGAAATTGATGCACAGATTTTAAAAAGTTGAACTCTCCATGTTGTCAAGTATCATCAGGATCTTCTTTACCCCTTTTCACAACCCTTTTTATTCCACCTATGTGTTTCTTAGCATTTTCAGAACCATCATTTACTCCCAGTTTTGTTCTCCATCTAATTCCACTTTCTCATCTCTTTTTAGAGGATTTTATCATCCCAATTAATTCTTTCTTTCCAAAAATCTTCTTTTTCCTCATCCCTCCCCTTCCAACCACTTAAATCCCATCTATGTTTTTTTATTCAGATTTACCTAAGCCTTAAGCAGCTTTGATGGCCGAGAGGTTAAGGCGTTGGATTTGAAATCCAATGGGGTTTCCCCGCGCAGGTTCAAATCCTGCTCACAGCGATTTTAGACTTCAGGTTCCAACACACCTGAATTTTTTTAACAATTAATGAATTGAGAGCATCTCAGATCTCTTGGTGTAGTTCAAAGTTGCCTTCATTTCACCAGTGACTTTTTACATCCATCTTTTGCTCCTTGGTTATATAATAGAATATCCAGCTGTGATGGCCGAGTGGTTAAGGCGTTGGATTAGAAATCCAATGGGGTTTCCCCGCGTAGGCCCGAATCCTGCTCACAGCGATTTTAGACTCCAGGGTCCACCATATCTGAGCTATTTGTCTGGCTGATGAAAAGCTGCAGAAAAACCATGGTTTATTTCAGACTTCAGGTTCAGTAGTACGTTCACTTGTTGCTTCTTGATTACATGTCAAGGCATCCAGCTGTGATGGCCGAGCGGTTAAGGCGTTGGATTAGAAATCCAATGGGGTTTCCCGCGTAGGTTCGAATCCTGCTCACAGCGATTTTAGACTCCAGGGTCCACCACACCTGATGCTGTTGATCAGATTAATGAGAGCATCTGAGATCTCCTGGTTTAGTTCAAGATTCTGTTTATTACTCCAATGACTTGTTACATCCATCTTTTGCTCCTGGGTTACATTATGGAATATGCAGCTGTGATGGCCGAGTTGTTAAGGCGTTAGATTTGAAATCCAAATGGGTTTCCCCGCGTAGGTTCAAATCCTGCTCACAGAGATTTTAGACTCCAGGGTCCACCATATCTGAGCAATCTGTCTGGCTGATGAAAAGCTGCAGAAAAACCATGGTTTATTTCAGATTTCAGGTTCAGTAGTACGTTCACTTGTTGCTTCTTGATTACATGTCAAGGCATCCAGCTGTGATGGCCGAGCGGTTAAGGCGTTGGATTAGAAATCCAATGGGGTTTCCCCGCGTAGGTTCAAATCCTACTCACAGCGATTTTATACAACAAGTACCAACACACCTGAAGCTGTTAACAGAGAAAGGGAGAGTATCTGAGATCTCCCGATTCAGGTCAAATTTGTTTTTATTACGTCACTAACTTGTTACATCCACGTTCTGATCGTTGGCAACTTTTGGCAATATCCAGCTGTGATGGCCGAGTGGTTAAGGCGTTGGATTAGAAATCCAATGGGGTTTCCCGCGTAGGTTCGAATCCTGCTCACAGGGAGTTTAGACTCCAGGGTCCACCACACCTGAAGCTGTTGATCAGATTAAGGGAGAGCATCTGAGATCTTGTGGTTTAGTTCAATATTGCCTTTATTATTCCAATGACTTGTTACATCCATCTTTTCCTCCTTGGTTGCATAATAGAAGATCCAGCTGTGATGGCCGAGTGGTTAACGCGTTAGATTTGAAATCCAATGGGGTTTCCCCACGTAGGTTCAAATCCTAATCACAGCCATTTTATACAACAAGTTCCAACACACCTGAAGCTGTTAAAAGATAAAGGGAGAGTATCTGAGATCTCCCGATTCAGGTCAAATTTGTTTTTATTATGTCACTGACTTGTTACATCCACGTTCTGATCGTTGGCAACATTTGGCATTGTCTTGCTGTGATGGCCGAGAGGTTAAGGCGTTGGATTCGAAATCCAATGGGGTTTCCCGCGTAGGTTCGAATCCTGCTTACAGCGATTTTAGACTCCAGGGTCCACCATATCTGAACTATTTGTTTGGTTGATGAAAAGCTGCAGAAAAACCTTTTTTTATTTCAGATTTCAGGTTCAGTAATACGTTCACTTGTTGCTCCTTGATTACATGTCAAGGCATCCAGCTGTGATGGCCGAGAGGTTAAGGCGTTGGATTTGAAATCCAATGGGGTTTCCCCACGTAGGTTCGAATCCTGCTCACAGCGATTTTAGACTACAGGGTCCAACATACGTGATGCTGTTTAACAGATCGAGGGAGAGCATCTGAGATCTCCTCATGTAGTTTAGATTTGTGTTTAATACTTCAGTGACTGTTCACATCCACATTCTGATCGTTCGCTACATATGACAATATACAGCTGTGATGGCCGAGCGG
Source organism: Xiphophorus maculatus (assembly GCF_002775205.1). NCBI lineage: Eukaryota > Metazoa > Chordata > Actinopteri > Cyprinodontiformes > Poeciliidae > Xiphophorus > Xiphophorus maculatus. The sequence continues at coordinate 27,779,845 of NC_036448.1, forward strand.
TTAAGGCGTTGGATTTGAAATCCAATGGGGTTTCCCCGCGCAGGTTCTAATCCTGCTCACAGCGATTTTATACTTCAGGTTCCAACACACCTGAATTTTTTTAACAATTAATGAATTGAGAGCATCTCAGATCTCTTGGTGTAGTTCAAAGTTGCCTTCATTTCGCCAGTGACTTTTTACATCCATCTTTTGCTCCTTGGTTATATAATAGAATATCCAGCTGTGATGGCCGAGTGGTTAAGGCGTTGGATTAGAAATCCAATGGGGTTTCCCCGCGTAGGCCCGAATACTGCTCACAGCGATTTTAGACTCCAGGGTCCACCATATCTGAGCTATTTGTCTGGCTGATGAAAAGCTGCAGAAAAACCATGGTTTATTTCAAATTTCAGGTTCAGTAGTACGTTCACTTGTTGCTTCTTGATTACATGTCAAGGCATCCAGCTGTGATGGCCGAGCGGTTAAGGCGTTGGATTAGAAATCCAATGGGGTTTCCCCGCGTAGGCCCGAATACTGCTCACAGCGATTTTAGACTCCAGGGTCCACCATATCTGAGCTATTTGTCTGGCTGATGAAAAGCTGCAGAAAAACCATGGTTTATTTCAAATTTCAGGTTCAGTAGTACGTTCACTTGTTGCTTCTTGATTACATGTCAAGGCATCCAGCTGTGATGGCCGAGCGGTTAAGGCGTTGGATTAGAAATCCAATGGGGTTTCCCGCGTAGGTTCAAATCCTGCTCACAGCGATTTTATACAACAAGTTCCAACACACCTGAACCTGTTAACAGATAAAGGCAGAGTATCTGAGATCTCCCGATTCAGGTCAAATTTGTTTTTATTATGTCACTGACTTGTTACATCCACGTTCTGATCGTTGGCAACATTTGGCAATATCCAGCTGTGATGGCCGAGTGGTTAAGGCGTTGGATTAGAAATCCAATGGGGTTTCCCGCTCAGGTTCAAATCCTGCTCACAGCGATTTTAGACTTCAGGTTCCAACACACCTGAATTTTTTTAACAATTAATGAATTGAGAGCATCTCAGATCTCTTGGTGTAGTTCAAAGTTGCCTTCATTTCGCCAGTGACTTTTTACATCCATCTTTTGCTCCTTGGTTATATAATAGAATATCCAGCTGTGATGGCCGAGTGGTTAAGGCGTTGGATTAGAAATCCAATGGGGTTTCCCGCTCAGGTTCGAGTCCTGCTCACAGCGATTTTAGACTCCAGGATCCACCACACCTGATGCTGTTGATCAGATTAATGAGAGCATCTGAGATCTCCTGGTTTAGTTCAAGATTGTGTTTATCACTCCAATGACTTTTTACATCCATCTTTTGCTCCTTGGTTATATAATAGAATATCCAGCTGTGATGGCCGAGTGGTTAAGGCGTTGGATTAGAAATCCAATGGGGTTTCCCCGCGTAGGCCCGAATCCTGCTCACAGCGATTTTAGACTCCAGGGTCCACCATATCTGAGCTATTTGTCTGGCTGATGAAAAGCTGCAGAAAAACCATGGTTTATTTCAAATTTCAGGTTCAGTAGTACGTTCACTTGTTGCTTCTTGATTACATGTCAAGGCATCCAGCTGTGATGGCCGAGCGGTTAAGGCGTTGGATTAGAAATCCAATGGGGTTTCCCACGTAGGTTCAAATCCTGCTCACAGCGATTTTATACAACAAGTTCCAACACACCTGAAGCTGTTAACAGATAAAGGGAGAGTATCTGAGATCTCCCGATTCAGGTCAAATTTGTTTTTATTATGTCACTGACTTGTTACATCCACGTTCTGATCGTTGGCAACATTTGGCAATATCCAGCTGTGATGGCCGAGTGGTTAAGGCGTTGGATTAGAAATCCAATGGGGTATTCTCGTGTAGGTTCGAATCCTGCTCACAGCGATTTTAGACTACAGGGTCCAACACACCTGAATTTATTTAGCTACTAATCAAGGGAGAGCATCCAACAGCTCTGAAGATCTCCTGATTGTGTCTCTTACTTCAGTGACCTTTTACATCCATGTTCTGATCGTTCGCTCCATTTCACAATATCCTGCTGTGATGGCCGAGCGGTTAAGGCGTTGGATTAGAAATCCAATGGGGTTTCCCGCGTAGGTTCAAATCCTGCTCACAGGGAGTTTAGACTCCAGGGTCCACCACACCTGAAGCTGTTGATCAGATTAAAGGAGAGCATCTGAGATCTTGTGGTTTAGTTCAAGATTGCCTTTATTATTCCAATGACTTGTTACATCCATCTTTTCCTCCTTGGTTGCATAATAGAAGATCCAGCTGTGATGGCCGAGAGGTTAAGGCGTTGGATTTGAAATCCAATGGGGTTTCCCCGCGTAGGTTCGAATCTTGCTCACAGCGATTTTAGACTACAGGGTCCAACAAACCCAACAAACGTGATGCTGTTTAACAGATCGAGGGAGAGCATCTGAGATCTCCTCATGTAGTTTAGATTTGTCTTTAATACTTCAGTGACTGTTCACATCCACATTCTGATCGTTCGCTACATATGACAATATACAGCTGTGATGGCCGAGCGGTTAAGGCGTTGGATTTGAAATCCAATGGGGTTTCCCCGCGCAGGTTCAAATCCTGTTCACAGCGATTTTAGACTTCAGGTTCCAACACACCTGAATTTTTTTAACAATTAATGAATTGAGAGCATCTCAGATCTCTTGGTGTAGTTCAAAGTTGCCTTCATTTCGCCAGTGACTTTTTACATCCATCTTTTGCTCCTTGGTTATATAATAGAATATCCAGCTGTGATGGCCGAGTGGTTAAGGCGTTGGATTAGAAATCCAATGGGGTTTCCCACGTAGGTTCAAATCCTGCTCACAGCGATTTTATACAACAAGTTCCAACACACCTGAAGCTGTTAACAGATAAAGGGAGAGTATCTGAGATCTCCCGATTCAGGTCAAATTTGTTTTTATTATGTCACTGACTTGTTACATCCACGTTCTGATCGTTGGCAACATTTGGCAATATCCAGCTGTGATGGCCGAGTGGTTAAGGCGTTGGATTAGAAATCCAATGGGGTTTCCCGCTCAGGTTCAAATCCTGCTCACAGCGATTTTAGACTTCAGGTTCCAACACACCTGAATTTTTTTAACAATTAATGAATTGAGAGCATCTCAGATCTCTTGGTGTAGTTCAAAGTTGCCTTCATTTCGCCAGTGACTTTTTACATCCATCTTTTGCTCCTTGGTTATATAATAGAATATCCAGCTGTGATGGCCGAGTGGTTAAGGCGTTGGATTAGAAATCCAATGGGGTTTCCCACGTAGGTTCAAATCCTGCTCACAGCGATTTTATACAACAAGTTCCAACACACCTGAAGCTGTTAACAGATAAAGGGAGAGTATCTGAGATCTCCCGATTCAGGTCAAATTTGTTTTTATTATGTCACTGACTTGTTACATCCACGTTCTGATCGTTGGCAACATTTGGCAATATCCAGCTGTGATGGCCGAGTGGTTAAGGCGTTGGATTAGAAATCCAATGGGGTTTCCCGCTCAGGTTCAAATCCTGCTCACAGCGATTTTAGACTTCAGGTTCCAACACACCTGAATTTTTTTAACAATTAATGAATTGAGAGCATCTCAGATCTCTTGGTGTAGTTCAAAGTTGCCTTCATTTCGCCAGTGACTTTTTACATCCATCTTTTGCTCCTTGGTTATATAATAGAATATCCAGCTGTGATGGCCGAGTGGTTAAGGCGTTGGATTAGAAATCCAATGGGGTTTCCCGCTCAGGTTCGAGTCCTGCTCACAGCGATTTTAGACTCCAGGATCCACCACACCTGATGCTGTTGATCAGATTAATGAGAGCATCTGAGATCTCCTGGTTTAGTTCAAGATTGTGTTTATCACTCCAATGACTTTTTACATCCATCTTTTGCTCCTTGGTTATATAATAGAATATCCAGCTGTGATGGCCGAGTGGTTAAGGCGTTGGATTAGAAATCCAATGGGGTTTCCCCGCGTAGGCCCGAATCCTGCTCACAGCGATTTTAGACTCCAGGGTCCACCATATCTGAGCTATTTGTCTGGCTGATGAAAAGCTGCAGAAAAACCATGGTTTATTTCAGATTTCAGGTTCAGTAGTACGTTCACTTGTTGCTTCTTGATTACATGTCAAGGCATCCAGCTGTGATGGCCGAGCGGTTAAGTCGTTGGATTAGAAATCCAATGGGGTTTCCCACGTAGGTTCAAATCCTGCTCACAGCGATTTTATACAACAAGTTCCAACACACCTGAAGCTGTTAACAGATAAAGGGAGAGTATCTGAGATCTCCCGATTCAGGTCAAATTTGTTTTTATTATGTCACTGACTTGTTACATCCACGTTCTGATCGTTGGCAACATTTGGCAATATCCAGCTGTGATGGCCGAGTGGTTAAGGCGTTGGATTAGAAATCCAATGGGGTATTCTCGTGTAGGTTCGAATCCTGCTCACAGCGATTTTAGACTACAGGGTCCAACACACCTGAATTTATTTAGCTACTAATCAAGGGAGAGCATCCAACAGCTCTGAAGATCTCCTGATTGTGTCTCTTACTTCAGTGACCTTTTACATCCATGTTCTGATCGTTCGCTCCATTTCACAATATCCTGCTGTGATGGCCGAGCGGTTAAGGCGTTGGATTAGAAATCCAATGGGGTTTCCCGCGTAGGTTCAAATCCTGCTCACAGGGAGTTTAGACTCCAGGGTCCACCACACCTGAAGCTGTTGATCAGATTAAAGGAGAGCATCTGAGATCTTGTGGTTTAGTTCAAGATTGCCTTTATTATTCCAATGACTTGTTACATCCATCTTTTCCTCCTTGGTTGCATAATAGAAGATCCAGCTGTGATGGCCGAGAGGTTAAGGCGTTGGATTTGAAATCCAATGGGGTTTCCCCGCGTAGGTTCGAATCTTGCTCACAGCGATTTTAGACTACAGGGTCCAACAAACCCAACAAACGTGATGCTGTTTAACAGATCGAGGGAGAGCATCTGAGATCTCCTCATGTAGTTTAGATTTGTCTTTAATACTTCAGTGACTGTTCACATCCACATTCTGATCGTTCGCTACATATGACAATATACAGCTGTGATGGCCGAGCGGTTAAGGCGTTGGATTTGAAATCCAATGGGGTTTCCCCGCGCAGGTTCAAATCCTGTTCACAGCGATTTTAGACTTCAGGTTCCAACACACCTGAATTTTTTTAACAATTAATGAATTGAGAGCATCTCAGATCTCTTGGTGTAGTTCAAAGTTGCCTTCATTTCGCCAGTGACTTTTTACATCCATCTTTTGCTCCTTGGTTATATAATAGAATATCCAGCTGTGATGGCCGAGTGGTTAAGGCGTTGGATTAGAAATCCAATGGGGTTTCCCACGTAGGTTCAAATCCTGCTCACAGCGATTTTATACAACAAGTTCCAACACACCTGAAGCTGTTAACAGATAAAGGGAGAGTATCTGAGATCTCCCGATTCAGGTCAAATTTGTTTTTATTATGTCACTGACTTGTTACATCCACGTTCTGATCGTTGGCAACATTTGGCAATATCCAGCTGTGATGGCCGAGTGGTTAAGGCGTTGGATTAGAAATCCAATGGGGTTTCCCGCGTAGGCTCGAATCCTGCTCACAGCGATTTTAGACTACAGGGTCCAACACACCTGAATTTATTTAGCTACTAATCAAGGGAGAGCATCCAACAGCTCTGAAGATCTCCTGATTTTGTTTCTTACTTTAGTGACCTTTTACATCCATGTTCTGATCGTTCGCTACTTATCACAATATCCAGCTGTGATGGCTGAGCGGTTAAGGCGTTGGATTAGAAATCCAATGGGGTTTCCCGCGTAGGCTCGAATCCTGCTTACAGCGATTTTAGACTCCAGGGTCCACCATATCTGAACTATTTGTTTGGTTGATGAAAAGCTGCAGAAAAACCTTTTTTTATTTCAGATTTCAGGTTCAGTAATACGTTCACTTGTTGCTCCTTGATTACATGTCAAGGCATCCAGCTGTGATGGCCGAGAGGTTAAGGCGTTGGATTTGAAATCCAATGGGGTTTCCCCGCGTAGGTTCGAATCCTGCTCACAGCGATTTTAGAATACAGGGTCCAACACACCTGAATTTATTTAGCTACTAATCAAGGGAGAGCATCCAACAGCTCTGAAGAGCTCCTGATTTTGTTTCTTACTTCACTTTTACATCCATGTTCTGATCGTTCGCTACATATCAAAATATCCAGCTGTGATGGCCGAGCGGTTAAGGCGTTGGATTAGAAATCCAATGGGGTTTCCCGCGTAGGTTCGAATCCTGCTCACAGCGATTTTGGAGTCCAGGGTCCACCACACCTGAAGCTGTTGATCAGATTAAGGGAGAGCATCTGAGATCTTGTGGCTTAGTTCAAGATTGCCTTTATTATTCCAATGACTTGTTACATCCATCTTTTCCTCCTTGGTTACATAATAGAATTTTCAGCTGTGATGGCCGAGTGGTTAAGGCGTTGGATTAGAAATTCAATGGGGTTTCCCCACGTAGGTTTGATTCCTGCTCACAGCGACTTTTTACTGTAAAAAGTTGTAGATCAAATAAATGAAAGTTTAAGTGTGACAGTTTTTTATTAGATTGCGTTTAATTCTGATTTCCACATGAAACAAAAGCAGATATAAAATCTTAAACTAAAGATGACACAAACTCTTGTTTGTTGACTTTCACAGATGTTATCCTGCATTTACCAAATCTCAGTTTGTTCCCTGGGTTTGATTTAATCTTCTGAAATTGATGCACAGATTTTAAAAAGTTGAACTCTCCATGTTGTCAAGTATCATCAGGATCTTCTTTACCCCTTTTCACAACCCTTTTTATTCCACCTATGTGTTTCTTAGCATTTTCAGAACCATCATTTACTCCCAGTTTTGTTCTCCATCTAATTCCACTTTCTCATCTCTTTTTAGAGGATTTTATCATCCCAATTAATTCTTTCTTTCCAAAAATCTTCTTTTTCCTCATCCCTCCCCTTCCAACCACTTAAATCCCATCTATGTTTTTTTATTCAGATTTACCTAAGCCTTAAGCAGCTTTGATGGCCGAGAGGTTAAGGCGTTGGATTTGAAATCCAATGGGGTTTCCCCACGCAGGTTCGAATCCTGCTCACAGCGAGTGATTTATAAATCATCCTGGGAAGGGTTTTGTATTAAAATGACTAGGATTTCAGAAAATACATCTTCTTAATATCATTTAGGAAGAAACTTTCCAAATGAAGTTATTTCCTCGTGTGTTTTGAATCCTGTTCACAGTGATTTCATCATATATTTGTCTATAAATGGACAGTATTGACAATACGTGGAAAATACAAATAATCTCTCTTAACACTAATACTTAAAAATTAAATATTATTCCAGAACCAGAGAGTTGAAATGATTTGAATAACTTTTTAAATGTCATACATGTTGTGCTCCTGATTCTGAAACTGAGCTTAGAAATCTGAGTAAGTTTTAATTATAGTTAATAATTATTGTGTTGTTTTTTAAATGAATTTCTATGTTTCTGGTGGTTTTCTTGTATAAGGTATACATTATTGCTATTATTTAAGGAGACTGGATAACTTCTTGAGCCTTGAGTGAAAATTATTTTCTTTTAAAGGTTATTTCAGAGTTTGAAGCTCCAGTTTGCATGTTCTCCTTCTGAATTTGTGCGTTCTTCGTGGGTACTCTGGCTTCCTCAGGTAATGCAAACACAACAGTCATGTTAATCTGCTGCTTACTTGGGTAATTAATTTTAATGAATAATTTTTTCCTGTTTCTTGTCCAGACTGGCGACCCTAGAGGACTTGACCTCTGGCTTGGATCATGTTGGATTTATTTTTCCTCTGATTGGGCGGCAGGCAGCTGTGATGGCCGAGCGGTTAACTCGTCTCGAAATCTAATGGGGTTTCCCCGCGCAGGTTCGAATCCTGCTCACAATGATTTTAGACTGGGAGAATCAGTTGGTTTAAAATACTAGACCAATAAATTTCCTGTATATTAAAGTAAAACATGAATTGAGTTCTTCTGTCTTGTTTTATTTGCAAAGAATCCAAAGACTAAAACCAGTTCCTATCTGGATTTTTAATATTTATCTCACTAATATAAAAGTTACTCCAAGTGTCTGCATCCATTTCAGTCCTCTCTTCAGTTTCTCATCTCGCGTTGTTCCTTCCTTTATGTCCCTCCTTCAGGTTTTTATTCAGATGTAAACACATGTAGCTGTGATGGCCGAGAGGTTAAGGCGTTGGACTCGAAATCCAATGGGGTTTCCCTGCGCAGGTTCGAATCCTGCTCACAGCGGAGTGGAAACTATTCTTTATCTGTTAAGCTGATGTCATATGAAGGTTTTACTCTGGGATGAAAAGATAAATCCATATCTGACTTCTGGTTGTGTTTGGGATAATTAAGTTAGACATGGTGGGAGGAAGTCCTGCTCTCGGTTTGGGGTCTGACAGCTGTGGATAATTTCATTTTCACACAACAATTAATGGCAAATTGTCTCATCTACCTGCAACCTGGACTGCCCTTCCACAAGGACACAGGAATGTGGAAACCTTTTGGATTAAGACCCATTTGCAGCGTTATGTTGTTTTTATAGACAGCCTCATTCAATAAATAATTTCATTTAGTGAAAGTTTCACTAAACAAATGTAATTAAAACATCTGACCTGTTCTATAATTGGTTCATTCATTCGTTCACCAGGCTATGAAATTATTGCTGCATCAAGCCGTCCCTCCGTTTTTCATTAGAGTAATGATATTCTGAGACAGTTCTGTCCAAGTCTGTACATATTTTGTGCATATAAGTTAAATAAAGTCACATCTTGAGTTTAGACATTGCTGATAGTTGGAGCGATGCATCATAAACAGATTCAAAGTCAGATAACACACCTCAGAGGAGTTGATGCAAATAATCTGAGCTTATTACTGTGCCACTTTTTAGGTGCAAATAAATGTTTGCTCTCCTAATCCTGATAAGAACTTTGTTCGCTGTGAGCAGGGCTTGAACCTGCGCAGGGAAACCCTATTGGATTTCGAATCCAACACCTTAACCACTCGGCCATCACAGCTTCACGACACTGAAGGAATAAAATAATAAAATGAATCTATCCTCAGCAATGAGAACAGGATGTAGGTCACTCAGAGCACAAGTCAGCCAAGTTTTAATGTGGCTGTTAAAAGCATTAGAGTAGATGTGTTCTTAGTTACCATGACAACAGAGGGAAACCAAATGACCACTTTGTGTCGCATCTAATATTTTTGTAAGTAGATTTTCATTTAAAAGTTTGAGTTTTTGTCCAAATTTCATTAATTTTGGTCCAGGGGCCGTACATGACATTTTAAACACCCTGTGGTTTAATGAGAGCAAACTTACATCTGTTCCAGAAAAACACAAGTCACTGCTTGTTAATGATTTCTAATTCTCTTATTTCTATTTAGTATCAGCGATTTCTAGGTTTAAATCCACCAGAGTTCTTCCTTTCCAAGCAATAAAAATATTGTTTTGCAGAGGATTTATGACATTATGCGGAATGAAAACCATCGCGCTAATGTTCCCAGAGGAGTGAGGGCCATCGTAGCGCCCATCAGCGGGGTTGTGCGTTGAAATGCCTCAAAGGTCTGAAGGCAGCGATGGAGACACTTATCCAAAATACATCCCATCCATGAAAACGTCCAAACGCAGACAGACGCGGAGGACAGCAGCTGTTGGCCGGTAATCCTGCCTGAAAGCGGGACAATCCAATCATTTCCCCGAGACGCAGCGGCCAGCGAATAACAGCTCGTTCATTTGACTTTAAAATGCAGCAGAAGGGTTTTTATTGCAGCCCAAACACTTTTTTCCCTAAAATCTCACAATGATCTCATGTTTTTATCTGTTTTACTAATTCAATCATGTCGTCACCTTGTCCAGCAGTGTCAGCTTTACGGAATTAATTTATTTTATCATGAAGTGGAAGAAATCGTCCTTTCAAGTTGTTAAAAAAGCAAAACAAAAATTGCTTTGCGTATTTATTTATTTAACTTGTGGAGTTTTTTCTTGATACCCTTTTTGATCAAATCATTAAATAAAATCGCCTTAAATGTGAATCTTCAGCAAAACCATATCAAATAAAACTGCTCAACTAAAATGCGTAAATCAATAATAAAACGCGATTTTCATTACATTTTCCGTGATTTTAACGGTTTCAGTTTTAATATTGCCTGAACAGATTTCAGGCAACATTAAAAATCTGAGTTGTGTTTTTTAAATTGCATTTAAGTCTCTTATTTAAACCAGAAGGTTTTTGTTTTGAACAGGAATGAACTTCTGTTGTTTTCATATTATGGTGTTGCGTGACTCCGCTCCAGCAGAGGGCGCTGTGATGGCCGAGTGGGTAAGGCGTTGGATTTGGAATCCGATAGGGTTTAAAAGTTTGAGCAAGTTCAAACTCTGCTCACAGCGAAAGAAGCAGATTATCATTTTAAAAAAAGCATCTAACATGATGTTTAATGTTGAGATTCTGCATCAACTTGATTGACCTTCTTGTAGAAATTTATTATTATTCACAATGCAATGATGGAGTAAATAAAATGTACAAATGAATGTGACCTGTTTAGCAGAACTTCTTGTTTTATGCAGAATATTTTTATTTCACAACAGAATAATATGGATTTCTCTACAGGCTCAGAGAAAACCTTTCTTTCATCTGGCATGAAAATTTAATGATATGTAATCATTATTGTAATGAAAAGATGAAGTTATAACTACACAGTTGGTGACATTTTATTTATTTTATGTGACTGAACTGAAAGATTTTTTTAATCCTTGTGTCACAATAGTAATTTTCCTCAGTGAGAAAAAGATGCCGTCATTTGTAAAATACCTGCTGCAAACAGAAGCATCAGCTGTTTAAAAACCACATAATTTTATGGACTGTGCAGAGTAACGATTCCTGGAGGGCTTTGTTTAAAGGAAGCACTTATAAAACGGTTGATGGGTCTTTAATAATAGTGGAAAAAGCTTAAAGCATTTAAAGTAAGAACTGGATGTGAAACTGCAGTCATGACGGAGTAATCTGTAGCTTTTAGAGGATCAACATGTGCAGAACAATGGCTGCTTCATCAAGCTGACCTGTAATTATGACTAATTCTGCTTCCAGCTTATCTCCATCAGATAATACGTTTATGCAAACAGCACACAGAAAATCCAGCATTTTGACTTTTGCTTCACAGATTTAACCTCTGAACTCCTTCTGCTCATCTGTTTAAACAGTGAAATATTAGATTGTTTTTAACAATCTGCAGAATAGTTCAGGATGAAAATTAATTATTGCTTTATATTATTCTGGTTTGTGGTGCAGAATATTAGACTATTTGAAATTTCTCTGTGAGTTTGCTTAAATTTCCTCCCAATAAAAAGTTTCATCAGGTTGAATTAAATCAGATAAAATGTTTAAAAACATCCCAACAGACCCAAGTTCTCATTTTTTCCTCTGGCTGAGACGGTCTAACCTGCGTTTGGTTTCTGCACCTCAACCGCCAGTTCCAGTCATTCACCAGTTTATGGACAACATGATAGAAAAGTTTTCTGTTTTTCTATAAAGATCGTTGCACACCGTCAAGTTTGGCATCTTGGAGCAGAGCTCTGCATGCATGTCTCGGTGAGGAGGAATGTTGCACGTAAATCGCATTTTTCTTTTTACTTGATAACTGTGTGTTGATCATACAGAGTCTGTGAAGTCTCATGTCATTTTTCTGAGCTGACAACTTTTCAACAAACCCTGAAGCCAATGTGATACTTTTGCCTCTTCTTCCACCTTCATTTTTATAAAACAGTCGCCTTCCTTCTGTTTTAGTTGAAACTGAATGAAACCTGTTGATTTGTTTGTTAACATGAATGAAATTTACCAAAGTAGCAGCTGGAATTATGTTCCTGCATACTTAAACTTTAACAACTAACAACAGCATCCAAAACCATATTTGACAGAGTGAAACATGAGTTTACAGATGCAGAAAACTGGATGGCGATGTTCAAAATATCGATGTTGACATTCATCATGCTGTAGAAAAACTAACATGCTTATAAATCAGACAAAAACTGAACTGAGTCCGACTGTAATACATTAACAACACGTGACTTTATTTACTGCAAAAACACAAAATCTCAAGTGTTTTTTCTAGTGAAAATATCTTAGTGCATTTGAAATAAGACACAACTAACTTTGAAGTAACTTTTCAGTAAGAGTTTGTTTTAAGTCAATAATTTCTTAATATTGATAAAATGTTCTGGGTTCACTGGTAGATTATTTCACTTACAACATGGGAAAATATGAAATAATCTGCTAATGAAACAAGAATCTTTTCATTAAGGAGATTTTGACCTAAAACAAACTCCTGTTATTCCGAAAAGTTACTTGTAAATTACTTTGTATTTTATTTTAAGTGTACTAAGATATTTTCACTAGAAACTAGACCAAAAATATTTGGTAGGATTTTGTGTTTTTGCAGTGTTGGAGCTTCAGAGGGAGAAACAAGTTTAGCTTAGTTAAAAAAAAGTTTCATTTAAGTAATTAAGTTTATTGTAAACAAAGATTAATAAAAATGTTTCAAACAGACAAAGATCAGCCTGCAGAATCTCATTCTAACAGAAACTGGAATAATAACAGATGTAACGTTCAGTTCGACTCAGTGTGAGTTTAGATTCTTGACCAACCTTTGGCTTTCCTCCTCCTCTTCCTCCTCCTCTTCCTCCCAGACCTTCTGCTCACGTCACCATCTGACCGCTGCATGCTCCTGCTGCAGGTCTCCTGCACCGGTGCCATCGCTTCTCCTTCTGATCGACACGCAGTAAGAAAAACCTCCAAACTGTTTGGCAGAGAGGACGACTTCTCTCCCCGCCGCTCTGCTGCTGCTGGAGGCTTTAGCAGGCAGTGACATCATGAGGAGGAGGAGGAGGAGGAGGAGGAAGTGGAGGTCACAACATTTTTGTTTTCAAATCTAAGAGCAGAAATCCATGTCTTCTTCTTCTTCTTTTGTTTAGTTCAGAGTTTCTGTCCTTTAAAGTTTTGTTCTGTTGCTTTGTGAGCTGCTTTCAGTTGCTTGAAACGTCCTTCAAGAACAAACAATAGTAAAACGTCTCTTCTCTGCTCTGTTTGTGTTTTTGATGCAGAATTTCAGCTGCTTCATCCAGATTTAAAGTCGCAGCCAGTCGCTGCTGATCATCAGCAAAACAAAAGCAGTTGTTCTTTCTGCAGCATGTAGAAAAACCCAACAAACATTTAGGACCATCTTCCTAGAAGAAAATGTATCAACAAATTCACCAATGTCTTTTCTACACTGTTGGGCACGGTGGTGGAGGGATGGTGACTCAGGGATGCTTTTGTGTTTCCATGTTAAGGAAATGTTGGGCACATATTTCTAAAGATATTATCTCAGACATGGCAGGATATTATTCTCTTCTTTTATGATTTACATCTTACCTTTAAAGTTTTCTTGAGTGAAAAAAATTAACCTGACAACAACAGATTTCATTTTCATACTGCAATACCTTCATTTTGAACAACTTTCCTAAACATTTTTTAACTTAACTTGCTTCCCGTATTAATAGAAATAATGCAAAACTCCACAGAAATATCCTCCATATGTGCAGCTAGAAAACTCTTTAAAATCCAGATCAACATTTTAATGAAGATTTAACAGAAGAGTCGAATTCCTAATTTTTATTTTATTTGTTTGACTGTATAACCATTTCTTGTATAATCATGTCACATTTCAGCTTGTATTTAATTAGTCACAGAGAAATAAAATCATATTTCAACTATTAGAAGTATCAGATAATATTGGACAAAAATGTAAAGTTTCTCCCACTGTGCAGCATTAAAGAAGCAAAACTTATTAAACTGTGAAAACATCACAAAATATTCAAACGTCTGATGAAGAAGATGAAAACTAACCTTCCTCATTTTCAGCAATGATTTCAATTAACAAATAGACCTATTCTCTCTTATTTAAAGTTAATTTTTATAGCTTCATTTATGGATAATCTTTTTGAGTTAGGTTCCAGACATGTAAGTTTAAGATGATGTAAGTTTGCAGCAGGTGAAATGTGGGACAGGAAAATATTTTCAACCCTTAAAACTTTTACATTTTTTAAAATTTGTTGGTAATAATTTTCTAAGTCGGTGTAAAGTTTTTGAAAATACATGTAGACTATCTAGTTTTTTCACCCTGATAAATGACACAATATGTGACACCAGACTATTTTCTCCTCTATTTGCATAATAATACGTGTTTTGCATAATCCTCTCTCCTTGTTCTCTGCTCCTTCGCCGCTTAATCCCCGTCAATCATCTTCAACAAGTTGATCATCTCTGATAGAGCAACTTGTATTTGCATTTTTATTTACTTGTGTTTTATTGATAAATTGATTTTTAACCTTTTAAAAAACTTATCTTCTTTTCATTTTTAAATATTTATCTAGTTATTTAACTGTTTGTTTTGTGTCACTAACTCATGAGGTTATGCAGAAAAGTCTTTACAGATGGTTCTATGCATATTTTGGATCAATTTGACAAAAGAAGTCACTACCAGGAATTTATTTTACTTTAATTTCTTTTATTTTTTATTTGGCTATTATTCATTTTTATTGTTTCTTTTTCCACATCATTTTTATTTTAATATTTTCTGTATGTTTTTTTCTTTGCGCCATGGCTGGACATTAAAGCGTAAATGAGGCCAGGGTCGTTCTGAGTTATTGTCCTGGTAACTCGGCTGTGAAACATGCAGGAAAATCTCGCAGCAGACTCTCCCGATGCGACGCCGGGGGAATCAGAGGAAGCTGGCGATAAAGTCAGATGTTCTCACATATGAAGCACCTGGACGTTTCCACGGTGTGCAACCATTTCATGTAATGTGGTAAAAAAAACAATATGCGCTGTATCTCCTCCTGCCGCTTCCTGACATTCAAACTCAGATAAAGTAGATAAGATCACGCAGACACAACACAGAGGTTATTACTGCATCTGATGGGAAACACAGATTTCACAGATTGTTCAGCCTGTGGCTAAAACCCCGCAGGGCACAGGGAATGAGGTGTTGTATGAAATGAGCTCAGCGTCCCATCAAATCGCTCTTCGATGTTCTCCTCAGGCCAGACATTACGGAGCGCCGCTGTAAGAACCTTCTGCAGCCTTCAGGCAAACTTCCTGCCGCTTTGTCAAGCAGGTTTGGCTGCAACTGGCTGCATGAGAGCATGAACTGATCCCAAGTTTCTCACTGTTTGCTTTGAGTTTCCGTCCAGATTTTGGTTTTTCAAATACATTTTGAAGAGTTTGAAGTGATTCCATCATCATTTAAAATGTTTTATGCCATAGGGAAATGGGGAAGGATGTGTGTGTTCATTTATTCTCTTGGTTTCATTCAGATTTAAGACATCACTTACCATAACTATGCAGACGATACACAGCTTTACCTTATAAAGCCAAACATGGAGAAGCAGCATCCAGCATTTGGAATAAACTTTAAAAAAACTGCAAAACTGATGAAACGCTGAGTTCCTTTAAATCAAGGTTAAAATCCCTCAACTTAAAAGTTTTTAGACGTAAAAGCAATTAAAAACCCTTAGACTTAAATAACTTTAAAGTGTTTTTCATACTTAAAACCCCTTAAATCAGAACCTGATTTTGATTTATGGATAATTTGTTTAGATTTAAATCAAGAATTTTTGTTTAGTGTTGTCTTTAAATGATAACAAGAACATTTATTAATATTTCTGATGTATATTTTGATGACATTTGACAAAATGTCATGTTTGTTGCTTGTTTCATAATTGGTTATCATGTTTTTATCTTGTAAAGCTCTTTGATCTTTCTTATTCTAGTCAAGATTACAAATTAACTTATCAGCTCCAAATCTGTCTCTGTATTTTCCCCAGTTTTTGGTTTTATTGGTTTTAATGTGTTAAAAAAAACAATCAAATAAGTTTTCTGGTCTCACTGAACATCAACTCTGTATTTTAGGCTTTGCCTTAATTTCCTTTTGGTTTGTTTCTAACTGTCTGTCATGCATTTAATGTTAACCTTTTGAGACGTTTTGGGCTCATTA
Organism: Xiphophorus maculatus; assembly: GCF_002775205.1. Classification (NCBI taxonomy): domain Eukaryota; kingdom Metazoa; phylum Chordata; class Actinopteri; order Cyprinodontiformes; family Poeciliidae; genus Xiphophorus; species Xiphophorus maculatus. The sequence continues at coordinate 27,795,955 of NC_036448.1, forward strand.
GGTTGGATATTAAAGAAATTCCAGTATTTTCTGTTTAAACACTTAAACATTTCCACCAGTCTCTGCATGCCAGTTGCATTGTGTCTTTTTGTGTTTGAGGCTGGAGCCCTAAAGTCAGCCACCCTTCACTGAACAGGCGTTGAGTTTAATTACGCCGTGAGAAAGTGACACCGTGATTAAGTTGATTAGATTTCATGAGTTTCTGAAAGGCGAACCGAATGGCTGATTAAGTATTTACTGTTGGTTTCCTCCCTGACAGACCGGCAGATCAAATCTCACCTCCCAGCGGGGCTCACTGTGTGGAGCAATCCACCATCGGGTCACTGTGACCCAGGCGTCCGGCTGTCACTTTTAATCATGTTTACTTCAGATGAGCCAACATAAAAATCCAGGGATTTATGCATAAACCAAACAGAAGAGCGTAAAGAAATATGATCAGCCTGGAAATATTAATGCACAAGTTGGAACAATGACTCAATGTTAGGGGGATTACAGGTTATTGATGATCTACTGGAAATGGCGACATCTAGTGGTGACATTGTGTCATGCTGAGATTTTGTTGGTGTTTATTTAGCAAAAATGTGAAAGTTTTGAACGTAAAAGTTTTTAGCCGTCTACGAGTTTCTGTAGGTCAATCAGTCATATTCAGTGAAAATTCACAAAGTGATTTTATTTCTTTCCCAGATGAATCCTGACCTCCTGTGCTTCTCTTACCTAAAACACATTAGACTTAGACTGACTTAGACTTAGACTGACTTAGACTTAGACTGACTTAGACGTAGACTGACTGAGGTCTGTCGGTGAGGAAGTCTAGCAGCCATTAGCTGCCAAAACTTTCAGCTACGTAAATCAATCTGGTATTCCCCCAGTTCGTTACATGCAGGAAATAAATAAAAATAAGCAGCAAAAAGCATCAATGTAACTCTGGAAATTTCACCTCGTAGTGCAATTTCATGTAGCAAAACCAAAAGTGAAATAGCCAAATATCAAAGTGAGGGAGACACATATACCTAAAACACAGATATGGATCCTCAAGAGAGACTCACTGCATACATTGAGCAAAACTTGCTGTTTAAATCAAGACTCTTTCTGTGTGAAATAAATAAAGTTTGTCCTTAAATCAATGTGTAAATGTGTCTCTGAGTCCCAATGGAGCATCGTTGGGTGACATCAAGATCAGATGTGTTCCCTTGATGTCACATCTTTTAAAAACACCACCGTTCAGTTTTAAATTCTCAAAAATTGTGAACTGAATGAATGGATGTGTTCATTTGCACAACACTGCAGATCTACAAGCAGCTACATTAAAAAGGTCTCGAGGAAAATAAACCAGCAGCTAAATTTATGTTGCAACACTGGACAAATCTAATTTCACAGGTCTGCAGAAGGTCAAGACAAAAATTGAAGTTTATCAGGAGTGTCTTATGTAATTCTGGAGAAGATAAAATATTTTATTTCCCTTTCAGTTATAGAGACCATATTCTCCTTACATGTAATCATAGTAAAGTCTGACAAGAATGCATTGGGAAACTTCGACATGAGCTAAACATATTGTTTTAAAAATCCTCAAAATAAGGAACCAAGAATTTATGACTCAGTAAATATTTAAACTATTGTAAGTGAGGAGACAAAGGTCAGATTTAAAGCCCTGCTGTTGATTCTACAGGCTGTAAAAAGTTGATATTCCATCTTCCTCCTCTTAAACACACCTTGAAGCTGGGAGGAAAAAACATCTGCTGAAGGTGAAAGCTGATTGGCTGCAGCCTCTCTGCCTTGACACATCATTCATAGATCAGATCTCAACCCAGTTTTTGTTTTCAGGAAGTGAAACTCACACAGTCGCTGTGACTGAGAGCAGAAATGGACCAGAATCAGCCGGACCAAGAAACTCTCTCCTGTTCGATCTGCCTGGATCTACTGAAGGATCCGGTGACGATTCCCTGCGGACACAGCTACTGTATGAACTGTATTAACAGCTTCTGGGATGAAGGTGAGCAGAAGAAGAACTATCACTGTCCTCAATGCAGAGAGACATTCACACCGAGGCCTGTTTTAAAGAAGAGCACCATGCTAGCAGCTTTAGTGGAGCAGCTGAAGTCGACTGGACTCCAAGCTGCTCCTGCTGATCACTGCTATGCTGGACCTGAAGACGTGGCCTGTGATTTCTGTACTGGAAGTAAACTGAAAGCCATCAAGTCCTGTTTATTCTGTCTGGCCTCTTACTGTGAGAAACACCTTCAGCCTCATTATGATGTGGCTCCTTTAAAGAAACACAAGCTGGTGGCGCCGTCCAAGAACCTCCAGGAGAACATCTGCTCTAAGCATGATGAGGTGATGAAGATGTTCTGCCGCACTGATCAGAAGTGTATCTGTTATCTCTGCTCAGTGGATGAACATAAAGGCCACATCACAGTGTCAGTTGCAGCAGAAAGGACTGAGAGGCAGAGAGAGCTGGAGGTGAGACGAGGAAACATCCAGCAGAGAATCCAGGACAGAGAGAAAGATGTGAAGCTGCTTCAACAGGAGGTGGAGGCCATCAATCACTCTGCTGATAAAACAGTGGAGGACAGTGAGAAGATCTTCACTGAGCTGATCCGTCTCCTCCAGAAAAGAAGCTCTGATGTGAAGCAGCAGATCAGATCCCAGCAGGAAACTGAAGTGAGTCGAGTCAAAGATGTTCAGGAGAAGCTGGAGCAGGAGATCACTGAGCTGAAGAGGAAAGACGCTGAGCTGGAGCAGCTCTCACACACAGAGGATCACAACCAGTTTCTCCTCAACTACCCCTCACTGCCAGCACTCAGTGAGTCTACACACTCATCCAGCATCAACATCCGTCCTCTGAGACACTTTGAGGACGTGGCAGCAGCTGTGTCAGAGCTCAGAGAGAAACTACAGGACGTCCTGAGAGACTCATGGACAAACATCTCACTGATGGTCACTGAGGTGGATGTTTCACTGTCAGAACCAGAATCAGGACCAGAACCAACAACAAGGGCTGGATTCTTAAAATATTCATGTGAAATCACAATGGATCCAAACACAGTTCACACAAAGCTGGTTCTGTCAGAGGGGAACAGGAAGGTGACTTGGGTGGATCAACATCAGTCTTATTCTAGTCACCCAGACAGATTCACTGATTACTGGCAGGTTCTGAGTAAAGAGAGTTTAACTGGATGTAGTTACTGGGAGGTGGAGTGGAGAGGGAACATACGCGTATCAGTCGCATACAAGAACATCAGCAGAGCAGAAAGTGGGAATGAATGTATATTTGGACGCAATGACAAATCTTGGGCTTTAAATTGTAACAGTTCCATATTTGGTCACAGCGACATCTGGACCTCCATCTCAGGTCCAGTGTCCTCCAGAGTCGGAGTGTACCTGGATCACAGAGCAGGTATTCTGTCCTTCTACAGCGTCTCTGGATCCATGACTCTGATCCACAGAGTCCAGACCAGATTCACTGAGCCGCTACATGCTGGAGTTTTGGTTGGTAAAGAAAGTTCTGCAAAGTTCTGTAAACCCAAATAGATGGAATCCAGTTCAGTGAGTTCGATTCAGATTTTTAATTCTACAACAGATTGTTTTTTTACCTTTGTTGTTCTCTCTCTCTCTCTCTCTCTCTATATATATATATATATATACTGCTCAAAAAATAAAGGGAACACACTTTAAGTGTTAAACACCTGTTTAAGTGTTCCCTTTATTTTTTGAGCAGTGTATATATATATATATACATATATTATATATATATATATATATATATATATATATATATATATATATAGCAGTTTAGCTTTCTTCATTAAGACAACTTGAGTTGTTTTAATGACATGCAGAAAGGTTTCTCTTCATTATTACAATAAATTGTGAGTTGCTTTTGTCTGAAGTGCAAACACATTTCCTTTTCATTTTATTTTATAAAGCCGTCTGTCAGTGCAGTGAGAAATAACATGTTGCACAAAACCTCTGCTCTCTGGACCACAGAGCAGGTATTCTGTCCTACAGCGTCTCTGATTCTCCTACAGTCCAGACCAGATTCACTCAGCCGCTGCAGGCTGGGATCACACTTCATAGATCCACAGGAAGCGCTGCTTTGATCATTAAGCATAATTAGGAAGCTGATGGCCAATAAAAAATGATTTAATTAGGTTTTCTTATGAATTTAGAAAGAGTGGAATATATATAGATTTTATTATTCTGGGATTTGTTGAAAGATTTGCTGTCAGTTCACACTATTGGCCACTAGAGGTCACTGTCTTGTCTTTGCTTATTGTAAAATGTGTTTATAATCTTTTTGTAACATTAATGCTCATTTCCTCTTAGTAGAAACAAAATGTTCTTTTCCACATATTGATAAAACACATTTTTTATTTTTACATTTTGGTCACTTTTACTTAGTTTTACAGGAAATTGTATTTTTGAAATTCTTTTTGCAACCTTTGAAATGCAAAAAAAATTATGTTTAAAACTCCAAATTATTTTTTTGTTCTTGTGATGATTTTACCAATAAATGAATTCAGTTTTTATTAATGTACTTTTTGTTTGCAGTGGGATCAGTTTGGATTTGCGTTTCTTCAGTTACAAATGAAAATTTTAATCTGTATTGCAGAAAACAAACATGCACCATATAGAGTGTGAAAGGTGTTTTACTTTACTAATCTAAAACATGTTGAAGTTAGTTTTTCGTTATAATTAATCACATTATTTACATACTTTTCTTCTTTTTATTAATAGTCACATTAATGCTTAATAATGCTTTTTTAAGAATTGGCAAAGTTTTAGTACTTTTTTGTGATTTAAATATTTTGTAATTATACATAATAATGATTTTTATTAAGGTATGGTTTGAGTGGAAAATATAAACTTCAGGATTACTAGTCAACCTGCTTTTATTTTGAAGAAAAATATTCGGTGTTTTTTTTCTCTGTCATACAGAAACTTGATAACCTTCAAGAGAAATATTTAAAAGGAGATATTTTTTATTCTAACGATTCTTTTTAATGATTTCACCAACAGACATTTTGTTTGATTATTATTTAAATGTTAAATAAACGTCTAAATTACGTCCCGTCGTTTTAGAGGAAGGACTCAATGTTTTGACGCTGAAGGCTCGCTGTGGATTAACTTTCAAAATAAAATGCCTGATTAAGTCGTTCTTGTTACATTATTCTTTATTTACTTAAATATAAATAAATGTATTTATTTATTTTAATAGGTATAAAATATTTTTCCCATAATAGATTAGTGCTTTATTTATATAATTTGCTAATTTATTATTTATAAATAAATGCATTTCTATATCTATTTTAAAGCTATCCAATTGTACTTTCAGCTTCACTTATTTACTTTTTTATTAAAAGGTACACAGTAATTTCTCCCATTATACATTCTGCTTTATTTACATATAAATAAAAATATTATAAATTATTTTCTTAAAAAAGTATAAATGATTGTAGGAAGTAGCATAGAAAGAGGAAAGTAAAAACCAATAAAGATGAAAAAGAGGAAAAGAGGATGAAGAGAAAGAATATTGTGTATTTTATTGTGCGTGTATTATGACGTAATCGTCCTTCTGGGGTTAAATAGATTTTGTTTTAATTTAACTGAAGACAGATGAAAGAAGAAAGAGGAGAATAAAATGAAACTGAGGATCCTGTCCAAAGCTTTCTGCTTTTATTTCGAAGGGCTGATACTGTACTTCCGGGTGTCGGAGCTTTAACTTGCCTCACTTGTTTTTGAAAACCGAGCAGCTGAGCGGAGCACTGCGGATCGCTGCAGACCTGCTCCGTCCTCTCCGGTTCCCCCACACCGACCCTCTCCTCCTCCTCCAGCCGCCGACAGCGCCTCATCCCTCCGTCTGCGGAGGAGCGCAGGAAGACCGATGCGCCGCGAGTGACCGCCTCTGCGGGGTTGCCCTTGACTCGGGGAGGACTTGGACGGGGCTGATGGAGGTGACATTGTGACGGAGCTGGAGCGCCGGGGATGCTGGCCGGGTCCTGGTCGGAGCAGCAGCAGCAGAGTCCCCGCTGAGGCTCAGGGGAGGTTGGGGTGGAAGTGGGGAGGCCTGAGTGGTCTCCACCTCCGGATCAGATCCAGCCAGACACAAGGCAAGTGTGCATGAGCAGATAAACAAAAGCCACCCCAGGCTGGTGCGTCTGCACTGCAGATAAGCTGCAAGCTTCCTCTTCTAAACATGACGGGCAGCTGTGGTCTCGGACTGTGAGTTTTGGGTTGTAGAAGCGATGGCCGAACACGAGGAAGCGGAGTCTCTCAGGAAGGAGGACGAGGAACCGGCCGCCAACCTCAAATCCAAAAGTCTGCCCGTCTTAAACGAAGCAGCTCCCCAGGAGAAAACCTTACTGGACAGCTCGACCCGCTTGTCCATAGCAGCCGAAGAGAGCTCCGAGTTCATCCAGCTGCCGGCCCGGACCGAGTCTTTCCAGGCCGAGTCCCCAACCAGAAGCACCTACCTGCCAAAGCCCGGGAAGTCGGCTCTGAACAGGCCGAGCTCCTACCTGGACAACCCGGAGGTCCGGAGGAGTAAGTCCAGACTGGCTCAGATCCGCCTGCCGAGCAGGAAGTACCTGCGGCTCATCCTGCAGGACTCGCGCTGCTTCCTGTTCTGCATGTGCTACCTGACCTTCATCCAGTCGCTCATGGTGTCCGGATACCTCAGCAGCGTCATCACCACCATCGAGAAGCGCTACAGTCTCCGCAGCTCGGAGTCGGGCCTCCTGGTCAGCTGCTTCGACATTGGGAGCCTCGTGGTTGTGGTCTTCATCAGCTACTTTGGCGGTCGGGGTCAAAGGCCACGCTGGTTGGCGGTTGGCGGGATCTTCATCGCTGTGGGCGCCGCTCTCTTCTCCTTACCTCACTTCATCTCCCCGGCCTACCAGATCCAGGAGCTGAACTCTTCCTCGGCCAACGAGGGGCTGTGCATGAACAGCAACGCCAGCGGCAGGGACCGGGTTGACATCACTTCCTGTCCTAGGGACCAGGACGGAAACGAGCACCGCCTGTATGTGGCGCTGTTCGTCATCGCGCAGATCCTGGTGGGGATGGGGTCCACGCCCATCTACACGCTGGGTCCCACGTACCTGGACGACAACGTGAAGAAGGAGAACGCGTCGCTCTACCTGGGTAAGGTTGCTTATCGCCTGGCCGTTGCCTTCCTTCGCAACTCCGCTCAAAACAAAATTCCTACTTCCAGAACAGTCTGGCTTTTCTCCCCTTGACTCGAATTGTCTCTGGTCGGGTTTTTCACCGGGCCAATCAGCATCAAAAGGAGAAGCTCGGAATAATGACGTTAATTTTCTGTTGTTTTAAAATTGTAGCTTTAGCAATGGCAGCGGAGGACGTAACGGAGCTTCCAAATATTGAATTAACATTTAACACCTGCATCCTTCGGATCGGCCCTTCTCTAGCAGAGTAGAATGGTTGCTTACTGCAGAGTCAACTTCCGGTGACCTTCATTGCTACGAAATGGCGCATTTACATATGCCACGGGATTTAAAACTGCACCACCGCCCGGGTTTCTCAACAGCTTAGAGTCCAGACCCTCTGCACCAAGAGGCGCTGATCTTAACTTTTGCTCAGATGCGTTTTACTTGTTTTATTTAGAAGCCCAACTGCTCCAATATGTGGAGTTTCATTGGAGGTTTTACACCAGCTATCCCTCCCCAATATGGAGGCACAATGCCGTTCAGTCTCAGCTTACTTACTTTAACATGATTCCCAGCCGACATTGACTTGTATCCCACAGTATTTAAAAGTAGTTCAACCTCACTGTCTGTTCACACAAATTAATCTCCCGGCGCCATGTTTAATTCCTAACAGGAAGTCGTGGTTCTTTTGAAGCATTGTGATTGGCTGACAGGTTTTAGCTTGGTGCTACACTGCCCCCTGTAGGTTTGGCATGTTTAAAACAACGCTCAGTAGCGTCATTCAGCAGGTTGGTGTGGATGAACACTTTTCTTAAACCGATCAGGTGCGGACGAGATTATTTAATATTATTATTTTATTTTAAGCCCAAGTCAATTTGCTTTCTCCCATTGACTTTTCTGCCTCTGGTAGATTTTATCCCGGGCCAATCAGCGAACAGAAGGAGAAGTTTTGAACGATGACGTTGATTTTCTGCATCCTATCTGCAGGGATTTACTCCTATTTTCTGCAGCAGGGTCCAGCTCTGATTTCAGGTGGGTTTAGAAAGCTCTTTGTTTCTTCTAAAATTTGCTCCACAAAGTTCTGCAGCTACTGTAAGCACATTCACATTCTACCCCAGAAATTCTCGCCCCAGTAGCCTCAAACAAACTCTGCGGTAATTAAAGCAGCTAATGGGAGCAGGGTTCATGAAGGAGGCCGAGGGAGGTGGAGCGAACAGGGAGGTCTGCTGTGCTTCTCCTGTAGTGAGGGGCAAACATCTGAAATCCCATCAGAGGGTTGGACTCAGCTGGAACTACATGTTCTTTTGGAAATGACCAGAATAGTAACAAGGCTGAGTAAAGTCCGCAGGAATGGTCGAATTTATTTAATCCTGACCTGAAGTGGATATAATGCGTAAATGTATGTGAATGAGGAAATGCAAATGTTTGTTCTTAAGAGATTATCAAACAGCAGAATCTAACTTTCTGTGACTTCAGAAGCATTTCTAGTCGTCTACAATCCTCTTCGATTCTCAAATAGAGGGAAAGTAGAAACAGTAAATCACGTTATGAACTGTGAACAGACTATTGCAGTTTTAAACCTGACCTGCTGATTCTAACTTCAGACTTGTTTCATCTGAAATTGTGCTAAATAAAGAAAGTTGCTATATCTACAGCAGGGTGACTAATGTTAGCCGCAAATGTGCAAACATGACCTGATATAATAAATAAATAAACCTTTGCTTATTTATTTTTTCCTTAACATCCCAGTTGTTTTGTGTGTTTTTGTTATAGTTTAATATTTACTAACTTATTATTATTTTATTAATTATTCGGCTTGCTTTCATTTTTAAATTTGGTTCTTTCTTTTGTGCACATCGACAATAAAATGAATTCTGATTCTGATCTTTCAGTCAAACTTCTCTCTGAGCCGATCAATAGAGGACGGCGTTGAGTTTTAAACCTTCGCTGAGGTAAATAAGATCGGCTTTACAAACAAATATCGACCGATCTCCAAAAATCAAGAAGATTTTATTTATCGAGAACAGACAGGAAGTGCAGCTTCTACAACATTTTCTAATCACTTAAACAATGCTAGTTTTTTCAGATGAATCTTTCTTATAATTTTACCTTCAGAAACCCCGACGTTTTTAAAAGCATTGTTGTAAACAGAAGCAGCGCTTTGAAAACTTGGTGGTTCTGTTCATATCGGCCTGTCAGGGTCGGGAACTGGACCTGAGCTTTTACTGATTCTGTAAAAAGATGCAGTCTGGAAATGGAACGTGTTTGTACTTTCAGACCTTTTTCTCTGTTTCTGTCTGAATATTGAAGAAAAATGAACTAAAAGTAAAAAAACTTTGGTGTATTAATGATGCTTTCGTGTTTTTTATCAGCGGTGCATTTAGTTTAGTATGTAAAAAAATGAAAAAGCTTTTCAGAGCAGCATGTCGGGTGTTTCGAGCTCAGGCTGCTGATAATAACTGTCCAGATTTACACCGTAGAGATTATTTGTTTTTAATTTTTACAATTATTCAACATTAATCTGAATGTAGGCTGTAAAGAGGAGCTGATTGTTTTAATATGGCAGCAGCAGAACGGGCTTAGCAGGGAGGTGCTGCGCTGTAATCCTGTTGTATTTCAAGCTAAATGTGTCACAGAACAGGCATTTCATTAAGACCCCAGAAACTGTGTCAGCCCAGAACAGCAGAAAAAAAAATCCTGTGCATCCGCTTTAAACGTCAGGGAACGCAGCACGGAAAGTAAGGACTGAACGCATCGCAAGTTTTCATAGTTAACTTATTTCTAAAGGTGATATTGACGTGAAATTTTCACCAAAAGTTGGTAAAAACCCAAGTAATCGATATATAGAAAGTAACCAAAACAAATGCATTCAGAAATTAACCCTTTAATGCCAAATGTATCATTTTTGATATATTATATCTCTAATAAAGTATTTTCCTTTTTATTATCGCAAAACAGATTTATGTGGTAAAGGTTGTTAAATAAATATAAGTAGACAGATTTAGTCTGAAAGTCTGATGTATTAATTATAACAGAAACAAATTTAGAAAACAATTTGAGTCAAAAATGGTTTATTTTGTATAATGAAACACATTCAATACTTAATTTAAAAGAAAAATCTGAATATTCTGATAATTGTTTCATGTTATCAGGTTTAAAGGGTTAAGTTATGTGAAAATGACAAATTATTGAACTGATTTGGTTTATTGGGTTATTACCAACACGTCATGTCAATAACACCTTTTTAAATATGTTTACTCTAAAAATGATGATGTGTTCAATACTTATTTTACCTGCTGCTTCATGTTTTACATCTAAAAACTGAAGCACCAACATTTTGTTACTAAATTTTCTGCAGCAATTTTGACAAGTTCTGGTTATCATCGTAACTATTTGTTCTGAAATTTGCAGGATTTTAAGTCCAAAATGTTGTGATTTAAAGAAAAAAAACAGATATGCATGAAAAGTGAGGCTGTTGGAAAGTGTCTGGCTGGTTTAGATGGTAAACTCTGCTAGTAAATCTCAAAACACTTTCTGAGAAGTTCTAGAGGAGAGCGGATCTGACATTATTTGAAAATGAAATTATGTATTAGTCTTTAAACTTGTGCAGACAGAGAGGAGAGTCGCTCTACCCGCCATGTTGGCCGGCTCCCAGAATGTTTTTGTCTTCCTCGATCCACTCGACCCGTTTCCGTTCAGCTGCTTTTGTGGCCGGTGAATGCCAGAGTTTTTGTCTCCGTTTGACAATCGGCGGCTGCTGGACGTCGCAGAGAGCTGCTGCAGACAGTTTGGCTGCAGAAACGCGTCGGTTAGGCTAACGGCTGCTGACAGCTTCTCCTGTTCCTGGAACGGAGCTGAAAATCAGCTTTTAGTTTTTCATTTCACATCCGAGTTCTGTAGCTTTTCATATTATGAAATCAGTATTTAACCCAAAGTTTAATTATGAATGCATTTTCCTCAGTAGATAACCTCCAGATTACTGCCACATTAATTGGTTGACTGATTGATTGGGCCGATTATTTGCTATTTTTAAATAATCTGCTAGAAAAAGCCGATGAAGTAAAATTTTCAGAGTTAAATTTTAATTCAAAAGGAGACACAGAATAAACTCGTTAGCATATTTCTCAGTTTATTCCCATTTCATAGAAGCTTTTTTAAAGGTTTTACTTCACTAATAGGACAATTTGGGCTTTTTTAATATGTCGTTATTTATTACGTTTCACCTCTGAATTTGTAAATGTGCAGACTTGGCAAGGATCAGTGGTTAAGTCCTAAGTGCCTTGTCTTGTACATATCTAATTTTCTTAATAAATAACATTTTTTAGACTGCATTATGTTTAAACAGATATTTGATCAGGTTATATCAACAGCAACTCATTTAGAGCCTTGGGTTCTCCAGTCAGCAGGAATTCGGTTTTGCTGCCACTCTTTTGGTTTTTCATGCATTTTGTGAATTTCCTGGATGTGTTTTAAATGGTGGAACCTCTTTGCAGCTTTTACAGAGTTATTGTTTTATATCTGATGCATTGCATGAGTGGAAACCTGAAGTGTGTCTGAAATCGACACAAAGAGCTGACTGTACATTCATTGGCCTCTTATGCTACTTAGCCTTCTGGGGTTATTACATTAGTTGCAGAGCTTGAGATAAGTGACGACAGATTATGGATTTATTTAATCTGGAGCCATATTGTGGAATGCTACACATACAGACAGTTTACTGACCTGCTTTACCTTTTTAAATCTTTTAAATGTAGAAGCAAGGAACACATTTCCTGACACAGACTTGCATTTAAACATATTTCCACTCTGAATCAAAGTGTATTCTGATTTTTTTTTTCTGCAGAAAATGCTGACTGGGACAAACGTTTTAAATAAAGAGTCATGTAAATCTTAAACCACATGGTTGAGCCTCCTGGGAGCATGGCCAGCAGCAGCACAAAGAGGCTTTTTATTTTCAGATCTGGGTTTTATGTTGGGCGACTCACACAAAGAATCCAGCTGCTGGTACGTTTGCATCAGCTTTTAGAGCTCTGCAAACACTAACGGTTCTACTTTTAAAGGATTATACCAGACGTTAGGAAGCAGAGGCCTCAGAGGTCTGGCTCAAAAACTTTTCAGGAACTTGGAACAAAAATTTAAATAATTTACCACCTGAAGACGATGTTTCAGCTCTAAGAAACACTTACAGTTTTTACCAAAATGTTACGGTTTCTTGTTGAACTTCTATCCTGCTGCTACTACATTTTAAAACCTTTTACTATAAAGTGGAAGTTCAAGTAGGTTTTCTTCCACTAAGCTTTCCAGTGAAAAGAAAATGTACACATGGCATCTTTGCTTCCTGGTGAGACGGATCTTTAACCTGAATAACTAAAATGATCAAATTTTTCCCTCTTCCTGTAAAAATGCAGTAAAAACATTTCACGGCGTCTCATCCGACGTTGGCAGATCTCATCAAAATGTGTCTCCAGAGATATTTTCCTTGTTTCCACTGCCACAGTTTAAGAAACCACGACTTTACAGATCATTAGATACGACAGTTTTGTGTCAACATTTTGCACGTCAGCATCTCAACTGAAGTTCAGGTGAAATGAGAAAAGACAAAGTCACTGATCTTCCTCTCATTTTGGCCGATTTGAGCTTTTCTGTGTGTCGACCTCGATGCGCGTCGGTGCCTGAAGGCTCGGCAGACGTCCGCCAGAATAATTCAGGACAATATTTCTTTGTGACCCCAATAAGAGACGCTCTGTTTGGCCGCCATGGAGGCAGGAATACTTTAAAAATGAATCTGTAGACGTGGAGCGGCCCTGACTGGCGTTAACAGAGCAGAACCAGGTTTTCTAGGTTCTGCTGCTCTGTACGGCGCCGTCATCAACAATACTCAGTAATGAACATCATCCAATGTTGCTGTTTAATTAGATTTAGGTTTAAAGTAGATTACAGCAGCTTTTGTTTCTTGACTTGACTTTGATGAAGCTTTGTCAGAAGACACAGAAAGTTGTTCTTCTGTCAGTTAGATCCCATAAATAAGGAATTATAACAGAATGACCCATCATGGGGGAACATAGATCAATAAATTAATGTGATTTCTGCAAGTCCCAAAACATGCAATGCATTTGTTACTTACTCTACCCTGAATACATGAATTATTAAAAAAATATATATACTTTGTGAGATTCTGACTTTGCTTAGTGAAGGACTTTTATGATCATCACAAAATATACATTAAACATCCATGAGATGCAATAATAATGTTTAACAGAATCCATAAAACATAAACTTTTCAGATTCTTAATATTCTAATATTTCTGATTTTTAAAGCTGTGCAAGAAAAGTAGATTTTTTTTTCAACGGTCCAAGAAAAGACAGAAAAGAATAATAAATGTAAAAAAAGTGAAACTGATATTTTGCTGCACGAAGCAGAAGGAAAGTTTTGATTCAGATGTAATTTGGTACAAATATACATCAGTGATGGAAACGCTGGAGATTCAATTAGCAAAGAGCTAGTTAATCTAGAACAGAGCATAAACTAGAGTGATGGTTTTATCAGGCGGTATCCTGAGCGTCTGACAGTCAAACAGAGACGCCAAGAAAACCTTCTGGATCAGGATCTGCAGCATTTACAGTCTAAATAAACATTTGTTTTTGAGCTTGTCACTATAAGCAATAAATAAATTAAGTGCATAATTAATTAAAATGAGCTCAATAATTTCCATTTGCATGATTTATCGTTTTCCTCTTTTCTCTCTTTCAACCAAAAACTGGATGATAAAAGTTTTCAGTCTGATCAGGACAGTTTTGTTTCTGAGACTTCATAATTCATTTTATTTGTTGTTTCTGTTGTTTTGTTTATTTATTTTGGATATTTAAATTGTGAAAAGTCCAAAGATCTTTGCAGATCCAGAGCTGCAGACTTCTAGTTTGGATTTTCTAGGCAGCGTTTCCAGAACTTGACAGATTAAGTTTTCAGTTCTCACGAAGCCGACCTCATGGTGGATCCTCACGGTTTCCCTGGGAGCCGTTTGCCCAACACTGGGCCACTGTGTCATCTGTGTAGCCGAAATGTGGGGCAGTTACACGGCAGAACCCCCAGGCTCCATAATGACCCACAATGCAACAGTTATTTACCCCAACCAACCAGCTGAACAGCAGCGCTTCCAGTCCAGCCGACCAGCTTCAGTCACAGATCCTTAAAAATCAGATTATTTATGGACTCATCAAATTACATTCCAGTCAGACTGCTGCAGCGTTTCTGAGCTAATCAAGTTTTAATCATCAAAAGATGCACTTTTTTTATTAAAAAGAGAATTTGTTTTTACATTTTTTATTTTATTTATTTTATTAAATTTATTGTTTTTAAATTAAGAAATAAATTTCTTTTAATTAACATTCCTCTGTACTGGAGTGAACTATTTATTTGGTATTTATGTTGAAATCTTGCCCGTACTGTGCAGTATTTTCATTCTTTAATCTGTTTTTATGCATATTTTATATTTGTTTTTGTGAATCGTTGCTTTGCTGCCGTTTCACAGGAAGTTCTCCACTATGGGATAATAAATAATATTTATATTTTATTCTTCTAAATCTGTTCTGACCACAATCCACGTCGTATGGAGCTCACCTAAAATTCATAAATAGACTTTACTTCACAATCCTCTCATGCTGCGTGTAGCCCTGGTGCTTTTTCCTTCCACTAAACTTTCTGTGAATATGCATTATGACTTTTTAACAGTGCAGCTTTGTGACTCAGCCTCATGTCCAGCCCCTCCTTGCTCTGGTGGACGTTAAGTTACTCTAATGCATAAACGGTCAGCGGTCCCTTCTGCCCTGTTATTACGGTTTTCAGCCAACATGGAAACGTTTATGCTCAGTTAATCATCACTTAAACCAAGAAGTCCTTCATCATTGGAACACCAGACCCAAATAATTAAGAACTAATCTGACAAAATTATATTTTTCAGAGTTCTTGTTGGTATATTTAAATTATTTATGTTTATTTTAACGTTTCTATTACAGTGAAGCACAAACTGTTGTAATAAATTGGCAAGTAAAGGAAATTCCTTCAATGTTTTTATAAACCATGAAGTTCCTGCAGTCTGGGCGGACTTGCATGGGAAAATGAAACATTTTTCTCTCAAACAGCTGTTTGTTCTCCGGTTGTCCTGCCCTGAATCGTCTTCATGTTTTCAGCTTCATCAGGACGCAGAGTTTCAGTTATTGCTTCAGTTTTATCAGTCGGTGTAAATGGGCAGCAGAAAGAGTCAGAGCTTCTAATGGCTTCAGATAATCAGCCTGTTTTATTTCTTGCCTCTCTAGAACTTTCAACCTAGTGAAATCTGTGTAGGGTCTGTCCTAGGAAGAAGAATTGCATTGTAGTTTATATATTTGGGTCATTGTAGATAGAAAATGGCTCAAATTTCCGGCAAAAAGTTTGAGACTAATCTCAGAAATTTTCTATAAAAAAACATTTCTGAGCTCCAAAAGTAAAAAAAAAAACTGCAGGCAAAAACTCAGAACGTTTGAGATTTAATCTCAGAAATATTGTAGGAAAAAACTTCAAGAAGTAGAAAATGTGCAAGAAAAACTAAGATTTAGAAATCAATTTTAGAAATGTTAAAAAACTGGGAAGTTTCTCTGTTTCAAAAGTTGGAAATATTTGAGAAAAAACTCAGAGATTTGAGATTAATTTAGGAAATGTCACCGTTTGATCTAAAAATGTCATTTTTGGGGGGTAATTTACTCCTTTTTTCTGTCCTCAGTGGCCCGACCTCTGTAAAAACCTGCCTGAAACGACCCAAACCCAAACCAGGCCGTGTGGATTCACAGCCAAATGCATATCGGAGAGCAGAGCTAAGAAAATGACATTTTGCTTCAGGAAATTATCCGTTTTAAATATCAGATCTGGTTTCTTTTGTACTTTGAGTCAAATTGTTAAGCTGTTGCCCCTGGCAACAAGAAATTCTTCAGGAAAGTCCTGGTCGGTTAAAAACATCAGGTTTCTTCTCAACAGTCCTCATGGGTTTTGATGCTGGAGTTGTGAACTGGTTGGTTGGTGACGTTGGACGCAGACTGCTGTGTCAGCGTTTCATTGTCTGCTCCCCGTTTCCATCTCGACCCGGTCGGCCCGTCTCACAAAGCCGCATGGCTCCTCGCTCAGCGTTTACTCTGACTGTTGTGCAGGAAAAAGTGCTGCGTGTCATAAATAAACCCGAGCAGAGAGGCAAACAGCCAGGGAAACATTAGCCGATTGAAAGCTTACAAGCTTTTTAGCTTGTTGAATGACTTTTGCATACAAACACGCAGCAGTTTAAAGTGATGCTTTACATTTCTGATCAGCTGAGGCTGCATGCATTCCCTGGTTCGGGCTCGTCCAGGCCGTCCGGTGTGAGGATCGAGGCTCTCCGCGCCTTCATGATGCAACTCAGCAGCAGGGCTGACTTTAATCATTTTAGGGAACAGGAATGCACCGATTAATTGGGCCCAGTAACCAGGATCAGCAGATTCTGTGAAGGATCCTCTAACGCAGCATGTTGTTGGGAAGGAAGTTTTAAATGGCTGAAGATCCAAACGCAGCCGTTTAGATTAATGCTGAGGTGCAAAAAGATAAATGTCTATCCTTAATGTTGCTGATTTGGACCTTAACTTATCACAATATTTTGTGGCCGAAATTTATTACAATAAGCAATAAATCTATTAATCACGTTAAAATAAAACAAACCCAATAATTTCCATTTCAATGATTTATCACTTTTTCTCTTTTTTCTCCCTTTTCACCAAAAACTGGACGGCACAAGTCTTCAGTCTTTTTTTATAGGACAGTTTTGTTCACAGTGACTTCATAATTAATTTTATTTGTTGTTTTGTTTATTTATTTTAGGTACTTAAATAGTCTTCATGGTTCATGGTGCAGCGCCCCCAAAAGGAGAGGAGGGGAACAGGTTTTTCAAAGGGTTTTGTTGCTTTTGCTCAGAGCAGCGAGAAAGAGCCGCAGCAGCTGAGAAGGTTGCAGTTTTGGCCCCTGATGGGGTGTGACCATTTCTGAAGAAAACCCCATGGAGTCAGAAATGAAGGTTTGTTTCTGCTGAAAACCAGCCCAACATCATGGTGAAGGTTTTGGAGTTTGATTGTTTCCTTCATTTTAAAATACATCTAAAAATAGATTTTTATTTTTACTCGGTTTCTGTTTGTCTGTTTTCAAAACTTCTCTGATGATCTGAAATATTTAATTATGAACAACAAAAAATATATTTTTCCTTTGCTTTTTCCTTAAAAAAGAAAAGACAGTCATTCCTTCTGAGTCTTATGACATAAAGTCACATTCAGTGAATTAAAATAGATTCATTTTATTTATTATAATAAAAGCACTTTTAAGCAGGTATTAAACAAACCCACATTAAAAATGTTTTTTTATTAATCTGATGTAATATTCTAATTTTAAATGTCATGTTTTCATTAGCTGTCAGCTAAAAATAATCATAATTAACAGAAATAAAGGCTTTCCAACATGCACCTTTGTGTAATGCAGATAATGTTTCACTTGGTGATATAAATGGCCTTCTCAGTAATATTTTATTGAATGGGTTTGGAGTGAACTCCGCCTCCAGCAGAAGGTTGCATCGTTTTGGACCTGCTTTCAGCCAGAAGCTGGTTTCTCCAGCCTGGAAACATGAGTCACACCGCAGCGCCGACTCAAACCAGATCCGACCAGATGGGACTGAATCTACCTGTTGTATAACAGGAAGCATGTTCAGATACTCTTTGTAACTCCAGCGCTCTGGATGCAGCGGTGAGGAGGTTTTATTTATGCGCTTGAGGAGGAGATTATAGTTTGGATGTAAGGCTGTTATATCAGACTGTTTAACCTCTGAAGCGTATGGTCCTGGGAAAATAAGCAGAGGAGTCAGAAAACTGAACTAAAGGATAAATATATACATGTTTTCAGTGCAGAAGAGAAAAAAGCAAAGCAATTTTGCTGCAATAAGACAAGAGGAGAATGCTGCTATTAGCCTCGTTTAGCTCCTGTAAAACCCCAAATCATCATTTCAGATGAAATGTATTGTTTATTCAGTTCAAATATTTTGTTTTGTGCAAAAAAAAGTTTTGTTTTGATGCGTTTGGGATCAACTTCCTGCTGAACATCGAACTGTTCGGGTCTCAAGCATCTAGCTGTTGGTGTGATGTGCAGCTTATGGTTGTTTTTACTCCTGATAGACTCAGTTTGGTTGGGAACCAAAATTGCAACATTTGTTACATTTTTAGCTGCTGTGGTTATTTTATCTCTCTGCTCTGAGTCAAACCAATAAAACAATTTGAAAAACCTGTTCTCTTCCGAACCTGTGGGGGCGCTGCATCAAGAACTACGGAAGGAAACAACACAAAAAAGACTGAGTGCAATTTCCTTCTTCATGAAATGTATAAGGAAATGGAGTAGCGTCAGATTTTATTGGTTCTTGGATTTATCTTTTACTGTTGGTAAAAGACCACGAGCCATTTCTACCGCTAGCGCTAGGCTAGCACGTTTGTTTTGGTTGTATTTACCCAGAATGCTCTGCTCTGTAGTCCACTTCCTTCTTTTGGAGGGGTCTCCGATCTGCTTTGCATTAGTACCGCATCGGAGTTCACTTCAACAGAACCAAGAGTGAGATCGTCCCTCATAGATCGTGAATATTGTCACCAATACCTGATCTAGAATTTTCTTAAATATCGGGATCGATCAGATATTGTTATTGGATTGGTGCATCTCTAAAATGACTAAGATGTTAATGGAAATGAAGCGGTGGTCCGAGGTGGATAAAGAACCCAAAAATTATTGTACTCAGGTAAGAGCAGCACTACTTCGACATATTTTCACTCAAGAAAAAAAGTATTTGGTAAAAAGTCTATTTAAGTTTTAAGTAAGTCATCAAAATATCAGTCAACATAAACGTTATTTAATATTTAAAATTACATCATGAGATGGACCGAAATATAAAGCTTTATGGAAAGTTTAGTATTTTAGGAATCACACTGAAAATTATTCATATAAATAACATAATTACAAAAAAATTGTAAATAGAAAAGTTTGTTTGAACAAACAACTTATGAAACTTTAACACAAACTGCAGATGTGATTCTGTGTCTGGTGAATTTCTGGTTAAAACATGTTTGTTTCTCATTCAGTGGGCAGAAAATCCAGAAGTTTTTCTCAAGTAAGAGCAGAAATACTTCATAACAAAATTACTGAAGTAAAGGTAAAGTACAATAATGCTACTTAAAATATGTTTTTTTTCCAAAAAAGTTACTTAAGTAAATGTAGCTGAGTAAATGTAACTAGTTACTACCCAGCTCTGGAGGTGGTGTCAGGAAACCGGATCCTCTCTGACCTGTAATCGGGTCACGCTCCAGTCTTTTGATTGTGGCCGATGTTGACCTACATAGATTCAAAGAGAGACGATTAGGTTCCGGTCCGATTCCCTGCTCACACATTTCATCATAAATGACTCCATCATGGAGGGATGAGGAGACGGCCGGGCTGCAGAGTGGAGGCGGCGCTGCAGGAACCAGAGACCTGTTGACTGGGATGGACGGGAACAATGAGGCTGAATATCAGGGAACGATGAGGCTGAATACCAGGGAACGATGAGGCTGAAAATCAGGGAGCGATGAGGCTGAAAATCAAGGAACGATGAGGCTGAAAATCAGGGAACGATGAGGCTGAATACCAGGGAACGATGAGGCTGAAAATCAGGGAACAATGAGGCTGAATATCAGGGAACGATGAGGCTGAATACCAGGGAACGATGAGGCTGAAAATCAGGGAACAATGAGGCTGAATATCAGGGAACGATGAGGCTGAATATCAGGGAACGATGAGGCTGAATATCAGGGAACGATGAGGCTGAAAATCAGGGAGCGATGAGGCTGAAAATCAGGGAACGATGAGGCTGAATATCAGGGAACGATGAGGCTGAATATCAGGGAACGATGAGGCTGAATATCAGGGAACGATGAGGCTGAATATCAGGGAACGATGAGGCTGAAAATCAGGGAGCGATGAGGCTGAAAGTCAGGGAACGATGAGGCTGAAAATCAGGGAACAATGAGGCTGAATATCAGGGAACGATGAGGCTGAATGTCAGGGAACGATGAGGCTGAATATCAGGGAACGACGAGGCTGAATATCTGCTGCAACCGAGGCTCTTTACTCTCATCAGAGTTGGACAGTAACTAGGTACATTTACTCGGTTACATTTACTTGAGTAATTTTAACTTTGAAATGTGTTTTAAACCAGAGGAAACAAGAGACGTCAAGCAAAGGAAATAAAATGCATAATTTGTGGTGTAAATCCAGAACACATGAGAATCAGTTGGAGATTTTTTTTGTCCTTGTTATTTTGTGAAAAATGATTTTTTGGGAGATGTATGGGAGAAAAAACCTGCTGAGGTTTTGTTTTTCAGAAACGTGTACATGTGTATTTTTATTTTATTTTGGCTTCACAAAATTCTGCACTGCTGCTATTTTTAATTTCTTTTGCAGCCTGACCTTCATGCTTACCTCAACATTAGAATAAACTAAATAAATCAGCCTGTGGTAAAGAGCTGCACTTAACTGTTGCTGTGTTGAAACTCCTGCATATTTAAAATGCAGGAAAATTATTAGAATCTTTCATTTCTGGTGTTTTTAGATCATAAAACTTTTTGTTTATGATTGATTTTCTCACAAATTTTTGTTTGTGCCAATAAATGAATACATATCAACAAGCAGCAGAATAAATCCAGAATCAGTTCATGATTTATTCCCTTTAAAATGATTTGCAGGATAATTTATCTGCTGCAAAATGAGGATCCAGCATAAAAAACCATTTTAATTTCAATGTTTTATTACAAGGACAGAAAATACTGCATCGCTTGCCGTCTTTAGTCTCTGTCCGGATTATTTATCACGTTCCCCGTCCTGGGTGTTTGTCCGTCCTCACGTTTCTGTCAGCCTGGTTCTGTCTGATCCGACCCGACGCTCTGCAGCTCGTTGCGTAACGCGGCTGGAGGCCGACGCTGGGTTTCCCCTCGTTCCCCCGTCCAGGATTATCCTCCATGCTGCTGAAGGCCGAGCCGTCGGCGCAGGCCGTATGTTTTATCATCCCGAGCTTCGCTTGTCTGTCAGGGCATGCAGGAGGGCCAGGAAGCAGTTTGGTTCTGATTCTCTTGCATCATGAGACCGACCCAAATATAAAGCTGTTTCTGGGATATTTTCACAGTTTTAAGTTGAAAACTCAAAGCTGCTTCCTTGTTGAATAAATTAAATATTCTGCAGAATCTGTTGAATAATTTCTCCTGTTAGTGTTTTTAGTTTGCTCTTAGAATGACAAACATGTTGATTTGCTTTCTTCCCTTTAATAAAAGCAACACATGAAGTCTATTTATTTAACATGGAACATAAATCTGATTTCTGTCTGACTTTTTAAAACACAATTTCATCATTTTGAAAAGGATTTAAGATTTGCCAACTTATCATTTATCTATAATATTTCAGTTTTTGTCGTAAAATATAAAATGAATCATTTCTTGGTCTGTAAAATGTTTTTTAACCTTAGTTAAATAAGGCAGGACTATAGAGATCAACTCTTTCTCAGGATCATCCTGGAGAGGAAAACTTTTACAAAAACTTTACATTTGATTATTTTTGGCCAAAAAATGTTTAAGTATGTTTTTGGTGTCACCAATAAAAATTAAATACTAAAAAACTTCAACTGCATTTCTCCACAACTTGTAAAATACAAAACTAAACAATTCATGTTTTACACAACACAATAACATCAATAAATAAAAGCTGATTTACAACACAACACCTTCAAAATAAACGAGTTTTATCTTAAATTTTGCATTAATTGTGCATTTAATAAATTACTGACATATTTAAATCTTTTTTTTTGTTAATGTTTACAAATTTATTAAACTGGCCATATATAAAAATAATTATTTAGCTGTTTATTTGTTGAAATGTTGAACTTTTTGACCATATTACTGTTCATAACTTGAATTAAGATCAGTTTAGCAGTTTGACATCAAACTACTGAGATCCACTCAGTTGTACGAAAGTATTACAGAAATATCACTCCAAAAATAAAAATCCCCTTTTCTAAACAAATTAAAAATACAGAAAATAAGACGTTTTGTTGTTATAGGTGGAAAAAATCTGCATATGAAACTAAAACTACTTAAAACAAATTCATTTATCCTGTTTTGTCTATTTGAAATGTATTAAGACGTCTGATCTAGATTTGTTGTTTTTGCTGAAAGAAAAGTATTTCAGAATTATCTAAGAAAGACTCAGGAGTCAGAAATAAAACCATTATTGAAAGTAGACTATCATCGGTGACATGAACCCAGTGCTCCCAGTGGGTTTACTGGGCCGGTTAACTAAGCCTCAGTCTGGTTCTGTGCCTGGCCCAGCTTTGAGTTTTAAGTCACGCCATCACATTTTTGTGTTTGCTTTCATCCGGAGCCAGGGATTTATCTGCTTTAATTCCCTCTAATTGGAGAAATCTTAACTCCCAGCCTCCAGCCGGGCCCTTGTTGCGCCGTCATATGATCTGCACACATGACCGGCTCCTATTGTTTGAGTAGTCATGGTGTGAATTGTTGCATAAATCCAAAAAACAATTAGCAAATGTCACTGAGTTTATGAGCAAATTGATGTCAAAGGCCCTTTTCTGTAGTTCTGAGGAAGAAACTGATGTTTTCACACATAAAACGCAGAAAATGGACGGTAGTCAGTAAACCTTGTGTTGAACTCGAGGCTCAGGGGCCAAATCCGGCCCGCCATAACTTTTTATGTGGCCCCCTTGACTCCAGACACACAAACAGAACCTTAAAGGTAACATTCGTGTCTTTAAATATTATTTTATTAATCAAATAAAGCAGTTTTTACCTCTATAGTTCCAAGTTACATCAATCAGATCCTCCAGTTTTTCCAGATTTTGCGATTAACAAAATGTCACATACTGTCATACATAAGTGGAAATATTAGAAAATTAGCACCACAAAATCTTTGATTTTCATTGCAAAAAAATCACAAAAACAAAAGTATTTTAATATTATTTAACTTTAGGAAGAACTTAAAAAAATGCAGAGACAACTATTTATTAATATTTTCACGGCAACATGGGCTTAAAGTTTTATCACAATATTTTGTGGTACTATTGTTATGACAATAAAAGTGACAATAACCATTTATTGTGATTTGTATCACTAAACTTCACACAGCATCTGCATTTAATCATATTTTCACATTTATTTGTTAATTAATGCTCTACTTGAACACAAAAGTGGAGAAAATATTAAAACTAACAATCCCAACAATACAGATGGTTTTAGGGTGTTTAAAAAAAGCAGAACTAGAGGAAACAAGAACCAGAATTAACCTACTCGTTACCATTCTAGCTATAAATGTGTATTTGCGCCCCCTAGCGGCAGTAAAGGTAATAAATGTGGCGATGAAAACCGTAATAATTTAATGTTTATGTGTTTCTGCTTGCAGCCATCATGTATGTGATGGGAGCTCTGGGCCCGGCGGCCGGTTACCTGCTGGGCGGAGTCCTGATCGGGTTTTACGTTGACCCAAAGACCGTGGTGAACATCGACCAGAGCGACCCGCGCTTCATCGGCAACTGGTGAGACCAATCAGCTGCTCTGTTGGGGAGGAGGTCAAAGGTTACAGCAGGAAACATGTTTACTGTCAGACCCAGGGCTGAACTTCTCCTGGCCGCAGGACCATGTTTTTACCAAAACAATAAATAAATAACTTCAGAATTTTCAAATACTTCGGTTTTTGTTCATATTCATAAAAATCCCAAAATATCTACACAAGTCACCTGAGATGGATGACGAGTGGCATATAAAATACGATGTTTACAAAACATGATTCATTTAAAGAAAAAAAAAGTCTGACCAAAGTCAGACGGGATATTTTAGGATTTATTTACTTTTGTAAATATGTTTAGTAAACATGTTTTTACAGGCCTGGGATTTAATGTGATCCCATCTTCATTTTATTTTACTGATTAACTTGAGATTTAAGTGAAAAAATAAGCAAAACTTTATGAAAAAAGTCCAGTTCTTAAATCATCCAACCGTCCATCCGTCCATCCATCCGTCCATCCATCCATCCATCCATCCATCCATCCATCCATCCATCCATCCATCCGAATTGAACAAAGCCGTTTTCTATGACGGTTTTCTTGTTTCTTTTCTGTTTCTGAAGCTCTAATCATTCTGAACTTTCCGTTTGGATGCGTTTCATAAATCGTTCTGTCGTCTCTCTGAACATGCCGCTGCTGATGATTCAGATGTTCAGAGCTGCTAGCGAAGCCGCCGTCTCTCCGCCTGCGTAGCCGGTGACTCAGCAGGAAGCGGCCGTCGGCTTCCTGCATGAATTACAGCCGATGAAGGCAGGACGGGTGTTTGTGAACGGATCGGCTCATTTACGCCCAATAACATCCAGATCGCCTCTGTTCTCGCCTCGTGTCTCTGATCAGAGTTGAGGCTAGTCGCTTCACACCTGGGGTGGCGGCGTGTGTGTGTGTGTGTGTCTGTGTGTGTGTGTGTGTGTGTGTGTGTGTGTTTCCTGATCTCCCGTTGCTTCTGTAAATGAAAACAAACTGGAACATGTTGGTAATGTTCCTGCTAAATCTGCTCCCACTCTCCAGATTCAAAATGTTAATCTGAGGTGTTTTTAAAATGTTTTAAAAAGTCGCAATAATTTGGCTCCAATATTTAATATTCGTGCAAAAGTATTCATACCCCGTAAACATCTTTGCATTTTATCACATTACAACCAAAATCTTCAGTTTTCACCTACCAGCAAAAACGCTAAATCTGTCTGAGTTTTTATTTTTATTTTCCTTCCTTTTCACATTTCTGCACCACTTTGTGTTGGTCTATCACAGAAAATTATTTTTGTGTACAGAGGGTTTTTTACGACAGAGTATTTGGGCCATACTATTAAAAAATGAAATAAAATCACAGGAATAAACTTGCATGAGAATAAAATCATAACATTATGAGAAATTAATAACTTTATCAGAATTCTCATAATTCTACAACTTTATTACAACTTTATTAATGTATTTCAACTTTATTCTCGTACAACTTGAGTGTATTATGGATCTTCATCTGGGTTTTTTTTAATTGTACCTCACAATTTAAAAATGATGTGAATGGTTATGAAATGTGATCTAACACCAGAGAGGAAGCGTTTCTGGTTTCTGGTTTCTGGTTTGGACGACTGATTCGGTTCCTGTTCCCCAGGTGGAGCGGCTTCCTGCTGTGCGCCGTCGCCATGCTGCTGGTCATTTTCCCCATGTTCACCTTCCCCAAGAAGCTCCCTCCTCGGCACAAGAAGAAGAAGAGGAGGAAAAAGCTGAGCCTGGACGACATGTCCAGCGACGACGACGTGCTGAAGGAGAAGAGCAACAACAGCAAGCAGCAGACGGTCGCCTCGTCCATGGGCTTCGGGAAGGACATCAAAGGTTTCAGCCGGCCGCCATCTTTCTTCTGTCTTAGAGACGCTTTCAAGAACAAAAAAATCTCTGCTGCGATGCAAAGTATTGAGAAAGAAATTAGTGGTTATAATTTCATATTTAGTTTCTTCAATACTTTTTTCTATTAGTTGAGAGAAATAAAAGTTTAATTTCTTTGTTTGTAGCTTTAGTTCAGGTTTTGCACGGATTGAATCCTAATAAAGTGCAATTTAATGTTTGATTACAGCATAATATTAAAACATTATGTACAGTTGAAACCAGATATTTTCACACTTCTAGAAAAAAGATGCAAACATATTTTTTTTACTCACTATGTGAAGTTAAATCTTGCTAACGTTTAGTGTTTTAGGTTAATTACAATTACCAAGATTATTTCAATTGGCTAAATGCCAGAAAAATTAGCAAGAAATATACAGTATATATATATTTTTTAGATATTTATTTTTATATTTTGTTTAAGAATTTAATTTGAGCAGGAAGGTCATTTAACTTTTGAGCAATTGTTTCAACATAATGAATATTTATTATTATTAATGGTTTAATTACTTATTGATCTGTGAAACTGAAATAAAAATCTAATTATATTTTATACATAAAAAATGATATTAAAATTAGGAGATTTTTTGTGAAATAAGTGTTTTGATCTCCTACCAGGTCCTGTGTGTGAAATAAAACAGAAAATTTTGTTTTATTCTATTTTCTATTTCCTTACAACAAAATGTAGAAAACTCTCACAAAACATGATTAATAACAGTAATCAATAATGTCACATATCTTATCTTTTTTTAGTTCCTTTATATTAATTTTATCTCCAAAGTTTGGTGCTGGAAAAGTTTGAAAACTTGCCTTGAAAATGCTTGATTTTCATTGAGCAGAAGAATTAGATTGGGAACAAACAGAGAACCAGTTTTAATTTGATATGAAGCAGACATCATAATAAAATCTACATCCATGATGTTTTGCAGATTTCCTCCTGCAGAACTTTATTATTTTTCCACAGATGATTTTTTTTAGTAAAACCAGACCTTTTCTTCTCGTTGTCTTGCAGATCTTCCCAAAGCTGCGGTGAGGATCCTCAGCAACGTGACCTTCGTCTTCGTCAGCCTGTCCTACACGGCGGAGAGCGCCATCGTCACCGCCTTCATCACCTTCATCCCCAAATTCATCGAGTCGCAGTTCGGGATCCCGGCCTCCAACGCCAGCATCTACACCGGTGAGCTGGACAACAGCACAGCGCTCCATGAGAACGGAAACGTTTCTTTCTTTAACGTCTGAGATGCAGACAGCGGGACAACACCCTGCTCTGCTCTCCTCCGTTCAGCTCATCTAAGCTGCTCTGCAGAGACGTCCAGGGCTGCAATAATAAAGAAACTGCTGGTCTCCACATGAAGGCGAGCACAGAGGAGACGGAGCTGCAGGACCGCTCTCCAAATATTCATAAAACCCCCACAAACAAACACAGATATGTACAAAAACATGCAGTTAAATCAGCATTTACACTGTTAAACTTCTTACACTTTATAAGATTTAAACTCAATTTACCTGCATGATTACAGGAAAGGTACCACTGAGAATTAGGGCCATACTAAGAAAACATAAAAAATAAAATTACATCAATAAAGCTGAAATAATACGAGAATAAAATTGTTATATAGTTTTGAGAATAGAGTTGTAGAAAGTCGAAATATTTTGAGAATAAAGTCATAATTATATGAGATGAAACTCATAGTATTACGCAAATTAAATCAAAATGTTACGATAAGTTATGACTTTTTTCTCGTAATATTTCAACTTTATTCTTGTAATATTATGACTTTTTAATAATATTTATATAACAAATAAGTATATATTTAATACTTTTATGTTTGACCACATGACCAATCCTCTCTTCTCCTCTTCCAGAAGATAAAAATAAACACGGGTTATTTAAAACAGCAGTTTTATCTTTCAGAAACCAAAATGTTAAAACACCGACGTTAATTAATGCCGATACATTATTCACCGCTACTCCAAAATATCCCGACATAAACTAGAATAAAGTTTGAATCTGTAGAGTTAATAAGTGTTGGTTAGCAGCATTGGGAATATTAAATCTTTAGTCAAGCCATAATTAAATGTGGAAAATTACAAGTTAGGAAAGAAAATAGGGCAGCAGTAGTGTGGAGCAGAAAAGATGTGTTTTTATTGTGACGTTGTGAAATAGTGAAGCATCACTAAATGAAGCTTCAGGCTTCGTTTCGGTGTATTTTCCAGCTAATGGCTAACCCAACATGCAGCTGGTGACTTTTCCTTTGTTCCAGTTTGTTAAATCATCTGTTGTTAAATCCAAATAATGCTCAGAGTGGTTTTGTTTTTAGGGATAAAAATGTGGAGCATCCATTTTAAAAGGAGGTTAAAGTGAAGCATGTTAGTCGCTGAATCTCTTCATGAAGTTTATAATTAAGTTAAACGTTTCTGAAAGATTCAGCTCAGGAAGTCACACCTTGGGAGGCTTCTGTTATCTGAGATCTTTAAGCGTTTGGTTGCATAACCGTCTCAGCTGGACCAGGAGTGGGCCGTGAAGTCGTGGTTTAATCTGCCACTCAGACACAGACATTTTGATTCCCACTTTATGCCCATCAGAGTAAAATCCGACCAGAGCAGCTTTTACATTAAAAAGCTCTCCTGTCCTGAAACGCTGCATCTAATCCTCCATTTTAGCACATTTATTTTGGTACAGATTTCTAAAAATCCCAAAAATAAATAGCATTTTTTAATTGCTGTATGGTAATGTTGAGCTGAATGTTTTCAAAAAACCCAAACTTTAATGGAGCTTTAATACATATATTATGTATTATTTGCACCTGATTCTTATCCTGTTGAAGTAATTAAGCCAAAGCTGTACATAAGTCCTACATATTTGCATATAAAATAAAAAAGTATCTAAATCTATCTAGAACTCCTTAAATAGAATCGTTTTAGCATTAGCTGGTTCTAATTCTGTAAAAACTAAATCTCCTATTAAGTATTGTAAAGTGTCTTCGATTTAGTCTGTTATTTCATTCATTAGCATCTCTTGCTATCTAATTATTAATCAGTTCATCAAAAAAAATCTGCAAATGATCAAGTGTACACTAAAGGAATTCTATGTTACTGCATTTAGACAATAAAATGAACCGAATTGTTTGTTTATTTCCATATGTTAATGTATTTCTGATATTTTATATAAAAATGCTTATGTGGTTAAATGATCCGTTATCCGATTAATCAATAACTAAAATAGTTGTAACTTAAAGCCCTAAAATATATATTTTTTATAAAGCCTATTGAAAATATCCTTAAAATATAAAGCTGATAATCCTACTGGCTGTACTATTGGTTGGCGTTTGTAAAAGCAGCCAATCCTAGAACAGCATTCATTTCCCTTGATGCTGATTGGCTGAGCCCTCAAGTTCGAAATAAGGAAGACCGTTGGTGTTGGTGTTAGCTTCTGCGGCTGCGCTGCGACGGTTTCTGCTGTGTTGATGCGTATTAAGGTATATTTGGTGTTTTAACTTGTACGATAGACAGTTATAAGCACTTTCTTCACTGTTGTGTTACAATGTTATTACTGTTATTACTGTGAAGTTATTACTGTCCTCAGTTGGTCCTTCAGCTCATATCGCCTGCTTGGTCGTGAACTGTGTGTCGGAAGCTGGAGGCTGTGTTCAGCTTTCAGGTTTCTAATTCACTGGAGGATTAATGACGCAGATTTTCATCTGTTTTCACCGGACATACTTCACACCGCCAGGCATTTGTGATATTAGCCACACTGACAGTCACTAAAAACTCATAAAACTGTTATCTTGTCAGAGTTACAAGATAATGTAACTTATCTAGTTTCTAGTGCAAATATCTTAATGCACTAGAAATAAGACAAAACTAATTTACACTTAACGTTTCAGCAAAATATAGGAACTTATTTTAAATCAGTAACTCATTAATGTTGATGAAAGCGTCCTAGCTCCACTGGCAGATTATTTATCTTACATGTTTTCATATAAGTGAAATAATTATTTTCCTATATGTGGCTGAAAAGTTATATTTTAGTTAGTTTTTATCTTATTTCAAGTCTATCTGCACTAGAAACTAGACCAAAAATACTTGATCAAATTTTTTTTTTTTGACATGTATTTAATTTATGGTCATCTTTAAACATTTTATTAGTTTACTAATAGAGGCTGATGGGATTTGATGCGTGTAGGGAAGAAGCTGAGAGGCTCCACGCTCGCCGTCCTGCCTGGCCTCCCACTCGCTGTGTGCTGCCATGGTGATGCCTGGAGGCTGCGGCTCGGATCGCTCAGCTCTCTACTGACGGCTGCAAGAAAACAAAAGCAGCTTGGAAAAGTTGAACTTGACAGAAATTAATGGGAAAATGGATCATAGATCTCACATCACAGCTGGTTTGTCCAAAAGGAAACCAGATAGTAATTAAAAAATAAAAGCTCATGCAATAATAAAAGTAATGACTCGACAGACAAACATTTTCCCTTAAAACCCCCACAAAGTTTTGACAGAAACCACCTGAAACTGAAAAAAAGTTATAACCAAAAAAAAACAAATCTGAAACTGAAAAACAATCTTGAATCCAAAAAGTAGTTTTGAGCATTTTTTTCCAGTTTCAAATGTGTGTATGTTTGTTTTATCAGTTTTAAATCTTTTTTATTAAAACTTTTTTTCTGTTTCAAGTTTTTCTCTTTTGAACAAACTTTATGGCCCCAATTTAGCTCCATAAAAAACTAACAAACCGCCCTGGTGTTCCTCAGACCACATTTGTGCTTCCATCTCAGCCTTATTTACATTTATGATGGTCAGGGAAGAGAGTTGTAGTTATATTTTTGTCATTTCTAATTATTAATGAATTAAAATCCTACAAAAACATCTATCTTTGTGTTTGTAGGACAGGAAAGTAGAAGAGGTATCGCGTCCTGTCATATTAATGTAGAAACAGTTAAAGTCCTGCTTGTAAACAGGATTACTGAGCCTTTGTTTGAATTTAATTTAGATAAATACATTGTTGTGT
The DNA here is from genome assembly GCF_002775205.1 of Xiphophorus maculatus. Taxonomy (NCBI): domain Eukaryota; kingdom Metazoa; phylum Chordata; class Actinopteri; order Cyprinodontiformes; family Poeciliidae; genus Xiphophorus; species Xiphophorus maculatus. Next base: position 27,826,674 of record NC_036448.1, read on the forward strand.
TTCTGTTTTCCTTCCTGGACAAACAGAGGCTTGGATTTACTATCTAGAAACAACATTTCCTGGGCAGTAAAATCAGAAATGACTGATATGTTCTCCATTTTACTCTCCTTTCTTTGGCTTTTAGCTATTTTTAGACATTTTTTGACTGTTGCAAAGCTTATATGTTGCATTTTATGCCCCAAAGTGACTTTTGAAGCACAAAAGCAAAAACTAAGGAACAGAACCAGAACAATACTTCTGTTGTCGGCTAGTTTCCCTAAAAATATTAATTTAGCTTCAAAACGTTTAAATTGTTTCTGCTTGTTTGATCTCTGACTGCAGAATCCAGAAACTAATGCAAAGTTTCTACATTTCTATCACATTTTGCACATAAAAATAAACACGCTGTATTTGTGTTTGTGCATCAGATTAACAATGGACTTTACACTAAACACATCACATCCAGCAGAGAATTAGGAATTCAGATGCACAGACTCTGGTATGCAAACATCTTTGTGAATTTGCTCCACAGTGTTGTTACTCTGTTATTAACATGGTGCATCTGCAATTAAACAGCTAAATATAATTTGAACAAAAATGTACTTAATTCTGGATATTTTTAAGTTGTCTGACTTGTTTCTTGTTTCTGCTCCATTATTTTGTAAGTGAAAATTCACTGGACTCTCTTTAAAATGCATCATTAGGCTCAGCGGGCGGCGCCAGCCCGGTCTTCTGATGCTCTGGTACCGTTTTGTCCCCCAGGTGTGATCATTGTGCCCAGCGCCGGCGTGGGCATCGTGCTGGGCGGCTACATCATTAAGAAGCTGAAGCTGGGCGCTCGGGAGTCGGCCAAGTTGGCCATGATCTGCAGCGGCGTGTCGCTGCTCTGCTTCTCCACGCTCTTCATCGTGGGCTGCGAAAGCATCAACCTCGGAGGAATCAACATCCCCTACACCACCGGGTGAGGAGAGACGCAGAGACACACAGCGAGAGATGCTTAGAGATGTCGAGTCGTTTCAGGTTTTTGTGTCGAATCTGATCAAGAATTTCCTGCAGGTTGCTTCATTTGATTCAGTTATTAACTAAAATAATTTGACAAAAAAGTCTATGTGACGTACCAACGTCATAATATGGTTTTTAAAATGTTTTCCTAATAAAAAATCAGAAAAGTGTGGCATGCATCTGTGTTCAGCCACCCTAATTTAGAAATAATTACACACTGCAAAATCATTCAAAGTATTTTTATCTACGTAGTTCCTAGTGCAAATATCTTAAGACAAAACCAACTTATAAGTAACTTTTCAGCGAGATATAAGAGCTTGTTTTGAGTCAATTATTCCTTATTACTGATTTTTAAAAAGTCCCAGTTTTAAGTGAAAAAAGCAGTTTTTTTTTTTCAGATATTTTTTGTCATTTAAATCTTATTTTTAAGGAAAAAGCGAGGGATGGAAAATCTTTTGAGATTTGGATTAAAAAGATTGTAGATTTAAATTTGAAGCTTTGTTGCCGTGCTGCAGTGTAGCTGACTGACTGAAATACTTCTGCACTGGTTTCTGAATACAACCTGCAGACATTTTAAACAGCTTTTTGCAGGTCACCCCCCCCCTCACCTCTTCTCGCCTCCACTGGTAAACAGAAAAGGTTTTAATCTAATCCAGTTTGGCCCCTGGGTCCATTTTATTATCAGCTCATCTGTAAATTTGTGGAGTCTGCAGATCAGAGCAGAGATGCTGCATAACGAGTCGGTAAATGGAGGCGTTTTCTGTTTGGACGCAGCGTCTCTCAGGGAGATTACATGACTCAGATGGAGAGAGTCCAAGGACAGCTTGGGACAGACGCTCTGGATTGCTGCCGGGTCTTTTCACGTGTTTCTTCCTCCTTCATCCTGCCTTTCTCCTTTCATCTTTTCTTTCTCCTCCCTTCTTACTCTATGCTCAATCATTTTTTTTGCTAAATCGTCACTAATTCACGTGTTTCTTGCTGCATCCTGCTCATCTCCCCTGTTATTAGTCTTGCCTCTCAGTGTGTTTTCCTCTCTGCAGACCGACGCTCACCATGACTCAGAGGAACCTGACAGGAGGTTGTAACGTGAACTGTGGATGTAAAATCCATGAGTACGCGCCGGTCTGCGGCTCCGACGGGATCACGTACTTTAACCCCTGCTTGGCCGGCTGCGGCAGCGTGGCCAACGACACAAACGGGGTAAGAAACAGGGGTGGGAGGGGGGAAATGCACATGCAAATGATGTTTAACTATTAATATTTCAGCAGCAATCCTTAAAAATATGGAAATTAAAAAAGACAAGTCAAAAGCTTTGTCAGAAATACAGAAAAGTTTCTTTTTATTCTACAGAATACAAACTTAAAATAACAATTCCTGAAAAATGGACAGAAATGATTATAAAACATATGTAATCAAAGAATTTTAACAATAGGAACTGGTTGCAGAATTTTGTCAAAATTATCCAGACAGACCCGAATATTAGCATTCGCCCCTCTGGCATTAATATTATGTTAAATGTCTTCTAGCAAACATGCTTTTCTTGTCATCTAAAAGTTTTTGTCTTCATTGTGACTGGATGCTTTTGGATCTTATTGGCAGATTTTCTAGAGTTCAGATAAATTGGTTTGTTTCCTGGAAACGGGTCAGGGATTAGGTAAAAATATCCAGAAAATTAACTTTAGCCAACCTGTTACCTAGCAACCGCAGCCGAGCCCCAGAACGTTTGGTCTTCTGGTATTACCATTGTATGCTCTGTACAATGGCAGCTGGAAAAGAAAAAAGAGTTTTGTTGTTGACTTACCATCCAGAAATCACTTGCTGCATTGTTGGTTGTGCAGGAGGCTCCACTTCTGCTTTTCAAAGATGCATGATTGTATAATTGCGGATCTGTTTTCAGCCATTTTCATGTGAGTGTAAAGTTGAGTTTGGGGGCGTGGCCTGCAGCAGATTCTTTGGATTCAAAGGAAGTCATCATTAAAAACTCAAAATAAATGCGACATGTATTCCCACCATCAGATTGTGTGTCTTGCTCCACACCTCGTCAGTCTTGTTTTCCTCGTGATATCTGAACCTCCAGATGTGTCGTTGTGTCGTTCAGATCAGGAACTACTCGGACTGCGCCTGCGTCCAGAGCCGCCAGGTCATAACGCCGTCGTCCGGCGGTCAGGGCAGCAACCAGCTGCAGCTCGTCATCGTCAAAACCTACCTGAACGAGAACGGCTACGCCGTTTCAGGGAAGTGCGACCGAACCTGCAACACCCTCATCCCCTTCCTCATCTTCCTCTTCATCGTCACGCTCATCACCGCCTGTGCCCAGCCCTCCGCCATCATCGTCACCCTCAGGTAATTCGCTTTCTCACTTGTGCTTCTGCTCGGTTATCAACAGAGCAACAGAGTTAAAAACTTTACAATGAAATACCCTGAAGCAGTGTACACTTTCGTTACGACCCCCTAGGTCGTAACGAAAACACTTTTGGGTCTCAAAAATTATCCATGTTAATGGAAAGTTACTTGGAAGGAAAAAGTGTGGGAACCCCCACCTTAACAGGGACAGTGAAGTATAGCAGTAAACACAAATTTTACCAAGTATTTTTGTCTAGTTTCTTGTGGAAATGGCTTAGAAAGCTTGAAATGAGATAAAACTAACTTACAGTAACTATAACTATAATTCCTCTAATGCTTCAGCGAGATATAGGAGCTTGATTTAAATAATTCCTTAATACTGATTGGAAAAATACTAGTTACACTATCAGATTATTTCACATATAATATTGAAAATAAGTGAAATAACGTGACAGTGGAACTAGAACTGGTAAGATTGTGTGTTTTTGCAGTGTAACACAGCGCTGCTTCTTGTTTTTTTTTGTTTTTTTCTTAATTTTTACATTTCTGAGCGTTTTTGTGTTTTTGTGCTGCAGGTCTGTTGCAGAGCAGGAGCGGCCGTTCGCGTTGGGGATGCAGTTTGTTCTCCTCAGGACTCTAGGTGAGCAAAAACAAACTCATTGTTTTCTTGTTGGTTAAGTTTTGTTTGGTTCTGTCTTCTCTTCACATAAATAACAAAACAATTCCTGAATCGATTCACAATGCTAGAAAATGTATTTTAATCTGCTTCATTCTTTTGTCAAATTTAATTTTAGATGATTCTTTGATATTTCTTTAATTAAGAAAAAGCCAGGCGGCTACGCAAAGCTTTAAATAAATAATCTTTTTATTTACAGAAGCTGCTTTTCCTTTACAAATGTTTGCAAATCTTTGTCAATATTCCTCTGATGGCGAAAAATCAGTTTTGCAATTGCAGTGTTTCCATGAAATAAGTAACAGAGATAAAATCACACATGAATAAGTTTGATCATCTGATAAGACATTAAAAACATGCAGGCAATGATTATCCCACCACTTCCTGTTTTCTTCTTCGTGGTTTCCATCAGTGGTAACATTTGGTCATGTGACTCTCTTGCAAAATAAACCACATTTTAAACCACCTCATCATAGCATCATAACATTTTATCAACAGAACGAGAACTTTTACGAAATTGGTGTGTTTCCTTTAGGAGAATTTATTTTCAAAATTTGAAGTTGTGCAGTTATGAAACGCAGCTTCTGTGTTTTCCTCTCGTCAGCCACATAATTCAAACAGAATCTCTAGACCGTCTGAAAAGAAAAATTGGTTTCTGAATCTTCCTCTTCCTCCCAGCCTACATCCCGACGCCCATCTACTTCGGCGCCGTCATCGACACCACCTGCATGCTGTGGCAGCAGGACTGCGGCGTTCACGGCTCCTGCTGGGAGTACGACGTCACCTCCCTGCGCTTCGTCTACTTCGGCCTGGCCGCCAGCCTCAAGTTCCTCGGCTTCCTCTTCATCTTCCTCACCTGGTACTCCATCAAGTACAAGGAGGAGCGGGTGGAGCGCTGGCTGAAGCGCCACCTGTCGCCTGTCGACACCGTGGGAAGCCTCGTGTGCCACCCGGGGGGCCACAAGGGCCACGCCCGCACCCGCTCCTGCCCCGTCAACATCCCCCGCACCGACCCCGCCGCGCCACACGCCGCTAACGCCCTCAACCGAGGCGTCAGCACGCAGAGTTGCCCCGGCAACGAGCTGAAAGCAATAACTCCTCCCCCTGCAGGTACGACTGCAGTCGCCCCAGCCTCTACCCCGGCCCCGACCGCGGCCTCTACCCCGGCCCCGACCGCGGCCTCTACCCCGGCCCCGACCGCGGCCTCTACCCCGGCTCCGGCCTCTGCCCAGGCCCCGACCCCTGCCCCGGCTCCGGCCTCTGCCCCGGCCTCTGCCCCTGCCCCGGCTCCGGCCCGCTCGCTGGAACACGTTTCAGTTCGGGTTTAAACCACCGGAGGCCCAGTTTTATCCACATGTTTTAGTGAGCGGAAAGCTTTGAGCTTTTCTGACAAAAGAAGAGAAAAATCTGCTGGATTTCTTTGTGACATGGAGAAAAGTTCAGTCGGCTGTTTGGACGGACCGCGGTTCACTGCTCATAAACCCCCAACACTGCAAAAACACAAAATCCTACCAAGTATTTTTGATCTGGTTTCTAGTCTGGTTGCAAATATATTTTTAGCTCTTAAAATAAGACAAAACTAACTTATAAGTAACTTATCAGCAAGACATAGGAGCTGGTTTTAATTCCTTAATTTTGATGGAAAAAATTGGCAGATTATCTCACTTATAACATGGGAAAAATGTTTTGTTACAAGTGAAATAATCTGCAAGTTAGGACTTTTTCTGCAATTTTAATACATTTTTGACTTAAAGTAAGCTCATATTTCTTGCTAAAACATTATTTTTATCTTATTTAAAGTGCACTAAAATTTTTGCACCAGAAACCAGACCAGAAGTAAGATTTTGTTTTGCAGTGCGCCCTGGCTACTGGTGCCTTCTGTCGCCTCAATCCTCACATGAACAGAACAAGCAGAAATCTCCCCGTCAGACTGCAGGACTCTCCCGAACGGATACCTCAGCTTTCTCCTCACTTCCTCCGTCTTCTTCTTCTTCTTCAACATTTCTTCACCGTCACGCGAGCGATGTTCGTCCTCGTCTAAGAAAAACAAAAAAAAAAACTCCTGGAAATGTGATACAGGATGATTCAGTGTTAGGAACTGGAAACCGATGGCATGGTGCTACGTGAAAACAGCGTTTAGAATCCAGCTTTATGTTTGTTTCTGTTTTAAACGGGTCGGTCGGGCCTTTTGTTGCTCCGTACAACCCATCCGTACGTCTCAGCAGCCCAGCAAGCAGCTCACCCTGAACAGGATCAGCGTTTCTCCTCCAGTTCCAGGAAGGAAATAGCTGAGATATTTCAGACAGAACAGCAGCAGATGCACTGAAAACAAGCAGCTGATCTCCATGTGGCTCCAAATCAAGTTGTCTCTCTCAGCTGAGACAGGAAAAATGTCTGAAACAACGAGATTAAATTCTCTGCATCAGTTCGCTGCACTTCACCGCTCTCCTCTGGAGGGAAGTAAATATAGAAACCTCTTCATGACACTCTGGCGCTGCTAGTGATCGCAGAATAGGTTTAGCTCCACTGAGATGCTCTCCTCACCACGCCACCTCATTTCTGCTCTAGCTGAACTTTATCGCCACCTGCAGGCCGATTTCTGCTCTTTGGTCTCAGCGGGTGAACAACAGCTTCATCACTCGGAGGGACTACAGAAGAAAATGAGCATTTAGCTAACTCTGGTATATTTATGACAATATTATACGTTCTTTAATATACAAGGACCAAAATAAAAATAAAATTCGATTCAAGCAATCAGCATAGCCAAGCTATACACAGGGTTTTGTTTTAGTCTTTTAAAGAGTATTAAAATTAGTAACTGACAGTGGTGGGCACTCTTTTGCTAATCTGCTAATGCGCTAATAGCAGAGCTAATTTCTCTTGTTTAGCATTTTTGCTAGCGCACATAGCTTCCCCTGAATTAATTTTTCTGGATAAATTCTCAACCTCTGATTTATCTAGCTGCTCTGTAAATGTTTAATTGAATAAATTTCAACTTTTATATTGAAGTTTTGTTTATCAACTTCATTTATGTAGATGTTTATCTACATGCTCTTATTTTGAAATAATTTATGCATTGATTTCTTTCCCTCACCTCTATTTTTCTTAAAGAAACTTTTTACAAGCTCTCCAGTAAGCTCTTTAAAATCTGATCTGCAACAAACCGCCGACAAAAATCAGCAGCAGAGTTAGCAAAACTCAGCAACTATAAAAACTATAAGATTTGTTCCAAAGAATCACAACAGTCATCCTGAAGAGGGCGACATGCTACGTTGGGTCACTGACTTTAGCGTGTTAGCAATAGCTTCCTCTAAATACCATGTTAGTTTGTGGCACTAGCATTAGTGGAACTAATGTTTCTGATTAGCGTTTCAGTGTTAGCGTAGCTAGCTCTTTAGCTTGTGGTGCCCACCACAGGTGACTTAACAATATTTGTTCTGCAAAACTTTAAATTCAGAATTTTATTCACGTGTTTCTGCTTAATATTATCTCCTAAAATCACATTTAAATCTAAATGGTCTCTAAATTACAGGTAAAGACCAGCCTGGAACTGATTCGTTGCAATTATTGTCATAAAAGTAAACGATTCTGCTTTTTAATAACGGTAAAAAAAAATGTAAATATGTTTTTCAAAAACAGTTGAGAGAAATTCGGCCTGAAGTGATTTAGACAGGAGGGACGTACTGGAGAGATTTCCAGGTTAGCAGCTGCAGCTCTGAGATCTTTCCACGCTGTCCAGTCCCACTTCCCACAGCAGAATCCCAGTGTTCCCAGCTGTAACAGGAACTTCCTCAGGCTCTCTCCTGCTGAAGGTGTAAACAGGAACCATGAACAAAGTCCGGACCTCATTCCTCGGCACATTCCTCCGACATGTTTCAGTGTTTCTGGTGTAAAAACTGTGGATCCGTCTGCCTGAAAGAGATGATGGAGTTTTCATCATAAAGTCTTCAGGCAGAAACTGCTGATTTAAAAACAGTTAGTTAAAAATCACGCCTGTAGGTTAGCTTCCTTACCAGAGCCCCAACTGAAATTTAATTTGATATTTTATTGATTTGTGAACACAAGGCCAAGATAAGGTTAATGTTTTGATTTTGTTTCTTCTTTTTTTGTTGTAAATCATTCACAAACAGATTCATTTTGTTATTCGTTGCAAATATTTTCTATAAATCCTAAAATTAAGGTGCTCCATTGGTCCATCATCGCCCCCTGCTGAGTACAATCCCTACATTAGCAGGATAATCAAAACTAAATTAAAACATCATATGTAATCAAATGTTTCTGAATCTGAATCTTATCAGCACCGGGTGACTTTTTTTTGCGTGGAAATATAATGAACTGGATCCACTAAATGTGCCACATTTAAGGAAATCTGAACAACTAAATACATTTTAAGATTTTTAAGTTTAGAATAAATTTGTTCTTTATGAGATGAGTTAAATGTTGGCATTTTGTCTGTAAAATAAAAAACAGCATTTAAAATTTTCTGGAAATACAAATCTCTAAATAAAGTGTTTTCTGAGGACACCTGCTGGTCACGTTGGGAACTGCAGGCAGATTATCAGCAGAATTACATCTAATCTGTTTTACATTTATCATTTGAATTTATCTGCAAGTTTTCTTGTCTAAAAAACAAAAGATTCAGTTGGAGAATGCAGACTGCTGTTTAGACGCTGCACAGTTGGAGATAAAAATACTTTTTCCTGCCGTAAAGACAGTTTAATTTTTTAATATTTATAAATTCCTTACTCAGTCCAGCTCTTTTGAAACAGAAAACTGCAGATAAATATCTAAATCTGAAGCTTCTGATGATAATTCAAACATTTATACTAGTTTTAAACTGAAGAACAGAAAACTGCAGTTTATTAATTAAGGTTTAGAAAGTTAGAACTTAAAAAATACTTTCAGATCGACATAATTCTTAAATAAAATATTCAAAATCATGATTACTTCCTCATTATTTGGACATTTTGCAATAGGTTCTATATTGATTAATAATCTGATATTTTCTTGACCTTAATAACTGAATTTTAGGACAAAATCAAATTTTTACAGCAACAATTTTAAAAATATAAATTTTAATTCTCTTATTGGAAAAGTCTGTTCTGCTCATTTCCATAACATGTTTTAATGTTTAAATTAAATTCCAATTTTTAGTTTCTGCCTTATTAAAAATCAGACAAACTTATTGAGTTTGATATATTTAAATTATTTTCTGCTGTTTTGATGAAGGTTTGCAGCTGCTTGTTGTGAATCAGCCATTATGCATCTGCACCATTTTATTGCCCCTTTAGGGTTTGAATTCCTTTAGAGTGACCTGTTCCATGTTTTGTGCTGATTGTTTTGTTTAAAATTAATGTTTCTGCATCACTTTTCATTTTTGCAAGTTGAGATTTTAACCAAAAATCTGCAAAATGTCTCAAACTTTTTATTTTGGAGCAACGTGTTGCTGAGCTCAGCGTTCCGCCTGGATTAAAAAGTTTCTGGTTTTATTTTAATGCAGAAAAAATGAATCTAAACATTGATGCATATTTGTTCACAGACGCAGGATGAATGTTACATTCAGTGCAACGGGAGGTTTTAAGATCTGATGGAGCATTTTTGTTGTGTCTGAGACAGTGATCATCTCGTAATGCTGTAAAAGAAGAAAAAATGAAACTTGATGCTTAGTTTCAGTGACACTTTAGAAGCAGAATGGAGTAAAATGTTCAGCACGACTGTCTTCATGTAGAAAAGAGCAAGAAATAGAAACTTTTGTCACGTCTGTATTTAAACTGCTTCAGCTGCTCACGTCTCATTTTTTTAAACGACGCTCACAGGATGAAGGATCTCATGTCTGAAAACTCATCAATAAAAACAACAACAAAGGTTTACAACGTTACGTTCTTCACCTCAAAAGTCAGATTTTTCTCTGTCGTTTCCGGTTCATCTCTTCGTTTCCAGACTGATCAGGGATCAGACGTAGGTTAGTAGTTTTTCTTTTTTAAGAAGTCAGTATCCTATTTATTTTGGAGAAAAGTGTTTTTGACGCAGCACTGATGAGAGGCAGGATGCGGATGTTCACACCTGCCTCCGATTCTTGACTTCTGTTGATTAAAAATGTGACAAACTGAATAAAACAGTATTACAGAAAACCACAGTTTTAATTGTATTTAATTATTTTAAAGTCTTTAAACAGCTGCCCTGTTTTAGTCTCTAAAGATTTTTGAAAATTCAGTTGGGGAAAAAACGACCCTGTTTGGAAACAATTATCTAAAGCTCAACGACTTCCTGTGTCACCAACAGTTTTCTTACCTCTATTCAAAATGGGAAAGACAAAAGAACATGCTGTTCTTGTTTCGAAGTCAGGAAATTATTTCACCTAAACAGTCCCACATTAGATCCTAACAAAGTGTCACAAACAAAAGAAAACAAGGTTTCACCTTTTATTGGTTCCATTTCACAGACAAGCTTTCCATGAAAACCAAACCGTTTGGATGGCATGCATCAAGACGTGTATAATTACATTGTTTGACTTTTTCCTCCTCCAACGTCAGCTTTTAAAAGCAGTTTGATATATAATATATATATGATACATACAGTGCAGGTTCCTTCAAGTGGCTCATTTTCCCTTAAATACTTTTATTCAGTCTCTTTAAATCAGTGATCTGCTTGTTCAGACTTCGATCTGCTGCTACAAACTGGTCCTTCACTCATTCCTTCATCCAATTACAGGATTTATGTCACAGTAAAATCAAAACCAACCAAATATTACAGTAAACATGGTGTAAATTTAAGACAAGCTGTCCAAAAACGTGTAAAACAAAACGTGAATCATGGCTGAAATCTGAAAAGGCTCTTTTTAAAAACAGAAAAAAAAAAGAAGATATTTTTGTTCAACCAGACTTTAAGTTAATTTTGTATAAAAATGAATTCCCTCAAAGCGTCCAAAGACAAAAAGCCGTCTGGAAGCAGAACTCGGACGGCGTTGAGCAGCGGCGTGTGCAGAAGGCTGATGTTTGACTGCAGGTCCAGAGAGGAGCAGGACGTTCAAGGCTGGAGGAAAACCTGAAGAACGAGCAGAACAAACCCACTCATCCAGTGAACTTTAACCTTTTAACACTAGAGGTCAAACTCAAGGAGCTTTTCCTCAATTGAATACATTTAATCTTAAAATACATCAATAATCAGTGAATGCTGCCTCGTATCGTCTGATTTTAGCTGATAATTAGTTCTGTGGTGGAACATTTTCATCAGATTATACTTGTTATGACTTTATTAATCTGATGTCAAATAAATTACCAGATCATTTTTTCCACCTCAATCCCGTCTTTTGTTAGGGAAGCAGAACGGTTTCTTCTTTTTTGTCAAAACTTTTTCCATTTCTGGCTTGAGGATTAAAATTACTTGATCAATTTGACTGGCAGCCAATCAGATGAATTAAAATATTACATGGAAAAAAAACAAACTGCATATTAAATTGGCAAGAAGTGTGGCTACCACAGCCTTAGGCGCATTGGGAACACTGCTCAGGTCTCACCACTAGAGGTCTCTCTCTGCTGCACGATCTGAGTTTTGTAATTTGTAATCAAACATCATCTGGCTGTTATTTTTTGGTTTTAAACTTTTAATCCTCCTTCTTAACATCTTAAATCTGTATTTTTTTGAGTCTCGCTGCTGTTTTTGTTCATCTTACACCGAAACTCCCACACAGAGATCAGCTCAACATCAGAGACACTTTATCTGCTGCAGGAAGAGTTTTCTACCCGTTAGGAGACTTTCTGGATCAGGCATTTTTCTGGGTCGTGTTTATCCTCCAGATCTTCATCAGAGTCTGAAAACAGGACAGAAAACGGTCACTGCGACGATCCAAACGGCTTCAACAGAAAGACAAACCACATTCAAGAGGCTACAGGAAAGTTCTGGTTCTTCTCTCAGAAGTAAATGTTGGTTTAGGATAAGTGACCTGCTAGAGACTCGGGTGGAGAGTAAAACTGCCCGTCGGATAGAGGACCAGGACCCATGAGAGGAGCGCGCTCAACGGCGTCCAGGAACGACTGATATCCTGCAGACGGGACAAACGTCGTCAGCAGGTCTGACATGGAGTTCAGGTTGTTAATCTGCGGCTGACCAGCAAACTCACTGCTTTCGTCCTCGTTCTCCTGCGGCAGCACCTTGAAGTCGAGCAGCCAGGTTTCTATCCAGGCCAGGATGAAGGAGACGATGGGCAGCAGGTAGCCGAAGGCGCCCTGGAGGAGCAGCTGTGCTCACAAACAAACCAACAAACCGTTTATGGAAATCAGAAATTCAGTTTACTGAATTTTTTTAAACTCAACTTTATACATTTTTTTTTGTCAACATTCATCATAAAATCTAGATGATTTGACTGTTTTATTATCTGAAAGTTCCATAAAATATAAAGCAAATTGGCTTCCAATACAGCACTGATGCAAAAGGCTACTTAACTGTTAGCTTAGCATCTGGACAAACATATAAGCTGCTTCATAAAATGTGGAAGATTCAGATTTGTCTGAGCTAATATCACTTTAAGATCCAGGATTTTAGTTTTTTTTATGTTTGTTAATGGTCATAAAATGTCAGTCTTAGGGCTTAATCTAAATATTTTAGAATATAAAATGTTGTATTTATTTAAATCAGTTTTATAGGTGGGTGAACACCGAGCTTTAATAAAGGTTGAGATTTTCTTTGGTAAAAACTGAAATAAGTCCCATGATCAGCAAAGATGGAAATATTCAGCAGGTCATAATAAAAACAGACTCTTTAATAAACCTGATATTGTATTAATATCTGATCAATTCATTCTAAAAATATTTGCATGAAGTTTTGGATCAGCAGCAGCAGCAGCTTTATTCTTCCTCTTACCTGAGATAAAATGACTTTAACAATCAGGAAGGCACAGCTGACTGCAGTGGTTATCTGCACAATGAGAAAAACACACACAGTCTGTAATATGTACATGAATCCATCAAGCTTTTTGCAGGAACTTAAAATTAAAATAATTCAATAAAATAAACAAATATAGAAGATATGAAACACAAAAGCCGTAAACATCCTCACTTCCTTTTAGATGTGGCTAAAAAAAACAAAGTTGTACTTAGTTTGTTCGGATCTTTTCTCCATATATGTTTTGTAAAATAATCTGATTCTGTTCTAGTTTAAGTAATGAAAAACGGGCCTAAAGGCAGAAACACTTACAGCGACGGCCCACCAGTGACGCAGCTTACAGATGGCGTACGCCAGGATGAGAGCGGCGAACCTGAAGACGGCCAGCAGCTGCAAACAAGGAGTTTGATTAAACAAAAAGATAATGAAATAAAAAATAGAGTAAAAACTAGAGACGGCCTTACAAAAATGTCGAAGAAAGAGGCATGGTAGTCGTAGTGCAGCACTTCCTTCTCCAGCTGCGCCTGAACGCCTCCGCTCACCTGCAGCGGGAGAAACGGGAACCTTTTGGGTTTTTGCTCAATAAAATTATGTTAAATTATTAAACACTCTTAATATTTTCATCATATTACATGTAAAGGTTTGGCTCCAACCAAAAGCATCACTCAAAAATTAACAAACCCTAATTAGAAAATATGATAAACATGTTTAATAGTAAATATATTTTAAAGTCTGCAGCTTTTCAAAACAGAGCAAATGTTTTCATCTAGATCTGCAACTAAATTATTTTACTGAAGAGTTGGAGCATTCAGACAATAAATCAGATTCAAACATTGACACATTCTGCAGATTTTTAATTAAACCACCCATGTCTTTTCATACCATATTAGAAATACAATAAAATATGCAAATAAATATATTTATTTCAATAAGAAAAACATGTTATTGCCTAAAATGCAATAACAAACATTCATTTAGTTTACTCCTAATCATCTGCAGATAAAATAATATTTCTAACAGCAGCATGTGAAAAGCTCACATGACGTAACGCTGACAGTGTGGGGCTGATCTGCTGATTAGTTTTCAGATCAACTAGTTAAAATGTTCTCAATAAAATGTTTTTGTTTTATTTTTAATTTATTTGAGAGAATTTGAAGTGAAAACAAACTGAGTAAAACATTTAAACAAGTTTTAAATACTTTTTTTGTAAAATCTACATATATTTTGTACAGTTTTGTTTTAATTTGTGCTCTGAGTGTGTCGTTCTTTCTGCATACGGTCTGTGTTTGAGTCCCAATACTCCAGCTAATGATCAATTGATTACTAAATTAGTTGATTATTTAAATAGTGGATTCATTTGAATTAATCCAGTTATTGGTTTCAGCATCTTGGGGACTTTATCCTTCTAGCCGGAGTACCCAGAGAGGAAATGCAAACTCCATGCAGAAAGACTGTAGGCCGGGATTCGAACCCAGAACCTTCCTACTGCAAGGCAGCAGAGCCACCAACTGCGCCGCCCTCCTGATGTCAGAAAAGGAAGTAGCAGGTCAAAAAGTCACTAAAATTGTTTATAACAGAAGTAAATTCACTTCGGTCTGATGAGTCACTGCTGACATCCAAACAAATCAAAAAAAGAAGTTATTTTGAGTTTTTTTAAGTGTTGGAGGTTGAACCAGCAGTAACTGGATCTTTTTAAGAGTCTGAGAAAAAATCCCAAATATTTCCTCAATCTGAGCAGAAGCCTGACCTTGATCTGCTCCTCCACAGAAACCCTGACCTCCTTCTATCCAACCGCAGTCAGACGACCAAATCTGCAGTTTTTACAGCGAAGCTATAAACCCAACAAGGCAGACAGTAATTCAGCCTGTTCCTGGATGTGTGACAAGTAAATTATTTACTTAGTAAAATGGCTTCTAATTATATAAACTGACTTTTTTACAACATGAGCTCCTGTGACTTTGACTCTGAAGGTTTTTTGTGTTTCAGACGACATAAAATTTGCATGGAGCCATTTTAGAAAGCAGCAGATGACTGAACTATAAATCGTTCGCTTCGGTTTGTCAAAGTTCAGCTGCAGGATTAGTTACGATCAGTGATTCTTCCATTTGTTCCACGTTAAAAAGCTTTGAAAAGGTTTGCTGCACAACAACAACACATTAACAGCAGGCCTGTCAAAATAAGCAATAAATCTATTAATTGCATGATAAATACAATTTTTCTTTTAATTTTCTCTCTACCAAAAACTGACGAACGTCTTCAGTCTTGAGTTTCGGTCTTTGGACAACTTGGTTTACAGAAACTTCATAATTATTTTTATTTGCCGTTTCTGTTTATTTATTTTGAATATTTAAAATGAGCTTTGAGAATAGGTCCTTGTATTATTATGCCATTGCCATTGTATTACTTGAAAATGATTTTAAAGCAACAATATTATCATTTATAGCAATATCGTCTTTTCTTCTGGGAGTCAATAATTAACTCCAGTTTAACTGGACATAATTTAAGCTGCAGTTTTAAATCTGCTAAAGTTTCTCTGGAAAGTTTTTGCTCAAAAACAACAAAATAATTTGTTTAAAATCAGTATTTTAGGACATGCAGTGTTTCCGACACACAGTGCAAAAACTCTTGTCTTACGTTTAGCTCAATAATCCAGAGCAGAGTGATGAACAAGAGGTCAAAGGTGACGAAGAGGCAGAATGTCCTCCGGACGTCTGAGATGCATTTCTTCTCCCCGGCTTCGTACGACTCCACCCTGGCAGACAGCGGCGTGCTGCTGACCGACCCCAGCCCTCTGCCGGTCAGCCGCGAATCGACGCTGCTGCACCTGCTGTCCATCGCTGGCCCCGCCCCCGGACAGGACAGGCCCCGCCCACTGCTCAGAACGGCGCTCTCACAGGCGGCAGCGGTGGGTCATGTGGCGGTTCGCAGTCAGTTTGTGGAGGAAAACGGCATCACAGCATCTGGAAGAGTAAAAATGTTACATTTAGTAGTTTTTTGTCAGAGTGTACATTTAAATTCTTCATAGTTCAGCTGAGTTGTGGTGTACCACAGGGATGTGTCCTTGGTCCCCTTCATGCTCTATAACATTAACATGTTTTCTTTTAGTCATTTCAGTGATAACCACAGGATATTTTTAAATTTTCATACAAATAACAATTTAGTGTATATGCAAAAAACCAAAAAACAACAAAAACCCACCTACAGTTAGTATCTGTCGTTCTGAGACTAAATACTGAATGACTGTTTTCCCACCTTACAGTCCAGTAAACTCCACTTGATCAGGGACAATTATAGACCTTTAGTCTAAAGAAAATCAACTCAGAATAAGGTAAAATGTTCAAATATCTTATTTTGTCTCAATATAATCTTAAATTTAGAAACATTTCGCTAACCACTGCAAATTCTAGATAGAAAAGAAACAGAATATCATCTGTCAGAGTTACAATAGAGACAGAGGTACTGCTGCAGTTCTGCTTCAAAACTTATTTAAAACTAGTGATGTACATTTCCATCAAACAAATGTTTCTAGTTTTACTTAATCAGTTTCTGTTTGAGTTCTATACTACATATGAAAATTAATAAACATGTAACAGCTTTGAATGTAAGAGAAATATGTTGAATATTTCAAACTTTATAGTTTAGTCCTTGAAATTAACTTCTTACAAAAATTAAAGATTTTTATTAAACAGCAGTATCATTGCTGTAACAATTGTTCAGCAGCAATAAGCTTAAAATTTTAATTTTTGGAACAAATATGGCTTCTGTTTCAAAATACAAGGTGCTGCTACTGTCCTTATGTTGCTACTGTCCTTATGTTGCTACTGTCCTTATGTTGCTACTGTCCTTATGTTGCTACTGTCCTTATGTTGCTACTGTCCTTATGTTGCTCTCTTCACTACTCTGAATAAAACTAGTGAGTCATTTCTTTGATTTAATATTTTAAAACACAATTATACAGAAACCCAATACAGCAATCATAGCTACTGTTTCACCTCAGATAATGTTTTTCTGTTATTTAATTTAATCTTAAATAAATATAACCTTTAACAGCAATTTCCTCAAACCGTCAAGCTGCAGTTTCACCAAGTTTAGCTGGAATATTTATATTTTACATGAACAATGAAAGTATCTTTTCCTGTGACTCAGGAAGCTATTAGTAGAGCTGTAACTCCTCGGCTGTATTTGCTCAGCGCCTTGGGGAAGTGAAACTAACTGTAATTTTGCATCAACTGTTAGCAGTTTTCATACAAAGTAACAAAAAATATGTTTCAAACTCCAACAGTGTTTTTGCTTATGATGCTGTTTCCTTCAGGTTCACAAAACCCACGTTTTGCAAAAAATCTGAGACAAAAGCTTCAAATTTTTGCATAATAAAGACTTTTTTATATATATATATATATATATATATATATATATATATATATATATATATATATATATATATATATATATATATAATATAATAGCAATAATACACAAAACCTATCGAGATCTGCATGATCCAAACCCAGATCTTGAACCAGTGAGATAAAACCAGAGCAATAAAACGGTTTTGATCTTCTCTCTCACATTATGAACAGAGTCAGTTTGTAGCTTCCTCTTCGTCCCTCTCAGCCTGCAGAGCAACGTTACGTTTTAACTGGTTTAACTCTGACATGGCCAACAAAATTCATCTTATTAATTTAAGAGAAAATAAATCAATATTATGGATCCAAATTTGCTAAATTATGGTTGATTAAAGCTGCAATATGAGCTGCTGAGGTTTGACACAAATATTTCAGGCATTTTTAATTTTAAACATGTTATAAATTTAACAAAGTATCACAGTTGGACTCTTTTATTCCAACGTTTTCAGATAATTTGAAAAAGTTTGAAAAGAGACAAGCGTTCAGAAAGAGAACCGGTGAGCAGCTTTCCCAGCATCTGATGACCTAATTAAATATTCCCCAATGTGGGAAGTTACTGTTAATGAATTCATGTGATGAATTCGTTTCTACCAACAGGAAATATGACCTCTCAACTTCTCATTTGTGGCTGCATTCAGTCTTAAAACACGTGCTGAGCTTTCGTGGCTAATAAAAAACGTTTCAGTTGCAGGTTGGTTGATAAAGACGAGCTAGAAAATACAGACTGAAGTATAGATATTTATTTCCATGTTATTTTTGCACAACATAATAAATGTGAACTTTTTGAGAGAAAAATAAGTTTTTAGGAACAATAATAATAAAAAAGCCAAACATTTTTTAATTTTTTTTTTTGTAGCAGCTTTTGAGATGAGTCAGGAGAGGGTGTGTGACAAGCAACACACACCTCCAAATTGCACCTTACCCAGAGGTGCTGGCTTCAGACAGACTGAAGGAAATTGTCAAAGAAAACTTCTACCATCATCCAAAAACAGCAAAAGCATAAAAGTGTGAGCAGAAGCTCATAGAGATTTATATATATAAAACAAAAAACATTGGAGTTCAAAGAGTTGCTATGGTGACAACTCTGAATAACCTCAGCTGCTGGAACGCTGCACTAAAACAAACACTGATCTAAAACATCTGAGGAGAAAACAATCCCAGTAAGGATGATGGTAGTGCAGGTGTAACTGGTTTGATCAAGCAGCTACTTTAACAAAACCGGATTGTCAGAAAAACATAAAAATAACTGGATGGAGGAGGAAGAACACAACAAGTACAACAGCTCTGATTTTTACTTTTAATATTATTACCTTAAGAGTTTTCCATTAAATGCTAGTGAAATAATACTGTAAGACAGTGGTGCCCAAACTTTGTGACATTAGGGCCAAAATGTTTTACATTTTTTTCTTTAAATTAAAACTGAAAAGATTGATTTATTGAGAAATTGACTGTGGACAATAATATACTAAATAGACGATATTTTAATAAAGAAAATATTTTAATAAGTAGGAAAGGAATCTGTAAATCATTCGATCCAAAATACAAACACAATCTTGAACAGTTGCTGTTTTAAATGACAGGTAAATAAATATAATAAAAAAAATATTTGTCTGTAAAAATCTCAAATTGAAATTTGCTACATTCTTGAATTGTGGACCGACGGGCCAAACAAAACCATACAGAGGGCTGCAAATGGCCCCGGGGCCACACTTTGGACATCCCTGCTTTAAGAGATGACTACATGACAAGAGAAGAGCCTCAAACATTAACATAATTGTAATAATGTAATAAATTAAGATGAAATATACTGACGTTGCTTCACGACTCAGCCTTCCAGGATGTGTCTGGACACACCTGTTTACCAGGTAACCAGGAACCTTGCAAAACATTTTTACTGGGAGGGAACAGATTATAAAATTAAAACTGTGATTTCAGTATTCATGTAAACAAACTCTTTGAAAGTCTATATAGACCCAGATATTTTAGATCAGGTTTAAAAATTAGGTTTATTTACATCTTCAGCAGCTGACGGATATAAACAAGCTGACAAGGCCTCTAAAAAACACAACACTTCGGAATGTCCCTTTAAAGGGTCATCTGATCTGAATCACCTGGCCAGGTAGGAAAACAAAAAGCGACTAAATAAACAGATAAAATGAGATTAACGACCCCTGATCAGCTCTCCGGCCGTTTTTACCTGCATCACTGGGTTCATTTGACAACTAGCTAGCAAGAAAGCGTCCTCCGGGTTTCCTTTAAATCTAATATTTGACTCCGTCACAACTCTTACCTGTTAGAGACGCTCAGACAGGATTTAATGTTCTCTGCATAAAACAGTCGGACGTGTTTTTGCGGCTGATTTCAGGCGCGGGGAGGCGGAGAAGTCATCTGTTTCCTCTTCGTCTGCTACTCTGGAAGGATGGAAGTCATGCTAGCAGGCAGGCTGGAGCAAAGGATTCTGGGAATTAAAGTCTGCAGCTGGAACCGGAAACGGCCTCAATGCAAGCGGAAGAGCCCTCTGGTGGAGAATAAATATCACTTATTTATTGCCTATTTATTCTTTTTTTATTTGCTATGTATTCACTTTATATTTTATTTACTTTGTTTAATGTGTTTGTTGAATAAAAAATGAATATATAATATAAATAAACTCTAAAAAAAAAAAAGGTAAAGAGACTGTTTTAAGATGGACTATAAGGAGGTAATTTAAAGAAAATTGACTTTATGGAGGAGTCAGAGGAAAGGAGGAACCAGAGGCGATTATGCACTATATGAATCTATGTGGAACCCAAAAATACTAAACATTCTTTACACCAAAATGTCTTCTTTGATCTGTTTATACAAGACAAGCTGTTTAAATGAATCACAATGAGGTTGTTTCTTTCTTCTAGTCTAAATTTTGGAAGGCAGTTTATTTAGCTAGAAAATGAATTATATTCAATTCATTTTTTTCATCACACCTTGGAAAATCGTCAAACCAATTTTATGTATTTTTATGCATACATTTGAAGAATTTTTTTAAAAACTTTTTTATGAATCCAAAAAAAAATTTAAGTTTGAAAAATAACCGAGTTACATTTTTAGCATTTCATGACTAATTTTGTCCCAGTTGATGGGAGAAAAATAATGTTTATCAGCAAGGGCGTAGGTTTGGTCTGTTTTTGGTGGGACCTTACAACTTACTGACCGACCCCCCCCCACTCCCCTCTCCCCTCCGCACCGACCATTTTTGACCAGTGGGGGGGCGGGGGGCACCACATTGGCTTAATAACCCCCTCCCCCCAACCATAACCATAACTTGATCATGCATCTTGTGTATAAAACCAGATACAGTCATACTCAGCAGATCAGTTCAAGAACATTTTACTTTTTCCTGTTCAAAATTCAGCAAACATTACAAGTAAGATCAAAAGAAATATCCTCTGGATCTACTGATTATACAACAAACACAATTGCAGATAAGAACAAAAAATGACTTCTTGCACTTCAGGAAAAAGATCCAATTGTTGAGATATTATGCATTTAAGAGGAAAAAAGATTAATAAAATAACAAATAAATCAATAATAAAATAAAATAATATATTGCACTAACAAAAAAAATAAACATGAATAAAATTCTCTGTATTATTGCAATGTTTGTTGCATGCTCATGTGTGTCTGTCTTTATCAACTGGCAAAAAGTGTTATTTAAATGCACCAAACACATGCCTCCGTCTGTCATTTACAGACACAAACTGCTGCCCAATTTGCTTGATATCAATGAGGTCCAGTGCTGTTTGATGCACATGGCATACACTGATGTTAAGGCGCTGCTGGGTCATTGTCGACCTCAGCCAGTTTTTCAGCCTTTTCAAAGCACTAAAGCTTCTTTCAGCTTCCGCTGAGGCCACAGGGATCACCAATAACAGCCTAACAAGCGTCTCCACCTGATTGAATAGGCCACGAACCTCCCTGGGCATCCCTCTCAGTATATCTGCTGCTTCTGCACTTGATTTTAGTGCAGTGGTTCTCAAACTTTTTTCAGTGACGTACCCCCTTAAAAATATATTTTTAGTCAAGTACCCCCTGACACGGGCAAAACATTTTTGGAATTAAAAAGAGGTACAGTGCTGTAAAATCACTGTCTGATTTATTAAAGCCAAACAACTTATATCAGTGAACCTGACAAATACATCCATATTGCAAACCTTGCATGGTTAAACAAACAAGAAAAACAGAAGACGGTGACCACCAGGAAGGTATAAAACCAGTCAAACCGTTTTATTTTAAAGGATATTGAAACTAAATACTGAATATAAAATTCAGTGCATGAACACACATTTATATTTTATCGAACTTTTCACAAAATAATTTTTCCCAAGACTTATTATGAGGAGCCTACTGATTTTTTAAAGATATTTTGAAAAGCTTCACGTACCCCCTGCAGTACCTCCACATACCCCCAGGGGTACACGTACCCCCATTTGAGAACCACTGTTTTAGTGGATGTTTGTTAAGGAACATGGAAAGTTGAATCCCCAGATTCTCCCTGTTAATCTCTGGGTACTCCCCAATAGTGTAATAATATTACATAATTAACAGACCTATTCTACCTCACATTCAGTGCTGACCTTACTAAACATCGGACTTTACCACAAATGCGTTGCGTGATAGATATCTAACTTATGGGTCCCCTCACTGTACTTACAGCCGAGGTAGCGAAATAACTTCTAATGTCTGTCGTCCTTTTCTTTTTGGTGGCGACATGGAGACTCATAATAAATGTCAAACTCAGAAGGAGACGCGTTCACTTTCAGCACCATAGACCAAGCTTCCGTTCCGCGTGTGGCCAGCTGGCCGCCGCCTGGTGCAGCCAATCAAAGAACGAAGATCCACGTCCTGTGAGCCAATAGCGGGTCGTCATAGTTCATAACAGCGAATTTTAAAATGAATGCTACCACTGCGTAGTATGTTGAAATATTAAACTAATCAATGTAGATTTTCGTTTATTTATTTTGTTTTTGTTAAAAAATACATGGGTTTTTTTTTATTAATATGGCAAAAATTGGTCGGGACTATTTTATATCCCTTGAATATTGGTCGGGACATGTCACGACCGTCCATACCCAAACCTACGCCCATATATTATCAGAAAATCCATGGTGACAGAGTGAAGCTTCCGCTACAGACCTGGCAGCAGGTCTGCAGCGCCCTCTTCTGGTAGTTCACCTGATACCGCAGTTGAATAGTTATATTATTGTTCTGAGAGTTTATTGGAGTCAAAACCTTTAATATTTATGATGCATTAATTAAACTGTCAAATCTGACTTTTTTCAGATGAGCTATTGTTAAACCAAATTATTAATAGCTTTATAAATCTGGTATAATCATAAAGAAAAACATTTCAAAGAAAAGTTCTGAAAGTCAATTAAATTTAGGAATAGGAATATAACTGAACCTGTTTTGTGACAACATATCATGAATCTGTTAATATTCAGGAGGTTTTTATTATTATTTCTAAACACCAACGATGCAAAACATGAAAATAAAGATTTTATTTCTGGACCCATAAAATACAGATATAGCGAAACAACTGAATGTCGGCAAATTTAAAAAAGGAAGAAATTAGTTTACATTTCTATTTGAAAAAACATGTTTAGAGGAAAGCAGCAGCAAACTTATACAACTGACTTTCAAAATAAAAGCAAAGAGAACCCAACATTTTATTTCTGAGCGGCTTTTTTCTTCAGCTTGCAGAACTCGGCAGAATTTCTGTAGTTAAAAATCCAAACTCCAGCGTGTAGCGGCTGAGTGAATCTGGTCTGGATTCTGTGGATCAGAGTCATGGATTCAGAGACGCTGTAGAAGGACAGAATACCTGCTCTGTGGTCCAGGTACACTCCGACTCTGGAGGAGCAAGAAACCGAGATGGAGGTTGGTTTTTTCTTGTGCCAAAATTCATATTTGTCTTGGTAACAATACAAAGACCAAGATTTATTATTATACCCAAATCCACTTCCATTCCCCACTCTGCTTATGTTTTTGTATGAAACAGCAATATAAATTACATTCCCTCTCCACTCCACCTCCCAGTAACAGCGTCCAGTCAGACTCTCTTTGCTCAGGACCTGGAAACATTCAGGGAATCTACCTGGGTGACTTGGATAAGACTGGAGTTGATCTAGCACCGTTACCTTCCTGTTCTCCTCTGATAAATGCAGATTATTATGTACAGTGTTTGGATCCATTGTGATTTCACATGAATATTTTAAGAATCCAGTCCTTGTTGTTGGTTCTGGTCCTGGTTCTGGTTCTGACAGTGAAACATCCACCTCAGTGACCATCAGTGAGATGTTTGTCCATGAGTCTCTCAGGACGTCCTGTAGTTTCTCTCTGAGCTCTGACACAGCTGCTGCCACGTCCTCAAAGTGTCTCAGAGGACGGATGTTGATGCTGGATGAGTGTGTAGACTCACTGAGTGCTGGCAGTGAGGGGTAGTTGAGGAGAAACTGGTTGTGATCCTCTGTGTGTGAGAGCTGCTCCAGCTCAGCGTCTTTCCTCTTCAGCTCAGTGATCTCCTGCTCCAGCTTCTCCTGAACATCTTTGACTCGACTCACTTCAGTTTCCTGCTGGGATCTGATCTGCTGCTTCACATCAGAGCTTCTTTTCTGGAGGAGACGGATCAGCTCAGTGAAGATCTTCTCACTGTCCTCCACTGTTTTATCAGCAGAGTGATTGATGGCCTCCACCTCCTGTTGAAGCAGCTTCACATCTTTCTCTCTGTCCTGGATTCTCTGCTGGATGTTTCCTCGTCTCTCCTCCAGCTCTCTCTGCCTCTCAGTCCTTTCTGCTGCAGCTGACACTGTATCATGACCTTTATGTTCATCCACAGAACAGAGATAACAGATACACTTCTGATCAGTGCGGCAAAACATCTTCATCACCTCATCATGCTTAGAGCAGATGTTCTCCTGGAGGTTCTTGGACGGCTCCACCAGCTTGTGTTTCTTTAAAGGAGCCACATCATAATGAGGCTGAAGGTGTTTCTCACAGTAAGAGGCCAGACAGACTAAACAGGACTTGATGGCTTTCAGTTTTCTCCCAGTACAGAAATCACAGGCCACATCTTCAGGTCCAGCAGAACGGAGATCAGCAGCAGCAGCTTGGAGTCCAGTCTTCTTCAGCTGCTCCACTAAAGCTGCTAGCATGGTGTTTTTCTTTAAAACAGGCCTCGGTGTGAATGTCTCTCTGCATTGAGGACAGTGATAGTTCTTCTTCTGCTGACCTTCATCCCAGAAGCTGTTAATACAGTTCATACAGTAGCTGTGTCCGCAGGGAATCGTCACCGGATCCTTCAGTAAATCCAGGCAGATCGAACAGGAGAGAGTTTCTTGGTCCGGCTGATTCTGCTCCATTTCTGCTCTCAGTCACAGCGACTGTGTGAGTTTCACTTCCTGAAAACAGAAACAGGTTTAAGCTCTAATCTATGAATCACATGTTAGCACAGAAAGGCTGCAGCCAATCAGCTTTCACCTTCAGCAGATGCCGGTCCCCCCAGGTTTGTCTGAAAGCATGAAGAATGAGGGTTAATATTAGGCTCTGATCCCAGGAAGAGGGAGGCTCATAAAGTAATGAAGTTTAAAGTTTAACTGTCTTTCTAACAGTTTTCTGTTCAAAACATCTGACTGATTTACCAACCCACTGGTCTCTAACATGTAATCTCTGATGATCTTGCATCTTTTTAAAAAACCTACAAAACTTTTACGTGACTCTCAGCAGAGCCAGATTCCTGGAGATCTTTAACTCAAACCTCCAGCAGAATTTTTCCATTATACTTGATTTGAATCTGTTTCTCATGATAAGAAAGGATTTTGGAGGAGTGTGAATACAATCTGTGCAAACCTTCTAAATGTAATGTATTAGCCATTAAATGAGTTTTAGTTTTATTGCAATGTGTAAATCCTATCAACACGACCAGTTTTTGACAGTAACAAATGCAACATAACAAAATATCATACAATGTACCCGAAGATTCTGGGCCATACATCACATTGTGAGCATGTACCACAAACTATGTAAGAAGTGTGTTTCCTTGACACTAGCTGTGTTTCCATCAAGGCTTTTTGCAAACAGATTTATTCTCGCTTGAAGCGGTTTTTAAATTTTCAAAAACAAACAAACAAACAGTTGATGCACAAAATGGGAGATGGAATCCATCCATCCATTTTCTTACACCTTTATCCCGTTGGGGTCGGGGAGGTGCTGGTGCCTGTTTCCAGCCATCAGCGGGCGAGAGGCGGGGTCAACCTGGACAGGTCGCTAGTCCATCACAGGGCAACACAGAGACAGACAGGACTAACAACTAGGCTCACACACACACACACACCTAGGGAGAATTTAGAGAGACCAGTTAACCTGACAGTCATGTTTGTGGACTGTGGGAGGAAGCCGGAGAACCCGGAGAGAACCCACCATGCACAGGGAGAACATGCAGCTCTGTGCAGAAAGACACCAGGACCTTCTTGCTGCAAGGCAACAGTGCTACCATGTGCACCACTGGCAGCCCTGACATGGACTCACTTTTGCTAAATAGGTGGTGATGTAGCAAACCTTCCTATCCACTGGTGGATGTGTGCACAGATAATTTCCAAGTCCAAACCTTGGATGTGATCCTG
Source organism: Xiphophorus maculatus (assembly GCF_002775205.1). Classification (NCBI taxonomy): domain Eukaryota; kingdom Metazoa; phylum Chordata; class Actinopteri; order Cyprinodontiformes; family Poeciliidae; genus Xiphophorus; species Xiphophorus maculatus. Next base: position 27,852,611 of record NC_036448.1, read on the forward strand.
GAGTGTCCAGCTGGAGGCGCTCCTGACATTTTCTCTTTACAGACTGAACACAGTGCTGTTGTGATGTTCCTGATAAATCTGATCAGATGTCTATCATGTGCCTGCATACACATCAGAGATATATGCGGTCACACACCTGTATTAAGTTTCTCTGCATTATTTTGTGCCAACTATTTACTGATGTCACAACACCTTGACTCTGTAATAGTGAGTAATGACTGACCTTAATATTGGCTTGACGTTACACTTCCCTTTGTTTGCTGCATTTTCATCTGTTAGTTAGGAAATTATTCCCTTTCTTTACAGCAACAGTTACATCCATGTGAGGCTTATTGTATTTTCATGCTACTGGAACTTATGGAGGGTTTGATAAGAATGGAGCCTCATCCATTGTCATGGTTTTGAAGGTCTTTGTCCTGATGAAGTATTAGTTTCCAGACTTCAGGTAAGAAACCATGTGATAACCTAAGTGTAGAAGGTGATGACTTTCTGCCTAGTTAGAACAGATCAGGCTGAACAGACACTGAGGATGTTTTTTTTGCTGTTCTCATTTTTGCAATAAATAACAAAGAGTTGCTTGAGTTGCTTGGGATCCGTAACGACAGTAGAAGTTTGTTAGGAAAAACTCCTTTATTCTTCATTTAAATTTTTTTCATTGTAAGTCAGAATCACAAACAGAATCTGTTCAACTGATTTTTTTTCTGCGAACTGTTGTCTATTGTCTGGGTTTACTGTGTATGGATGCTGTTTCAGTTTTATGTCAGTTTTTTTTTTTTGCGTTAACACATTAGAATGTGTCAGAAAACAAACTGCAGCTCCCAGTGAAACACAGATGAGCCTCGAAGGTTATTGATGGTTTTCTTTCTTTAAACTTTTCCAACATATGACATTTTCCACCCAAAAAATTTAATCTTACAGAAAAACTGTTGAAACCAGATCAACAGTCTCCCCTGCAGTTCTATAACTCACCACCAGGTGGCGACCAGCCAATGGTTTGTTCTAATGTGACTCCTTATTTGTTGACAAACTGAGCCTTACTTGTTTTTATACTTGTTTGTTTAAAAGTTTTAAAAAATATATTCCATTATTTAAAAAAGAAAATAGTTTTTTGCAATAATGAAAAGAAAACTTTCCACATTTCTTTTTTATCAAGTTGTTTTATTGAAGGAAACCAGAGACAGAACAGCAGACATTTATTTTTCTGATCTAAATCTAAAGAATTGAGGAGAAAACAGCATCAGTTATAAGTTGATGTTAGCTCCACTTTCTTCTTTGGATTACAGAAAATAAAACAGAAGCAACTTCAGTTCACTTCAATCTCTTCTTATTTAAAACAACTTTCTGACGAACATAGGAAGAGAAACCAGAAGATACAAATTCATCAATTCAAATATTAAAGCAAAACTATTAGAGCCCAGAGAAGATTAGATTTTCATCTGGAGAAATATTTCAGAGTTAAATAATAGTGGAAGAAAATTTAGCTGGGTTTACAAATCTCTGCAGAACCTGCATTGTACCACACTAAAACTCCAGCATGTAGCGGCTCAGTGAATCTGGTGTGGACTCTGTGGATCAGAGTCATGGATTCAGAGACGCTGTAGAAGGACAGAATACCTGCTCTGTGATCCAGGTACACTCCGACTCTGGAGGAAACTGGACCTGAGATGGAGGTCCAGATGTTGTTGTGACCAAATTGATAACCATCTGAGTAACAATTTACAGCCCAAGATTTGTCATTACCTCCAAATTTACTTTCATTCCCATCTCCTGATCTGCTGATGTTCTTGTATGCGACTGATACATGAATCCATGTCCTTCTCCACTCCACCTCCCAGTAACAACGTTCAGTTAAACTCTCTTTACTCAGAACCTGAAACCAAACGGTGAATCTGTCTGGATGACTAGAATAAGACTGATGGTGACCCATTTTTGTCACCTTCCTGTTTCCCTCTGACAGAACCAGCTTTGTGTGAGCTGTGTTTGGATCCATTGTGATTTCACATGAATATTTTAAGAATTCATCTCTGCTCTTTGGTTCTGGTTCTGACAGTAGAACATCCACCTCAGTGACCATCACTGAGATGTTTGTCCATGAGTCTCTCAGGACGTCCTGTAGTTTCTCTCTGAGCTCTGACACAGCTGCTGCCACGTCCTCAAAGTGTCTCAGAGGACGGATGTTGATGCTGGATGAGTGTGTAGACTCACTGAGTGCTGGCAGTGAGGGGTAGTTGAGGAGAAACTGGTTGTGATCCTCTGTGTGTGAGAGCTGCTCCAGCTCAGCGTCTTTCCTCTTCAGCTCAGTGATCTCCTGCTCCAGCTTCTCCTGAACATCTTTGACTCGACTCACTTCAGTTTCCTGCTGGGATCTGATCTGCTGCTTCACATCAGAGCTTCTTTTCTGGAGGAGACGGATCAGCTCAGTGAAGATCTTCTCACTGTCCTCCACTGTTTTATCAGCAGAGTGATTGATGGCCTCCACCTCCTGTTGAAGCAGCTTCACATCTTTCTCTCTGTCCTGGATTCTCTGCTGGATGTTTCCTCGTCTCTCCTCCAGCTCTCTCTGCCTCTCAGTCCTTTCTGCTGCAGCTGACACTGTGATGTGGCCTTTATGTTCATCCACAGAGCAGAGATAACAGATAAACTTCTGATCAGTGCGGCAGAACATCTTCATCACCTCATCATGCTTAGAGCAGATGTTCTCCTGGAGGTTCTTGGACGGCTCCACCAGCTTGTGTTTCTTTAAAGGAGCCACATCATAATGAGGCTGAAGGTGTTTCTCACAGTAAGAGGCCAGACAGACTAAACAGGACTTGATGGCTTTCAGTTTTCTTCCGGTGCAGAAATCACAGGCCACATCTTCAGGTCCAGCATAGCGGTGATCAGCAGCAGCAGCTTGGAGTCCAGTCTTCTTCAGCTGCTCCTCTAAAGCTGCTAACATGGTGTTTTTCTCTAGGACAGGTCTTGGTGAGAAGGTCTCTCTGCACTGAGGGCAGCTGTAGTTTTTCTCATCACCTTCATCCCAGAAGCTTTTAATACAGTTCATACAGTAGCTGTGTCCGCAGGGAATCGTCACCGGATCCTTCAGTAGATCCAGGCAGATCGAACAGGAGAAAGTTTTTCGGTCTTGCAGATTTTGCTCCATTTCTGTTCTCAGTCACAGCGACTGTGTGAGTTTTGTTTCCTGGAAACATATACAGGATGAAGCTCTGATCTAGGAATCATGTTTCAGCATAGAGAAGCTGCAACCAATCAGTTTTCACCTTCATCGGGTTTTAGTTCCACCCAGCATCAAGGTTTGTTTGAGAGCAGGAAGAAGAGTGAGAGATATCAAGTTTTAATTCCAGGAAGACAAAGTCTTTGAAAGTATTACAGTTGAACAATGTCCACAAGAGTTTTCTGTTCATAACAACTGACTGAATCACCAAAACTCAGACATCTAAACTCTAATCTCTCCACAGTATCAGTTAATAAAATTAAAGAATCATTGTTGCTGCACAGACTGGATGTGTTTTAAGGGAAATCTGTTGCAGGTGAATTGGTCTGTCTAGATTCTCATTAGGAGTGTGTGTGTGGGTGTGTGTGGGGGGGGCGGGGTGTCTCCGTGTTGTCCTGCGATGGACTGACCATCTGTCCAGGTTGTCCAGGTTCTGTCCACGCTGCAGATAAGCGCTCAACAGGAGGACATTGGATGCTCAGGGTGACATTCTATCACAAAAATGTAGTTTGTGGTCAGAAAAGTTGAGATAAAAATATTTTTGAAGCATATTTATGCCTCTACATACTGTAAACCTGTGGACAGAATATGAAAAGGGAAGCCTGAGAAGACATTAAGTTGGCTGGAGTCAGTACTCTGCAGGCTGTGCTTAGAAATCTGATGTTTGAGTTTAGATATAAATGAATCTGAAAATAAAATGATCACGGCCGTAGTAAACCCACGGTTGATATTTATTTTATTCACAGCTGTGGAGCACTGCTGCAGCTTCCTGTCATTAAACTCCATGTAATTTTCATTTTACATTTGATGTAATTTTATTTTTTGTGGATGTGTACATCTGTTTGGTTGTTTATTTTGTTGTTTTTCTTTGTGGACCTTGAGTCTGAACCAAAGTTTTCTGATCACAAAACCTTTCAGTTTTTATAAGATATTTTTTGCTTAAACAATTGAGATTGTGTAGAAGTTGTATTTTCTGTGGTTTTGTTATATTTATTGCTTAATATTGATCAGAGTCTCCATGCAGCGAAGACGACTGATTTCTGATCAGTTTAACCAACGTTTGTTTATGCAAAACACTGAGAGTAAAAAAACTGACATTCAAATCTGATCCTGGTCAGAAACTTCCTGTAACACTCTGATTACCAGAGCTGGAGAGTAACTAGTTACATTTACTCAATTACATTTGAGTAACTTTTTGGAAAAAATGTGCCTTCAGAAGTATTTTTACTACGCTATATTTTTTATTTTTACTTGTGTAGTTTGATCAGTTACTCAGTACTTGAGTTACTTTTTACCAAATACTTTTTCACTCTTACTTGAATAATTTCTTGGATGGCTACTTTTACTTTTACTTGAGTAAAATATGTTGAAGTATTTCTACTCTTACCTGAGTACAGTCTTTGGGTTCTTTGTGCTGATTACGTCATGAGAGTTACAAACAAGTTCCCAGTGAACTTCTGTTTGGATCAGCACCGGTTCTGCCTTTCATTAGAGAAGAATCCTTCATTTGGAGGCTCTGCGTCTGGCCGGCCTTCTTATGGCATGTCTGAACCTTTTCTAAAGGGTTTAAAGCTCTGTGTCCAACAGACCAACACTCTGAGCTAACACAGTTAGCCCTCAGGCTCAGGCAGCTCATTCATGCATAAACTGACTTTCACAAAGCTGATTTAAGCAGTGATGTTTCTGTTAATACCTGATGACACCAACTATCTTAATCTTAACCATCTTCTTCTTTTAAGGCACCGTTCTGGTTGTAACTGGATAAGAAGTAGCTGCCAGGAAGTTCTGCATCCGCTCCCAGAAATGTAAATATGTGAGTATGCAAACTTTGATATTTTCTCCTTCTAACTTAGACAAAGCAGGCGCTGCATGCAGTTACATTAGAGTCATTTGACAGTCAAATCATCTTGTGCTTTTCTCTGAAGAGCACAGGCTGCTTCTTTACAAATGTTTTCACACTGGACTGTTTTTCTGGACAGTAACACTAAACTTTTGCATATTTTAATGTGTGCAGACATATAATCTTTACCTACTGAATGTTTTTTCTCTGTTTCAAAAGATTTAGTCAATGTTTTTCTTTAAAAACTTGTTTGTGTTTGTTTGTGAGCATTTGATTCATCAAGGAAGTTCATGAATAGATGCTATCATACAAAAGAAGGAAGTGTTAACACACATTCACATGCAACCCCATCTGCAGACTCGGACAAATGTGTAAAAACCTTCAATAAATAAAATGTTTATTCCAGTAAATTACTTAGGTTTGCTTTACTTTCTGACTCTATTCACCACAGAGGACTTTGACAAGCTTCTCCAGAGATTTGACCTGATAGAAATGAAGGTTGATGGACTTGAGGTGAATGTTGAGGTGACATGTTGCCCCAATAAAACAGAACAAAATACTGACAATTCTTTATGACCGCCCAATAGCTGAGAATTTAACCATTCATGCTAATAATAACTCTAAACACAAACATGAAATTCTGAAAAATGACTTCAATCAACTGCTGAACACAACCGGAAATCTAAAGATAAGCAGTTGGTTGTTGGCTCGAGTTTGAAATGTTTCACAGCTTTTTGACCGTCTTGGGGATTATCTCTTACAATTATTAAACTGTCATAATCAATGCATAAAACAGATAAGAGTTCACTAAAGTCATTGAACAAAATTACCACATATTTTGGGATTTTATATAAAGTTAGTGTCAGAGCTTATGGCCTTTTACCTCAATCCCCAAATCTTCAAGAGTCAAATTTTACCAGAAAAACCTTTTACAGTTTAGTGAACCATAAAATATTTTAGGAAGCCTTATACCATCTTATGCTTTCTGTTCAAACATAAAAATAAAATTAGGAGGCGCTGATTGGGTTTTTAATTTTTTCTAAGCTCAACACGGCCTAAAAAACCCAACAAGGCGTAGAAATCACCTGCAGAGGCTTTCAGACTCGCTGGGTCTTAAACCTCAGTTTGACATAATAATAATGACAAACCATCTCTAACGCTTACAAGCTGGGGTTAAACTGGGATTTGGATGAAAATATGTTAAAACTGGGAGTGTTTGCTCATATCTGTGTCTCATTGATGAATCTGAGCTGAAAATTGTTAAAGACCAGAGCTGGAAAAATCAGGCTTTCAGGCTTTATGAGCTGAAAATGACTCCACCTTTTCTCCCACTTTTAGAGACCAAGATATTTGTGAAAAAACGTCAAAACAAGTCGTCACTACAGAAGGTCAAAAGGACACATGACTGTTTATCATCCGGCAGCTTTACCGGGAACAAACCTGAGACTGTTCTCCTTTTTCTCACTTAGTTCTCAGTGAGAAGTGAGCTGATCTAGATTTGATTGTTGCTTCCTCATAATCTGTGGCGCTTTGTTTCCACATCATCCAACACCTGCAGATGTTCTGCCACTGAAGTTTCAGGAGATCAGAAATAAATGACAAACCAAATAAAAGTATTTTTCTCTCTTTATTGAGCAATGTAGTCAAGTCTTTCTGCTGGTATGGTAAAGTTTTTGCAAAACATACAACATTTAGTTGATTCAACCCACAACAAAAGAGTGATGAAGATAAATCTACGCATGAATAAAATGCTCAAGCCATTTTACAAACAGTAAATTACAGTTTACATGATTATTGTATTTGCTAAAACATTAGCAGTGGTATATTGTGTCATCTACATGAGCTAAAAACACAGAATGGAAACTTAAATGAAAACAATATTGCAATATACTGTATATTACACCCAGTAACTGATAAAGAAAACAGACGTAATTAAAGTTTACTGAACTCTGCAGCGCTCCCACAGATGTAAAGCCAAACTCCAGCATGTAGCGGCTCAGTGAATCTGGTCTGGACTTTGTGGAGGAGGGTCATGGTTTTAGAGACGCTGTAGAAGGACAGAATACCTGCTCTGTGATCCAGGTACACTCCCACTCTGGAGGACTGAGGAACCGAGATGGAGCTTGCAGTGTTGTTGTGCCAAAACGTGAAACTATTTTGGTGACAATCTAAAGCCCAGGATTTGTCATTTCGACCAAATCCACATTCATTTCCTGCTCTGCTGATATTCTTGCATGAAGCGGCTATGTAAGCCCCTCTACCTCTCCACTCCACCTCCCAGTAACAGCGTCCAGTCAGACTCTCTCTGCTCAGAACCTGCCACCATGAAGTGAATCTTTCTGGATGACTGGAATAAGACTGAGGTTGATCTAAAGCTGTAACCTTCCTGTTCCCCTCTGATAGCTTTAGATAAGTGTGAGCTGTGTTTGAATCCAGTGTGATTTCACATGAATATTTTAAGAAATCATCTCTGCTCTTTGGTTCTGGTTCTGACAGTAGAACATCCACCTCAGTGATCGTCACTGAGATGTTTGTCCATGAGTCTCTCAGGACGTCCTGTAGTTTCTCTCTGAGCTCTGACACAGCTGCTGCCACGTCCTCAAAGTGTCTCAGAGGACGGATGTTGATGCTGGATGAGTGTGTAGACTCACTGAGTGCTGGCAGTGAGGGGTAGTTGAGGAGAAACTGGTTGTGATCCTCTGTGTGTGAGAGCTGCTCCAGCTCAGCGTCTTTCCTCTTCAGCTCAGTGATCTCCTGCTCCAGCTTCTCCTGAACATCTTTGACTCGACCCACTTCAGTTTCCTGCTGGAATTTGATCTGCTGCTTCACATCAGAGCTTCTTTTCTGGAGGAGAAGGATCAGCTTAGTGAAGATCTTCTCACTGTCCTCCACTGTTTTATCAGCAGAGTGATTGATGGCCTCCACCTCCCATTGAAGCAGCTTCACATCTTTCTCTCTGTCCTGGATTCTCTGCTGGATGTTTCCTCGTCTCTCCTCCAGCTCTCTCTGCCTCTCAGTCCTTTCTGCTGCAGCTGACACTGTGTCATGGCCTTTATGTTCATCCACAGAGCAGATGTTCTCCTGGAGGTTCTTGGACGGCTCCACCAGCTTGTGTTTCTTTAAAGGAGCCACATCATAATGAGGCTGAAGGTGTTTCTCACAGTAAGAGGCCAGACAGACTAAACAGGACTTGATGGCTTTCAGTTTTCTCCCAGTACAGAAATCACAGGCCACGTCTTCAGGTCCAGCATAGCGGTGATCAGCAGCAGCAGCTTGGACTCCAGTCTTCTTCAGCTGCTCCACTAAAGCTGCTAGCATGGTGTTTTTCTCCAGAACAGGCCTCGGTGTGAAGGTCTGCTCACACTGAGGGCAGCTGTTGCTTTTTTCCTCTTCATCCCAGTGGGTTATAATACAGTTCATACAGTAGCTGTGTCCACAGGGAATCGTCACCGGATCCTTCGGTAGATCCAGACAGATCGAACAGGAGAAGGGGTCCTGGTTCATCTGATCTCCTTTCTGCTCCATTTCTGCTCTATCTAATGGTGACTCTGTGCCTCTTCCGCAACACTGAGCTAGTATTTGCAGAAGCTTTGGTTCCTGTTTACAAATTGTTTGGCTGTGCAAAATGAATGAACCTTTGCAGCTCATAAATACCCGAGAGGCGTGTTAATAGCCCTCATTTGCACACCTGACTTGGAGGCAAAGAGGAAAATATAACTAAACAATACCTACTGTGTGTTCAGAGAAAGAAGAACCATTAAAAACATCCCATTCGTTTAGGGAATTTGATGTTCTGGTTTCTGTTTAAAGTTTTGTTTCTCACACATCTCATCAGCTGTCAGTCATTTATTAATGTATATGAAAAACATTAGTTTGAACTTCCTTATAATCCTATCCAGGAATACCGAGTAGTTTTGGCAGCATCCACACTTCTCTTGGAAAATGGAGAAGACAAACAGCAGCATGTCCTGTTCCCTGCTTGTGAGGCACTAAATCAACGTTCTTGATGCCAAAAGGAAGTTTTTCTCAATAGATGCACAGAATTCATCCCACACCCAGGGTTCGGCGTCCACAACAGTAACCTGCAGCGACCTGGTTGGTGCCTGTCGGTTCAGGTCAAAACCCAGCGGTGGGGATGGATCCCCTGCATCGAACTGAACCGACAGGTACCAGGTCCGTTATCCTCGCACGCTGCTGCAGCACACTTCCTCGTTTTTCTAACTTACTGCAGAGCGTGAACGCCACCTTTCACTCCATCTGGACGGTTTGGAAGGTGTGTCTGCAGAGCAGGTCCACCTGCACAGGCATTCATGTGATCCCTCTATGAGGGCTCATTTTCAGAGAATACAGGATAAAGGCATCTGTAAAGTGGACTGGCGATCCGTCCAGGTGTCCCCTGCCTCTCCCCCGTTTACTTTGGGAAACCCTGTAAGGACAAGCATGTTGGATAAGGGATGGATAGATGCATTAAAAAAGCCACACCGCTTCCTCAGTTGTCGTCCACTTAGAGCAAACTTTCAAAATCACGGCTGGTGTAAAGAGGAAGCAACAGACCTCTGGACTCAGCTCGTTCTGGAAGGCATGCCGCGGTCAAGGCCTTCTCATAAAGATGGCTGACTCCATTCTGGAGACTACTTGAGTATTTTCAAAATAATGTACAAAAAAATGATCTCAAAGCTCACTTTTCATTCAGATTAACAATGTCTTTTTTTATTATATGGGCATCACATATTAAAAAACATTAAGAATGAAATCAGTAGTTTCCTTCACTCTGAAAAGCAACAGATTACAATAAACCAGTGTTTATTTAGGCATCTTCGTCCCACAGCAGTGATTTCAGAATTTATTCATTCAGATTTAAATTAATAAAGTAAAGTTTCAACAGAAGATCTTGGCATCGTTAGTGACAGTTTCTACAGCAGCTACGTGTGTTTTGTTCTCTTAGTGTTTATTGTTGTACCAGGAAGCAGCTACAGACTGAAAAGGCTGTTGATTATCGGTGAAGGCCTCAGCAGTAGAACCCGGCCATCCTCTCCGGCCGAGACGACTGGCAGGTGGAGGGCGGGGTGAAGACTTTGGGGTCGCTGATGCCCAGCTGCAGGCTGAGGAAGCGGGTGGAGGTGGTGACGGTGCTGTTCTTGGTGTAGGTCTCCTGCACCGGGTAGCAATCCTTCAGGGTGTAAATGCCAACCCAGGTCTCATCTGGAGGGAAAATGAGCAGATGGTACGAAGACAAGGAGATGAAGGAGAGTTTAGCTGTTCATTCTGAAGTCTGTAACACTTTAAACAGGATCTACAGCAGAAAATTCAGCCAGAGTTTTAACATCAGGTTTAATTTTCCAGCTGCAAATGTCGCCCTCTGCTGGTGGACTGATAACATGCAGGCTAAAGAGCAAAATGCTACAAAAACATGCTAGGAACTGCAAAAACACAAAATCCTACCAAGTATTTTTAGTTTAGTTTCTAGTAAATATTATAGTACAGTTGCAATAAGACAAAACTAACTTACAAGTAACTTTTAAGAAAGACATATGAGCTTGCTTTAAGACTATAATTCTTTCATTTTTATGTAAAAGTACTAGTTCATTTTAACAAGACATTTTTCTCATGTTATAAGTGAATTTATCTGCCAATGGAACTGGTACTTTTTCATCAATATTAAGGAATTGTTGACTTATAATTCTACATCTTACTGAAATGTTACATGTAAGTTAGTTTTGTCTTTTTTAAACTGTTCTAAGATATTTGCACTAGAAACTTGACCAAAAATACTTGGTAAGATTTTATGTTTTTGCAGTGCAGATTTGAACTGTTATGTATTATTTCTGTTATTATCTATTGATTTATTTTAGCTCAGTTTGGAGTCGTCTGAGAAGCAGCTGGTTCTGACCAACTACAGTGACTCAGCATTTAGTTCGTTTTCCCAGATTCAGTTCAGCCTTTATGTTTTTTCAGCTTGGCGCGGCGTTCTTACGCTGACGAGCCGGCTTCCTGTCCGACCACTCCTGCACCTCCACGTTGTCCCCGGGGCCTCCGATGAAGTACTGATCCTCGAAGGTGGAGTTAATCGGGATGTCGAAGGGATCCCAGGCCTCGGTCAGAGCCACCTTAGAGCACTCTTTGGTCTTCTGGTCGATCTGGAACATCACCTTGCTCTGGTACAGGTAGATGTACTCAAAAAACCTGCAAATACAAGAAAACAAAGGAGATTTGGAGTGCAAACATTAGTTGTCTGCAGTGCAATATATTTTTTGGAAAAGCTGCATTACAAGCATGTTTTTATTGGCTTTATTGAGTGCAGTGATGTCAAACCAAGCTGCACACTAAGCAAACTAACGCTGATTAAACAGGCTGAGCCTTTGTTTATCTGCCAGACGCCGTTTCACAACTCAGAGCCACAGAGACTTTGTGCTTGTTTACTCCTGCAACGCCGCTGATTATTAGACAACAGACTCTGCAGAAATGCAGCCAGCAGAGGTCTGAACATGAAGAAAGGTGATAAACATGTATTACTACAAACTAAAAACTTTGCTTATATTGTTGTAAGTGATTAATAATCAATAAATCAGCTATACTTAACACCAGCTTATCTATTTTTCACTCGGGAAGAAAATTAATTAGAAATTAGGGGCCGTGCTGTGGTGGCGCAGCGGGTTAGCACGCCCCACGTTTGGAGGCCTTAGTCCTCGACGCGGGCGTCGCGGGTTCGATTCCCGGTCCTGATGACCTTTGCCGCATGTCTTCCCCCCTCTCCTCACCTCCTTCCTGTCTGTCTAAAAAAATACCAGCCACTAGCGCCGCAAAAAGTCTTCGGAGAAAAAAAGAAATAAATAAAAAAAAGAAATTAGATTAGTTTTATGTATTTTTATTTGATAAACTTCATATAATAAAAAACTATTCACTGTAGCACATAAAAACAGACGTTGTTTAATGAATTCAATAAAAAGAAGCAAGATAACAATAAGAACAAGATAAATACAAACATAAGGTTAAAACAAAATAAAAATATACTCCAAAATAATCCATTTATTTTCCTCCTAAATAAAAAATAGAGTAATTTATTAATTATTATTTATTACCTGCCACAATATTAGCAAATTCTTAATTCATATTAATTCATGTAATAACAGTAATAAGCTTATCTTAAAACAAGACTTATAATGAAGTTATTATTTTTATCAACTTTTATGTACGGGGAAATTTAAACATCCAAAGTGATCAAAGTTATAAAGTAAAATAAATATTGACCGATAATAAATGTTTCTACAACAGGAAACTTTACCAGGATCTTCTGGACTTTATTAGTCATTTTCATTCAGTGCTAAATATTTCTAACTGGTTGATTTTTAAATTTGTTTCCCGCGTTATAATTCAGTCGTATCACTTTAAAATAACTCACCTGGAGTTTGGTGGCTGTGACAGAATCAGTTTCAGTTCTTGTTTTATTGCTGATAATTACAGATTTTAACGCCTGACATGTGAGAGGAGTTTTGACTCTGTTCTGTTTTAGGAAAATCTGGTGGATAAATCAAAGTTTTTGGAGAAAAAAGATTCATATTTGAAACTTATCTGTGTCTCTAAAACAGATTCATTAAACCTCATCTTGGTTTACGACTAATTCACGTTTAGGAGTATCTTCTTTTGTGATCTGGCAATTATTAATGAATCAACTGCAATATGTTGCTCTTTTGTTTATACAATCGGTGAATAAATACTGGTGTTTTTTAGTTATTCAACATGTTGATAAAAATATTTGTTAGTTTAATATTTTTGTTACAACAAAAACACCAACTTGCTCAGTGGCATTTGAAATATTACCTGATTCAACTTTATTAAATATTTTTGGTCTTTTTCAGATACTTTAAATTGATATTTAAAGTGAACAAGTGTATATATTAACTTTAATTAGTTAAAATAACAAAATATGAGATAGATTTTTTTTTTTTTTTGTGGAGCATTTACAATAGATTAAAACTCATCACCGAACCACGACTTGTTTGTACCTCTGACACGGAGTGTGTTTCTTGTGCTGCTGCAGGACTCGGATCCGCTGGTTCTCGCCGTCGTAGGAGACCGCGGCCCGGCTGTTTCTGCCCGTGCTGTGGTCGTACAACACCCACTTTCCCTCCCACTGCAGCGGGGCGTCGCAAGGCTCGGCCGCCGGGGAGGCATCCAGGCGGGGGAGGCCGAACCCAGAAACCCCGACGGCGGCCACAAACACTAGCAAGAGTCGGTGCATTTCGCCCGGAGTCCCGTTATTCGCTCCGGTGGTAGCTGATGATGGAAGCGGTCTGCAGAGGCTGCTGACAAGGTAACCAAAATAAGCTGCAGCGCGACTTCCGGTAGAGTTATTTAGCTTTCAGAATAAAAGCATAGATTCGAAAAGTTGCCGTCATCAATGTAGTGAAATAAAATAAGAAAAAATAAATTTAAAAGGGTTTTTAAAAAAATGATTTAAATAGGTATATCAACATCTTGAAAAAGAAAATGTTTTACTCTTTAATGAGGAAAACCTGAGCGTTAATGAATTAAGAAAGATGTGAATGCAACTTTTATATGTTCTTATTGAATACAATTTTTAAAAAATCAATAGTTATATATTGATATAAAGAATTACTATAATTAATGTTAAATAAATTATACTCATTTTAGAAATGTGCATTTTATAAGTTATTTGTAAATATTATTTTTGTATTTATGTTTTTTTTTTAATAACACATTCAACATTAGAGAAGCTGGTTTGTAGTTCTATCTAATATTATTTTATTTAAAATAAACTTTTTATTTTATCTCTTTATCTAACAAGGTGAATTATTAATAGCAAATTCTTATAATAACAACCTGGCGAGGAGGGAAGAATATATAGAGCAAACCACTTTGGGGTTGTATTATTTTAAAATACATGAAAATATATATTTTAAAATACAAATGCATGTTAACCAACTGGTATAAAAACTACTATTTTTAAGTTATGGAAAATAAATGACTTCATAAATATTTAAACGTAATGAAAAATCTTTTTTTCTACTGTAGTTCTTATTTCCACCATTAGGGGGCAAAGGTTCCCCACCTGTCTTCTGTCCAACATCACGCTGCTGCGCGAAGATATGATGTCACTTCCTTGGGACCCTACAGAGAGGGACAACATGGCGAACAAACAACGTGGGGAAGGCACCTCTGTGGAGAAAAAGGCAGAAAATAAAAAAGGTGCCGATGATTTCAATTTGGCGCTGGATTCTAGCGACGATGAGGCACCGGAAGAAGTAACCTTTGAGGACTCGAAGGCCCGGGCCGTGGAGAGCCTGAAGCTGGCGCTGGACACGGCCAGAAGGTGGCTAACACTCAGTTAGCTCCGAAGCTCCACCGAGTCACGGAACTCCGTTCAATACATTTCATCTTTTAGAGATTTCTCTGATAAATAACAGGAATTAAGACTGAAAGATCAACTTTATAAGACAATCAGATTTATTTTAAGTAACTCGTTTCATCGGCAGCGTCTAATTTAACTTATTTTAGTAATAATTAGAAATGTGTTAAACTCGAGTTTAAACTTATAGGAGTTTGTATCAATTCAATTGTTTTTTGTTTCAAGAGAGAAGGAGCTGCTGAAGGAGAAAAGGAGGAAGAGACAAGAGTTTTTCCAGGAACAGAAGGTTTGTTTAACTTTTTTCTCTTGCATCATAAATATTTCATTTTTATATAAATTAGGAGTTCATTTTTACGCCGTTACTGCAATGTGGAGCACAAACCTGAATAGTGGGTTTAGTTAGATTAGAAATACAATACTTATTCAGTGCTATATTGTTTGATTTATTATTAGTTTTAATATTTTATTTTGAAAAGGTAAGGGAAAAACCCCTACAAAAGTATTTTATTAAGAAAAGTGCATTCATTAAATTAACCAGTTAATGTAGGCAGATGATTTCAGGAAACTAGTTGTGACACTGAAAATTGTGATAAAGGACACTGGTTATAGTTAATCTTAATTTTAACTCCTTCAAAGTTTATTTTTCAATTATTTTTTTGAAACGAAACCTTTTTGTAGAGAATAAAGAAACATTAAATAAATTTTTTAAACATTTAATCCATTGTCCTCGCAGAAGAAGAAACTCCTCTCAGCCGACCTGTTGGAGGAAATCGACTCGGTTCCTTCAAAGTGAGTAAAACTCCTGGACTCATTCAACCGTTTGTCGTTTCACTCGATGTTTAAATTTTTTTTTTTCCTTTCAGGAAACAGAAACAGGCTGAGGATAAAGGTACGGTATAATCCTGTTGGATTGTAAATATTAATGTCTGTTAATCACTAATTCATGTTGTTCTCACTCAGATGAAGAGGAAGAGAAGAAGAAGAGGAAGACAAAGAAACCCACAGGAGTCAGAAAGTAGGAAACAAAGCTGTTAGTCTGATGATACGTAAAAACATTTGTTAAAATCCAGGAAATGAAATGAGGAACTCTCCTCCATCCTAACAGATTTCTGCTCATTTTAAATAAATCAGATCAGATTAACGTCTTTCCTCTGCTGCTCTGCCTCGCAGCCTGAAGGGGAGCTACACGGTTTCCACGGTGACGGATCGAGGGCAGAGCGACTACCAGCGGCAGGCGGCGGAGGATTTCATCCAGTCCAGATTGTACGGACCGGGAAGCTGCAGGAGCTCCAGTAAGAAGACGATCCTGTCAGACTTTTCTGATTCAAACCCAGAGATTCTTGAGATTTTTCTGGATTTTCTGACATGAATCCTTTGACGGCTGTTTTCAGTTTTTATTTTGGTAAAACTTCTATAAGTGCAAGCTACACTCTGTGGCAGAAGTCTGCAAAGACGATGATCTGTCTCAATTTGAGCTTTGCTACAGAAACTTCCCGCCTCGTGTTTTCCTAGGCGTCCATCTGGACGTCCCACTGGGGACACGGCGGGGACATCCTCTGCGTTCAGGCTGACCTCCAGACTCTCAGGCTCACGCTTTGTTTTCCTCCTGCCAGATAACGAGATGCTGTCCCTGCAGAACAAGACGAGGGCGGATAAGAGTGCAGCCGTGCAGTTTGTTAAAAAGGACTGGGGTGCGTTCAAAAACACGATTAACGAGCCGCAAACAATGTTATAAATTCAATAGTTTAGGGTTTTTCATTGTTTAGTTTTATTTTATTGTGACTTTTTGTCTAATTCAGTTCAGTTTTTAGTGTCTGCTTGTTTTTATTACATGTTGCTTGGTTTCAGTTTAGTTTTTATTAGTTATAGTAGTATTAATTTTTTTCAGACTGGGTAATTTGTAGGGTTAGAGTCAGAGTGTTATTGTATTCTGATCATGTTTACATCAACTGGGTAATGAATAATAAACAAAAATGACAATTTTCAAAAAAATTGTTCAACAATAAACCAACTCTGGAGTTTTATTTTAAATTTTGTCACTATTTTGGAGGATTATAGAGGCTGTAATTTACTGGTGATGTAAACTGGTTGTGTTGGGAAAAATAAATCAATTTCACGTCAATTTGAAAGGCTAATAAATCGATTCATAAACACAAAAATAGAAGATATATCTATAAGTTCAGTTTGGTTTTGTTTTATAAATATATGATGTAATTCCAGTTAGTTAGAGGTTTTCCCCATTAATTACCATTTTTATTTCAGTTAACTAAAATGTTTGTTCAATTTCAGTTTTTATTTTAACTATAAAGACCTTAATTTGACCTCTGCTCTGATTTTTGCAGCCTGTAAGGAGAAAGCTAAAGCAGAGAAGCTGAAGAAGAGGTGGATCCACAAGCAGCAGATTCTCACCAGCTGACCGGAACGTCAGGATTGAAACCGCAGTGACTCATCCAACATGGCCGCCGTGACTCATCCAACATGGCCGCCGTCAGAAAGCTGGAGGAAGAATCTGCTGGAGCTTCTTCACCTGAACTGAAAGTTTCAGAAAAACAAACCTGGATGGACTTTAAGCCTCGTTTCCAGACCGGAAGCTTCACATGGAGAAATGCTCTAATGGTTCTGCTTATGACATGTAAATATTTTTTAACAATAAAGGTGAACTTTATACTTTATAAAAATCAAAGTTTTTAATCCATGGAAAATATTTATTGTCCTTGCTGGTCAGTGCTTTACATATTCCTGCTGGTTCTATAAACCAAAGTACTTGTTGCTTTAAATCTTCCAGGGGTATGAATAATTTTGAACTCATCTGTTTTTTTCATTCTAGCATTGATCCACACAATTGATGTTAGCGTGTCACAATAATCAATTAATCACCTGATAAATTAAAATGATAAATCAATCATTTCCATTATGAGTTGTTTTATAAGAGCCATTTTGTTTACAGAATCATAATCTATTTTTTTTATGCTTTCAGTTGTAAGTTTATTTTATTTCTTTTGTTTTTGGTTGTAATATTTTGCAGCGTTCAGAGTCTGAGTGAACTTACATTATGTAATTATCAATATGTTACTTGAAAATGGTTTCAAAACATGAATATAGTTTATCACGATCATTTCAGGGACAATTTTATTCTGCCATCGTTATCATTTAAGAAATTGTTCTGGGTTATTGCAACTAATTCATAAAGTTTTGTAGTTTATTAAAAATTGGTTCAAAAAGTTTGAAAAACTTGGAATCTTGTAGCAGCAGCAACATTTTTTAAAATATTAACCTTCAGCATGAAAGTTAGAAAACTGTACAGGAGAAAATTAATATTTCCTCTTGAAAAAGTCCATCCATCAGTTTGAGCATAAATCATCTGTCAGTCCAAACATCATCGATACACAGACAGATTTATAAAATATGTTTTAGCATTGTAGCTTAAATGTCTGTTAGCTTCATGCTAACTGAGCAACAACTAAGATTTCTGGCAACGCAGCAATTCAAAGAATCTTCGAAGGAAAAAAAACAAAATTTCAACAAGTGAGTTTTTCTGTAGTATTTTCAGAAGAGCAACATTTCCGTTAAAATCATTTCTGTCTGATTTCATTATGCAAAGCTTCATAAAGGGATTTTTCTGGATTATTTCTGGGATTAAAAAGTTCTCACTTCCAGCCTCATGCAGCATCCACACAAGTTGCTCTCATCATCATCATCATCATCATGGTTGTTTTTAATATAAATCTTTTCACCCTCACACAAATTGCACATTTTTTAATCATCTCCAATGGACACACAGTCAGCAGTGGACAACTTACTGGTTGACATCTTCCTGGCTAAAAGGAGGAGAACCGAAAGAAAGGAGACATCTAGCTGGATCTTACCACCACTTTACTATGGCATGCATAGGTTCAGACCTTACTCAGAAAGAGACAACAGACACTTCGTCTAAAGATTTCTTTTTTTTTTCTGACTGCTTCTGAGCTGCAAAAAATAAGGATAAAAAAAGAGGAAAACAGAAGATGATACAGAACAGATTAGTTCCACCTGGACGAGTTCTGGGAACCAGACGGATTAAAACACAGCGGAGCCGTTTCCTTCCAGAACCGATTGGTTTAGTCGCTGGACGCTCGGGCGACCCGTCGGGTTTTAGAAACGGTTTCTTTTCCTGCTCCTGTTGTTTTCAGAACATGACACTGCCACCACCGTGCTTTCCAGTCGGTTAAATCTCATCACTGCGGTCAGAAACTGGATGTTCGATTCAAAGAGATGGTTTCGTTTTTCTGGAGCTGCTGCTTCTATATAAAGGTTCATCTAGATCTACGCTGACTTGGACCAGGAGCTGATAAATTCAGATGTTTATGATCAGATTCTTCAATCTGCAGTTTTAAAACCTCAAAGATAAAATATCATCCTTCGTGAATTTCCTTTGGATTTGCTTCAGCTGTCAGCCCTGAGATCTGTACTTTGGAGCAGGATTAAGAGAAACTTTATTCATATTTTCATTGTTTTTATGATTTTGTTAAATATTCAGAATAAACACAAACAGAAGAAACTGATACATTTAATTTAATGTTGGTTTATGTTGAGATGCACCTTCAGTAAACTAAAAACTGAATTATCCGTTCATGTCGCTCGGCCTCTTGTTAATTTATCAAAGCTTTATGTATTTAATCATCATATATTCGTTAATTTCTCTCGAGTGTTAAAGATTTAATCAATGCTGGAGCAAAAAAATGATCAAAAAGCTCAAATATCACATTTGACTTAATTATTTTATCTTCCATTCTGTTTTGGTTGCTTATGGTTCTGATCCGTTTGGCTCTGTTGACTTTAGCTCAGCGTTCATCTTTGGTCAAACCATAAAATTTGATGAATCTATCTGAAGTATTTCTGAGTTTTTCCCCATAAATGAATCCAGACCTGGAGAGTGAACTTCTTCCAAACATCTACAGGATCTAAAAACGCTAAAAAAATCCAAAGTTTGCATCATTTCTCTTCCTACATTTCACTCTTCAGTCTCAAACTTTAATTATTAATGTTTAACTTTCTCTTTGTTCCTTATTTTAATCAAAGTTGTTATGGATGAATTTAAACAGCATCAAACCATGAAAATGATTCATTTTATTAAATTTCTCCAATCTGCTATCAAAACATTGAAGAAGAAAAAAGTTCAGATTTTAGAAACTAAACAGTAACTAATGTTGACGGTGCAGAACCATCAAACTGTCAGAGGTTGGAAATAAATTCAGGATGTTTAAAAGATGAAAAACTGATTTAAAACCAAAAAGTTTCTCATTTGAGCAACATATTAAAATTGACATGAAGCGTTTTGTCTGAAAACTAAATTTAAAGTTTAAATTTAAACATGATTGTTATTAGAAATATAATAATCAGGATGAACACAGACTCTGGTTTGAGGTTTATTAAATAAATGTAATAATTATTACTTTGTAACAATGTAATAATTATTACATTACAAAGAGCTAATTGGCACAAAATGTAATGGTTCCTATGATTTTATTCCATTCTGCATTAATTACTTAATGCAGTTTTAGTGACATTTTATTAGATTTGAGCCAACATCTGTTACATTGCTACATTGTGGCCATTTATGTTGAATTTTATCTAGTTTTTATTTTAGGCAGTTGGAAAATACTTAAGTTAGTTTGGGACCAAAATCTGTAATTAATTTTTATATTTGGAATTGTGTAGATTATTTTTTATAACTTCCAGATCCTCCTAATTATTTAAGAGATTAAGAAAACAACTAGCTGCAGCTCTAGAAGGATTTTTAAAAATAATTTCTTTTAACTTGTAAAATCAGATTAAGTTAACTTTCGTTTAAGGTTTCAAGAGATTTTTAGTTATTGTTTTCTCTACAGTTTTGCATATTTTTCAAACAATCACGATGGAAGTGAGCTCTTTTTGGAAATAATGTGGAACTTAAAGTCCGTTAAAGAGTAATCCTGCCTGGGAGTACAGGCCTCAGGTCTGTGGGTTCTGATCCAAACCGGGTTCTGATCCAAACCGGGTTCATGTGTACGGATATGAGGCACACATCAGCTGATTGGTTGGAAGAGAAACTAAACGCCACTCTGGCTC
The DNA here is from genome assembly GCF_002775205.1 of Xiphophorus maculatus. Taxonomy (NCBI): domain Eukaryota; kingdom Metazoa; phylum Chordata; class Actinopteri; order Cyprinodontiformes; family Poeciliidae; genus Xiphophorus; species Xiphophorus maculatus. The sequence continues at coordinate 27,873,119 of NC_036448.1, forward strand.
CTGAGTTCTTTGGGGTCAAAAAGCAGAAAATAAACCAGGAAAACAAACGATGGCTTTAAACAGCTTCACAGCCGAGAGCGCTGGGCCTGACGTAGTCGTCCCTTTACTGCCTGCTCAGAAACCCTGGAGCCAAACTGGACACAACCAGCCTGCTTCAGGGGTCTGCTGGTGTCAGGAAAAGTATTAAAGGTTTCTCTCTCTTTTTTATTATTTTGGTAACTAAATATGTCGCTCTATTGATATATTTCCACTTTGTAATATAGAAACGTTTACATGTACACACGCTGGTCACTGGGGAGTCGGTGGAATCGGGACCTTTATTATAATAAGTCGGTGGAACTCGCTCTGGCTGGCGCTCAACAAATATACTGTGAATGCAAGTAACAATAATTATAATGATAATTAGAATAATAATAATCATCATCATTATGGTCTGCACCATGCCTTGTAAACCTGGAAAACAAACAAACTAAAACCAAAACAAGAGGCGGCAGGTGACCCCTCCTCCACAGCGCCCCCTACCCACAAACTGCTCAAAAAAAAAAAAAAAAAAAAAACTAAACAGAAGATTAAAAACGGGACAGTCGAGACTTGCAGATTCTCTCCGGCTTCCTCGAGTTCCCGAGTCCAAAGCGCCGGGCCTGCGCCGCGTCCCGGGGTGAGTGGAGGGTGGGGGGTGCAGAGAGGGTGGAGGGCTGCGATTGGCTGCGGCGGCGGAGCGCGTCCTCAGCGCTCACTGGGAACCTTTTTTTTTTTTTCTTAAAGTTTGATCAGGTTTTTTTGTGTTTCGGCTTCGAGTCACGAGTTCGCCTCTCAGAGTATTTCTTTTATTTTGAAAGCCAACCCCCCCCACTTCCTCTCCCTGTCAGAAGGATGCAAACATGGCCGCCTCTGAGAGACCAGGGTGAAGGTAATTATTTACGACGATGGAGGTGGTCGGTTCGTTTTAATGTGGCGATCTCTGAAGGTCCATCCAGAAACGACCTCTGACCCCGCCGGGTACTCCAGCAGCGAGGGGAGGTAGCTTTCTGGGTGAGCCTTCAGAATGTGTGTGTGTGTGTGTGTGTGTGGGTGTGTGTACACGTGTGGCTAGTGCAGGTAATCGTCCACAGAGGCGAAGGCGCAGGAGCCGATGCCAGTCCGTGCCATGATGGCGAGGCACTGGGCGGCCTGGCCCACGGCCTGAGCCAGGGGGGGCTGCTTGGGGAGGTTGTGAGTCTCTGCAGACAAAAACACAGAAGAAGAGAAAAACAATGAATTAAAATAAAAACTCCAGATTTATGCTCAACATGTCGCCCGTAGTTTGCATCATGCAGAGCTTTTCTCTGATTCTGCTGCTCAACATTTAAATGTTTTATGCTTTGCTAAAGTTTTTACAGCCCAGAAATCTGGTCTTTATGGAAGAGTAAGAAAAAAATGATTGATAAAACTTAAATGGTTAAAGGAAAATCAGCAGAATGTGCCAGATTTTCTGATCAATCATCAGAATAATCAATTAGTAAAATAATTGATATCTGAAGCTCTATAACAGCACCCTACTCCTGTACTCTGATCAGCCGGACCCGCCCGGTTCCGGCCCGGTCGGAGCGGACCCCCCCGGTTCCGGCCCGGTCAGAGCAGACCTACCTAATATTGCACTGTTGAGAGTGGAGCAGACCGGCTCTCTCTGGACAGCGTCCAGCTGGTAGCCCACCGGGCTGCTCCAGGGGTCGGAGTACGCCAGCAGGCTGAACGCATCCTGCAGCAGAACACAAGAAGAAGAGACGACCGGATCAGAACACAGAGGTTCTAACATCAGAACACGACCAGGTTCTGCAGAATCATCATCTACATGAAGATCAGAGTCTTTGTTGCTGCTCATGTTCTGGATGTTTTATAATCATCTGTTGAATCTCAAGACGGATTTAAAAACTGATGATTTCAATAGAAAATTAAGATTTTGGTTCCATTTTAAAGAACACAGTTTGTCCAAAATATTTGCTGTATTGTCTTTTTTTCACAATGTAAAAACACTTTTTCTGCAGAAAACGGAAAAAATGTTGACATTTAGTTGAGAACAATCAGAGGAAGAGCAGTAAATAACCGGGTACGGTTTCCGAACCTTCAGCATCTTCTTGTTGGCGGAGTTCTTGCCGCATTCCCGGCGGAGGTGTTCGCTCATGCTCTGCAGCTCCCTGCCGAAGTGGATCATCCTCTCGATGGCCGCCTGGCTCCCGCCACACAGCTGCCTCTTGGACTGGGTCGACTCCACCTCTGCAGAACCGCGGCCGGTCCGCCATGCAAGACATGCAGAATTTACACGTCACCTCAGTGATTTGGAGCTTTTACAGTCCAGGGTTTGAAGAACAGCTGTGACCAAACGGTTTCTGCTGTTTTGTTGCGTTTGGAGTATCTTACAAGCAGCTCATTGTTACAGTCTGATGCTGGAAGAGAAGCTGCTAACATAGAAAGCTTCATTAATCAGGACTGAAACTCTCGACAGAAACCAGGCAGCAGCACGGATGCCGAATGTTGCGTTTAAGCATCGAACCCACCCATGTCTGCGTCGCAGTCGTCGGGCTCCGTGGCGTGTTTGGAGGTGCCGTTCAGAAAGCCGTTGGAGGAGGACTCGGTCACGCCGTTGGTGAAGTGGTCGACCTCCATGTCCACATCGTTACTGAGAGGAAACAGGAAGTGGAGTGAGAACGGCGACGCTGCGTTCCAGAGAACAAGGAAACAACCTGACATCTCATCTGAGATCATCTAAAGTGAAAATAATCCCTCTGTGAAACAAAGCGCAACTCCACCACCAGACAAATTTAGAAAACAAAATGTAGGGCTGAACAGGGGTCAGAGGTCGTACCTGGTGAGGGGCTGCTGGCTGCGGCTGCCGTTCAGGCTGACCTCAGAGCCCTGCTGGGCGGAGCCAGAGCTGGGGGGGCAGGGCTTGTGACTGAGGGGGGAGGAGCTGTGGCTCTTATTGGACGTCACGCCGTTACAGCAGTTGCTGTCAAACCCTGCAGAGGAAAAAAAGACAAAGGCTGAAAATATTAAACAGCAAATCATATAAATACATCAGCTCCACTTATATTCTCAACAAGGAGAGAAAAGTAATCCAAGTTGTTTTGTTGTAATTAATATTTTTATGGCTGTGTTATGTTAAATGTGTCATCCGTTGTGTGTGAAGCCCAGCTGATGGGGGTAATAAACTATAACCAGTAAACCTGCCGCGCCCAGCAGGGGGCGTACCTGTGAGGTAGGGCTGGGAGCTGCTGGCTTTGTGGCTGGGGCTGCTGAAGGGCCGGGGGGAGCCGGGGTAACTGTCCTGAGACTTGGGGCTGCGTCCCCCGAGACACCTCACCTCGCTGTCCGTCCCGTTCACCATCTCTATGAACTGTCTCACCCTGGAGACACAGAGGGGCGATCAAGGAGACGACATTTTAACTACTGACAAAAAATATAAAATCTGATTTTTAAGGAGAAGTTCTGGAATCAGGATTTTACAGAAACGGCTCCTCTGAGTCGTACTTGAGCATAAAGAGGAGGTCTGGGTTCCTCTCCAGGAGGTTGGGGTACAGCTGCTGGGTGGTCTCGATGGCTTCGCCCATTCTACCCGACAACACCAACTTCTGGATCTCTGCAACCAACAAACACGTCAGTTAGAGGAGACATTTCCTTTGTTTCCATTAGAAACCCGTTCATGTTTTAGACGTTTCTAAACTGATGTAAATCAGAGTTCGTTCATTTTTCCCACAGAAAATTCAAGAGCTTTTCAAGAACATAAAGTCAGCAACAGCGAAAAAAACCAAATGATCTGAAAAAAAACATTTCAATTCTCAAATAAATGACCATTTATTACCGTCATTAATAATGTGGACAATGGACAAGATAAATGAAAACATTTTATGTTTTGAAATGTCTGTCGCACACCTGATTGCTCCGAGAACAAAACACTGATTTAATGTGTCCAATAATTAATCAAACTGTTAGAAATAATTCATATCCTTTATTTTAAAACAATCCAAACAAATCGTATTAAAGTAAACGACCTTCCTGCTCAAATTGATTGCTTAAACACAAAATTAAAAAACGGCTACAAAAATATAATAAAAATTGTTCTTGCAAAGTTTTCTGCCATTTATTCAGTGGAAAATATTCTGGAAATTTTAACTGAACTAAAGGAAGAAAAGTTTAGCATCACAAGAGGAAAAAAACAACAACTTTTAATTCAGTGTATGAAAATATCTGGGTTCAAATGTAAATTTAGACTTTTTATCACATGTTGCATTTTGAATATTAAACATGTTCAAGGCTTTGTAAAAAAAAAAAATCAAGACTTTAAAAACCTTGAAAACACAGAATTGAAATTCAAGCATTTTCAAGGACTCCAGGCAGCCACTTGAACCGTGTTAAATATCTGAGTCATCAGCAGGATTCAGCAGAACCACCTGGAGCACCGGTTACCTGGACCATTTCTCCTTTCTCTGTGTTGTGAAGAGAACATTTCCTGAGCTGCTCCCAGGTGGGTCAGGAAATAAACTCACTCTGTCTGTTTTTGATGGAGGCGAGTTCCTCGTGCACAGCCTGGTCGGTGGACTTGGCGAAGGCTTCGGCGGTGGCGCAGTAGCTGTGGTGCACCAGGTACGAAGCCACCATTCTGCAGAGAAACCAAGCAGACTCGGCGGTTAGAGACTCGAAACTCCTCTAGATCTGTAGGGAAGCCCAAAGTCTCAATGTCACGAGTTTATTCCAGCTCAGAGCTGAAAAAACGGTGGGAGTTACCTGCTGTGTGTTGCAACGGATATCAGCCGTTTATTAGAGCTGTAACCATCAGGAGTGTAGGTGTGTTTTCACATGAGGAGTTTAAAACTAAGCCTGGTGCAATAAATCAATTAGTTGCTTGATAAATTGCATGGCCATTTGTTTCTTTTTAACCAAAAACTGGATCACAAAAGTTTTCAGTCTGCTGCATTAGTTCCAAATACAAACGTTTTTAAAAGGACAATTTGTTTACAGACTCTTATTTGTTGTTTTATTTATTTATTTAGGCTATATGAAATGTCTTCCAGTGCTAAATGCTTGTTAGAAATGAAAGTTTATTGATCTTTAGAGGCTGTAGTTGAATTATTTTGCCGTCACCAGGAAATGAAGCCACCTTCGCGTCACTCAGAGGATTTATTTGACCATTTCAGAACCTGAAGGCTCATGATTTTCTGGTTTACTCTTAAAAAGAATGAAACTGAAAGCAGAAACTAGTTTGAACCTTTTCTATTAGTCAACAGGAAAACTAGAAGCACATTACAGCTGAAAAACAGACCCATTAAAAACAGGAAGTCAGTTTGTAGGCAAAGGAAAGTCTGCATTTGTTCTCACTTCCATGTCGTTTTCCGACTCCAACTAAACTGACCAGCTGATTTCTTACATTTCTTCTCTTAAAAACAAAAGGTTTTCCTCTCTGTGTTACTAAAACAGGTCTGTTTGCACCCAGCCTCCCTTCCAGCTGAAATCTGCACCAAATGGAGATTTAATCGGTTCAGGACCAGCCGTCACTGCAGCAGCAGACTAATCCCATCAGTCCAGCAGATCTGACAACATCAGACTGATATCATGTAATCTGAACATCAGCAGCCTAGTAATGCTCAACTAAAGCTACAACATAATAACCAGGAAAAGTTCTAAAACACTTTTAAGAACCAGAAAACTGAACAAAGAACCTCTGAAACATCCAGAACAGAATCATTTGTCTTTGTTTCCTCCTCTGTTTAGCTTCAGTGGTTTAATCTTCTGCTTCAGGATGAATCACAACTATTCATGATCTTAAAAAAAAAAAAATCCATAAAAAACTCCCCCATGTAGTCGAGCCAGAGAAATTTAGCGACATGTTGTTAAATCTACCCAGAAACAATGAAAACATCTGCTGTTCCTGCAGGAATCAGTAAAAGTTTATGATGTTTGAAATGACAGATTAGACGGAGAAATGAAATGTTCAAACAGTCAGTGAGTTTAAAGGATGACGCTTCATTAAAATTAGCAGATAACTGCATCATTAATGGAAAATATAAGAAAAGTCTTATACATAAGACATAATACGCCTTATATCTGAACCAGCAGCAGATGAAGATGTTTTGTTTGGACCAAAGCAAGGAGAAAGTTTCAACAGAAACAAAAGTGATAAATATCCGTCAGCCAGCAGCCATTTTGTGTGTGTCGACAAGCAGCACGGGGTCAAAGGTGAATCAACTTTCAAACTGCTTCTTCACGTCAATTCAAAAATGTTTTATTTCAAACATGAATTCATTCCATTATTTCACCTTTAACATGGGAGGAAAATCTTGTTATAAGTGAGATGATCTGCCAGTGAAACTGATACTTTCTCATCAGTGTCGACTGAAAAAGTTCCTACATTTTGCTGAACAGTTGGATACTTTTTTCTCATTTCAAATGTACCAAGATATCTGCACTAGAAATTAGACTAAGAAAACTTGGTGTGACTTTGTGTTTTTGCAGTGTGATGTCTGCACTTTAAAACAGAAACGATGAAGGCAGGGTGAGAAGCCGCCCACTTTAGGAAAATATTACAATAAAGCACCAAACGGACATAACCGTCAAATATCAGCAACTAAAAACGGCCACTATGATCAATGATTTGAATTCTGATTGTCCCATTAATTTTTACATGACGACGGTTCCTACAAAACGTTCAGAGAAGGACCTTCAAGCTGTGAAAAGGTTTAAACGGGAAGAGTTTGGTGTTTTAAGCCCCTTACTTCTGGATCATGGACTGCCACTCGCCCTCCCGCTCTCCGATGGGGCATCTGTCGATCTGGGCCTGGATCTTCGTCCTCCACTCTCGCATGTAGTCCTCAATGTCAAAAACGAACGGGTGCTGGCCGAAGTTTGCGTCCACCACCTCGCCTGGCGTCTGAAGGCCGACGGTCGGGTACAGGTTTGGCTGCAGAGGACGCACACAGCCATGACGGGTTAAATGTAGGTAGAAGTGGAGGAAACTGTTAGGAATTTAATCTGGACAGTAAATCAAAACAGGAAGTAATGAGAGGGAAAAACAGGAAAGAGGAAAACTGAGGAAATAACATTTTCACCGCAATTAACCTTAAAATACATAAAATACATCTTCAGCATAAAATCCAAAAATAAAACTGGGAGAGATGAGGAAAAAACAGGTCAGGAGTGGTAATTATTTTTAAAAACAGAATAAAAACAAATGTTTGGTGTAGATTTTCTGTCAGGAAACTCTGATATCGTAAGGAACTTCAGACATACATGAACTTTATGCTGTTGCATATTTATGGAATTAAATTTTCTTAAAATTAGAACAGGAACATTTGTACTCAAAAATGAGCCTTTCCAAGATCCCAGAATGAATCTTGGAATAGTGGGAATTCAGACTGGGAAAGCTGGAGGTTCAGAATCCAATATGGCTGCTGTGCAGAAAATACAAAAAAGTTGCAAATATGAACTGCACATTTGCACTTAGTTTGCTTTTCATCAAACCACATGAGCTTCACTTGTTTACATTTATTTTTAGAAATGGGGCAAAACACATTAATTAACATCTACATGTAAATACATGAGATTATAGCCAGATGGCTAATTATCATCCTATTGGCATGTTGAGGTTATAAAGACAGGAATAGAAAACACAAAACTACGGAATAAGAAATGCATAAAAACAACCTTAAAATCAAAGTATTTATCTCATTAGAAGTGAGATAAATACAATGATATAGTTTGTTTTGCTAACAGCAGCTTAGAAAAGAAATCTGACTGATTCTCCAACCAGAACAAGATTGACTCCTGAAACAAAATTGAATGCAGCATAAATGCAGTGAATAAACACTGGACGTGTCTCCGTCACACTCGTCTTTGTCACGGATCAGTTGCCAGAAAGGTCAGCCGTGCCGAGGTGACGCACTTCACTGCACAACTCTGGAGGAACATGAATGTCAGGCTCAGAGCCAAGTCTGTTGTGCAGCTCAATAGATCACTGTTGGGGCCAAGGAGAAAACAGACCCTGTGTTTTCATTTTAACCCGAGCATGCAGGGGAAAAAAAACCTTTTCATTCTCAGCTGAGTTAATGAATGCATGAATGTCAAAGGAGCCTCTGCCTGCTGGGTGTAGGAGTTCCTCACCATAACAAAGCAGGAGGAGGAGGATTGAAAAAGGGCAATAAAATCTCTAAACTTTCAGTTTCAGACTAATTCCCACTGGGTCATGCAGTGATCCTCTGGGGTCTTTCGTACTCGTCTATGAAAGTCATGTCTATTGTCCTGGAAAAAGTTACTGTGGAGCCGCTACATACCAACAATAATATTTTTATAATCTGCAGTAAGGAAATCCCCCTTTATGCCTCAATAAATAACATCTTTTAGGTTGGAGCTGCTTTGATTTGATCACGGCTCATAAATCCGTCATTCCCAACAACTCAACTGTCTTACACAAGAATAGGAGCTTAAGGTTTCAGAAAATATCAAAATTATACAGAATAAAGATTGTTTAAGTAGGAATTTTGACTCACTGGTGAGAAATTGCTACTTATGAATTTTTCATTTTTGGAAAAATCAGATTTCTTTTTGACCAACGCACTCCTCTGGGCTTCCGTAGTTCATGACAGCTCCCCCGGAGAAACTTTTTGGAAATATTGTTCTCATTTGTAATTTGTTTTTAAAGTTAAATCAAATTGGATTTGGTAGAATTAAATAAAAATCTGAGATTTTACTTAACAGATAAAAAAACACTCCGTTCCAAAAGCATATTAAGTAATTTTTAAAAAAGAAATTTAGACTGCATTTATTATCTCAAGTACAAAATGTAAAATACTTATATTTGAAAAATAACTAAAAGTGTAAAACATAAAAACTAGTGAGTTTGACTTTCTGACAAACCATTTTAGATGAATTATTAACAAAGCAGGTTGTTTTATACCCATCAGTAATATGTGAAGGATTTATTCTTGAATAAATAACATCAAATTAAAATTTTTCCATGAGCAGGAACATCAGATGGGTTCCTACTCAAAAGTTCAACTTTAAACCAAGTTATTTTACACAGATTCTCCGTCTTTAAACGCAGTTTGTGATTTCTGAAAGCTTCTTATGATTTAAAAAGATAAAAACTCAGTTATCTTAAAAATACTATTAAACCTCAGCATTATGATCAAATCTCTCTGATCCCTGGAGGTGGGATAATTCAGAGAACCATGATTAATGTCTCACCTTCTCACCCCCCATGGAACTACTTTTAAGCAGAATATTTTTCAATATTCACCATTTTTTTGAATAACTCGTACTCTTGAGTAATTTAAACAATGAGCAGTTTTACTATTAACTAAGGAAAGAGTGTGGCACAGGGCTGTCACGTAAAAATGATGCCCGGGAAGAAAAACTAGTAAATAATGAAGAGCAAAGAGCTTTTAGTTCAACAAAAAGCTGGAAATATTAATAAATAAAACAAAAAGGATTCATTAAAAATTCAGCAATTCCAGCTTGTGGATCTCAGCACATTATGATCCAACAGCTGACCAGAGCCAGAGGTCAATAACCGGAACGCAAAACACCCTCTGAACTAAAACTCCCTCAAGTCGTCATAAAATCCACAGAATACAAGCAAATACAAACAACATCTGTTGAAACAGCCAAATAAACCATTAGCAAAGAGGAAAAAGCAACAGGAGCTGGTACTTACTGGCAAGTCTGTGAAGGCGATACCTGCAAAGAGAAAACAGAAAGTGTCAGCATAAACAAAAGTTTCCTCTCCATGTCGGAAAGCAGCAGAAGGCCTCAGTCTGTTCACATGGGATCATTATCTTTCAGCTGTAGCTTAATTTAATCAAAGCTGTGCAAACCAGGCAGACTGTTTCAGTCATGAAGAATAATCTGGTTTGCAGCTGAACACAGATTTCTACAGCGGAGAAATTTATCTGGAAATCTGGAATCTGTTCAGGAGAAACCAGAGTCGTCTTCTCTGCAGAAACACCCTGCAGTTCACCAGTTTAACATTTAACTAACTGGGTTTAAACCAGAGTTTGTGACTGGTTTGTGTCACTGCTGCAAATATGAGCTGAAGGATGCACAGCATAAGGAGAAGAAAACGTGACCATTTGATGTAAACGTGCTCAAAATGTTTTAAAGAATAGGAGCTCCAGCCATTTTATTTGTCTTCACGCTTCACAGAAACGTTGCTCCAGGGAGTTTTAAAGGTCTTTTTGGAAATTAGTTTCGGAGAGAAAACGACGCCCCCTGTGTTCATGTGGACGTATGGAGATCTCAGAAAAGACAACTGATCAACTGTTAATCAATAGTTAACAGTCGATTAATAGTTTATAAATTTGTTCCATTCAATTAACTGATGACATCCTGTCAGTGGTGTAGACTGGCCTCCATCCAAAAGCAGCAAGTTGTACAGGAAATAATCGTGGCAGAGGCATCCCAGAACAGCAAAATGCACACCGTCTCTTTGTTCATGTTTTTTTTCCCCAAAACATCTTTTGGAAAAAATGGCGTGGGTCAATATTTGGCAAAGATGAATTTTTCTCTTTGGTATTTAAAGATCCTCTTAATTCAAAACAAACTCGTGTTTTTAATTGCTTATCACTTAATATTTAGCCAACCCATCAACTTCAGATTAACTCACTTGAGAACTTGCATTCCTACTTTATATTTAATTCAACAGAAACATTTAAACTCCGTTGGAACTTGGATCAAAGATTTATTTAAACATTTTTCCTCTGTGCAGAATTCAGGGAAGTCGTCGTGGTAAATAACGTGTGAAGCTAAAACCAGAGAAAGTCTCAGAGCTCCAACCGATTTGATCTGCAGCTAAAAGCTTCAGGAAGACGACAAGCATTACAATCTGTCCCTTTCTGAGCTGAACAGAGCCGCAGGCAGCAGCGCATGTGACCAGGACAATCAGCCCATCATGGAGGCATGCAGCGCTATCTGGCTTTGCAGTAAAGAGACCCAGAGCCACATCAGTGCAGCTCCGCTGTTTGTTCCTTAGAGTGGACCCAAATCAACTTCATCTGCACTCACAATTATTGTTTTGTGTAAATATACAGACAGTTTTGCTTAATGCCAAACAATAAATCTTGACGTTCAGTTTAAATACGTTTTAAATATGTGATTCTCTCCTGCAGCCGGTGCAGATTCAGCCTTTTGACCAGATTCCCAGCAGCACAGAGACAGAAGCAGGAAGTAAACGCATCCAGTGAAACAACAGGAACGTAGTTATGGATCCTACAGCGGGCCAGAACGGGCCCAGAGCGGGGACAGAGCGGGGAACAGAGAGAGACCAGAGCGGGACCAGAGAGAGACCAGAACGGAGACCAGTGCGGGGGACAGAGCGAGACCAGACCGGGGAACAGAGAGAGACCAGGACAGGGACCAGAGCGGGACTCACCTAGGCTGTGGCCATTCTTTGTGTAGAAGCAGGTGTTGTTGATGAGGTTAACGCAGCAGCCAATCACGTCGCCCGTTGTAAACGTGGGGCCGTAGGGTTGCCCGGTGCCGGATGAGCAGAAGGAGTGGCCGTCGTCGCCATGGTAACCATAAGAGTGCTTGTCCCAACCTGAAGGAAGAAAGCAAAACGAAGGTGAACGGTGGGAAGGCGAGACGCAGTGATGATGCAGTCAGACAACAGATTTCATCAACAGGAGGAAATCAAAAAGTAATAAACACTGGAAGTATTTAAAAAATATATAAAACTCTTGATGGCATCAGAATGAGGATCAAAGAGAGTGTCTGAAAGAAAACTGCTGAGGTTGCACCTGAATCAATCTGCATAATTATCAATGAGCAGCAGCCAGAAACTCTGCAGGGAAACAGAGTCCAAATATGTTGACGAGGCAAGAAAAATACCACAATTCATGCTTCAGCACGCTCCGCTGTCTTTAGTCATTAGAGGTCGTAATTGGCAACGGGACAAAAAGGCAGCATCAGAAACGTGGAGGGATTTACAGGCTGTATTACCGCTTCTGATAGTCTGGTAGATTCAGCTCGACTGGGGATCAAAGTTACAACATTTGTTACATTTTCAGCTGCTGTGGTTCTCAAACCAACCAAACCCTTTGAGAAACCTGTTCCCCTCCTCGCCTCTGGGGGCGCTGCACCAAGAATAACTAAAGGAAACGACAAAAACCTCTGAAGAAAACACAGAGTGCAACTTCCTTCTTCATTAAATGTAAGCAGACATGAAGTGGCGTCAGAGTTTAGCAATTGAACAATTAGTCTTTGGTTAAAAAAAAAAAAAAAAAAAAAAAACACGAGATATTTCTACCACTAGCAGAAATGGCTCATGGTTTTTTTGTCTAGCATGTTTGTTTTAGTTTTATTTACCCAGAATGCCCTGCGCTGTAGTCTGCTTCCAGCTTTTAGAGCAGTTCGCTCAGCATTCACATATCCATTCGAATCGCACCGGAGTTTAAAACCGAACACAGACCGAGGTTTGCAGGCAGACGAGAATTTGATTAGCATTCACACCTCAACAAACGAACCGGATTTTCTAGGCAAACGGACTGGAGTCGCATTAAAGTGGACTAAACTGGGGTGGTGGGAACGATGAACCCCACATCTTGCTGAAGGACTCTTCTGGGTGATTCTACTAAAAAAAGAACATAAATAAACCTTTGCTGTTTTTACCTGGTATGTTTTTAATGATAAAACATACCATCCTATTCACATTCAGGTTTTCCTAAAATGAGGGTTTTCTAAACAATCCAACCTTATTTTACCCAGCAGCTAGCCTCTTTTAGTTGCATTTACCCAGAATTCAACTGGCTTTAGTTGAGCTAAAGCCTGAGCAGTTGACCTCATATGGTTGTTATTTGTGCCGTTCCTTTAACAGGTGTGTCCAGTGTTTCCTGTTGGTTTTTAATGAGTGACGAACATGTCCCAGTTTCCCTGAACTGGAGCTAAACTTGAACCGAGTCCATTGTCCTCTGAAGAGGACGACACTTTCAGCCCCGCTGGCCTCGGGCCGCTGAGGCTGGACGTTCCAGCGCCGCAGCAGAATGTAATCCAGCCCGGCCTGCATGCGGCTCTGCTGCAGCCGTTCTTCAGTTACCACTCCTTCATTAGCCTCCATCCATCTCTGGCCCCCCTGTTATCTCTGGGTGGGTCCAGTTTAAAACTAATGAAAGGCTGTCTGGGCTCCTGCTCGCTCTGATAACCTCGCTGGATGACGTTGATGAAGCGGTGCCGTGTCTTATGGACCCGCTCACAGGAGGAGAACCCTCTTATAGAAACAAGAAGTGGGTGACTGTCTTGGAACTGGATCAGAGCCGGGTTACGGCACCCAGAAATAACACCCAGGATGAATTTAGGATCAATTTTGTTCATTTAAATCTGTAAAATTAGCTCCCTGAAAACACATAGTGCTCTTAAAAAAATTCACATGTGAGATCAAGAGTCCAGTTTCATAAAGAAGGGTGATTCTTACCACTAAACTTCATAGTAACTGCATTTAATCATATTAATGGTGCACTTATGGGACAAACGGTGGAGAAAATAAAGAATACAATAAATTGGCCCAGATTCCCTTTATCTTTACAAATCAGAGAACGGCCGACGTGAAGTCAATCTCATCTACTGATCTCATCTAAAATTCATCCATTGTCCTTTTTTGAGAGGTTTGACTGACCGACCGGCCCACCAGGTCATGTTTGTAGTCAACAATAGTGACTCCACTTTTATCAACTCAGCAACTTTCTTGCTATATTTAGCAACATTTCAGAAGAGGGGATAAAATAAAATAAAATAAAATCAGTATCAAAAGGTCAGGCCTTTAAAAAAAAAAAAAGCAATCAGCCAGAAAAGTGGAATTGGTGCACCACTACAGAAAATAATTATTCCAGACAATACAATCAGTTTTTACAATTTTAAATACCAATAATAATAATTTATATATTTTTTAAAAACTTATCTGGGCTGCACAATATTAGAAAATACTAAAATGATAATATCAAGTGAGATACATTTCCTCTCTAATCTTCCTAATCCATGTGACCTTTAGCATTTGAGTCTAGTGTGAGTTTTGCAGCCATGACACTCTGTCCTACTAGCTAAATGTTGCATTAGCATAAATTATACAATTTCAGAATTTACTAACTAAACCAACATTTACTGCTCTCCAAACTGTCCTTTGCGATACAAATATTGTGATGACGATATATTCATGATTTATTGTGCAGCAGCCCTGCTGACGGCAACAATAAAGCTCAGATTCAAAAGCTGACGTCTAATCCGCAGCTTTAGTGCGTTTCTGTTTATTTTCTGGGTAGTTTGAGTGAGAACACAGTCGGCTGAACGACTTTCCCTCGTTCGTCTTCCTGCTGTCTGCAGCAGCAGCTCCTATAAACACCGTGTTCCAGCCTCGCCAACAGAGAACATGCAGATGTAATCAGATAATTGAAGTTTCCTCTCAAAGAGACGTTCCTCCTGCTCAGCAGAATCCTCACAAGCAGAAGAAAACCAACAATTACACACACAGTGAACTTACCAGGGAGTCTGTTCATATTTACACCCTGAGCTGAGAGGCCGATCCCCATGTAGCTGGAAGAAGAAACACAAATAACTCAGTCCTGACATGTAAGACACAGTGTTTATAGACACAGAAGAATAAAAACGCTCCTATGGCTGCAGCTGCTTTGATTCCTGCTGCACTGACTTCAGTTCCTCCCTGCTTACCTGGAGCTCTCAGCAGAGAGCCGTTATCACGGGCAAACATTCTGGTTCAAGACGGAAATGGTTTAAAAAGGTTTAAAAAGGAACAAAGAGGGAAGATGAAACTCAAGTCAGTTTGTTTCAAAGTGTTGGCATCATCAGCACAAAGGTTAAACTAACTTAAGAAAAAAAATGTAAAAACCAAACAGAAAAATGCCTTTAAGGTTTCTTTTTAAATGTAATTTTTCAGTTGGTCTCAGTTGTTTTGTGGTTAATCAGATCAATGAGCTAAACTCTTTTTTTTTCGCCAACATGTCTAAACATGTAGACCAGTGGTGTTCAACCTGCGGCTTCGGAGCCACAAGTGGCTCGTTGGACCTTCCAGCTCTAAATGAAAACATGTAGGACCAACCATTTTTAAGAAAATATAGATAAAAACAATAAATGCTGATTTTTGCAACTGAACTACATTGAATTTCAACAAGATTACCATAAAACTATTTTGCTAAACTATAAACCAGCATTTCTAACATTCTGTTCTGTTGCAGCCAAACTATGACTGAAATGTTGCTTTAAAACAAAAAACAATGTTTGAGATGAATTCTGTCTTAATGTTATAAGATTTTCTTCCACACCGAGACGATTCAAACAAAGCCGACATGTTGGAGCATAAAACTGAACTGCAGCTTCGTTTTTATTTCCAGCGTTGCTCCAGAAAGTTTGCAGCTTTTCTGCACTTCCTCCAACACATAACAACAGTTACACATCAAAACAGAAAAATCTTGGAGTCCTTTATCATTTTTCTTAGATCCTAATGTTAGGCTCATCTTCAGAAAGTTGTGACACTTTATAAAAGTTAATGCAAAGCAAAGTTAGGGTTATAACCATACAAATATTTTTGTGTCTAATCACAAATATAACTCAGAACCAAACTATAAATATTCAGAGCTTTGCTGTCAAGTCATATAAACCAGAGTGGAGTGACAAGCAATATATTGCTTTTTGATTTTTCTTAGTCAGCGCTTCTCAATTCCGGTCCTCAGGCCCCCTGCCCTGCATGTTTTAGATGTGCCTCTGTTTCACAACAGCTGATCCAATGATTGCTTTAGGTGTTTCTCTGCTGCCACACACCTGGACTGAATCAATGGGTGATTAGCAGGCCTCTGTAGTACTTGATGCCTGCAGAAGAGGTAATGCAATCATAACTTGTGCTTTTATTTTTCTAATAACTTATTAAAAAAAACAGTCCACCATCCCAGATGAGAATATTATTAGAGTTTGAAGGTATTTTTTTCATTTGGAGGGTCTGAAGCTAATTGCATGAGAACTCGGCAGGAGGAGCCGTTCTTCTTTTAAACATGCAAATTAAATCCTTCTATTGTCACTTCAGCTTAACAAGATAAAACTCTGCAGGACTAAAATAAACATTCTGATGCTTAATGTGAAACAGAGGGGATTTTTTTCTATCTAATAAATTAACTTTCACACAACCTGCAGAGTAACGATGACTAAACTTCTATAATGCAACAACTGCAGTAAAATCATTTCTTCCAACTGTAAGTTGACAGAAAACTTTTATGTCAATTAACTTTACAGTCAGTTTAAACTAGATCAAAGCCACACTTCTGCAATATTTAGCTGTCTCTTACCCATCTCGGCCTTTACTGATGATCTTCACCTCAAAGTAGTAGACACCGCAGGCGGCGGGGATGGGGTGGGTGGCCCGCACAGACGCAGCATCCTTAGGGGTTTTCCCATGACCTTGGAAGGAGTAAACAATGTTTTATTATTAAAAATAAATGTCTACCAGGTCAACCTCCTATAAATAAAGACGAAAAGCTTCTCCTCAACTACAGTAAAGCCTGCAAAGGGATTGTATGCAGATTTAAATTGATCGCTGAGGTGTTATCCTCACTGATGACGAGAAACCCAGATCACAGGTATCTGATCCAGCTTTCATCCCCTCACTACAGTTTGGACTCGGAGCCAAAACGACTAATAAACCTTTAACAAATCAGAGCAAGAAGTAATTTAAATGTTTTGCACAATAACCAAAAACATACATGAAGCTGAAATTATTTTTTACTGTAGCTGGTTCCTTTATCTCTAATCATTTTCCCCTGTCTTTGCTAAAAATGTGAGATTTCTATAATAAAACAAGAAGAAAATCAGATTCAATGCTTCTGGTTATTTAAAATAGACTTTCTCTGTAAGATGTGGTGAGTTTACA
Source organism: Xiphophorus maculatus (assembly GCF_002775205.1). Taxonomy (NCBI): domain Eukaryota; kingdom Metazoa; phylum Chordata; class Actinopteri; order Cyprinodontiformes; family Poeciliidae; genus Xiphophorus; species Xiphophorus maculatus. Next base: position 27,890,004 of record NC_036448.1, read on the forward strand.
TGTATGGTCTGAACCTCATGTACTGATTTGTGAACCTGCTCATGCTGGCGGTCTTTAAAGCTAACATTAGCTCAAGCAGCTGGATGAGTGCATCATTAGGGGTCAAATATCAGCCATGTTTACACGGCTGAATATTAGACAGGAGCCGTTTGGAGCCTTTGCAATATGTGGACAACAAATATTCCCAACATACTGAGTCATTGCAATGACGAAAGCAACAAAATATGCTACATTTACAGTTCAGGTGGTTGCTTTGTTTGTTCTGCTTTTTTTTGCAATTAAATCACTTAAACCCAAACTACATGATGAGGATTTAATGTTCATATTATAGGAGGCTGCAGTAAATGTCAGCTCTGCTCCAGGCTCAGATTGCAATAAAATACCTAAACCCACATGCAAATTTTTAGATTTGTTCTCCTGTCCAAAGCTTCTGAGATGGAGTCACATTAAAGAAGCATTATTAATTAATTATTAATAAATGATTAAAGTTTTTAATCTTTCCAGTAAAAATAACTTATGTCTTCCAGGAGTGAGAGCAAGATTTGTTCTTGTTATAGTAAAACTGTTTCATTGTATTAAGTTGATAAAATAACTGGTTTTCAATATTTACTCCAATCTCTAAGTATTGCTTTCACCATACTTAATATGGTGAAAGCAAGTGGTTTTTATTTACAGTGCATTTGTGTAGTAAATCTGATGATTCAACAGTATTATATTACCAAATGCAACACAAAAATGTTATTTAGCATAAACACTAGAAGGATACATTTCTCCTTAATTAATTTCCTGTTTAGAAAATAAGTGCACACTAGAAAACTTTCTAGTGTTTTTTTTCCAGGATTTCCAGATTTCTAATGATTTTACTGTAAATTGATATTTAACAGTGAAGCCTTAAGATTTGATAAAAGGCTTAGTAAAATACTTACAGACTAAATCAAAAACAAAAAAGCTTTATAAAGCAGATCCTAAACAAATAGGTCTTAATTAAAACTAATGACTTGCAAAACAATTTTATATAAAATCAGCAGATAATTGCAGATTTAAATCTGGAAATATGCTTTGCTCCCCGGAGATAAAAAAAAAAAAAAAAACAAGCTTTGTATTACTGTGTGTAAGGATGCTGAACATTTGCAAGCTTGCTATGTAGGATTGGAGTGAATTTGTTGTGGAAAGGGGGAAAATATTCTGGCTGCAACAAGGAAGAGGATGTGTGTGTGTGCAGAGGCCCGGTCAGACCCAGAATAGCAGAACACACCCAGGAAGCTCAGTTGCACCTTTTTTTTTTTTAAAGCCCTAGCCTTTTCTTCTAGGCCTACACCTAAAACCTTCACTATGATAGCTTTGCTAGGCAACTAGTCCAACCAGGATGTCAGACAAGACACTTGATATTAAACCCTTAGCAGCAAGGAACTAATCTAACATGTCATCATGGAGGCTTGAACCTAACCTCGACATTTGACACTATTTTCTCACATTTCTAATCAACCTGTAATGCTAAATTAGCCTGCTACAGTTTGGCTTTTTCTGACCTGTCTGAAACAGATACAGTCTGTAGTCAATCAAAAATGTTTATAGGTAGGTTATTTATTAAAGAATATGACAGGTCGACGGACTGTCAGCACAGGAAGCTTCCCGGAGACAGTTAATGGGGTTGGCAGGCTGGTTAACTGGTAGCAGCGAAGCTAACGAGCAGGGAGGTGAATTTTGGCAGCGGCTGCACCTCGCCAGCTGGTCGGGTTGCAAGATGTCCTCTCCGCCTTGTTGTTGATCAGTCAACCCAGCCTACTTTGTTTTTAGCCACAAACAGCAGCTGCCTTCGCTAAGCTAGCTGTGAAGTTAGGCTAGCATGTTAGCATAAACTAAATAAAGTGACAAACTCTGAACGTGTCTTTTTGTCATACCTTTATAGTGAACGCGGAGGTTGTTCTGAGACAATCCGATGTAGCTAAACTTGTCCTTCGGGCTCCAGGAGCGTGGAAGCGGGGTCTCGTTTTCGTTAACGGCCGGATAGAGCCGTCGAAGTCGCTGGTTTAGCTCTTTTTCCTGCTCGTTCAGAGCCGAATCTCCGTGAACAACGACCGACATCAGAAACCCACAGCCCGTCGACTGTCCAGACATGGCTACCACACGGCTTTTGGTGAAGTGGCTTGTCAGTAACAAGCCAGAACTGCTGGAGTCGGTCAGTGTCGAGTTTTAAATGGGGGTTAGCAAAGCTAGCTAGCTAGGAGGCTAAGCTAACTGGCTTCGCTGGTTCGTATTGAGGCTGCCAGAGCTGGTTAGCCTAGAAGCTAACCTGGCTAAAGTGTTTAGCCGAACTGATCGCTGAAATGGCTCAGGTTGACATTAGCTGACACAAAGCCACAACATAGACACTACGGAGAACAATATCTGCAGGAAAGGATCTGATGAGAGCGGCTGAGACACAGACGAACGGGTCCGGGTGGATAGCAAGTAACAAAAGCGTTAGTCCAGGCGGATCGACTAAAGTATAATAAGCTCGGCTAGGCTCGATCTTTTGTTTGTTGTCGGAGCGTGTTCCGCGAGTCTGATTGGCTGAGAGCAGCTCCACTCACTTCCTATGGGAATGTGAAGTCAGTAACTGTGAATGTGCAAAAACAGATGAACAGACAAATCTGCAGTCAAAAAACTGAGCTGTACTTTTACAGTCAGAGACTGTTAAGTTTTGTTGTCCCACTACTGCACTTGGTCTGTATTATAAACCTCAATACATCAAATTATTAATAATCAAACAAACTTTTTATATGACATGAATAAAAAGTCATTTTATTTGATTTATTCAAGTTTTCACCAATTATCCCTAATCCACATACATTGTTTGTTTTTCTTCCACTCAACTTTCCATTCAAATGCTTGGATGTTTTTTTATATTTAACCAGTATGTAAACTGGTTCAAACTACATTCCTCATTTGTCTGTCTGTCGTCATTCTTGTGTTGCATTTATTTGAGGTAGTTTAACTCTTGTAACAATAATTATCAGTCTTATTGTAAACCTCAGCTGAGCTTCAGTTATGTCAGACAGTTTAAAAGATGCCCCATCATGGCTTCTCAAAATAAATATGTGCTGATAATATCTGATTTGGTTCTGGTTTCATTCGTCTGCTTCTTTTCGGACTCTTTCCGGCAACCAAACAGCTCAAACATGATCAGTACTTTGCTGTCTGAATGACAGAAAATCCTGAGGATGTTTAGATGTAAGTTCATGACTTTTAGCTTATTATGCACAATAATGACCAGAAGCACACAAGGAGGCCCCATCCAAATGGGTTAAGAACTAAATGAAGTTAAAACAATTCTGCTGTATTTCCCCCAGAATGACAGTAAAGACAAAAACTAATTGACTCCTAAGTCAACTCTCCTAAGTTAGGAGACTATTAGTTTTCTGCACAAGGTCAGAATGGTTTGGAAAATATTTTCCTTTAATAAATGAACTGATGATTTAAAAACTGAAATTAGTATTTGCTCAGATTATCTATTTCTAGTAACCAGAAACATCTTAAAGACATTATTTGGCCTTTAAAGCTCAGCTATGGTTTTCTAAAGGTAAACATCTTCTGCATCACCATTGTTTTTGCAATGCTTGATGTTAAAAAGTTGCAAAAATTACTTTGAAAATGAAATTAATTGCTTAAAGACAGTCTAAAATCAATGTTTATGTGGAAGGGAAAGGTCTATAATCAATTAGACCAAAACTGCAATAGTGAAAGTGATGCAGGTACAACATGTACATGTGGCGTTTTTAATCAAAGTAGTAAAGTGAGAATAACATCAGTCCTGCAGGTCGTCTTGTTGGGCCTGTTTGAGCCAAAACATTCTGGTGTGAATAATAAAAGTGAAGCACAGACAGAACGTTTCCTCCCTGTTTGGTTTAGCAGCCTGTGAATGTCCCTCACAACACAGCAGCATGTGGGAAAATTCATTTCCTCACTATAAAGGAATGATGAAGTGATGTCTCACTCCCCGTTGGGAAACATTTGCTCGGATTTAGATCAGGACCTCTGGAAACAGGAGGGATTGTTTCTAATCCGTGAGATCCATGAGCAAAAAGAGACCAGTTGTTCTGGGAACAGTTCTGGTGTTTGGAGAACGCGTCTGAAGGGGTGAAACTTTCCTAAAATGTTCCTGTGAATGAAAAAATAAACTTCTTGAAAAATAAATTACTTCCAAGTCTGCTAACTTGAATATTGGGATTTTTTTTGAGAAAAAATTCTAGAGAAAATCTGAGAAGCATACTCAAAATATCTGAGTTTTTTGGGGGGAAATTTAGTCTTTTTTCTAACTACAATTACACTAATACTAATGCTAATCCACTCAGCTAATGCAGGGATAAACATGTTGGAGAGCAGTGGATTGACCACAGCGCCCCCTGGTGGTTTAAGCTTATACTAAACGCCTGCACTGGAGAAAACAAGGTCAAACTTTGGATATATGATCAATTAAAACGACAGTGAACAAAACTGAGGACTTTTATAATTATTAAAACAATTTGTGTTTGTCAATAACTAGGAACTCCAAGCTAAACTACAAGCTGGATTGATCCAGATAGATAAATGCTAATGGTCTTCAAAAAGGTTTATTTGTTTCATCTTCTTGGGCTCCAATCAGCTAACAGTATTCCAGTACTTGTAGAGGAGAAAGAGGAAGGCAGCCAGGAGAACAGCAGAGAGGATGTGTTTGGATGACTTGAAAAACAAGATGCCTTGGTTCAGTGTGCACACAAACACCAAGATGGTCGACATGACAACAAGCAGCAGTCTGATCAGCTTTTCGAGGATAATCTGTGCTATGCTGTCTTCGTGTCTCACAATATCCATCTCTTGCTGCTGCTGCAGCTCCATCTTCAGGAGATGGCTCTGGCATTTTTCCAGCGCCTCCTACAGAACAGAAAAGATGAGATAAAGTGGAAATAACATCGTTGGAATGAAATCTGGTGCTGAACGCTAAATTGATAATATTGCAATAGTTGCATTATCAATGTCTAATACGTCTGATAAAATACTCAATACTTTCACAGATCAGAACCGCATGGATCTGGAAAGGCTTTTAGCTCAGCTAGGTGAGTGGAATCAACTAACTCACTCACTCTTTGGTTGCCTAGCAACAACTTGTCGAGTAACTTGCACAGCAACAGTTTCATGCTGTGCCTCAAAACTGCTTAAAAATAAAACACAATGTTGTGGAACGAAAACTGTGGATAAAACAGAAACGATCACATCACCGGTTTGGCATATTTTAGATATAAAAACAAAACAACAATAAATCAATAGCTATTGAAGTCGACTAACATATCATGATAAGTTTTTCAGTCATATTGGGACCCCATGAAAAATTATTGTAGAAAAAGCTTCAAAGCATATTTATCTTTTACTGGAGCATCAAAATCTCAAACTGAACATGTTAGAAATATCAAGTGTTTAATTTGAATGGAAATGAAACTGAAGTTATCTGGATCTAAAGAGGAACGATCTAGAGTCACCGCACAGCTTCAGTTATTACAACTGGAAACTAAAGGTCAGCCTTCAGTCTGGGTGTGGCGATGGACTCAGACCCGAACATCCAGAGCAACATAAAGACAGTTACAAAGTCAGACTTCTAACACCTGAAGGACATTTCCAGGATTAAAGCAAGATGTGATTCTTTGAGCATAAATACCATGTACAACATAAGAGTCTCCTGTAGGGAATTAAAGGTAAATTTTTAAAGAAAAAGTTGGAATTTTCAGAAAATCTGGAGTATTAAGGCAGGAAGTGAAACATGGTTCTCAGTGATGCATGAAAACCTTTACTGGTTGCTTACAGAAAACTCCTCCGCTTTGCCGTTATACCGAATGTCAATGATTTTCTTTGTGCTGCTTATCTCCTCTTTCAGGTTCGACGTTTCCCTCTGATGGAGCTCAGTCAGGTAAGCGAGTTCCCGCTCCAAACCATTCAGCCTGCCAACCCAAAACACCGCATCACGAAAACAAGCCAGAACTCTGAATTATGAGGTAAAAGTGAGAATTCTGAATATAATGTAGTCAGTATTCAGAGGTTAAAGTCAAAATTCAGAAAAAAAGTTAGAAATTTGAGAGGAAAACTCTTAATTCTGAGATTAAAATCTGAATTCTTAGAAAAGTCAGAATTCTGAAAAAAATTTTGACAAAAAATTCTTAATTCTGAGATTATAGTCAGGACTCTGAGGGAAAAGTCTGTTTTTTTTCTTTGTTTTTGCAGTGGCAGAACTGACCTTGACCTTTCTTCCTCCAGCGCATGCAGCATCTGGTTGTGGTCCCGCTGGTACTCGGTTCTCAAGGTTTTCAGGGATTTCTCGAGGTACTTATGGGTTTCTCTGATGTGCTGGATGTCAGTGAGCACAGAATTCACAAGTGTGGTTTTGTTCTCACTGTGAGACTTCACAGTTTCCCTGGAAGAAGACCTGCTTCTGGTGCTGCTTGCCTGGAGCTTGTCTACAGAAGATGAGGATGACGAGTGCCTCCGGCCTCTAGCTTCACCTTCGTGGGTTTCATGCATGTCCTTCACTCTGCCAGACTTACGGATGGAGAAGGAGAATTTCACTGATTAAATTTGTCTGTTAAAAATAAAACGCCTCCAAATGCATCAGCTTGTGTTGAGGGATAAATTTGTGTGATTCTTGAATTGGAGTCAGGAGCCGCACAAAATCAGTCCACCGGCCAATAAAGGCCCCCGCGCCACACTTTGGACACCCTGGTATAGATTTGAGTAATTTTGTTGCCCCTTCATCCCCCCAGATTTTCTTAGTTTGTTCCAAAAAATAATAAGATGCTTTATTTTGATAATCCGGTGTTGAAGTCCTTCTTCACGTTATTTAAATGTGTTTATATGAATAATATTATTTAATATACACAACATACTGTTTAATTTAAAAAATTCAGCTCTTTTTTATAGCATCAATCAGACATGCTCAGCATCTCCGTTTTGAATCGTTTCCACCAACAAACAAAAACGGATCTGGAGGCGAAAATGAGAAAAGCTGAACTGAATTATGATTTCACTCACCTGGCTTCAAACCGGATCATCCGAAACGGGTCAGGGTTCGGAAATGGATCATAGTTTGCGCCACCTGACTGACGCCGCTGAACTGTTGAACTACAGCCACGTTGCTAGGCAACAAATTGTTCGAGTTACAGTTGGAAAAAGGCGATTTATTGCTATAAAGGATCATTTTTAGCAGAAGAACATTGAAAAAGGATTTCTAACACACATGTCTACTTTTCTGAATAAAGAAATGGAAAAATAAAAATACTCGAGCCTTTGAGGAGCACAGGTAGGGAAATGAAATCCAGGTGTTAAAATAATGTGTCTCAAGTAAACATGGGAAGTGACGTGTTAATTAAAAAAAACAGCTAAATGAAGAAAATGAGAGCAGATTTTAAACTAACTTCAGGACCGTATTTTTTCCAAGGATTAAATCTTTTCCTGAAATAATGAGGCGAAAAAGACCGACGGCCACTTCCTGTCCCCACATTAAGAATTTCTTTTACAATAATGTGAATAATTTTGGAAGTATTTCTCAATTTATTGAACTTAAATTCTGTAAAGTTAGATTACATTTCAATCTTCTCCTTCCTTTTGTTTTCCAGATTTTTTGAATCGAGACTCTTCAGATTTGTATATTTTGTCGCCCTCTGCTGGTGCTTTAGGAGGATTGGTTGTTCGTCTTTCTGGTGTTTAATTTTAATAAATAAAGAAACCTCTAATTTAAATGAATTAAAACAATATTAAATTTTTAAATGTTCTTGTCATTCTTGCAGACAACATTAAAAACTGCTTGACCACTGGCCTTCATTGTTCCAGTGTTTTTAAATGATTTGATTTGTTTTATTTCTACAGAGGCAGAAAACCCCAAAATTATACTCAAGCAATAGTAGCACCACTTCAACATGTCTTTACTGAAGTAAAGGCAAAAAGTATTCATCCAAGAAATTATCTAAGTAAGACTAAAAAGTTACTTGATAAAAGTTTTACTAGTCAAATGATCAATCATTTAATAGTTAAAAATTACATCATCAGACGGACCAAATTATAAGGTTAAGTGGAAAATTTGACATTTTAAGGATGAAAATGACAATAATTCATATAATTAATAAAAAAAAATAGCAAAATCAGGCACAATATATTTTTTCCAAATTAGTTTCTTTCAGTTTCTGTGTGAAAGTTTGGGTAAAACATGTTTGTTTTTTAAAAACTCACCTGTTTAGGATTGTATTTGAAACATAATCAATTATGAAATTTGACTTAATGTGTTTTGATTATTGATTCTATGTTGCATTGTGTTTCTGTGTTTGATATGATGTGAAGCACTTTGAAATGCTTTGCTGCTGAAACGTGCTATACAAATAAAATTTGATTTGATTTGATCTGATTTTTATTTCAGTGGGTAGAAAATCCAGAAATCTTACCCAAGTAAGAGTAAAGATACTTCATAATAAAATTACTCAAATAAAAGTAAAACAAACAGTATAGCAAAAATACTAATAAAGTAATTTTTTTCAAAAAAAAGTCACTAAACTAATTGCATTTGAGTAAAAGTAACTAGTTACTACCAACTCTGTATTTCCATAACTTCTGAAGGAAACACAGTTAATTGATTGTGCTATTAAATGGTTCCATGTTCCTGGAAAATACATTTAAACCCAAAGTTAATAAAAACAAATAATGTCCCACTGAACAACCAGCAAGTGCGACTGAATGTTTGACTCTCTTTGGCTGAAATGATGAAGTGGAAAAGTTCTGAGTTCAGAAATCAGAGTCATAAACTGATTACAGATCCGATCTGATCAGTCAGAATAATTCAGATCATCTCAACCAACCAGGGGGAAATCTTAGTAACCTTTGCTTTCTGCACACAGCCCAGTCTTTGGTGTCATACTGGTGATTTAGTCCCAGAATTTTATTTTTTGTTCACCTTTAACTGTTTATTCAGTAAATTTCTGTAAATATATAGTGGAGAGAAGGTGATTTCTCTGACTCACATCATGCACAAACACTGACAGCTGAAATCATCTGATGACATGGATTCATATTTTCTTGCACTTTCACGCTACACTCTGTAGTCAGGAATTAAATATGCTTCCTTTGTGTGTGTGTGTGTGTGCATGTGTGTGTGTGCATCAGGCACTAATTGGACTGAATTTCACTGAGTAACAAAAGATCAGACTCGAAAATTCCAGCTCCGGTCTGCACAGGCTCGGCTTTGTTGTCGTTTCGCGGCTGTTTGCTGTGTTAACAGTTATCCCTTCATCTCTCTCTCTTGCTGTCGGAGTCTTTTTCGCCTTCCCTCTCTTTTTCTCCTGCAGCCCGTGAAAGGATTTGGTTCCCTCAACCTCGGCACAGTCACTTCAACTTGTGAGGAGCTTCAAAGCAAACTTTGAAATCGCCTTTTTAACCCAGGAATGGACTGTGGGTTTCCAGTGAAGTGGAGACTTGCGTCTCTCGATGTGAAGCTGGTTGAGGTTTAGGTAAGTCTGAGATGCTTGAGCTGCAGAACCTTGAGGATGTTACTGACGCCGGGCCCCACGCTGATGGACTCGGTTCTGATGAGATGGAGTGTAAGATCTGCTACTCTGCGTATAATCTGGAGAGCTGCAGGCCGAAGGTCCTGGAGTGCCGCCACCGGCTTTGCTCCAAATGTCTCTGTAAGATCCTGGACCTGGGCGAGTCGCCGCCGGACGCCCTGGTGTGTCCGTTCTGTCGCTGCGCCACCAGGTTCCTGGAAGGGGCTGTGAGGAACCTGCCGGATGACTGCAGCCTGGTGGCGAGGCTGGCTCTGCAGAGCAGGAATCAGAGGAACCTCCGGATCCAGCCGGACTCTGAGGCAGAGCTGCTGCTCAGCCCGCGGCGCCTGAACGCCCTGATGGGGAACAACCCGTCCTACTCTGCCTCCAGCCTCCCCTACTCCAGCATCAGGAGCTCTCCTAACTTCGTAGTCATCACCTTCATGGAGCCTCCACCGGCCGCGGCCCAGGACCTCCGGGTCGGTTCCTGCAGACTGACCCGGGACTCGTCCAGTTCGGACTCGCTGGCCTCCGCCTCCCAGCAGTGGACGGTGTGGACCTGCACGGCCCTGCTGTGCCAGACCTCGGCCCGGGTTCTGGTGTGGGTTCTGGGGCTGCTGTACTTCAGCTCGCTGCCCATGGGGGTCTACCTGCTCATCATGCAGCGGACCACGGTCGGGGTGCTGCTGGTGAGCCTGGTGCCCGCCAGCCTCGTCTTGATCCTCATCTACGGCTTCTGTCAGTGTGTCTGCTATGAGCTACGGCACTGCTTGCCACCGTGACGGGCAGAAGAACCGGGTCAATCACAGCTCTGAAAGTAATGTGGATGTTTCCGCCTTAGACACTGAGAGAACGACCTAAATAAACCTCATTTTTATCCCCTTTAGTCTCACTTCATAACCCAGTTACTAATTCTCTAAGGAATCTGCTTCAAAAACATTTAAATATCCATGGATTTGTTATCTTATTGTGTATCGATATAGATTAACCTTTTAATCGATTAGGACCTTTATTGATAGAAAAAAAGGAGGAATACATTTCTGTCAAAATATTGAGATCAATCTCAGAATTTTTCTAGACCGTCTTTGGAAATTTCTGAGTTTGAATAGAAAATCTCAAAGTTTTGTAGATTAATCTGATATTTTTGTATTTTTATCAGGCAAATTTTTGACTTTTGAAACTCTTAAATATCAACATTTTATATAAACATTTTTGGAGATTATTTTTTTTTATTATTATTATTATTATTATGACTTTTGGAGCTCAGAGATTTCTTTGTTTTTCCAGTAAAATTCTGGGATGATTTAATGATTAATCTCAGAATGTTTCTAGAAGAAAATCATAAAGTTCTGAGTTTGAAAAGTCAAAGTTCTGCTAAAAATAAAAATCTCAGAAGTGTTGTGATTAACCTAATAATTTTTTTAGACTTTTTTTTGTTCTGAATTTGAAAGTCACAGATGTTAAACTTTTTAAACAGAGAAATTTCCAATTCTTTTCTAGAACATTTTGAGATTATTTGCAATAAATTTTAAAGTTAATTTCACATGGTTGATGAATGCAACTACCAATTTCAGGTTCAGTTAAGTGCTCTCTGCCGCCCCCTGCTGCCCGGGAGGCCACATGCAGCTCAGATGTAATTTACAGAATATTCAAGGCTCATATCTTCATGTGTTCACTTTGATTTTATTCTGACAGGCTATTTGTTTCACGGCAAAAATATTTATTTTATATTTAGTTAAAGTCAGATCGGTTTTGTTGTTTTTCATTGGTGCTTCTGTAATTACCTACATTTAATATGTAGTTACTTTATTTCAGTTTGCCACTTTATTTCACACCATGGCGGATGGCAGTGCGTGTGTATGGTGAGACATAAATGAATGATGTTGCACTCCAATAAATAAGACAACAAACAACAAAACCTGACGTCATTGATCTGACACACAGCCAGAGAATCAGCTGAACGAGAAACTGCAAGCTGGTGGGAATTAAAGTCAATCAGATGGAAAGTGTAGCAAAGTTCCTTTCACAATAAAATAAATTAATAGTTTAAAAATGAAATGAAAATACATTCAAGAGATGAATACAATTCTGGATGCTCCTTTGATTCTGTAATTTGGTCAATTACTGTAATATGTTTTGTGAGACTATAAAAGACAGAATTTTGTCCCAAATTGATCAACAATGTGAGAAATGATAGAAAAGTAACAGGTTCTATTATCTTATTATTTTAAATTATTATTAATAATAATATTATGTGTTTTTGTTTTAGAATGACATTTTATTTTTGTTGGTCATTATTTTATGTAACCAACTCAGATTGTCGTCATAATAATACTTCAATAACAAGATTTACACTTTATTCACATTAATAATAAAAATAAAACATTTTGCATTTTAGATTCGCATTATTTAGATTACATAAAGTTTCAACTCTTATTATTTCCCACTTTATTTAATTTCCCTTTGGGATTAACAAAGTGCTTTTGAATTTTTATTTTGTTTAAACGCAAACACGGAATTTTATTTTGAAACCCCAATCCGGAAATGGCCCTAGTTAATACAGGAAATTGACACCATGCTACACTAGGTGGAGCGCAGCGGCAGAGAGCCGTTAAGCGATGCTGGGCAGCCGGGAAGCAGGCGCCGCTGGCGGACAGGAAGAGGCCCCCGGGTCGGTGGGTCCCTCGTGGCCCCTGAACCCGGAGCACCGCGGGCAGGAGAGGCCTCCCGGCCGGGCAGGGTGGCGTGTCAGCGGGCTGGTCAGCTGGAGGCAGCATCGGGTCAGGACGTCAGCCCTGTTTGCTGCAGCCAGCGCGGTGATCTGGTAGGAATCATGACGCAGCGACAAGCAAACCTGTTAAAACATCAAGATTTTAGATCAAATTTAAAATATGAAGCCGATCAACCTGATCTTTAGATTCATTTATAAACTTGGTTTGAACAGTTTTTATTAAGAGTAAATATTCCCAAGTCTAATTTGTTCTATAAATATTTTTAAGGAGTTCAAACGTTGATATTACAATAAATAGTTTATTTTAATTTTAAAGTTCCATGTATTATTATGATGTGTGGTTGTAATAAATACTTAATAAAACTTTTAAAAAGTGTTTTGCTATTGAGAAATGTCACAATTTTCCACTAATGGATAATAGTTTCATTATTCAGTTCAGCTCTAGGATACCAACATTTTATATTATTATTACTTTAATAAATGATTATTCTGAAAATGAATACTTTAATCTGATAAACTGACATTTCCTGCAAATGTTTCATTTAATTTACTTAACCTTATTTTTATACAGTATTACAAATACATAACATATATAAATAAAAACTAATCATTCAATCTATTTTTGAAATAAGAAAATAAACAATTTATTTCCTAAAATTGAAAATTCAGTAACAGCTTTCCTTTAGTGATCACTAACAGCTGCAGCTAATCAATACGGTGTAGGTCTGGTGATTTATTTTTTGTGTTATTGATTAATAATTGGATGCAGAAGGTACTCAACAGGAGATTTTATTTAATTTTTTTCAGAATTTCAACCTGTAGGTGAAACTAAGACTGTGCTACTTTCTGGGTAAAACTTATTTACAGACAAAGAATTTTCATCTTAAAAGCAAAATATAGTTTTTCTTTCTTACAGTTTTGGATTAATTATTGCTCTAATTCTTTTATTATTTCAGCAAATAACTTATTTTAAAGTCTGTATACTCCAGTTAGTGATTAATTGATTGCTAAATTAGCTGACGATTACTTAAATAATCGATTAATCTGATTAATAATTTCAGTCCTAATCTCACTGACATGTTTTCTTTTGCACAATCTGTAAAGTTGCATTTAATAGAAAAAGTTTAATTTGGTCTTTTGTTTCCAAATGTCTTTATATTTGCTTAAAAAGAACATAAATTTTACACAAGTGGAAAAAAATATAATTTAGTTTAACGATAACTGATCAGACATAGAAACTATAAAGTACTATATAAGTTTAAATGGTGTAACAAAAGTAACTGTTATTTGACTGAAACAATATTGTACAGGTATAAATATCTTACAGAATATTAGCATGATGGTTTATTTATTATTAACTCTTCTTTTTGTTCCTTTTTGAACAATAAAAACAATTTAAATGAGTTTATTGTGACACTTATTTAAACTAAATTGCCTCTTTTGAACTAAAACTCAGACTTGTGTCTCTCCAGGTTTGTTGCCTTCAGTTCTTTTCGGATCTACAGCCTTATTTCCATCCTGTTGGTTCTGTTGGTCGTCACGGTAACCGCAAGAGACGCTGTTTGGACCAGGACCAAAGGTTTCTTTCCTCCGTCTATTATCTGCACACTTACACCTTTACAGGGACCGATGAGCCTAGCAGCCATGTTTGTAGCTGTGGGAGGAAGCTGGAGTACCCAGAGAGAACCCACAGGGAGAACATACAAACTCCACGCAGAAAATCCCAGGACGGGATTTTAACCCAAAACCTTGTTGTTGCTAGGCAACTGCCCCACCGTGCATGAATTGATGTAATTTTTGGACATCATCTCTCAGGTGCCAGTCATTAACACTCTGCTTGCACATTGTTTCAGTGACATGTTAAGATTTCTTACCAAGTAAAGCAGAGCTGGAACGATTAATCGAGATGAATCGATTATTGAAATAATCATCAATTAATTTAGTAATCAATTAATTTTCACTAGAGAAATTATTGTTCTGTCTTTTGAGACATTAAAAAACTCAAAAAGGGAAATTTTTTTCAGAAAAAACATGCCAAGACCAGAAATCAAGCAAAACTACGCAAATAATAAATGATTTTAATTTGAGACTTCAAAGTTTCTTGGTCTGTGAATCTTTTCTTCCCAGAAATCTGAAAGTGGCAGCTTCAGCTTCGCCTGGATCAAATTCAGGAAGAAAAATCTCCCATGGAGAATCTTTTGCTGTGGCTGGAAATAAAATGATCATTTTCTTATTTAAAAAATGAATAGAATTATTAGTGTATTTGCACAATTTAATGTTTTTATAATATTGTTTAAAAATAATTGGTTAGTTGAAAAATTTTCAGAATGTAATTTTTTTTAATCTGACTAATCACTGGACTGGATTTATTGATTGGTTGGTTCAGTGAATTGTTGATGGATGGAGTAAATGAACTGTTCCTGTTAAGATGCTTAGCTGAGCTTCAGAAAGAATATTCTAAATATTCTAAAATACTTATAATTTTTAATGTCTCAAGACAAGTTTTCATGCTGACATTATTCATATTCTGTGTAGATTTATCCTAAGAAATAGTAAAATTTTCATTGTCTTCCTGCAGTCATTAAACATTTCTATTACTTGGTCCAGTAATTGGGCCGTTTCTGGACGGGATTATGTCTCAGTGTTTGTTTTCAAAGGTTATAAAAGTTAAAATTAATCATCCTGAACATCCTTCTGTTAATTTTCTCTGGTTAGATGTTTCAAACTACAGGCAGGTCCAAACTCAGGTTCCTCCACTGTTAGATGATTTCATTCAATGTTTCGTCATTTTTATCCTGATGAGTAAAGTTGAGGCACTGAAACCTGAAACCTGTGGAGTCTCGTCGGTAATGCATTCCTCTTTAAAGAAGGAAAAATGACTCTACTTCTGCATTTAGTTCAGATATAAGAGCTGAAAGTCTGTAGCTTTTTATCCCCCTCATATTACCTGGATAAATGTGTTTTAGGTTGATTTTTTCATCATATTACTGTTGTTGTTGGTCATCTTTTCCATTAGTTGTCACTAATAAAAAACAACACTGATATATTTAAGGTAGTTAGATTGTAAAGTACCATTTATGTTCAGAGCTGGATGGTAAATTCTGATTTTTCCTCCCACAGGAGCTCATGTGTGGCGCAGAATGACCAGCAGGTAAGACAGGATTCACCCTCTGGACAAAAAACAGGAAATGTTTGTTTCACCTGGAAGAGTCAAAAATCCAGTCAGACGTTTCCCACAAGCAGCGGTGATGGGATAGCAGAGGCTGTTTGTACATTTTCACTGGATCAGAGAAAAACCCAAATGTGTCATTAAATCCCCAAATGAATCAAACGTTCATACTGAAGGTAAATATCTGATTCTTCACGGTGAAACGGATCCTGTTGGCTCTCAGGCTGCGTGATGTAAAAACCAAACACCTTGATTGAAACATGAAGCTGATCATGTTGACATCACATGAAGGAAGGTCTAACTGGATAAATGTGACTCCAAATTGGAGTTACATGATCCAGAAGGTGGAAGACGTCTAACTCTGCTGGACGGACAGAAACGCTGGGCTGCAGGGAGAATTGAGTTAATTTTCTTCAGCTGGATCAGAACACCGAGTGCAGAAAGCAAACTGAGGCTTCTGCTGTCTTCTAATCGCTTCTTCTTGTTGTTTACATGTGTGAACATTATAACCTGGAGGAGGTTTCACCTCCATCATGCACAGATACAAAGCTGCTGCAGAGTTTGAAGGAAGGTCAGCCTGACCAGCTTTGTTTTAGCAGCTGAGGCAAATACTACGCACTAATCAGTAGCCACAAAGCTTTATCATGCAGACAGCCCTGCATTGAAATGTCCATATTGGCAGTTAAAAGCTATGAAAGGCAGGAGATAAAGATGTGGTGAATCAGGAGGAAGCTCACTCCCCTGGATGAAAATGAAGTTTTTAAATGAATTTATTAATCGTACTGAAGGAAGTTTTCACATTTTCTTCAGCAGGATTCATCAGAGGGTTAGGGTTTTCTACAACTCTCCAGTCGTCCGTTCCTGTTCCTCTTCAGAGTTTCAGTCTGTCCCTGTTTGCTTGTTGGGATTTCTGGCTTTCTGAGTTTACTGCATGTTTATTACTTTGTGTGCAGAACTTTAAAGTTCACACATTTACAGCTGCAAATTGAGCAGGACAGAAAAGTTTCACGGTGATTTTTAATTACAGAACAAAATATATTTCTAGTTAGGGCTGCATGGTGGCATAGTTGTACTGCAAAAACACAAAATCAAGCATTTTTTGTTGTTGTTTCTAGCGTAAATATTTGAGTGCACTTCAAATAAAGCATCAGTTCCACTGCCAGACTTTTCCACATGGGAGAAATGTCTACCATAGGAACTAGTTCTATTTTAAATTCATATTAATTAATTGTTTGATTGAAACAAACTCTTATATGTGGCTAAAAAGTTACTTGTTAGTTTTATTTTATTTCAAGTCTACTTAGATATTTGTAGCAGAAACTAAATATAGTTGGTAAGATTCTATGTTTGCAGCGTTGCTCTGTTGCCTTGCAGAAAAAAGGTTTTGAGTTCAAATCCTGGCCTTTGTCTTTCTGTGTGGAGTTTGGTTGTGTGTCTCTGTTCCCCTGTGATGGGTCAGTGACCTCTGACCTCTTCCAATGGCTGCTGGAGACAGGCACCAGTTCCCACTGTGACCCTGTGAGGACAAGCAGGTAGAGACTGAATGGATAAACGTTGAAAAGTGTTTCAATGTGTTTCGATCCCCCAGAGGCTTCAGCTTGATTCTGCCTGCCACTTTAGAAATCAAATAAAAACATCTTATCTTCTCACAAACCGCGTTTGTACTGACGGTCAGAGCAGTTTCACAATCTGCAGCAGATTTAGTTTGAGAAATTTATAGAAGCTTCAGATCTGGCATCAGTTCGTGCTCTTATTAGATCTTTCTGAAATCTAATAGATCCATTAATTTGATCAAAATGTAACCAGTTTATTTACATAAACTAGAGGAAGTCAAGTCCTGCATGTAATTCAGTCTAAATAAATGTTTAATTAGCTCAATGATCCTGGCTGCAGATTTTATTGATTTGGATTAGATTTCATAGATTAATTTTTTAATACTTCCTGCAGACTTTTTATGCATAAATGTAACACTGTGGCTCTCAGCGTCTGGTTAAAATTCAGCGACTTTAGAGTTTGTGCAGCTAAAGACTTGATTGTTAAATGAGTCATAAATCAAAACAGGAAAATCTGAGTAATGAACTGTGAATGAAAATGACTGTTAAAGTGTTGAATTGATCATATTTTTAATCATTTGTTCCGCGTATGATTACTTTTATTATCAGCTCACTTGTTACTCCAGAACATTTTGAGGTAAAAATCTAGAGAGGATTTAATATACAGTTGCGTTTTGTTTCTGTTTTTACGTCAAAGTTGCAGAAAATAACCTGATTTCCTGTTTATGAAGAAAACAAACTTTGGTCTGTGTGAGCAGATGTCCCAAACAGTCTGAAGTTTAGTTTTTTTTAACATCCCTGACATCCTACGATGTTATCATCCTGATATACACACACCAACAAATCCAGAGTAGCACTTTAAAACATATTTATCTGTTTCTGTCTGAGAAAAGTGATTATTTTACTGTGTTTGTTTCCCGACTATATTTGACGCTACTTTTTCATGCCTTTCTGTAACACTGTTTAAATAATTTGATTTAAATTGAACTGGTTTTGAATTGGCACACAAATGACACAAAGGGATTGTTAACGTTTTCCACTTGGATTCTACTAGAACGGATAGAAATAAAATGGATTCTGTTTATCTTGGTTAATCTGAAGATAAAGACCCTGAGCTGTTCGGACTTTGACGTTTTTGGATCTGAATTTATTATTTTTCTTTTAACAACAACTCACAGTAAGTTTCCTTTCTGACACAAACACAGATTCCATTGCATTTTTCACGTCCTGCCCACCTAATTATACAGATTCATGACAACCTGGACTGCAGCTCCAGAGCTGATTGATCACATATGGCCGTCTAATCTAATCCTCTGATCTGAGGCTGAATCATGTGATCAGCATAGAAACAACCAGAACAGAGACTCAACCTCTGAATGACTTACTGAATGGTCACTTAGCAGATCGATTCATTCACAGTAAGTAAATATTCAGAGAAATATGTTTTTGCTGCTTCCATACAGTTAAACACTGAAAGTTTAATGAAAGCTACAATATTATGCTTACACTGCAAAAACTCTAAATATTTTTGGTCTAGTTTCTATTGCAAATTTCTGAATACACTTGAAATGTAACAAAACTATCTTACAAGCAACTTTTCAGTAATAAATAGATGTGTGTTTCAAGTTAATAATTCCTTAATATTGATGACAATGTATTTGTTCCGTTGGCAGATAAATTCACTTATAACAAGATATTTATCCCGAGTTAAAAGTGAAATAATTTGCCATCTTTTCCATCAATATTAAGGAATTATTTACTTAAAACAAGCTCTTATATTTTGATGAAAAGTTACATATAAGTTAGTTTTGTCTCATTTCTAATGTATTAAGATGTTTTTGCTAGAAACTAGACCAGAAATACTTGATAAAATTGAGTGTTTTTGCAGTGCAGGATGGTTCCTGTGACTCCTCCATCCTTCAAACAAGATTTTCACCATATCTTCTTTACTGCTGCAAGTCACTGAACAGGTTGTTGCTAGGCAACCACGTAGTGAGTGAGTTGCTAGGTAACCACGTAGTGAGTGAGTTGCTAGGTAACCACGTAGTGAGTGAGTTGCTAGGTAACCACAGTGAGTGAGTTAGTTGAAGCCACCTTTTTGCTTTGCTAGCTCTGACAGGTTGAGCGGCTAAAGCTTTTCCTCTGCCTACATCTCCCAGAGTGCCGTGCGGTTCTGGATTGTGAAATTATTCTATCAGAGGTTTTACCTATTGATGCTGATCATGTGTCTGTTGGGGTAGATATTGTTATTGACCTATTGTTCAGCCTTACTCCTCTCACCTTGGCCTGAGTTATGACCGTTGCTGAGTATCGCAGGCTGCTCTCCGTTGGAACGGCGTCCGGTGTTTGGTTTGTCCGTTCCTCCCGGACACAGCTGGCTGCTGGCTGGGATTCAGCAGAGGTGTCAGGGATTAGTGGGCGCCACGCTGGATGCAACACATCAGCCTTATGTAACAGACCGATGGGAGAGTTTGGGGTCAAGGATGATCCAGGTTGTGCTTGTTAAGAGATAAAAACAACATGGCTGCTGCTTTACAAAGACTGAAGTTGATCAGGTTGCCATGGAGACGGCTCTGTTGACGGTGGGAGGCCATTTGAACGAGCGCCACCCATTGTAGCGCCGTCTCTATGTCAGTGTGACATTTGGCTAGCAGGACGGGATTGTGCCGCCGCCACCTGCTGCTGTCGCTCCCTGTTGCATTGTGGGTAACTCTACTGGAGGCTTACAGCAAGTTCAGGAGATTAGCTGCTGATCCGAAATGCAAACTGACAGCTGCAGGATCGGAGCCATCTCTCTGTCTACGTGCCTTTTTATGTGCGTGTGGAAAAGCAAAAACCTGCTGGAGAAATCTTTAAAATTGACCTTATTTGGCTCGACTGCATTAATGCTAATAATGCTGCACAGCCTTCTACATGCAACACTTACTAAACAAACGGATCAATATTTTAATGTTTAATATACAAAGTGAACCACAAACCCATTGTTGTAGATTTCTGATCTAGCAGATAAAAACTGATCTGATCATAATGCTGTAACACTTTGATTTAATTCACCGTTAAAGTAAAACTGTGAAGATAAAACACAAATTTAGTCCAAGTACTGTGCCAGCGCAAATCATAAGAAATTAATGTAATTGTTCTTCAGTCCAGGGGACACAGCAGGGGCCCGGACCTGATCTTTGGGGCCGTGGCCCCTAACGGGCCCCGTCTAAAACCGCCCATGGTTTTCGTTTTCAGCTCATTTCTTTGTGTTCAGTTTTCTTTAGATCTTTATTTCCTCCTCAGCTCATGTTCAGGCACATATTGGCAGATTAAAAGCTAAAATTTCATGTCAACAATATCAATATTAAATAGAATATCTTCTAAAGGAAATGTTGTGTAATATTCCCATGCATTAAATTTCATGTAGTGATCTGTAGAAACTGCTAAAAAGCAACACAAACTCGACTCCAAGGACACAAATCTCCAAGGGAAAACAGAAAACAAATCAGTTCTCTGAGCAGAAAACGACACAAAAACAAAGATCTAACATGACAGCAGGAGTGAAATAACTGTGTGACAGGTAGAGGGCGCTAGAGAGTGTATCACAAATCTTTGTCCGTTGTGAAGTAATAGTTTATTTAAAGCAAGAGTAAAATATCAAACTGCCTTGAATACATTAGGATCTCGTTTTATAGGGAACCACGAGTAGTTATAAAAATAGACCTTATTTGGGAAATATTTATCTTAGGTGTAAAAACAGTACAGTAATAATACTGTAGATTATTTAGTTTTTTAAAAATGGCGACCTCCAGGGTGACAATTATAACAAAAGATTAAAATTTTTGAAGTAATTATGAGTTTTGGGGGTATCACAAACAGCAATTATTTAGGCAAAAGGAAAATTGCAACACATTTAGGCCGACATGGATCCTTTTAAGCTGAAAAAGGAAGAGAGAAAAAGAATTTTTAATTTGCCACACATTGTAACTGAGGTCACCCAGACTTCAACACTGTAATGTTTTAACAGCAGTTTTTAAATTTGTCAGTATTTCTCTGGAAGTCCGTTCGGCCTGTAGCGGTTTGGATCTCCTCCGCTTCGTCCCCAGCGATTGGCCGCCTGATCGGCAGCTTCGTCTTCAGGACCCTGACCCTGACCGGTCCATTCATCGTCTCTCTGAGATCACTGAAAAGGAAAATCCACAATATCACTATTCAGAAACAAACTTACAAAAAGGAAACAAATTGATCTGTAGACGGTTTCATCCATTATTCCTGCCGGCTGTAAACAGAGCGCTGCTGTGTGACAGCTATGTTTTCTTTTAGCAGTCGATAAGCCGTTCACACAGAGGTTTAATCAGTAGCATGAACAACCACGCAAAAAATATCGGATTTTATCAAAAAATCTGAATTGAGCATCAAAACCTTCTGTCTGAATATTTAGGGATTTTTCTCTGAAAATGTGGTTTTCTTGGGCTAAGATTTTTCACAAGGTGGATGAGATTTATATAAGTGTTATAAGAGGAAACAACATCAGCAATTAACATTTGAGTTATTTTTATATTGGTCCATGTTGTCCAGGGTTTGCATTACCATAAGACTGAGCTGCAGAATCATTCCACAAATTCTTGTTCTTAACATAAAACTGCAGTTTAATACAGTTCTGCACATGAATGCATCACATCACGAAACAATGATCTTAAAGTAATCATCTGGTCTCTCAGTCGGATCTACGTAGATTATAGATCTGGAGTTTGACCTTTGAAGACTCTTTCTCACCTGATGACCTCTGCAGCCTCCTGGTCCTCTCTGCGCAGCGTCACAGTTTCCTCTGGCATGGAAATATTGATCACTGTTAATCCATTTGGTTTCTTCAGGTCCCGATAGGCTCTCCACATGTCACCAGCTCCTTAACAGAAAAAATCACCAGATATTCACTGAATATAAACCTTAAGAGTTTCAGTAACAACCCCAGGACTGACTGTCACATTTCCTACCTTGAGCAGCTTGAACAGGAAAATTATATCAATCAGCTTCAGATCCAGCCATGAAAATTAGAACAATTCCTGCTAAAAGCAGCTTCATTGTTGCAGAAGTCTGAAACCAAAATAAAGCTGGAAATACACCAACATATGCAGAGAGTTTGGGTCATTTTCTAAATTAAGTATTTTCTTCTCAGACTGTGCAGACGTTTGGTAAAACCTCGAGGATTCGTTCTTCTAACTGCAGATAGAAGAACAGTTGTCTCTAACTGTGTTGTGCGTTAGGATCATCTCTGTGTTTTCTTTACAAATGTTATATTTTAACATTTATCTCAGAGAAATGTAGTTATACACACAGTTTTATTTTGCCATGTTTTGTTTTTAACTGTTTGTGTGAATTTTAGCTGTGAACAGTTTCTAACATTGACAGTAACAGAGAGCATTTACTTGACTATTGTACATTTTTGAGTATCTTCACTTTACTTGAGCATTTATTTTCTGAGTGACTTTTTCACTTTCACTACATTTCAAAGACAATTATTTCACTTTCAACTTCACTTCATTTAAACCTGTCCTTACTTTCTCCTTTCGGCCATAACTTTGTTGGTTGTTTTTTTTGTTTTGCTGTTTGTGGGACAAGAAAAAATCTCTCCTGCTTTTCCTTTTTCTTTTCTCTGGAATATTTTTAATTACATTAATAATAAAAAATAGCTGACTTTCCTAATTGCATGTTTATGCTGAACGTTTTACAGATGCGTAGAGTTTTTGTAGCAGAATGGTTCTACATGAGTAGAAAATCCCCTCTGGATTAACCAGATTACCGCTCAGTCAGTAGCTTGTTTTGAGAGCGAGTGCCTCTGACTGGACCTCAGGATGGTCATTAAAACTGAGTAAATCTGACCTTTTTCTCTAAATATTTATAAAGAAAACTGTGAATAATGTCTGAAAATTGAATGATCCACAAAACATTATTCTATTATAGTTAAATTATGTGAATTGGTAAAATGTTAAAACTTATTTTTATATTCAAAAGTGTATAACCTCACGCTCACTAGCAGTAAAGCTCCTATAAACAATCCTTGCCCAAGTGTCACATCATGTAATTCAGACTCTGGCCACTAGATGGCAGTTCTCAAACTCAGTGATTTTGCATTAGTAATTTTACCCTTTTCTTCATGTCGTTGCGATATGAGTAAAATGCCCTGAGCAAAATGGCCGCCTTTTGCTTTGTCATAAGGAGCTCAGGTCTGGTTGTGTAACCTGGTTGTATTTCTCTTTTGTTATATTATTTGTATTTTTCCTTAACTGACCGAAACACCTACAAAAAACTCTGTCATTGTTTTAACCGCGTTACTTTAAGATCTGAAGCCCCGCCTTTTTATTTCTTCTTCTGTGGTATTGTCTTTAAAAACTTTGCGCCCCTTAAAACATGTTTTGTTCTGTTCTAAATATTCTGTTGCGAGAAGGGAAGAAAATAGATTACAGTTAAATATACAAGATATTTTGGACAAAATTTCTATTTCTGAATATTTTTGTTCTTTAATGAAATACCTTAAGAAAACGGAATTGATAGAAAGGATATAATTTTTATTTATTTTTTTTTTTTTATTTGGTGGGAGAATATACAATATATACAGTTTTTTTTTATTCGCATCCCGATCCACACTCCATTCCAGTAGATGGCGGTAACGTTGCTCGCCGACCGCCATAAAAAAGAAGAAGTCATGTTGCCCTGCGGGAGAAGTGTGTTCTGTTTATTTTTCCATCTAAATAATTTATAGATTTATTAAGTAATTTTTTGTTATGTACTTCTGCTTTGTGTAGGACTCGGAGCGGGAACCTATAACTCGGTTGTTTTCTGTTTGTTGTTCTCGTCAGAATAAATCCAGAAATCATCCATTTTAAAGACAAACCGTGTCCCGGCCTGATCACTCAATAGAACCAGCACCACGCAGAAAGGATCCGGTTAGATTTGCGCTGATTAAACAGATTATTCGGTTCCTCCAGGAAGCTGCAATCTCATAATTGAAGCACTTAATGCAAATTCATCAGTAGATGTTGCCTGGACTTCAGGTTTTCACCAGTCATTTAAACTTTTCCACAAATCTGACCAATCACTTCCACATTTTCTGTATTTTCTTCTTTTCTGACAAATCACTGCAACTCGGCTGAATTTGGACCAATCCCCTGAACCCCATTCTTATTTAACTTCCTGTTTCACTACGTCTCTTGAAGATCTTTTGTAGGATTTGATTAGACTAACACCAGTTTATGTTAACTTGAATGACCAATAATAAATTCTTCTTTTGACATGATTTTATTGGCAATAATTGTGATATTTCAAGAAGGTGTTTGAAAATGTTATTTGCACTTTTAAATAGTATTTTGTTAAAATTCCTGTCTTTTCTTGGAAGGTTTATGAGCAGCGATGTTAACTTTTTTATAAGCTTATTATGGCAAAGATATAGCATTAAGAAAATTTGCAGATTTCTCTGAAGTTATTTGAAAAGGAAGCCACAAAAACTGTAATTTTATGCTACAACAGTCACGAAAAACATCCCATCATCTGGAGGAACTGATTGTTAGGAGTGTGTGTGGACTGGGGATTTGCCCGGGATTTACTCTGCGTCTCATCCAATGGCTGCTGGATACGGGCTCCAGCCCCCTGTGACTGCATGGATAAATGGATTCAGACGTACGGATGGATGGAGAAGTTGAACCTACGGATAACATTGTCAGAATGTGAGACAGAGTTGTCCTCTCATCAGTCCATCCATCGCTGTCACTGGGAGACGTGTGTGTGTGTGTGTGTGTGTGTGTGTGTGTGTGTGTGTGTGGGGTCATGTTGATGTTGGGCAGGTGGGTGGGTGTTGTTGGTGGTGGCAGCTGTTTCATGAAGACCCCCCTCCACCCTCAGCCCCATTCCTCTGTACTCCTGACGGCTGCCGGGCGGAATGCAGCGTGACCCAGTTATTTTTAGACGAGCCCACTTGAAATACTCCAAGCTGGGTTTCATTGAGGATAAACAGAATCTGCTGTCAGACTGTCGCCTGCTTTGCCGTGATTTGGCTGCTGAAAAACACTAATTCAACCTCAGTCTTACATCCTACCAGAAAACTTTGTTCTTGTAGTTCCTTCAACACCTCTGGAGGCTTGTGCTAACATCTGGAGATGTCTCCTGAAGATCGCGGGGCAGGACTAAGGTACAACGCTTTGCTATGACAAAGAGCTACTGTCTGATCGATACGTGATGCTTTTTGGTTTTTCTTGTCTTGTGAGTTCTTGGATTTGAGAGATTGGGTGATGATAAAACTGCTTCCATCACACATCTTTATTCACCGTTGTTGAGCTTTTTATGCTTCGATGTAATTCCTGGAAGTTGGTTCCCTATAATTAGGATATTTCTGACCTGGTTTCATGGTAGAACTAAAGCAGCGTTATTGCATCCCAGCTCTGCGTCTCCCCATCTCTCTGAAGTCTTGAGTTACTCGTAGGTTTTTGGTCTCCAGTGTCGACACTTGCTGGTTAGCTTTTCCTGTTGACATTTACTGGGAATCAGATCAGCCCGTTCCGCCCGGTTACTGTATGTGTGTCTGTATGCAGAACATAAACAGGGATTAGTTGCATCAGAGGCAGGGTTGCTGTAGCAAATAGCCACACAAACATGCGGGTAAACATATTAACACCCGCCTCCAAGCCGCATCATAAGATAACTCTGCTACCATTAGTCACATTGTTTGTCTTGGGTCTATTTTAGAAAGTGTCATGACCAGACTTGTTAGAGGCTGAGCCGTGCTGTCCTCTCTGTTGTTTCTGAGGTCCTGATAGGGTTAAACAGGATTTCCGTCCAGCAGCTGCTCCTCCCTTTGTCGCCTACGTCTGGCTACCAAGGATCAAACCCTGACGAGGTCCATCCTTTCACTTTAAATCTGGATTTACAAACAATTTCAGAACCAGCTTGGTTACAGAAAGAAGGAGCAGATGCTTTTCATCCGGCGCATGCAGCTCCAAGTGTTTTGCAGAATCATCCCTGCATGTTCGGCTACATCACACTCTCTGGAAATCAGAGTCTAACAGGCGCGTGTGCTTGGAAGTCGTGCGGTGGGCCGGGTTTCAGCGGACATTTCGTCATAGGAGTTACTTGAGACGCTGACGTTTGGGTCAGGTGGGTGCATATGAGACACTTCGGCTTTTTGTGGCCACCTGTGTTTGTTTCCAGCAGCTTCTTAAGTAAAGTCCAGCAGCTTTTCTTTGAGGAAAGAAAAAGTCCTTCTACGGTCTGTTCTGAGTCTCCAGAAAATGGAAACAGTTTGTACTTAAAAAACAAAACCGGTTTGTCAGATGTGCTAATATGGAAGATACATCTGGAACATGACATGGCAACTTAAATCAGATGTGTTGATGAAATCATTGAGAACCAACCAATAAACACTGTAGAAATATCTCTGTATTATATTATATCTGTTTAGACCAACATGCTGGTTGATAGTTTCTGTTCCTTTGCTTTCCTTTCCCATTAAACGCTAACCAGGTCCAGTGGGTCCGTGTTTGCCTGAATCCTCACTGCACCACTGCTGTGGTTCCTCCTGAAGTTCCTTCCTGTTAAAAGAAGTTATTTCTGTCCACCGTCGCCCTCTGCTGACTCAGGATATGTTGTTGCACCATCTTTAAAAAGAATAAAATAGAATTTGGTTTTGTAAAGTGTCTTGAGAATAAGAAACCTATAAAAGGGCTAAAACAGCAAACAAAAAAGCTTGACCATTTGTGATGGGGTTTGTGAAGGAGGTCAGTGGCTGTGAGGTTCAGAATAAGCTGAAGGGGCTAAAGCTAGCTTCTAATTTAGCCAAAGCAAATAAATGGGAAAATAAGAAAATGCGTTGGCATTGGAGTTAAGTGGCCATTGTGTATGTTAGATTGGAGAGCTATGAATGCTCAGATTAGCCTGAGTTGTTGAGCAACTGATAGTCTGGCAACTTTAACCCCCCCGCAGCCCACCGCTCGCCCAATGAATGCTGGAGAGGGAGAAACATCTCACCCTCCTGGACTTCAGGGTTTCAGTGATTTAGATAATGAATGGAAAGATGCAGCAGTTCGCACCACTAACTGAAAGGTTAGCAGCGCTAACACTAAGGAGCTAATTATAAACATTAGCTCCACTAATGCTAAGTAGTTATACTAACGTGATATTTATGGGAAACTAATTCTAAAGCATCAAATACAACCATCACAAGACTAACACAAAGGCTCTGAAACGTTCATTTCTGCTTATAAAGTGCTAAACAGACATTGTATTTATCTGATGCTAATGCTAATATGGAATACCAACATTGTATTTAGCAGGAGCTATACTAGAGTGCTATATCAACATGGTGTTTAGTAGAAGCTAGTGCTAATTTACAAAACCAACCTTGTATTTAGAAAATATGAATACTAAAGTGCTATATTAAGATTATATTTAGAGGAACCTATGCTAAAGCGCTATATTAACAAGGTATTTAGCTAGAGCTAAAGCGCTACACCAACACATGTATTTAGCTGGAGCTAATGCTTAATGATTATATAAACAAGGTATTTAGCAGACGCTAATGCTAAAGCTCTAAATTCAACCATGTTGCCCAGGAGAACAGGAAGAGGCTCTGAAAATAATTCATATAGAGTATGTACATGTTTGAATGTATTTGTATAAAAGTAACACCCTAGCTGTTCAGTGAAGTGTTGAATTCTTCTGTATTTATTATTCGCTCGTTTGTTGTAAACAGTTGGGGTGGAAAATGTTTGTGTTTAGTAAATATTTGTGCGTTTTGATTCAAGAATCACATTGATGTAAAACCTGAACTTCCTTGATTAATCACAGCAAATCCAATTAACTGAGTCTTATAAAAAATATATACAAACATCATCACCAACCAATAAACAACCATCTAAAGTGTAAGCAGTGAGTCGTAAAGACCAAGAGGAGATGACTGAGTTGTTGCTGCAACTTGATCTTCATGGTGATTTTGCAGCAGTTGTTCACTGTTTCCAGGACAGCTGCTCACACAGGACAGGAAGTTTCCATCCTCAGCTGGACTTAAATTTAGTGCTGAGTCATTTCACGTGATGAACACGACCAGAACAACAGCTCGACAAATTTAAAAGGAACAATCAGGCATCAAGCCAGAAACAATTCCACTTGGCCTGGGTTAAACTACGCAGTTATCTTCTGTTCGCTCTGTTCCCCACATATTGTATTTTAAACATAGTTTTAGCCAAAACGTAACAACTCCTGATGTAATAAAATTTTCACATACATTAAAAAGCCTCTCATATATTTCATAGCTGACCTGGGGTTGGATCATTGTTCATCACAGCATGACCAGAGTATTATCACGTCCAGTGTGTTGGGTTGGCTTTGAAACAAGGACAGATGAAGGATCAACATTCCAGCGCCTGGATTTAAGGAGGAAACATGCCTTACATTTTACACTCTTACCTGGTTTTTCCCACACCAGTCACAGTTTATCCTTGTTATGTAAAATAAAAACACAAAGGGAACTCCCAGGAAAGAAATGAAAGTTTTATATTTCAGCTGTCTCTGAATTCCCATCTTACTCTGGAAAAGTCCGGTTTCCGTCCGACTCCTGTTGTAGCAATCATCCTCCTGTTGTTTCTTTGGACATGACTAGATTTAGTGGTGACACTGGATTTTGACAGGCTGTTTTACATGCACTAAATCCTCAGCTAAATATATGCATCAACATCAGTTATGCAAAGAAAAAAACAGCAAGTGATGTTCATACACATCATTTCAAGCCTTTCTTTCTGTTATTTATGATTTTCCACTTAGAGCTAAATAAAACATGACCATTGAGGTTATAGTATCACATCTGATCAATACAAACTGTTTTTAATAACAATAATTGTGCTTTTACATGTCTTTCAAAATTGTTTTTCCTACAGTTGCATTTTTATGGTGCATTCAAGTACATCGCTTGCATTGGATTATCTAAACATCAAAACACCTTAAAAGTGATGTGTACATTTTTATTCTGCGCAGTCTTGTTTAAAAAACATTTTTTATTTGTTTCTAATTATTAAAGGAACCAAAAACCTTGACTTTATTTTTTTGTGTTACTACTCTAATATATACAAAGTTAAACTGCTTAATGTAATTTGGTAAAAATCTGTCCAATAATAAACAGACGCCTGTTTTATTGAAAAACCTTTTTAACAGTTCAGCCGTTTTGGATCCTCATGTGATGAAGGGACACATTTTTCAGCTTCAGTGACTGATTCTGGTTCTTGGGTTTGTGTGATTCTAGTTGGGAGATCATTGATTCTGGGCAGGACAGCCGGTCCAGAACCGGGCCTCAGCTCGGTGACTCCCTGAGACTTTTCATCCAGGAGATGTCGGCGTTCAAACAGCAAAACCCTGGCAAGGTGAGGCTGACAACCTGGCAACCTGAGCTTGAGTTAAAATCAAAAAACAGAAAGAAATCAGAAAAACCAGGAGGAGGAGTGAGGATGTTCTGTTTGTGTTTTTTCTGCTGTAGTTCTGCCTGCTGGTTTGCAGCCTCTGCACCTTCTTCGCTGTGTTGGGTCGCTACGTTCCAGGAATCGTTATTTCCTATATCATATGTGAGTGAAGCGACCTGTCGCTCTTTCCTATTGATTTTATAATTATTGTTGCATCGATCGTTGTTGTTTCCTTCCTGTAGTGCTAGGTATTTTCCTGTGGCCTTTGATTTCATCTCAAGACAAAAGTTTGTGGCTGAAGCCAGTTCTGCAGAAGCTGGACTTCGGCATCGGGCAATTTTTTAAT
Source organism: Xiphophorus maculatus (assembly GCF_002775205.1). Taxonomy (NCBI): domain Eukaryota; kingdom Metazoa; phylum Chordata; class Actinopteri; order Cyprinodontiformes; family Poeciliidae; genus Xiphophorus; species Xiphophorus maculatus. The sequence goes on from NC_036448.1 coordinate 27,919,752, forward strand.
AAAATCAAGCAGAACCATGGTAAGTACTAAACACTATTTTTCTTTAAAATAAGCAGACTTATTAGTAATCTGTTAAAGTCTGCAGGCCTTTGAAATGATTTTACTCTGTAGTGGGGGGTAACATGCTCCCCTCTGCAAACCCGAACCTGAATATTGAATCCACATATTAAACAATAGCAGCCATAATGTATTTTTAGATAAATGCAGTATAACTTTATTCATTTTTTGTAAAAACTTCTTCCAAATAAGCTCACAAATAAATTAAAATATTCAATCCATGAAGGTGTTTTTCATTGTCTTTTCTTTTTAAACAAAGTTGCATTTATTTGAATTTAATCTGATCCTTGATGATTCGATCTTTTCAGAGAAGAGACTCGTTCAGGCTGAGATGGAGAGAGAAGGCGCCGAATCCGACCTTTCTTCAATGTTTCCCAAGGTTTGTAATTGATTTTCGCCTTTTGGATCTGATTCTGTTCACTAACAGGGTCCAGTTAGAACAACTGGAATTCACCACTTATGATCCTGATGAGTCTCGTTAGCTTGTTAAACCTGCAGTGGGAGTCGGGTGGGTTGTTGTTCAAAGTCAGAGTTTTTTCCCTACATTTTATACAACTGACAGCTTTTAGTGCAAAAGGTAACATTTCTGTGTTTCTGGTGAGCCAGCTCGACTCCACGGTGTGTAAAGACATGTCGGTGTCAGATACTGAAGTGTCTGACGTGACCTGGACGGATAACGGCACCTTCAACCTGTCAGAGGGACACACGCCGCAGACGGAGAACTCGGAAGGTCAGAATTACAGAACCTGTTTATGTCTTTCTTAGTCTGTGGATTGTCAGTTTATTGACATTTCACAGGTTTGTCCTGCAAGAATATACACTTAGTGCCATCTAGTGGTGGAATTTAGATACTACAGCACATGCAGGCGACACAAAGCCTGGTTTTCTCTCAGTAACACGGCAACCTCTTAAGATTAAGTTGGTCTTTGAAAGCGCTGCTGGTATGTTCTCAAATTTCCAATTGATATTTCTGTTGATTAAGAATAATTCTGGTGTTTGTTAGAAAGCAGCATTTCTTTTATTGAGACTTTTATAACTTTGAGATAAATATTTTCTGAGAACATTTATTGTACATATATTTAAGTGCTGTATTGTTTGTTACTGTGTATTATTTCTGAAGGTCTGTATGTTCACAGCTCAGTTCTGCCCTCCTTCAGCTGGCGATGGAGGATGAAGACATGACAGCCCTGGTTGGTTATTCTGTGGTTCTTAATCATTTCTTGGTCCAACTCTGCTTCTTTCAGAACTTGATAAAGAGGAATTGTTCACCGCTGGTCTCCCAGATTTTCCTTCCCTTGATAACGGCACAACAACCAACGGTGACGACGACCTCAGTCTTGACCTTTCCTTACCTCCACCTCAACAAATCAAATCAAAGCGATCGCCTCCTCCGTCACACGAAGGCCAACCGGGTGACAGCGCCCTGGAACTGGTCAACCAGCTGGCCGGCGACGTCATCGCCGCCGCCGTTACGTCCGCCATCCAGGAGAGGATAGAGGCCGCAGTCGGCTGCTTGGCTCTGAGCGAAGACCCCAAGAGGTCAAGGCCTCCGGATTCGAGCCGGCTGCTGGACCTGGCCGAGGAGTCTGACAGCGAGGTGGAGGACTTTGAGCTGCTGGACCAGTCTGAGCTGGAGCAACTGGAAGGGGAGCTGGGGTTGGTAGAGGAGAAGACGAAACCCAAAGAGGAGGAACCGGCCAAGACCGACAAACCAGCCTCGTCTGGATTCTTCTCTAAACTCCTCAGACGCCACTGATTGGTGAAAAGTTTGGCAGGGAGGGTAGATGGTCACGAAGGACAGTCAGAGTTTCTGTCACTTTTGGCTTCATTTTGAGGAGAAAATATTAAAATTTGTATCTTCTAGAGCTAGCATTCGCATTTGAAATATCTATTTCAGCACATGTGCAGCAGAGGCTCATTTACTTTAGTACAAATGTCGAAATCATCACGATGTGGAAGTTCTTAAAGGAAACAACCTGTGATTTGAGATCTGTCTGCAGTAAAACAGCCTGGATAAAGAAAAGGAAGCTAGGAATGTACAAGCCTATCATTGTTGTTCCACACTAGATTCTACAAAGTTTAAAAAGAACTTAAAAGCCTCACAGTAGGTCAGACCGTCAACCTTTAAACAAGTTAGTACTTGTTTTATGACATTTCTCGTCAAATAAGTTTCTGCACCTCCACAGTCAGTGTAAGCCATCCTGCAGCAGCCAGTCAGAGGAAATCATGAACCTCAAAACAACATTTAATCTTTCTCAGGTGCTCATACTGAGGCCTTACAGTCTGAGGATGTTTTATGGCTGGTGCTGCAGGACTTCACATTATTAACATGCATTACAATCATAAACCCAACGTCACACTTTCCTGCTCCTTATTTCTAACAACAATACTGCAGGTTTATCTTTGACAGGCAGGCCAAACTTATTGTTAAACTCTGAGCTTCTCTGTCTCTCACCGATCAGTACAGCAGATCCTGGGTGCAATTTGGAGGTGTGTGCATTGCTTCTCAACTGGGAACTCAACATATCCCAGTTTCCTTTAGCAAGGAGTCTGAGGTTACTGGGGTGCTTGTCCTCATGAATACTGTAGTGTGGATTACTCGTTGCCAAGAGGGAATTTATCAGGAGCAAAAATGACCAGAAATGTTGATGTGATGAGAGTTGGAGTTTTATTCACCTTTTGCATGTTTTTCTTCTTCCATTTGGGTCTCGAATGCTTCTACAAGCAGCCCGAGTGCCTGAAAAATACACCCAACCATTTTTTGACAATAATTTAAAGCTTTTTGGTGCCCAGAAAAAGAGTCATTTCAAAAACATACCCCGATTTTTAAATCACAATCAACAGGCACTGCACTGTTAGCAACCCCAGCTGAGCTCCAACACATTTGGTCAGCTGGCTTTCCCAATTCTTGTGCTGTACAATGGCTGCTGGAAAAGAGAAGTGTTTTGTTGTTGACATGCCATCCAGAAACCACTTTGCTGCATTCTTGTTGGTTGTGCAGGAGGCTCCACTTCTGCTTTTCAAAGATGTACGGTTGTATAATTGCAGATCTGATTTCAGCCATTTTCAGGTGAGAGACTAACTGAGTTGGGGGGCGTGGCCAGCGGTATCTTATCTGGATTTAAAGTAACAGGACGCGCCGAAACAGCTCATTGTGAAAGGAGATCAAAAATAGGCAGAACGGAGCAGAATAAAATGTCTTTATCTAAGAATGATTTTGTTAGATCTATCCTAACCTGCTCATGAAAACATAATTGACCACCTATCATTTGGTGTGAAGCTGTTCTACCTGGCTGCCAGCTTGCTTGTACCCTACAAACTTCTTTCTTTTCGTCCAGTATGAGGTCGTGAAATTAGTTTTTTGAAAACAACACAGATAAGACACTGACTACTCATACTGACTCCACAGAAGCAATCCTAACCAGTCACCTGAAATCTGGCTTAGTTCTTTCAGCTACATTACCCAGAAATCCAAAGAAGTGAGCGAGTTAATGGTGACAGTCACTGCATAGTTACATTTTTCAGGCTGAGATGAAAACGTTGTTCATGACTGGATGATTGATGATGAAGGTTTAAAGAAGATAATCAGGCTCATCCTGCGTTAGGATCTGAGTGTTCCTTACTTTATCAAACATTTTGCAGCTTTTTCACTTGTCTTTTGATGCAACGTGCAGCCGGTCTCAGAATAATATGCATGAATATCTAAAGAAACATCCAACAGAAGGACTTTAGGAGATTTTGTGGATTCATGGCGGAGAGCTGCTGGGATCCCAGTGAGGAAAAACAGAGAAATTAGACTGACTGTGAATTCTGTTGGAACAATAAAAGAAACAAAGTTTGATAATATAATTGTACTGACTTTTATTTTCCACAATATTATCCTCTTTCATTTGTTGTTTCATTTTTATTTTTGATATTTGTTTCACCATATGATGTTAGTTCCAGCTGTGACAGTTTCTGCTTTAAACTGCAAGGTCATATGAATGCAAAATAATAATAAAGAATCAAGATTACATTGTTTTTTATTATTTGACCAAACAAATCCAGCAATTATTTCTGACCACATTAATCAGAAGTGATGCATCTCAATTATTTTACCAGCAGATGGCAGAAAATGGAAAACAAATTGACTTATTGTGACCCAGAATGAGGCACGATAATGTGAAAACTCCCAGCCTGTATTTCCCCCAGACCACTGATTGGTATTTATTCATTTCTGCCATAATTCAAAAGCTCAGCTGTGTGAATTTGGATTAGCTTACTGCATGGGATTTAAGGAAAAATATGATTGAAGTGGAAAATAATTTAAAAATGCTAAAATTTAATGTACTTTAATGTCGTTCAAGTCATTAATTCAATAAATTATTTTAAAGCATCCTGTTCGATCTTAATGATATTTTTATTTGTAGACATGAGGGAATTTTGCTGATTTTTATTTTAGTTTATCTAATTATATATATATATATATATATATATATATATATATATATATATATATATATATATATATATTTTTTTTTTTTTTTTTTTTTTTTTTAAAGCCACCAATGACAAATGAGGGGATTTCCAGGAGTTCTAGTTCTTCTTTCTAACTTGATCTAACATCAAAAAATTAAATGTCAACAAAACAAATACAAGAATAACAAGAAATCTCAGTTTGAGATGTTTATATTTTATTATTTCAGTGGGCTGCTGCTGCTGCTAGTATTTTTGTCAGCAGATGGAAATCTTATGATCTTTGCTCCTCATAAAGATTTCTGTTGAGTTGCTGTTTAGGATATTCACCACTAGGGGGAGCTGCAGACCCGGGACCCTGTAATGTTGCTTAAATCTAAACAAATATACAAAACATCGCAGTTTGACGGAATTAAAAACTAAAATTATAGAGTCATTACTCAGAAGTTAGGATTTAGTGACGTTTATAAGTTCTTGAGGTTTTCTATATTTTGTCATTAAGAAATGCTTTCTGAACTAAACTCCAGCATTTAAAAAAAATCAGCATTTGGTTTTTTTAGACGGGGAGAAAATTGTATTATTATTATCCAGTAAATGTCTAAAAGAAGCTCATAATGAAATTTAATGGACAGTAGAACTGATTGACAGAAAACCTTCAGGTTGAGTCTTTACTCAAACAGAAACGCGTCACATTTTACTGTGACCAAACCTGATCAACAGCTCTCCTCTTGGTATTCCCACCATTTCCTGTCAGGTCACATATTTGCTTGTTCCTTCCCCTTCTGTGCTCAAGTTTAAATATAGGTATGACTCAACAGTCACAGTTACAGAAAACAGAAATGGAGCAGCAGGCAGTTCAGCTGGACCGAGAAACTTTCTCCTGTCCGATCTGTTTGGATCTACTGAAGGATCCGGTGACGATTCCCTGTGGACACAGCTACTGTATGAACTGTATTAACACCCACTGGGATGAACAGGATAAGAAAGGTATGTACAGCTGCCCTCAGTGCAGAAAAACCTTTATACCAAGGCCTGACCTGGAGAAAAACACCATGCTAGCAGCTTTAGTGGAGCAGCTGAAGAAGACTGGACTCCAAGCTGCTGCTGCTGATCACTGCTATGCTGGACCTGAAGATGTGGCCTGTGATTTCTGTACTGGGAGAAAACTGAAAGCCATCAAGTCCTGTTTAGTCTGTCTGGCCTCTTACTGTGAGAAACACCTTCAGCCTCATCATTATTTAGCAACTTTCAGGTACCACAAGCTGGTCGAGCCGTCCAAGAACCTCAAGGAGAACATCTGCTCTAAGCATGATGAGGTGATTAACATGTTCTGCCGCACTGATCAGAAGTGTATCTGTAGTCACTGCTTAATTAATGACCATGAAGGTCATGACACAGTGTCAGTTGCAGCAGAAAGGACTGAGAGGCAGAGAGAGCTGGAGGAGAGACGAGGAAACATCCAGCAGAGAATCCAGGACAGAGAGAAAGATGTGAAGCTGCTTCAACAGGAGGTGGAGGCCATCAATCACTCTGCTGATAAAACAGTGGAGGACAGTGAGAAGATCTTCACTGAGCTGATCCGTCTCCTCCAGAAAAGAAGCTCTGATGTGAAGCAGCAGATCAGATCCCAGCAGGAAACTGAAGTGAGTCGAGTCAAAGATGTTCAGGAGAAGCTGGAGCAGGAGATCACTGAGCTGAAGAGGAAAGACGCTGAGCTGGAGCAGCTCTCACACACAGAGGATCACAACCAGTTTCTCCTCAACTACCCCTCACTGCCAGCACTCAGTGAGTCTACACACTCATCCAGCATCAACATCCGTCCTCTGAGACACTTTGAGGACGTGGCAGCAGCTGTGTCAGAGCTCAGAGAGAAACTACAGGACGTCCTGAGAGACTCATATAAAATCATCTCACTGAAAATCAGGAAGGTGGGTGTTCTACTGCCAGAAGTAGAACCAAAGAGCAAATCTGACTTTTTAAGATATGCATGTAAAATCACATTGGATCCAAACACGGCTCACACACAGTTGGTGCTATCAGAAGGGAACAGGAAGGTGACATTGATGAATCAACCTCAGTCTTATCCAAGTCATCCAGGCAGATTCATTGGGTGTTGTCAGGTTCTGAGCAGAGAGAGTTTAACTGGACGTTGTTACTGGGAGGTGGAGTGGAGAGGGAGAGGAGGATTTGTAGCTGTTTCATACAATAATATCAGCAGAGCAGGAGGTGGGAATGAATGTGCATTTGGTCGGAATAACAAGTCTTGGGCTTTGGATTGTTACCAGAAAAAATATACACTTTTTCACAAGAACATCAAAACTCCCGTCTCAGGTCCAGTTTCCTCCAGAGTCGGAGTGTACCTGGATCACAGAGCAGGTATTCTGTCCTTCTACAGCGTCTCTGAATCCATGACTCTGATCCACAGAGTCCAGACCAGATTCACTGAGCCGCTACATGCTGGAGTTTGGATTTATTATACCAAAGACGCTGCAGAGTTCTGTAAACTCAGATAGACTGAGTTTGAATTTCTCTGTGTTGAATTTTTCTGTGACATGTTTTGTATTGCTGTTTTATGTATTTGGTTGTACTTGAACTAAGAAAAAAACTGTGGAGAGTCACTTTCGTCTATTCTTAAAATTTTTGGACACGTTATTTTACCCTGTTTGGAAATTCAAAGCAAATGTTTTCATTGCTGCTGTCTGGGGTTTCCAAACTTTTCAGCCTTGTGACTTAAAGTAACATAGCCAGAGATTGGCGACCTCATAAAATACATATAGTTATTTAATTGTATAAGTTTTTAAATAAATTTATTTTATAAAAATTATTTTGGATTATGTACTTTAATCACTTAAAATGCATATTACATTATTTAATGAGACACTTAATGGTAAATTTATTTATTTAATTTTATTCATTTAATTAATTTTGTCTCTATTGGCCCTTAATACACATCAGGGCTCACATTCCTATGACAATGAAAATTATTTTACGATACCCTACTTGGTGTCTTTTGTGAAGCCCTGATCTAGCAGTATTTTTAACTGATAACTAAAATGTAAATATAAAAATGTAGCTTATCAGAAGCTTTCTCTTAAAAAAATTACTATTGCATCAGAAATATCTCTCTGTAGAATTTGTCATTTAAATCTTCTCAACAAAACAAACTAGAAAAATGAGTGTAGTTTCCTTCAGATTTTTTCCCAGGTGAGATTTTGTTGCACCTTATTTTGATTTGCATATTGTTCCGTGTTTGTGTCAATGAATGTGAATCTTTGTTCTAAATGCTATTAAACCAAAAGTGAATTAAAAGTCAATTTCGCTGCTTGCTTTAGTCGGAAAAGCCAGTTTCCGTGTTCACTTACGAGAACAGCTTGACACTCACAACATGGCGGACGTGCTGACGTATCAAGCCTTTTTCTACGATGAGAACGTCGGTATCTCCTGAAGGGGGCGATAGAGCGCCGTTCGGGATTCGGACGGAAGTTCACAGAAGAAGTTTAAAGCTCAGTTTACCCTCGTGTTTACAAGAATAAACGGCTCGGACTCTCAGTCTTAGCAGCGAAAACGTTAAATAAGTAAGTAAGTAATTACTGGATGTAAAAGCAGTTTTTCTAAGATGGGGTTGAAGGTAGAAAAGGTTCGAACTTCAGTTATTTATCGGCTGTTTACCTTAAGCTGGGAGTTTGGCTAGCTTGTTGCTAACAGATATCAGGGCAGTTTATCTAAACTTGTATCGTTTTATGGTTAATCTTTTCTAAGTAATCGCTAAAATGATTGATAATCTGTTTAACAGATTGCTAGCTGAGGTGTAAAAGTTTTCACATTTCTTCTGAAACAATGTGATGAAAGAAGCTGCCCAGAAACCGTTTTATTATTTCAGCCGGTCTTTTTCTGCTGACATTACAGAAATGGGTCTCAATTAAATATAGAAACAACCAAAACAGCAACAAAATGTAGCAAGACGAGTTTAACTGATGCTGACTGACATCAGGGAAGCGACTACCTGTGATTTAAACCAGGGATCACATGATTTTAAGGTCTGGGTGGCTGTGACTGCATGTCCCAGCATTCATAGCGCCACAAATATTATTATTGAAAAACATTTCTCTTTGATATAGGCTTCTTAAGGACTCAACTTACTTAAAATAATAATAATAATGCAACAAGTCATTCTCAAAGATCAATAAACTTTCAATTCGAATGGACATTAAGCACTGGAGCTGGAAGACATTTAAATATCCACAAATAAATAAACAAAACAACAGAAACAATAAATAAAATAAATTATGAAATCTCTGGAAACAAAATTCAGCAGACTGAAACTTTTATCATCCAATTTTAGTTAGAATGAGAGAAAAGATGAAAACGATAAATAATACAAATGGAAATTGTTGAGCTTGTTTTAATTCATCATGTGATTCATTGATTTATTGCTTATTGTGACATGACTATTAATAAAGAAAGTTATTCTTTGTTCTCCTTGTTGTTCTCCTTTTCACTGATTTCAGTTTTTGTGTGAAATCACTGCAGCTGAAATTAAGTTTATCTTGGTTTTTATTCATATCAGTTTTTGGTATTTTCTGCCAGTTTTATAATAGTAATTTTTAACAAACTTAATTTTATTTTCTGTTTTATCATCTGTCTACCTGTGAAGTTGTGATTGTTTTGAAGCACTGAAGTTGTAAATGAGTTATAGAAATAAACTTTGACTTGACTTTTCTGTTCTCAACAAGTTTATTTTCTGGTTAAATAAAAGTAATTATTACATTTGGTTTGAAACATTTCAAACAGAAACTTTTAGACTGATTTCTGTATTTTAATCTGATAATAAGAGTTATATTTTTGTCTTTATTGTGATTGAGAAGTCTAAACATGAGCGATGTGTCCTTCAGGTCGCCATGGCGTCTTACACATGCATCAGCTGCCGGGTGGCCTTCGCCGACGGCGAGGTGCAGCGGGCGCATTACAAAACCGACTGGCACCGCTACAACCTGAAGCGCAAGGTGGCCGACATGCCACCGGTCACCGCAGAGAACTTCCAGGAGCGTGTGCTGGCGCAGCGGGCCGCCGCCAACCAGCAGCTGACCCACGCCGCCGCCACCGAGAGCTGCGGCGTCTGCAGCAAGAAGTTCTCCAGCGCCAACGCCTACCAGAACCACCTGCAGTCCCACAAGCACCAGCAGGCGGAGAGGCAGGCGCTGCTGGCGGCGCAGAGGAAGGTGGAGAGGATGAACGAGAAGAACCTGGAGAAGGGCGTCTGCGACGAGAAGGAGGACAACGACGCCAAGAACGAGGCGCTGCAGCAGGCGCTGAGGGAGCAGCACAGGCCCAACCCGGCCAAGATGGCCAAGGTCCAGACCGCCGCCGCGGCGAAGGCGGAGAAACCGCCCCGCTTGGTGTGGCTGGAGGAGCAGGTGAAGAGACGGGAGAGAGAGGAGGGAGGAGAGGCAGCAGCAGAAGGTAAACAGAGAATAAAAAACATTTAAATGTTTAAATGAAGAAGATTTGTTGTTTTCAGGGTTGGTGCTTGAAAATCCCAGACTTTCTATTAGGGGTTTGGAAAGTTCTTGATTTCTATGTGAAGTCCTTGAAAGTGCTTAATATTCAAACTGCAGTTTGGTAATAATGTGTAATATAAAGTTTCATTAATAAACTAAATTTGGAAATGTACAGTTTAAATCCCATCATAAAAAGACTCATGAACATTTTTTTCTAACTGTCCAAAATTAAATCAGACCAAATGTTTCTTATTTTAGTTCAGTTAGAATTACTAAAATTATATTTGCTAAACACCAGAAAGCTTAGTGAGGACATTTTTATCGTCTGTTTGGACTTTTTCTTTCTATATTCTGAACATTTAATTTAGCATGAAGGTGATTTATCTCAGCTCTTAGATTGGATTGTTTCAATGTAATTAATATTTATTACTCATAATGGCTCAGTGACTTATTGACCATCTTATATTTTACACATTAAAGTCATTGAAATGTGGAGAATTTTTTATTCAATTAGTGTTTTGTTCAGGATGTGTTTTAGACAGACATGTTATATTCAAGGATTCAAGGTTATTTATTGTCATACCAGCTTCAGTTTGTGGTACGAAATTTGAACTCAGGTCCCAGATTAAGAAATTTTCAACACGCACAAAAAAATAAATAGATAAATAATTAAATAAAAATATATAAATTTCACTGTGGGAAAAGTGTCTGACCTGTTTGTGTAAAACCCTCCAGAGGAGTGGGAGGATGTTGACGAGGATGACGAGGATGATGACATGGAGGAAGATGTGGATGAAGAGGAGCTGGTGGAGGAGGAGGAAGGCGGCTCTTCGGGGACGTCGGGCCCCCTGCCGGGCTCGGTCCCCGTCACACACTGCCTGTTCTGCTCCCACCGCTCCCGCTCGCTGCTGAAGAACGTGGCTCACATGACCAAAGTCCACAGCTTCTTCATCCCAGACGTGGAGTTCCTGGTGGACCTCAGGGGCCTCGTCCGGTACCTGGGTGGGTCCCACGGACATCGCTGCACATTCCTCATCATGCTTTACATATTTAGCTTTATATATCAGATACTGAGTAGATTGAGCTTATCAAGTGTTAAGTGGCTATTTTCTTAAACCTGACTTTTCTCTTGTTTGAAGATTCTATCCAGAACATAAAGGGTTAAATTTTTCATTTGCTGAGTAAAAAAGAAACATTAAACTTGAACATAATTTAAAAGGAGGGATACATTTCTGCCAAAAAAAACATCTAATTTTGAGATTAATCTTAGAAATGTTTTAGAAGAAATTTCAACTCAGAAATTTTTTCTAGAAAATTTCTGTCATTAATCTAAAACTTTGTTTTTCCTTGCTTTGGTTTGACTTTTGGATCACAGAAATCTCCTTATTTATTTGAGTTTTTTTTTTTTTAGATAATTTCAAAAATATTTCAGTTTTATTTTGCAAAACAAGAAGATTTCTGAACTTTTTTTTCTCAGGAGAGAAAGTCGGTGCTGGGAACGTTTGCTTGTGGTGCAACGAAAAGGGGCGTTCGTTTTACTCCACAGAGGCGGTGCAGAGTCACATGACGGATAAGAGCCACTGCAAGCTGTTCACAGACGGAGACGCCGCCCTGGAGTTCGCAGATTTCTACGACTTCAGGTGTTTCTCTGGTTTAGATGTTTTTAACCTTCAGTTTGAGGCGATGAACTTTACTGTTTCCTGAAGTTGGAACAGATTTCCTCCTTTGCTTTGTGGAATCGTGATCCGATGTGCTGCTGCTGTTTGTCCAACAGGAGCAGCTACCCGGACCGGAGCGAGGGAGCGGTTGAAGGGACGGACGAGGATCTGCCGGACGAGAAGAACCTGGAGTACGACGATGAGACGATGGAGCTGACGCTGCCTTCAGGTGACCTTCGGTTCCAGCTGCTGGTTTTGGTCTGGAAGCCGTTCAAACCGCTGCTTGTTTCCTCAGGTGCCAAGGTGGGCCACCGCTCCCTCATGAGGTACTACCGGCAGCGGTTCGGGACGCAGCGGGCCGTGGTTCCGGGCCGCAGCGGGAACGCCGTGGGCCGGGTCCTGCGGCAGTACAGAGCCCTGGGCTGGGCGGGAGACGCAGGTGAGACTCCGCTGCGTCTCTGCAGTAAAATATGACGAAAAAGATCATTTATCAAACTTTGGAGGCTGAATCCTCAGTTTGATGCTTCTGGGTTAGAAATGCTTCATGACGTGATTTTTAAAAAAATACAAAAATTCCTTTTTTTGTAGCAAAATTTGGCTTGTTAACTATTAATAATAGTAACAAACAAATATTTTTTATATCCTAAACAATAATTCATCCTCCTGTAAACTTTTTTCTTTAATATATCAAAGTATAGACAGTTGTATATACCAGACCCAGTAAAAAAGTTTATCCTTTTATTTGATCAAATAGATATACATTATAAAAAGAACAATTTTAAAAATATATGTATCTTTATATATTTTATGAAAAATAAATATTTTATAATAAAATAGGAAAAGGAGGCGAAGAGCCTTTATGGTTGAAACATCCTGCAGAAGTCGATCAGTTCAGGTCTAAATGTAGGTCCAATTACCTATCAGCTCTTCTGGATCTATCATTGTAACCATAGCAACCAGACCATAACCAGTTAATCATGATTCATATTTACAGCAGATTTGTGTTTTTATCGTTGAAACGAAAAACATCTACATAAAACCAGCTGTGACGTCAGTGAACTGTTTGTGATTCCCTGACTTCCCTCAGCAGGACGTTTGTCCTCCTGTGTCTTTAACAAAATGTCCGTCTGTCCGTCCAGGCGGCTCGGTCCAGCAGAGACAGAGGGACATGCAGTACGTCCAGAGGATGAAATCCCGCTGGATGCTGAAGACGGGGATGAGCAACAACGCCACCAAGCAGAAGCACTTCAGAGCTCAGGTTATGTTCTGAGAGGGAGAGGAAGCAGCTGCGACACAGACTGCTGCAGCTGGACGATTGCTGCCGGGAAACGAGGGGAACTCGGACTTTTCTGTCTCGTCTTGATTGAAAAGCAGAGATGAGCTGAAAACAAACCGCAAAGCTGAAAAAAGGAGGAACTGTTTTCCTGAACTGAACTGAATCTGATCAGCTTCGTTAGAAAAACAACCGTTAAAGTAAAAATAAAGAGCAAAACTCAAATTCATCAAATTATTCTTACGTTTTACTAATACAGTCACATATAATATGAAAATATTCAGGAGTTCTCCTCCAGGTGAGGCTTAATTAGATTAAAAATGATTTCAAACTGATGATGCTACTGAAATGATTCATCCTGGTTTTTAAATTCATTCACTCATTGAGTAAAAAATTTACACCAAATTTCCTTTCATCATTTTTTTTCTGCAGCTGTTTGAGGAAATTATTTTTGTCTGAAAACTTTAAACTGAAACTCATCTCGGATCAGAAACTGTTGGATTAAATCCATGAAGTGTGTTCATGTTTCACTCCTTTGAATCTTAAATTTAAATGTTAAACTATTTAAAATATTTTAATGTATGTCTTCTGAAACCATTAAATTAAATTTAATTCCCAATAAACAGGTTAAAGTCCTAGATCTTTGGTCTGTGTTAAAATGTTAGCAGCTGCTTGGTTCTCTTATTCCTTGGGTCGGCTCTGAGTGTGACCAGTGTTACGCAGCCTGTTTTTAGCCGATAGCTGAATAATGAATTATGTCATTTATATCAATATTTGTTTGCTTTTTATGACTATATAGTTGTGCTTAAGTATCGTTAACCATATCTTCCAATAACACATAATTAGATAATCATATTTCATGTCAACTTTCAACATTTTTAACACAAACATGGCGGCTGCTGATGGTCTGCCGTACCTCAGGACTGCAGCAGCAGGTAACTTTTGTTAAAATATGTTTATTTTTACATATTTATTGAAATAAACAAGTAAATTTGTACATAATGTGTGAAAAAACCAATCCACTCTGCCGTTTCCCAGCGCTAACTAGAAACAACCAATCAGAGCCAGGAGGCAGGTCTTAGCGTTGTCAATCAGCTTCGCTCCGTCAGCATACCATGCTGTGATTGCTAATTCTGGTTAGCATAGCCATCAGTGACGGTGGGTAAACAGTTTCTCCGCCGTTAGCACATTTAGCAACATGTTCACGAGGATGATTGGCGGTGCTAAGTCCCTCCTCCTGGCTCTGATTGGTTGTTTCTGACAGGAGCGGTGCATTCATTCAGATGACAATATCAACCCAGGAAATGATCTGTCTCATATTATACAGGACATGGTAACAGTTTTAGCTAATATATAAAAACATATTTTTAATAAAAGTTGCATTAATTTGGTTTGTTTATATGATAAACATTTAGTTTTTCAACATTTAGCCGTTATAGCCTCAGAGAATCCACCGTGTCTATAATAGTATTATTTATGACTCGGACCCGTTTCTGTTAAATGATGAAAATAAAAGCCGAACTTCGTCTCTCCCTCCTCTTCCTCGTACGTCAGATTTGTGAATGAGCGTGAGCCTGGAGCGGATGATGTCATGGCGACCCCTCCGCGCTGCTGCGCCGCATTAATGAGCTCAGTTACTCCATTTGTTTGCGGTTCTCCACTTTATATTTGGCAGCCGCTCCACTTCCTGAGTGTGTTTGATGGTTTCGGAGGTTTGGGGCACTCTGCCCGGGCGCACGCCGCCGCTGCACACGGCCGACAGGAAAGGGCCGCGGAGGAGGGGCGGCGCAGACAGGCCGACGGCGAGGAGGAGACTAATTGATCCGGACGACGTGGGAGAGAGATGAGGCATTAGATCTGTGCGAGTCAGAGAGGAGTGATGGATGTCTGAGGGCCGCAGCGGCTCGTTTACGACTCAGATGCTGATTTATGAGACGAGTTTCACCAAGAATTTATGAGCTTCCTTCAAAGTCTTTAAGTTGCTGTTTTTCTGACATCCTGCTGTTAATGAAAAGTTTAAATTGATGCTTGGAAACAGCATGATTGAGTGGATTTGGTGCCTTGTTTTGCATGATTGCATGAAATGACAAATCGTTGTATAACTCCTGAGTTTAGACAATTTCTGTTATCAGCAAAAACTTTCCTGTGCAAACTTCCTCTGAAGCGTCTGATCCTCAGGGGAAATCCGCAGATTATCACCACATTATTCTGGACTGATGGAAGAAGTCCCACATGGAGCAACATTTATTTTAGTTTATTTTTTTATTTGACTTGGTAGGAGACTACGGATTGGGTCACCGGCAAAAAAACAAAACAGAATTTTGACTTTAATCTTGTGAGATCAAAGTCAGAGTTTAGTCAAAATTTGGAGGAAAAAAAACGTCCGAATTTGGAAAAAGTCCGAATTTGGAAACCAATCCCAGAAAGTTTCAACACAAAACTTGGAAATTTATGAGCTTGAAAAGCAGAAAATATTTTACTTTTGAAACTCAGACAATTTTCTATTTCTGAATTCAGAAAATTTTCAGGTTTTTTTTCAACATGTTTGAATTTGTTTTCTGGCAGATTTCTGAATTTTGAACTCAAGAAATTTTCTAATATTTTGTAAAAATATTTCTGACATTAACATAATTTTTTTCTCTTTTGAGCCCAGAAATGTCAAATATATTTCTAGAAAATTTCTGAGATTAATTCTGAGTTTTGGTGGAAATTTAGTCCTTTTTTCTATCTACAGCTTCACATCTGTTGAGACTGAAAGAATAGTTTCAGATTAAAGCAACATCTGGCATTTCATAAAGCTTGTCTAGATATTCATTTATATAGATATACACACATAGTTCTAGTTTAAGTAAGATGGAACAGTGAAGTTCTAATTAGTGCAATATAAGAAACTGAATAAAGAAAAAATTCACTCATATAGAACTGAAAACTGAATCCAGGAGCTGAAGTAATAATAGTAATAATAGTGATATTAGTGATAATAAAGATATTAGTGATAATAAAGATATTAGTGATAATAGTGATAATAGTGAGTTAGTTCTCATCCCTTCTTCAGTCTGCATGATCCCGGTCTCCCTCTGAGCCCTGGGGACCTGGTATTGATCGGCGCTGTGTAGGTAGTGATTGGACATGAGTGGATAATTTCCTTTGCTACATTAGAGTCCATTACTGGACCCGCTCTCCGGAAAGTGAAAGACATCCTCAAAAGAAAAAAAAAAACGACAGAGAATGTTCTTGGAAATGGATTCTTCTCACAGAAATAATTTAACGTCTGAAGATCCTCAAAGTTTCTCTTCAGGTTCGGAGACGATGACGGAGTGAAGCGGCGTGGAGATTCCTGCTGGAAACGCTTCATTTAGCTAAACCCAGCTGGTCTTTCCCATTTATTCAGAGGAAACTTATAACAGACTTTAATTTCGAGAGGCAGCGCCACACAGCTGAATGTTTACTGGGGTCCGATGAGAAAAACCAGAACACAGTACAGGGGAGATGAAGCAGGTCAAAAATGTAACAAATTAACTGTTGGCTTTGCTTTGGAGGCTGATGTTACCAACACAAGAAGAAGAAATTATTTGAGGATTTGGTCTAATTAGACTTTTTCACCTGCTGATGTAACTTCTGACATAAATACTGAGAAATTGTTTCTTGTGATAAACACGGATTAGAGTCTGGAAAACGAATCATTTAAAATCTGGTGAGTCTGGAAAGATGGACTCCAGATTTAATTCTCCTTCCAGGTTTGTGTTTTTGTTTCCATCCAATCAGCTTCCAGTGTTTATTTATAGAAGTCAAAAAGGAGCAACAGGAACCCAGAGCAGGAACATCGGCTGTCTGACCTCACAGGGTTCGGTTTGTGCAAGCCTTAGCTTCACAGCTAACTTTTAAAAATGTCGAGAAAATGACTGAGAACTCAACTGTGACCTGCAGAACTGGTACAGACGGCAGAAAAAACTTGGAAATTTGAACTTTTTTGTACTTTTTGAGGCGTATGGGAACACAGTACAGGCGTGCCTCTGTTATCGATGTCATCATTTACATACACGGCTGCTAAATACAGAAAATGCTAACTACATTTTACACCATATTCTGGCGCCCCCTCTAGGGCAGCGCCCCTGAGGGTTTACCCATAAACACAGTCACTTCCAATAACTTCCAGAAACTCCTGAATTTGCGGCCAAATTTAGTATTTAGTTATTCAGGTCTTAATTCCTCCGCTGGGTGAAAACTGGTTTGTTTTGGATGTTTTGAGGTCTGAGCAGCAGCTGATGATGATGATGATGATGATGATGATGATGATGATGATGATGATGATGATGACAGCATCTGCGCGCCTGCAGGTGACTCCTTTAAGACCAGGGGGAGGAAGAGGAGGAGGAGGAAGAGGAGGAGTGCAGCGGGTCGCCACGTTTCACCACATTACATTTTCTCTGCCCGGTGACCTGGAGCCTCTTCCTGCTGGTCCTGATGCCGCCGCCGCCGCCGCCGCTGCTGGGGCCATGAAGCAGCTCTTCCCTCCCTCTGGTTGCCTCGGGAAACTCGCCTCCTCCATCATATTAATGGGATAATAATGTGATTGATTGGTCATTTCCGCGGAGAAATGCTGTTTGCTGCTTCCTGAGAGCGCAGGGTCTTCAGAGAACGTTCCTCCTGCTGGTGAGGAGGAGCCGGACAGGCAGGAGATTCATTCAGGTTTTATTTCCCAGCTTCTGCTCCGAGGAGGAGGAGGAGGAGGAACATGGAGCGCCTCCGCGGCTCTCCGGAGCGCATCAGGCGGTTCCAGCAGCGGGAGCTTCCGGCTGCTGATGTGCAGCTCTGCGAGCGGACCGAGCTGTAGCGGAACCGAACCGAGCCGGCTTTCAGCGCGTCGCAGTGGAGGAGGGGGGGAGGAGAAGGAGGAGGAGGCATCTATGCAATTTTATTTTGACTTTGCATTTTATTATGAGCGCAGAGGAGGGAGATGCTGGACCGGCGGCGGGAGATCCGGCCGCCAAGCAACGCCTCACCTGGGAGGAGAGCGACCCGCTCGGCTCCCAAGGACGTCCGCAGCCCGGCGGCGAGGAGGAGCCGCAGCCGGGAGAGGATGAGGATGAGGAAGAGGAGGCAGAGGGCCGCGCGCGTGCGGCTGACGCTGAGAAAATCAGCGGGGAGGAAAACGGGGGCAACACTTCCAGCGAGGAGGGGGCGGTGGGGGGCAGATGTGGCAAAACGCAGGCGATGCCTTCAACCTGCAGCAGCGAGACGTGCATCCCGACCCCGAGCTGCAGGATCTGCTTCCAGGGAGCGGAACAGGTAGGCTGCTGGTTCTACTGGGTCTGCTGGGTCTGGTCGCACATCTGTCACCTGCTCGACCCGATCAGATCTCAAACTGCGGTTCTGTTGGTGGTGAAGTGAGGCTGAAGGTGAGCGTGCTGCCCTGTGATTGGCTGACGGCAGCAGCTCGTGCCGTTGAGGTGAAGCTGCTGATTGGATACTTTCAGTTCTGCTGAGATCAGAGGAACCAGAAACACGAACCCAAACATTCACTGCTGGAAGTCGATGCCTATAACCTGTCTGAAGTGACCTCTGACCTCTCTGATTTACCATAGCAGCTCGTTGAAGACATTATTTTATAAATTAGAATATGATAATTGAATTTATTGTTATTATACAGACTGAGAAAGCCAAGGTAGTAACTAAAGACAGAGCAAAGACAAAGTGTGTGTAACTATATAAAGACATATGTCTATATATACTAAATAAGCCGTTTGTACTTAAATACTCCAATAGGTGTTTATGTATATTTCCATGTTTATTCCTATACCTATAGGTTTATACCTACATCTACAGATATATCTATATATAAAGTAGGATGTTTGTATACATATAAACGTATATATAAAGAGAGAGATGCTTAATTCTCTAGATGTATAGATCTATATATCTAGAGATTCATGGATCACATATCATATGTTGTTCACCTGTTGTTCTAGACGTACATCAGTATAACCATAGAATCACTGTGAGAGTTCTGGATGGTTGTTTTTATATCGGGAAGAAATCTTTAAAAATTATTAAAATGAATAACATTTTTAAAAACTGAAAATGTGTAGGAGGCGTTTGCAGTAAGATTAAAGATTTAATTAGTCCATCGTTTACAGAGCCTCGCAAAAGTCGTTCTAACTTTCTGAACTTTTCACTTTGTGTGACGTAACATTAGGGACGAGTTTTTAATCACATGGTTTATCATCCATCAGGATAAGATTGTCATTATTATCAAGATTTTGATTCTTCAGAATGATAAACTTGGGTGCAGATTATCGTAAAATAAGTAAGAAAGTCATAAAATGTGTTGTAAAACCCTGAGCTGCAGGGTATCCGTCACATCAGAGGTGCAGGACAGCGACCCAACCATAATCAGGTTAAAATCTCATCCCAAAGTGACGCACCAATTTGTCTGCCCGTCTTCCTGAAAGCAGATGGACAGACGTGGACGTGCAGGGAGAAATGGACCGTCAGTCCAGGATGAAACCTGAGATGCTGCAGGCCTGTGACAGCAGATGAGGGACGATTCATCGCTGCCACGGCTGAAGGGAAGCAGGAGAGCAGGCAGCAAACGCCTAAGTGGACATCCTGTCTTCCCAACGTGGGCTCCAGCCTGTTAGCGGATCAAATCTAATAACTCCGCCTCCGGGTCCAGACTCATGGCTGCTGTGAAGGCCTGGAGGCTGGGAAAAGCTTAGTTACCTGCTTTTTAAAAACTCTGATAAAATCCACAGCTTGACTTTTTCTGCTGCCTAAAGTTGCATCATTAGATCAGTTTGATGAATTAAACTGTAGCTTTTCCTTTAGCATTCACATGTGACAAACTTTTGATCTATTCATTAAAATGCAACATTGCTGTCAATAAAAGCCAATATTTCATCTTTTATTATAAAATGAGCTTTTTGAGATTTTTTTAATTGATTCCAGAACTGACATTTAGAGGTTCTGAGGTTCAGTTAGATCACTTATAAAACTATCCATCTACACCTTGTAAAACTTTTCATACCTCCATAACATTTCCTCATTTTGTTTAGTTACAACCACAGACTTCAATCTGTTTTACTGGAATGTTATATGATGGATAAACACAAAGGAGTAAATCGGTTTAAACATTTTTACATGTAAACGTCTCCACAGTGAAGCATGGTGGTGGCTGTGTCATGCTGTGGGTTTTATCAGCAGGAACATGTCAGAGTTGATGGGCAAGACAAGAAAATATGGTGAAGATAATATGGAATTTCTTAAGCTCTGAGCATATTGGTTAGCATGGCCTAGTCAAAGTCCTGAGGTAAAGTTTGTGGTAATAGTTGAAAACAGATATTTACAGGTGCTAGCAAACCAAACTGGGCCCTCCAACTGCCAAATTACGGGAAAGAATTTTTATTTTCGACAAAGATTTCTGAATAAAAACGTAGGCTTGATGTTTAGGTTATGAAAAATGTTTTTATTTAATTTAGTAATCATCCTCGCAGTAGCAGGAAAAACTCTTCCATCTCTCTCCAGTAAACAGAAACGTTTAGTTTAGTTTTTACATTCTGATGAAAAAGGAAGAGGCTCAGATGATGTCATCAGTGATGGCCAGGAATGGATGTGATGTCATCGATGACATCACAGGCTGTTACCTCAGAAGCCTTTGAATAAAAGAGCTGTTAGCTTAGCGCAGCATTGCTACCATGGCACGTAGGCGACGTCGTAGACGACGCTCCTCCTACAGACGCAGGAGGAGGCGCTACTACAGGCGAAGGAGGCGCCGCAGCGGCTACTATCGCCGTAGACGCAGGAGATACCGCCGGCGTCGTTATTACTAGTCGCTAACGTTGACCATGTAGCAAGCAGTTAAAAAACCACTAAAAAAATATAATAAAACAATTTAGAAAAAAAAACAACCAAAAAACAAAAAAGACTTTTTTTATTTCTGAATTGTTTTATGATTTTTTTAAAAGTGCTTCCTAAAATATTGCACATTAAAACATTTGAGGCACAGCAAGATATGAGTGACATCGCAGACGTTCATGATTGATGTAATCTATCCAAAGATTTCAAATGCCATCTGCTTTTTGCTTAAACCCGTTGCTAAGATGCCGGGTGAAACCCTCCACAGACGGCGCTCCACGCTGTCTTAGAAAAACACAGAAAGTTCCCAATCCACGGAAGAGACATTCAACCAAAATGATCTAAACAGGGGCACAACTGCATACTTTCTGAGGTATGCGAACATGTCATCTGTCCCCCCCGCCCCCCCTGCCCCCCAACGGCATAAACTTTTACAACTCATTTTTAACTAAAGTATCAATAATAATAATAAATGTACATATATGTGAATAAATTGGTGCCTACAGGGCAATTAAAAAACAATGAAGAGACATTCAACCAAAATGATCTAAACAGGGGCACAACTGCATACTTTCTGAGGTATGCGAACATGTCATCTGTCCCCCCCGCCCCCCCTGCCCCCCAACGGCATAAACTTTTACAACTCATTTTTAACTAAAGTATCAATAATAATAATAAATGTACATATATGTGAATAAATTGGTGCCTACAGGGCAATTAAAAAACAATGAAACAAAAAACAAGGCAATATTTCATCATTTAACATATAAATGAGCCAAAGAGACACAGGCTAACGGTTCTGTTAGCTTGTGTCCAGAACAGCTGCAGGTCTGAGGCTTTTTGTTAGCATGTTTTCTATCATTCTTATAGTTTGATAGGAAACCTGACCCAAACTGGCAACCTACATTAATAAAATGGTGAAATAATATTGACCACAAAACCCTATTTATAAAAGATATCAACGTTTTTCCTACACAATCCTAACAAACTTTTTAATGTCGAAAAAAATAAACGGTTCCTAGTCTACACAATATTTATTAATTTATTTATTAATCTATTTGTATTTTAAATAGTCATTTATATTATTTTTAGGTCTCAGGAAATGACTGAGGGATGAAGAGACTGATGTCTGGTTCTTTAGGTTCTTTAGGTTCTTTAGGTTCTGCGGTTCCTCTCCTGACCCATTCTGTCTGATATCAAACAACCTACTGAATATCGCCGACATATTTGTTTTAAGCCCTTATTAAACGTCACTATGGTTGTTTAGCCTGTATCTTCCCAGATACAGTCCTAAAGTAAAACGTTTTTGCCAGAGGTTTTACTTTAGGACGGTGTTTTATCGGGCGGACATTTTAAAAAGACGAGGGTTGACAGCAGCTCACTGCGGCTGCGTAGTGTCCGTCTCTAGGTAACCATGACAACAGTGTCAGTTCGCGGGGTAATATTTAGGTCCCGAAACGACCATTTAACTTACCCTAATATTTCCTCTGTTTTGTTTTGGTCATTATTATTATAATTATTGTTGAGGTGTGTGTGGTAGGTCCGTCTATCAGACATTTGTAGCCATACGGAATAAATCGCGTCCCGTGTTGGACAACAACAACCGCCTGTCATTGTAGCCTAGCTTAAGCTAACCTGAATATTTACAGCTCTCTTGTTGATACTCTGACTTTACTCACCTTCTGTCTTTCAACCACTTTGAAAAGCTTTTCTTCGTCTCTCCAACATCTTTATACTTCCCCCTCTTCCGTTTTCTGTTTTGTGCCCCGGAGTTTTTTTCTGCCGCCCATCTTTAGCTCCCTGTTGTCGAGGCTTTACTACAATTCAAATTTAAAAGAAAAACCGCGGCGGTAGGAGGGGCGGGGCGAATAATCTCTGCTGTTATGTTCATAAAATGCTCGCTAGAAAAAAAAAAACCCGCATCGTTTTTGCGCCCCTCTAGTGCGGCTACCATTCTGATGAAAAAGGAAGAGGCACCGATCAAGTCTGATGTCATCAGTGATGGCCAGGAATGTATGCGACGTCATCGATGACATCACAGGCTATTACCTCAGAAGCCTTTGAATAAAGGAGCTGTTAGCTTAGCGCAGCATTGCTACCATGGCACGTAGGCGACGTCGTAGACGACGCTCCTCCTACAGACGCAGGAGGAGGCGCTACTACAGGCGAAGGAGGCGCCGCAGCGGCTACTATCGCCGTAGACGCAGGAGATACCGCCGGCGTCGTTATTACTAGTCGCTAACGTTGACCATGTAGCAAGCAGTTAAAAAACCACTAAAAAAATATAATAAAAACAATGTTTAAGAAATAAAAATAAAGATTAAAACTCTGGAGGCACAAATGATGTCACAGATGTTAGCCAGCCATTCCTGAGTGATGTCATCTAAACATGTAGCATTTTAACCAGAAATAAGGAAAAATGTAAAACATAATCATTCAATATTGGAGTAAGTCCAACATTTAGTGATTTGTGTATTTATAAATGCAGTATGTAGGCTACATGTGTTCCTCTCCTCCATTTGGTTAAATAATTCAAATTTGTTGGTGTATTTCTTGAGTGAAAGAAAAAGAGCTGCATGCCTGGAGACAGATCTTTCACGGTTCC
Organism: Xiphophorus maculatus; assembly: GCF_002775205.1. NCBI lineage: Eukaryota > Metazoa > Chordata > Actinopteri > Cyprinodontiformes > Poeciliidae > Xiphophorus > Xiphophorus maculatus. The sequence continues at coordinate 27,943,152 of NC_036448.1, forward strand.
CGTTTTATAACTGAGTTTTGCTAACTCTGTTATTGCTTTTATCTATTGACCACAGTCGGCTTTGGTCAGAAATCCAACTGGACATCAGCAGATTTTAAACCGCTAACTGCACACATGTCAAACATAAGGCCCGGGGGCCAAATCCGGTCCGCCGCAGCTTTCTGTGTGGCTGAGGGCCACATAAATATAACTTTAAAGATAAAGGTTGTGTGTTTAAATATATTTTATCAATTGAATCAAACCTTAAATGTTATTTATTTTCAAGAAGCAGTCATTGAATGCAGAAACAGCTATTTATTAATATTTAGTTTAGTTTAGAACTGAAGGATTTCCTTGTTTAACACAGCAACAACAACAAAAAAACGTTTTAAATTAAGCTAATCTACTATTCTGATGAAAAAGGAAGAGGCACCGATCAAGTCTGATGTCATCAGTGATGGTCAGGAATGGATGTGATGTCATCGATGACATCACAGGCTGTTACTTCACAGGCCTTTGAATAAAAGAGCTGTTAGCTTAGCGCAGCATTGCTACCATGGCACGTAGGCGACGTCGTAGACGACGCTCCTCCTACAGACGCAGGAGGAGGCGCTACTACAGGCGAAGGAGGCGCCGCAGCAGCTACTATCGCCGTAGACGCAGGAGATACCGCCGGCGTCGTTATTACTAGTCGCTAACGTTAACCATGTAGCAAGCAGTTAAAAAAACACTAAAAAAATTTAATAAAAGCAATGTTTAAGAAATAAAAATAATAATTAACATACTGGAGGCACAGATGATGTCAGGTCAGATGTTATGATCTGATGTTTTCCAATTGCTGGTCTGAAGGAGCAGAGTGGAGGCTGCAGCTCTGAGGAGGAGCTCTGTCCTCCCAGGTTCAGGGTTAGGGTTGCACACCTGAGGAGGAGGAGGTGTTTTTGCACAGCTGAATGGTTGCCATGGAGACTGAAGGATTTCTCCAACATGCATGATAGAATCAAAAACATACTTCAGTTAGGGGTTTGATGAGGGAATAACATTATAACATGACGTTAAAATGTTAGTCCTGCTAACCCGAGAGACTGTCAAACTGAAGGCCCGGGGGCCAAATCCGGCCCGCTATAGATTAACTAGGCCTTGTCTTGGTAGGTTTACAGTTCAGTTTCTGGATGATAGATAGTTTTTGTGGTGCTAGTGGCTTGTATTTTTTGTGACAGTAGGCAGACAGGAAAGAGGGTGAGGAGAGGGGGGAAGACATGCGGCAAAGGCCGCCGAACCTGCGACGTCCGGGTCGAGGACTAAGGCCTCCAAACGTGGGGCGTGCTAACCCCCTGCGCCACCACAGCACAGCCCGGGGAAATCTGTTTAAATCATAAATCCACAGCTTCTCCCTGACCTGCCTGCTGTGCTCCTTCATGATGCTGTTTGCTCCCAATAATCTGTGAGGCGTCACACAGCAGCTGGATTTCTACTGAGATTAGATTAAATTAGATTACATAACAGCTGGACTCCAGTCAGTCTTTAGCAATCATCAGGCAACTTCTGAAGGCAACTGGTTGCACTCAGAAAATGGGGCTGAATACGTTTGCATGTTGCACTTTTAATTTTTTTTACTTTAATCAAGTATAATTTTCTTCCTACTTCATGATTGTATATCACGTTGTGTTGACCTTTCACATAAAAGTCCAATAAACATGTTTATGTTTGTGGTTATAATGTGAACAAATATGGAAAAATTCAGGGGTCATGAATACTTTGGTAAGCCGCTGTGTGTTACATATATATAAATATGCAACGTACGTGTGTACGCTGCAACAGATTATATATTTATCTGTTCTGAAGGCCATGTTGTAGTTCCTAGCTTCGCCATCAGGTGGCGCGGCCGTTAGTGGGTGGTATTTGTTATCTCATATATAAAAAGTAGAAGAAGCCGTGCAGGTCGGCGGACGGTGTTTGAGGGTTTTGTGATTTTGTGCGACTGTGCGTCCATATGAGTGGTAGGTTACAGTGTATTTATGTTTGAGTGGCGTTATATGTGTATTTTAGTACTTTGAAGATTTTCTGTTGTTAGTTTTTTCTTAGAATAAGCGAAGGCTAGGCTAAGCTAATTTCTATTCTAAAATGGTAACCGTGTTATGTTTAGTTGTATGTATAGTAATGAAACAGACAAATAATATGATTATAATATGTTTATAAATGAGTATCTGTGTTCATGTATTTATTCATTGTTTTGTAGAACCACACACATCCGGCCTGTAACCCGGTTAACCTGCTGATTAAAGTCAAACCATCACCTGCCGCCATTATTGGCTCATCTGGGCCAATAATGGCGGCGCGCATTCTGCGGTCACCATTTTAACATTACAACATTCTCTATAGACATTTTTGAATTGTTTTATGATTTTTTAGTAGTTTTTTAACTGCTTGCTACATGGTTAACGTTAGCGACTAGTAATAACGACGCCGGCGGTATCTCCTGCGTCTACGGCGATAGTAGCCGCTGCGGCGCCTCCTTCGCCTGTAGTAGCGCCTCCTCCTGCGTCTGTAGGAGGAGCGTCGTCTACGACGTCGCCTACGTGCCATGGTAGCAATGCTACGCTAAGCTAACAGCTCCTTTATTCAAAGGCTTCTGAGGTAACAGCCTGTGATGTCATCGATGACGTCACATACATTCCTGGCCATCACTGATGACATCATCTGAGCCTCTTCCTTTTTCATCAGACTGTAATTTAGCTTCGTTTTAAGCTGCTTGTGATTTTATGCTAATTCATGTGGATGGTATTTTTTTAAGTTTAGGTGTTTAAGCAAATCCTTCCTCCTCTTTGTTGTGTAAAATAATGAAATTTGGTCTAAATGTAATTTTGCCCTTTAGTTCTCTCCTATTATAATAGTTAAAATAGATCCACTGTAATAAATCAGGAGTTTTCAGAGCCTCATTCAGATTTATTAAACGTAAATGTTACAAACATAAACCTCAGTGGATGTAACTTTATCGTATTAAATTACATTTATTCTGTTCCCAACAATTTATAAAGCTGAAAACAGGACAAATAGTTAAACTTACAGAGAAATCATCATGCTATGCTTTATTAGTGATGTGTTTATGCATATAGACATACACTCTGTACGTATACGAAGACATATACACGTAAACACCTTCAGGCTCATTGGAAATACAATGAGCCTCACATGAATGCATCTACAGCTGCAGCAGGAAGTGCATATTTTAAGAATCAGAAGTTATTTTCTAAAATTCCAGTAACAGGTTCCAAACTCCAGGACTCCATTGGGTGTCCACTGTAAAGAAGGACAATGATGCAAAATTCACATTTTGCACATTTTTGTATTGTCATTTAAGTCTCAACTGCTTCTCCAAATAGCCCAAATGTTTTTTTGTTGTTTTTTTTAAAAAAAAAAAAAACCAAACCATTTTTTGGCAATAAGTAAAACTTTTTTTGGTATCTGGAAAATGAGCGATTTCAAAAACCTCCAGGATTTAACATCACAAATCAGCAGGTGTTTACGTGTATGTCTTCGGAGACGTACAAACTGTTTATTATGTCATGAACATATGACATGATTCTTATTATAATTTTAATATAAATAGAAATTAAAAAGAAATGAATATTTCTTTTTAATTTTTATCAGTTTGGGACAAAATGCCGCAGCGTCCTGAGCTCCCGCCTGCCTGTGAACACGTCGGTCTCACCTCACATTTCACTTTAAATGAAGCTAAATTACTTTCTGATGAAAAAGGAAGAGGCTCAGATGATGTCATCAGTGATGGCCAGGAATGGATGTGATGTCATCGATGACATCACAGGCTGTTACATCAGAAGCCTTTGAATAAAAGGAGCTGTTAGCTTAGCGTAGCATTGCTACCATGGCACGTAGGCGACGTCGCAGACGACGCTCCTCCTACAGGCGCAGGAGGAGGCGCTACTACAGGCGTAGGAGGCGCAGCAGCGGCTCCTATCGCCGTAGACGCAGGAGGTACCGCCGTCGTTAGTCGCTCATGTTAAATATGTTGCCAGCAGTTTTAAAACCACAAAAAAAAATCTAAATATTGAGATTATTTGGGTAAGGAAAAAAAAATTATGATTTAAAACAAAAATATGAGGCACAGATAATAACAGGTCAGATGTCATGAGTGACATCACAGCTATTTATGATGTCAGCAGTATGTTTTCAGTCCAAAGACAATAATTTTGTTTAAAGCCACGTTACTGAAGTAATTAAACTTTTTAATGGTGCGGAATCAACTTTCTCTGCGCTGATTGAATAAAATGGTTCCTGCGATCGAAACAGGTATAATAATAATCTCCATAAATGTTACATTGAGCATCAAAAACTTAAAAAGTTGCTAAAACTTTGTTGATTTATTGTTATTTTTTGGAGCTGAGCATTAATGACATTATTATGACAGAAAATTATATTCATTATATTATATCATGACTCTTGTTAGCATGTCTGAAATCGTCTCCAACAGGATAATATTTATCACTATGTTGTATAATCTAAGAATAAAAAATAATCCACACGGTTTGACATGATGAACTAATGATTATTTCAGTAACTGATTATTCTAACGATTATTGGACAAAGAATTGTCAAAGTCTTCAGATTTTTCATTTAACCACTTCAGCCTTTTTTATTACTACATTACAAATACAATAAAAGATGAAAATAAGGTATTTCAGTTATTTAATTTAATCATTTTTATTTATTTAATTTAATTATTTTTTTAAAATAAGAGAATAAACATTTTATTGGCTAAAATGCATTTCTGTAGTGAAGTATTGATCATTTATATTAAGGTTTCCTTTAAACTCAACGTTTAAACAGAAAATGTGAAAAGTTGAGCCATTTCTGCTCCACTTGACGTCAGTACAACGTACAGCTGATTATTTTTTACAGTATTTAAATCAGGTGAAGATAAAACTGAAACTAGAAGAGCTCTGGGCAGACAAAGTTTATATCTAGATCTATCTATATAGATCTAGATATATATATAGTGCAGTTTTTACTTAATTACTGCTGTTTATTCGTTCAGCAAAAGGCTGTTTTGAGTTTGCCTTACTGAAGTTAAGGATTAATCCATCACTAAAGTAGTTGAGGATTATTTCAATAACTGCCTCATCACGGTTAATTCATTTAGTTCTGATAACTTTATCTGCTTTCAGACAGGGATCATAAATAAACTCTGTTCTCTGGGATCTTTAGTTTCTTACAAAAACACGACTTTTCATCAAACCGTCCTCCATGGCAGTCCGACCCGCCTGAACCAAAACCATCTGAGGCCGTTTTAAACCCACAAGGTTAATAAGACCAGATAAAAATCGAGCTCTCTGACCGCTGACCTTAATGTCCTGTTAATATGCCGGACACGGCCGGCCTGCGGGTCGGGCCTGCGGGTCAGGCCTGCAGGAACGTCTGCGCTGGAAAAACCTCCAGGAAGGAGGAAAGAGAAATAAATAGATAGGCTGTGATGATTAATGCCAGGCTGCGTCCTGCTGTAGCTTTGAGAAATGATCATTGATTTTACGCCCTCTGGTGGACAAGTTATGGGTTTGCTTTGATGGATCACCTGCTGGGGGAGAACGGAGGCTGGAAAACAAAGCATTTCTTAACGATGGGGAAAACCGGATCACGGAAACGAATGGAGGATTAATCCTGGGCAATCGATGGAAAGCAGACAGTTTCTCTCTGATTCTGAAGCTTATTGAAGGGGCTGGAGAAGCAAAATAATACACAAAAAACTGTAACTTTGATAGATGCAGATATTTGATCCAGCTTTCCATGACAGCAGTGAGGATTAAACATGGAAGGAATCAAGTTTGTTTCCTGAAAAAAGGAACTTCCTGACACGACCTGCTGCAGTCTGGAAGTCTGGAAAAAGGGGTTATTGTTCATTTATTTCAGATTTCACCAAGCCGCTCGCTTGTTTTCCTGCCTTCCAGACACCTGCAGTAACTGGAAACAATAGTTGCTCTGAATCATTTCTACATTCAGTGTCGTTCCAGAGTTTCTGTTCAGAGAGCGATGATGTAGCGTGTCTTTGTTAGCGCTTAGAGAAACTAACCAGGTATGACTGTCAAACTCTGCTAAACCAAAGAACTCTGCAGTCTGCAGCTTTTCATTTCACGTTTTGTCTTCTGGCAGCTGAATTCACCTCCCTGGAATCACCTGTTCAGTTCATCAACGAGCATCAGGAGGAAAATCTAAACGTTTGACTCTAGAGCCATGAGATTTCTAATTGTGCTGCAATAACAACAGATTTGTTTGGAGCTTCGTCACTTTAGAGGAGAAAGCATAAAAAGTTTGGATGAAATCAGGAGCAGACGTTGTGGAGCCACCAGATTATCACCCAGATTAACTCTCTGTTGCAGCAGTGAGATGCATTTTCCTTTTGTTGCTGCTGTTTGCTGAAACTTCACCCAAATATTGTAATTCTGGGGGATAACATTGAAAACTAACAAATTATTCTTTTTCTTTTACTCTGTCACCTTGTAACATTTGAAGTTGTGACTTTTGCCCCGTATTTTTTCTTTCTCCAGATAATCTCTCAGATTTTCTGTCAGGTTTATGTCTGGCTTCTGGATTTATTAAACTTTAATTTTAATCATAAAGTCATTATTTTGTCGGTCTGTGCTCAGACTCACTATGATGATAAAAAAAAAAAAACTCCACTTCTTCTTCATATTTCTAGAAAACACCTGAATGTTTTGGACCAGAACCGTTTGGTATTTAAAGTTATTCATAATTTCATCCAGTTGACAATAACTCCTGGATGATGCCGTCATGTGTGATAATAAACACACCTTAAGATGGATTTTGCTTCCCTGTTAACCAGCCTGTGTGTGTGTGTGTGTGTGTGTGTGTGTGTGTGTGTGTGTGTCGGGCCGCAGGGCGACCTGTTGAACCCGTGCCGCTGTGACGGCTCGGTCCGCTACACCCATCAGCAGTGTCTGCTGAAGTGGATCAGCGAGCGCGGCTGCTGGACCTGTGAGCTCTGCTGCTACCGCTTCCAGGTCATCGCCATCAACATGAAGAGACCGTGGCAGGTAAACAGGAAGTGCTAGAAACACGCAGAGCTGCAGCTTTCTGCTGAGTACTGGAGCTCAGTCTGACGTTATGTAAATTAAATTTGTGTCAGCATCACCGTTTTAAACATCCTAATATTCACATAAACTGTCTTTTCAGGTCCTAAAGTGAAACTCTTAGTTTGAGCTGATATTGAACTGAGCAGCGATTAAATGATAAAAGATAAATTCATGACTCAGCAGGTTTTGCAGAGTCTAAATAGAACGACTTTCAATTCTCACATATAAGTGAATTATGTTTATTAATTAATCTCTGAAGCCAGCTGGACGTTAAACAGGAGTTTTAAGCACTTTTACTTTTCAGGCTGTTTGTGAAACTTTCTTAAATCAATGCCTCGTTTTCCTTCTACCTCACTGCTTTTTGTTGCTACGTCACATAAAATCCCAATAAAATACATTAAAAAACTAAGGTTTTATTCCCAGTGTAGATGAATTAATGTCACGTTTGCGTAGAGATGTGAAGTTTCCTGTGTCCTGCGCCCCCAGTGGCAGCCCATCACCATCACGCTGGTGGAGAAGGTCCAGATCATCGCCGTGTTCCTGGGCTCGCTCTTCCTGGTGGCCAGCATCTCCTGGCTGCTCTGGTCGGCTCTCAGTCCGCAGGCCGTCTGGCAGCGCAGAGACGTCCTCTTCCAGATCTGCTACGGCATGTACGGCTTCATGGACCTGGTCTGCGTAGGTCCGTCCGCACGCTGAGGAACGAGTGGAACGTCAACACGTTCATTTTCATTAAATCATCGATTAGATTTTAATGCATTAATTAGCATGACCCTGATGACAGGGATAAACTCTCCGCCATCAGCACATTGAGCAGCATTGATTGGCAGCGCTAAGCCCCTCCTCCTCCATCTGTCCACAGACTCTCATAATAAACTGTCACAACATGGTGACAGTCTTTTTCAAATATGTAAAAAACATTTTTTTAAATTAAAGTTACAACTTTCATCTTATTATTCTGACTTTTTTTACGTTCTGGTAGTTTGGCTCAAAGCAGGTTTGTGTTTCATGAATGGTGTGAATTTTTGTCTTTTTGAAAAGTGATAGAAAATATTATCTTCTGTTCCACATCATATTTATATCACTGGAAAACAGGAAGAGATGGATTAATAATTAAAAGTTTAGTTTGTGTGGGCGTGCCGTGGTGGCGTAGCGGTCAGCGCGACCCGTATTTGGAGGCCTTGAGTCCTCGACGCGGCCGTCGCGGGTTCGACTCCCGGACCCACCGACATTTGCCACATGTCTTCCTCCCTCTCCTTCCCCCTTTCCTGTCAGCCTGCTGTCATATAAGGGACACTAGAGCCACAAAAGACCCCCTGGAGGGTAAAAAAATAAAAGTTTAGTTTGTACCTGGTCATTAAAAAAGGGTTAATTTTCCACGACAGAGTTTTAGAAAGTAATAGTAATAATAGTAAATGATAATGATCATTTAAAAATAATACTTAAAATATTAAAATAAAGTCAAAATATTAAGTTCTATTAATATTTCGAGAATAAAGTTGAAATGCTTGTAATTTATGTTGTGATTTTATTTTCATTTTTTAAGTAAGGCCCTAAATCAGTCGTAATAAAGCCGTTATAGAAAACATTGATTTATTGTGATTTCCTGTCGTTGCAACAGGCCTGATTGTCCATGAGGGGGCAGCAGTGTACAACGTGTTCATGCGCTGGCGGGCGGTGAACCTCCACTGGGACGTCCAGAGTTACGACAAGGCCAAGGACATGGAGGAGACGAGCACCGGCCCCTCCTCGCTGGGCCCCAGGACGCTCTGGTTGCCCCTGGCAACGTTCGGGCCCAGCGGGCCGCTGCACCCAACCCAGCTCGGGCCGCGGCCGTGGACCTGCCTCTGTCTGGCCCCGTTCTGCCCCGGGCTGGTGCCCGGAAACAGCCTGAGCCAGGACGCCGACTCGGGGGAGGTGGTCATCCGCGTGACGTCGGTCTGACCTCAGGTCATCCGCGTGACGTCGGTCTGACCTCGGTTGATCCGCGTGACGTCGGTCTGACCTCAGGTCATCCGCGTGACGTCGGTCTGACCTCAGGTCATCCGCGTGACGTCGGTCTGACCTCAGGTCATCCGCGTGACGTCGGTCTGACCTCGGGTCATCCGCGTGACGTCGGTCTGACCTCGGGTCATCCGCGTGACGTCGATCTGACCTCGGGTCATCCGCGTGACGTCGGTCTGACCTCGGGTCATCCGCGTGACGTCGGTCTGACCTCGGCAGGTGAAACTTTAGTCTGAACGTTCCTGCATTTATTGGTTGCTGCTTTTCCGGTGTTTGCGATGAATTGGGCTTGTAGTTTGTCCCCAAACCAGCCTCAGCCAGATAAAGATGGACGTGTTCGGTTGGCACTGTGACGTATTCCTCTCATCCATCATGAACAGTTTACATCGTAGCATCTAAGACCAAACTGTTGTGTTGCATCCGGGTTCTCTGGTACTTTAACGCCTCATCAGGAAGATCATTTCAGTCCAACTGAAGCACAAATCAGTCACTGTTTTAGATTCCTTTGAGGTCATCAGGACAAGCAGCTCCTAAAGGATTTAAATGAAAAAAACCACAAAAAGGTTGAAAAGTTTAGTGAAGTTTAGTCAGGAATTCGTTGGCTGTATTCAGACTTTAAGCACTGTGAGGCAGAACGACGTCAGAAACTCATTTTTCTTCTTCTCCGAGGAAACGACTCTTTTGGTTCTTGCGTTTCACCTGTCAGGTTGTAATAAAAATGTTTCTTCTGGCTCAGATTTGTAAAGGCACAATTTGGAGTTTGGTCTTTGACTAGGCCACTGCAACACTTCATCCTGCTAACTGCGTCCTGACATGGACGTGTCGAGCTTTCTGTGAATATTTTGCCTCTGGGATGATTAGCAGCTTCCTTAAATGATTTATTAACATAATAAACTTTCCCTCTGTATTCTGATGGACCTGAAACATTTAGGAAACGACCTCATAATTTTGAACCAGCCTGTGTGATCCAGAGAGTAACGATGATAAAACTCCTGCTTTTACAGACGGTTTAAGCTGCTGACGGTCAGTTAATCTGTGTGCTGGAGGTTAGAGTTATATCATTTTACAGAATGATGAATAGATTAGTTTTATGTTCTGACAGAGAAAATCTAAAGACTGAATCTCTTCATCATAACTTCTCTTCCATCTGCCACATTCCTGAGCAAAAACAAAATCTGAATCCATCTTAGTCACGATTGAGACGTTTTCTGCATGGAAGCAAAGATGACGAAGAAATCTTAAATAGTTTTTCAATTTAGTTGTTTTTTGTAAATCCCAGAAGAAATATGCGGGAAACAAAACTAAATTTCATTCCCGCTAAACCCTCGGTGCAATTCTGCAGGTGGCCACTAGAGACAGGCTGGAAAACATCTGCAGACTGAACTGGATCAGGCTTAGAAACAAACCGGATCTTTAGAAAAATGCTAAACTGATTATAGTTCATCCAAAAGAAGACGGCTGAGATTCAGAAGCCAGTTTGGCTTCAATGAGCACAAACTGACGGCAGAATGGTGTTGATTTTCATTTATGATCAGGAAGTCATTTATGTTCCTGTTTTCCTTCATCGGCTGGGATATGTTGCTATAGCAACGTTCGACATAAAAGTGTTGGGATAAATGAGACGTTTGGGCTCGCTGGGTTTTTGGTTCTGGGGGATTTTGGATCATTTTGGTTCTTTTGGTGCCTTAAGAGGCTGAATATTAACGTCTCATTGTGCAGCACAGATATGACTTGAATGTGACTGTATTTGTTTCCTTTGTATGTAACCTGGTTGTCATGTATAAAGAATGTTTGTACACAGACAGAGAAATGTGACTTACTTTCTTTAAGGCTCCAAACCATCAGTGAGATGGAAAACATGAAGAACCAGGTCCGACCCAAACGATCCAACTCTCTGGATGCTGCAGGCGCCGCTGATTATTGTTGATGTTAAAAAGTTTGCATTTTACTTTAAAAAAAACAAAACACTCCACTTTTCCTTGCAGAATAGTTTTAACCCGGCTGTTCGTTCAGCCTGCTTCCTGTTGTCAGACTGTTTCTTTACTCAGACCAGGATGTGATCAGTGGAGCTGAGATCAGGAGCATCAAACAAACTTCAGCTAAACGAAGTGAACTCATGATTTAACAGGGAAAGGGAACATTTTCTGGGTTTGTTTAGTTTGTCTCATTTTAAAACAATATAATTTTTTAATTTAATCTGGATATCTTTGTCAAATATAAAAAGTTTTTTTGAAAGAAAAAAAACGGAAGAAATTGGTAAGGAGACAAATTTTTCACTTTACGTTTTCATCCAGTCCAATGAAGAACAATATGGAGACAGAACTACTCACATCTCTGGACTAGAATATTCTGTAAACGTCCTAAATCAAGAACTTTTCAAAAACATGCAAAGTTCTGCACGTTTGTTCTTCCATTTGGGATCCAGCTGCTAAAAACAAACCAAGCTCTTAAAAAAGAACCAAAAATGAGTCGTAAATCAGCAGGCCCTGCCCGTTACCTAGCAACCACAGCGGAGCTACGCCGTAACCTAGCAACCAAAGCTAAGCTCCAGCGTTTGGCTGCTGGTTTTACTCTGCTGAACGGCGGCTGCTGGGAAAGACGAGTTTTGTTGTTGACTTGCGTCCAGAAGCCGCTGCGTTTTTGTTCAAAGATGTTCGCTTGTTTAATCGCGCGTCAGTTTGCAGCCATTTTAAAACGCGAGTGTAAAGGGGGGCGTGGCCAACGGCAGCTTATTTGGATTTAAAGTGACAGTCGCCCTAAAACTCATTCTGAAAGCTCTTTGTAAAATTGTAAAACCAACTTAAACACATTTGAATTTTTTTAAGGTTTTTTCCAGATTGTAATAAAACGTCTGACTAAATATTTTTATTTATTTATTGTAAATCAACACATAATTCTAATTCATATTCTAACACATAATGATAATTCAGATTTAAAAAGATACAAAAAAAGATGCAAGAGAAAACTGCTGGCATAATAAATCAGAAGGCAAAAACCTGAAATGTACAGTCCACATGATTATATCACATATAATATATATATATATATATATATTACATTACACATTCTACCAAAAAACAATCTGCATGTAAAACAGGAAGTGTACAGAATTTACAACAAGGCACTGAACTGTGGCAGGAACCTGCAGGTCTTGGTCTTTGGATGGATCTGCCGCCCGCGGAGCTCCAGGGAAACGTGGGAATGTTGCGCTGCCGGACCGGGTCCGGTGGAGCGGCTCAGTCAAGCTGAAGCAGAAACTGCACAACAGTCACCATAACTGTTACTTTACCCATGTTTACCACAATGTTCCCAAGTTTTTACCACTAATTTAGGAACCTTTCCTTTCAGAAATCTCAAAAGCCCTAAAAATGTTAGATTTTTGGATTTTCTGTGGTCCACAACAACAGATTGCCTAAAACTCAGTCAGGAAGCTTTAATATTTTGGGAACTGATTGCTTTGCATGAGGGAGAAGTTGCCGTTTCTGAGCTCGTGCAGCAGGACCGGTTCAGAAACATCGGAGCGCCGTTTTTATTCCTCAGCAGAACCTCGGACCAGATCGGAGTTCATCCGGATGGAAACAGGCACTTGTGATTTCTTCATTGTCTGCTAATAAAAGAATCAGAATCGGATTCAGGGTCGTTGTTTTGTTTGGGACGGGAAAGGAAAATACATTCAAACAGTCTCTTCTCTAAAGAAACAATTCATGACAGTCACAGTTCCACAGCCAGAAGCGTCTGAAACGGTAACGTCTCCTGGCGTGTCTTCTTGTCTTTCCCATGTTGAAGAGTAGCTAAAAGTCAGCAGAGACTCGATGAGTTCTGGTTTTCTTTGGTAGCTTTTGTTCCGTTCTTTTTTCTTTTGGGTAATATTTAGTTTCTTTCAGAAAGTTTCCTCCTGCCACTGGAATTGAACCGAACCACAATCCGCTTCTCTGAAAGCATCATTTCAGGTGGTCCAGATGGAAAATGTTACGTTTTTCTGATGAATTTTATTCCAGACTGATTGTTGATGAGAAGCACTTCCAGGTGGAAATACTCCGTTTGTGTAGAGACGCGATGCTTTGGTCTGAGCTCAGGTTTCCATGGAGACTGGCAGCTCGACTTGGACCCGGTGGAGAAACCTCAGAGGTTTTCTTTTTGCATAGCCTTCATGTTAGCCTTCATCCTTCATGCTGCAGGCTGAGTGAAGCTGGACCCACCTTCTTTAAATGAAATGAAACTGGTGTCAAACGTTTCTGCAGCAATAATTAAACGACGGGTTGATGTCTGGTGACCTTGGAAACTCTTTTCTATTAAAAATCTTAAAAATTATAACGGTACAAACAAACATTTTGATGCAAAATTCAGCACAAAAGAAGCACAATTAATTTATATCAATTTTTTTGATTTTGTTAAAGGGCAGGTTGACCTCTAGTGACCTCTGAAAAGCTAAGAAATCATCTTAAAAGTTAAAACAATACAAAAGATTTTGCTGCACGATTAATTTCTATCAGTTTTGGTCATGCGTGGGGTCAGAGGTCGCTCGGCAGATTTCTGTTGACCTCTGGAAACGTCTTTTTTTTTTTAAATCTTAGAAATGAAAATGGCAAGAACAGAAACATTCCTGCACAAATGCAGCACAATTAACTTAATTGACAGCATGTTATATTTTATTTTTATTTTATCTTGTCTACATTGCTACTCAGTGGTGGTTGTTATTGTGTCTTGTCTCTATGCTATAACTGCGAAATAATTTCCCTGCTGGGATGAATAAAGTAATTCTATTCTATTCTATTACATCCATTTTGTTTGATTTAATGTTGGGATAAAAATGGAAACTTTATTTATGGAAACTAGTTTTTTCTTAAAAATTATAACGACACAAAAAAACATTGCAGCGCAAACATTTGACACCTATTTCATATAATCTGAGGAAGGAGCGGGTTTCATCTCGACTCGGGTTCGGTTCTGGGTTCGGTTCTGGGTTCGGTTCTGGCCCTGCTCCGGCCTGCGGGCCCCTGAGGCTCCGTCCGGCTTCACCAGGCGCTGCCTTTGCTCTCATGGCTGCTGACCGACTGACTGTTGCTGTGGCGCTTCTTCACGATCATGCTGATGTACGCCTTCATGAGCTTGGCGATGTCCATGACCTGCAGGGGGCGACAGAGAGCAGCCATGAGCCACAGAAAGCTTTTCACAGGAGGCAGCAGGTGGAGTTCATCGGCACCGACCATCTGGGTCTCGAACACCAGCTCCCGGCCCTCCACGGCGATCTTGTAGGCGTTGGGCAGCGGCGCGCCGAAGGACAGGATGAGCTCGTAGGGGAAGACCTCCAGGGGCCACGGCTCGCCGCGTTTGTACACGGAGATGGACTCCCGGCTCACGCCGAGCCACAGCTCCGCCGGGAAGGCGCCGTCACGGCTCTGGAACCACAGAGGTCAGATGGGGTCACACGGTGTGCTCCATCAGCAGATAATGATTTCATCTTTATAATAATCACATTATGAATGAAGGCTTAGAATAAAACAAACAGAAAAATGAACTAAAACTCTGTTACACACAAAGCCTGAAGTCGGATTAATTAGTTAATTTATCGTTACCAATATTAATACATTTTCCTATTATTAGTAGTATTGTTATTTTTGTTAAAATTAATTATGTAACGAAAAACGTTTCTGCTTTTTTAACTCTGGACTCATTTATAGATTTATTTACAGATGAACATATTTCCATAAATATGCTTTTTATTATTTTATTTATTTTATAGGCCAGTCACATTAAATTTCTTAGAATTTGCTTATTATATAAATTATATATAATATAAATTGTTTATGGTTATATTTTAATTTTCCAATATTCAACACTTTAGATGCAGTTTCTGTTCAACAACTCAGCAATTTCCTCTCTGGGATCAATAAAGTTTATTCTATTCTATTCTATGTTTTTGTCTCTGCCGTATCAACAAAAATATGAATATTTAACGAACTGAACTGCTTATTATTTTTTGCACATTTCGTTTTCTTTGTTTCTTTAATCTTAATCATTTGATTTATTTATATTACAATAAATAAAACCCAGAGCTGCTCAGACTAGAGCAGTGGTGTCCAAACTGCGGCCCGGGGGCCATTTGTGGCCCCTGGAGTGATTTGTCTCTGCGGCACATGGAGCCGCTGCAGATGAGATGGACACGTCTTAAAATGATTTTAATGTGAGATTTCCATTTAAATCTGAAATGTTCAACACAAACAATTTTTCTTTCATCAGCAGATCAGAGCATGAAGTCAAAACCTCCTGAAACTTTTTACCCGAAACAAACGACAAAAGTTTTAAAAGATTTAAAAGTTTTTTAAAAGTTTAAAAGAAAAGCAAAATCAGCTCAGAGACCAACGAGACGAGACGACTGGGCTAAGAATGACATAAAGGGAAACATTAAGGCAAAAGTCAAACTAATGTTGGTTTGAGTAAAACATTTCTAAAAGGAGAAAATTCCCAATACTATTATTTTTAATAATATTATTAATATTACAAAGATCATTTCAGCCTGTTGATTTTGGGTGGGAAGCGTTTGGACCAGCGCAGCTTTAGCTCGGCGCTCACCTCCACGTTGAAGAGCGTGGATCCGTAGCCCTGCCACTCCTTGACCAGCGCCATGTACTTGACCATGGCCTGCTGCTGGCTCACGCCCTGCAGCTTCCTCCACTTGTCCAGGACGCTGGTCCGGACGGCGGCCGCCTCCTCCCTCAGCCAGGCCTCCAGGCTGTTCTCCTCCTCCAGCCTCTGCCGGCTCAGGGAGCCGCTCCGGAAGCTCCGCCGCAGCGTTCCCTCCAGGAAGCTGGAGCGTTTCCGCTCCGCCGTCCCCGAACGCTCCGCCACAGAGCCGGCGCCGGAAAACGTCTTGGCCGAGTTCTGGACCCGGGTCCGCAGTCGAGCCATGGGGAACACCTGGGACATCTCGGGCACGGTGCTCTGGGGGTTCTGGTCGCCCAGGAGGTACTGGAGCCTGAGGGCGGCCAGGAACTGGAGCGTCTCCTCCGGGGCCGGATAGTGGCCCTGGATCACTGCCTCATGGGCCTGAAACCAGACGACCCGTCAATTAAAACGATGCTGTAAGAAATCATCGCTACATTCAATCAGAAGCAAAATCCAGAGATTCATCTGAGAGTAAAATGACTGACTGGCGGTTTATGTGGAACATGGCAGATGTGTTTCATGAAACGGACTTTTGCTTTTCACCTGTTCGAACATGAAGGCGAACTCCACGCTGTCCTTGGGAACGCCGTCCGTGTCCAGGAAGCAGTACAGTTTGAAGTACAGCCTCCAGCCCGTGTTGCTTTCCTCTGAGCTGGCTGAAAGTCTGCGGAGCAACGATTCAGAACATTAACTGGACCCACAGAAGAGAAAAATCATTTAGGTCAGACTGAAACTCACACAGAGGCTCTTACTTTTCAAACTTGGCGAGAACGTCGGCCACCACGGTCCGGCTCTCGATGGCTTTCTCTGAGGCGTCGTTGTGTTCGAACAGAGCGAACATGTTCCTGCTGTCCTCCATGGCCAGGCCGCGGATCAGCTTCTCCACCACCTGGCAGACGGACGCAGTGGGATGAACGTAGAAATAAGAACATCTTTCTGATTAACTTCTGGAACTTATGGCTTTTAGCCAAAGACAGAAGAGAAATCCAACAACAGCTCAAATCTGACGAGACTCTAATTCAGTTTCCATCTGGTGAAGAAGGAAGTTGCTCTCAGCGTCTTCAGAGGTTTGTGTGTCGTTTCCTTCTGTGTTCTTGGTGCAGCGCCCCCACAGGCCAGGAGGGGAACAGGTTGGTTTGACTCAGAGCAGATAAAGTGAACTGCAGATGGAACAAATTCTGGTCCCTAATTGATCCGAGTTTCCTGGACCATCAGGAGGAAAAACAACCAAAGTTGAATCCTAACAGCCGTTCCTGACCAATTACTTGGAACTAATCTATGACCAAACTGAGATTTGATCGTTTCTGTCAGAAAGCATCAGTGGACTTGTGATGGTAAATCGGTTTTGGATGTTACTGATGATGTTGGGTGAGGAACCCACCTCCCCTGCAGTGGTGTGTGAGTTGATGGTGATCTTGCAGGAGCCTCCGCCGTGGCAGTGCACTGTGGTGCTCATGTCCTGCCGGGCCACGATGGAGCGGATTTCCTCCTGCGACGGCACGTTCTCCCTGGACCGAGTCTTCTTCAAGGAGTCGAAGGCGAAGGCGGCGTAGCGGTCCATCTCTGAGGCGGGGAAGAGCTCTCTGGTCCTGCAGAGAGATCACATCCAGGTCACAGGTCAGACGTAAACTACACGGGTAAAACAAACCCATCTAGACCTATGATCTGACAATGCAGAATTTAAAGGAGACCTGTCAAGCATTTTGAATGTTTTTCCATCTCAACTTGACTAGAAAAACTCAAACAGGGCTTCCAGCCGAAAGGCTTAAAAGAAACATCCAGTTATTTTTCTGGTGTCTGGAAAATGAGCCGTTTCAGGACGGAATGTAACGTCACAAATCAGCAGGCTCAGCCTGTCGCCTAGCAACCCCGGCTAGGCTCAGCCTGTCGCCTAGCAACCCCAGCTAGGCTCAGCCTGTTGCCTAGCAACCCCAGCTAGGCTCAGCCTGTCGCCTAGCAACCCCAGCTAGGCTCAGCCTGTCGCCTAGCAACCCCAGCTAGGCTCAGCCTGTCGCCTAGCAACCCCAGCTAGGCTCAGCCTGTCGCCTAGCAACCCCAGCTAGGCTCAGCCTGTCGCCTAGCAACCCCGGCTAGGTTCAGCCTGTCGCCTAGCAACCCCAGCTAGGTTCAGCCTGTCGCCTAAATGGCTAAATTGGGGCCATAAAGTTTGTTCAAAAGAAAAAGAAAAATTGAAGCTGAAAAAATGTTAAAACTAATTTTTGTATTAAAGTATTTTTTCTTAATGTTCAAACCATCTGAGGCCCCGCCCCCTTGCGTGGGGGTGGGGCCTCAGATGACAAGGTGTGGAATTATGACATCACAGTTCAAGTTCTCTTTTCTATAGGATAGTATTTTGGTGTTGAGCATTTTTTTTAATTTATTTTCTTCTATCTTAAAAATGAGATTTTTAGTTTTCCAAATGAAGGAAAGACGTTAAGGGCTGGTCAAATCAAAACCAGTAGTCTGTTTCATTTGTGCTACTGGTAATATTCGCCTCTAGTTATAGATTTCTTAAAGTTTTTTCATTTCCACCATAAATGTACTTTTTGGGTTAATAAATATGGTAGGAGTTTGTGAAATAGCAAAGCGGCGCTGTGCTCACCTCTTCAGGTGGAACTTCAGGTATCTGAGGACGCTCCGTGAGGGCATGAAGGTGCAGCACATGCAGGCCAGGATCTTCCAGCTGCAGAGGTTCCCCGGGCCGCCGGGCTGCGGCGGCCGGGCCGTCTGCTTGATCAGCTGGCAGTAGAGCTCGTCGCGCAGCGGCTTGAGCTCCTGGCCCGTCTGCAGGATGCCCTGGATGATGGCGACCGGGTCGGCCACGCCGTCCAGGTGCTGCAGGGAGCCGAACACCCGGAGGGCTTCGTCCTGCAGGGTGGTGTAGCTCCGACTCCGTGACGCTGGGTGACGGAGGAACAGGAAGATGAAATTCACTCTCCGGTGAAGCAGGAAGATTAAGTTGTTTTTTCTTTATAGAATCTAATTTAAAACAACATTTTCCTCTGACTGGCAGGTTTGTGGCTCACCGCTCAGCTGGATGTCTCCGTACGGCAGCGGCAGCAGCGGGGAATGCAGCGGGTGGTGGCTGTAGCGGAGGATGGGGTTCCTCTTGTAGATCTGCTCCACCACCTCCGAGTTCAGACAGTTCTCCTGCAGACAGAACCACATATCTGGGTCAGAACCTTTACTTTGCCTCGCTAAGTGAAAGGTTAGCTGTGCTAACCCTAAAGCACTAATCATAATTAGTTCAGCTAATGCTAAAGCACTACACCAACATGCTGTTTAGTGGAAGCTAATGCTAAGGCGCTAACTTCAAACATGCTGATATGTATCAGGTGCTACGACAGCATATCGCTTCTGAATATTTTATTCATATCTTGGTTTCTACTGTTTGTTTCTGAATGTTTCAAAGACAAAGTGATGAGAGGAAATGGAAACTCTGCAGTCAAAATAAGAGCGTTAATGTAAAAGACTCACGACTTCAAAGTATTTTTAACAGCTGATGACCAAAACTTTAACACAAATGTCAAACTTTTACGAAAAGTGGAAAATTTACCAAAAGAGCCAAATAAATGTATTAGAATTTATCCAGAAAAGTAAATTTAAGGGAAGCTGAATGCCGCCAGCTGTTTTAAAATGTTTCTTTAGCCACACGTGACTTTCTCTCTGGGATTAATAAAGTATTTTCATTCATTCATTCATTAAATCCAGCTTCAGTCACACAGAGCAAGATGTGTGTTTTCAAAGTGCAGGACTCAGAAATCTAGAGGGAAGAAAAAAGTTTCTGTCATGAAACAAACAGAAGGATTACAAACAAACCTAAGAGCTGATGGCCGACTAAAACAGAACGTATGAGGCAGCATTTATGAGATGAAAGTAATAATTATTGAATAGTGAATAAAAGTGAGAAAAAAAACATTCTGAAAGTCGATGTTTCTTTACGTATTTTGTCCCTGGAGTGGCGGTGAGGCTGTTAAAGCCTCGTTAACCCAGACATGGAGGAGTTTTTCTCCTACCCTGATGTCCTGGATGAGCTGCTGGGTCGGCGTGTCGATGGGAGCTTTGGTGTCGATGACGTTCTGGATGGAGCTGGCCCAACGCGTGGCTTCGTTCAGCAGCTTACAGTAGAGCCGGTACGAGTGTTTCCGCCCGTAGACGATCACGTTCCAGTATCCTGCCGCGGAGCAGCCAGAACACGAGAGTCGTGTTAAAACAAGGGGAACCGGGACATAAACCCCGTCAGAGACGCTCTAACCCACCGGTCTCCTTGTAGAGCTTCTCATCGGGCTGCACCACGGAGCAGAGGCTGTTCAGAACCAGCGTTCCCAGTTTCAAGGCGTTCCGCTCGGAGCTCTTATAGTAGTCCAGGGAATTGTGGGTGAGCAGGAACCAGCGCTTCTTCAGCTTCAGCGAAGCCTTGGTGCTGTTTTTCATCTCTTTGTGCAACCAGCCTGGAGGAAAAACGCCATTTCATGTCCTTTAGTGTTTACCTGCATAAAACTCCTGCTTCGTTTCTCACACATCTTAGTTTCTCTTGCAAAACATTTTTTCAGTGTGAAATATTTATTTTCTGTTTAAATTTTTTTTTTTTCAGTTGTTTTTCAGTTTCAAAATAATTTTTCAGGTTTAAATATTTTTTTTCAGTTTAAATTTTTTCTTTTGAACAAACTTTGTTCTGGATGTAGCTCCATACAGCAGCAGCTGTTTAAACCCTCCAGCTTTGACGCAGTTGGTTTTGCTCAGACATTGAGCTCAAATATCATTTTACTGACTAAAGTAGGTTTGATTTTTTTCCATTTCTAATTATTTTTATGGTCTATGTGAACTTTCTGCTTTTGATACTTTCTGGATATAACAAAGGTAAACTTTAAAAATACAAGCTACAAAAGACAGAATAAAGTCTATTAACCGTATAAATCCACTTTGAATCTCCAGATTGTGTAAGACCTTAATGAACAGGTTCTGCTCCAGTAGCAGTCTGTGCTGCTTGTCTCCATCCTGAATCGTACCTCTGATGATGAACTCCTGCCCGTCGACGCGCGCGTCTCCTTTGGAGCGCTGCAGCAGAGTGATCCAGTGGTGCATCTCCTCGGGCGTGTCGGCGTTGCAGTGCAGAACCCGCTCCGCAGTGATGATGACAAAGGAGTTTGGTCTAATTTTAACGGGAGAAGCTTAGAGTCAGACAACAACCAGATCTGGGAGTAATATAAAGAGTTTGGCCTAAACAAATCAACAACACACCTTTCTGGATTATCTGACGCACAAACCGAGTCGATCATGCCCACATCCAGCGTTCCCTGAAGACAGACAGGTGAGGCGTTGAAGGATTACAGGTAGAAGAAGTTGAATCTTTGCTGGATTTGTTTTTCCTCCCGGAGGAGGAAGATATTCTGCTCAACTCACCACGGCGTTCTGCGGATTGGCCTGCTCGTCGTGCATCTCGCTGATCTCCTGTTCTGTGGAGCCGTGGACCTGACTCAGCACGCTGAACCACTGACTGTAACCATGGAAACACAATCATCATCAATAGGTCACAGCAGCAACAAGTCTTTCAGCTGCAGAGGCCATTTTTGCAGAACTGCTAGCGCAGCATATTAATAAAAACACCTGGTACCAACTGCAGAGCACAGCAGTGGCGAGGTGGTGATGTGGGACACTTTTAACCGGGTCATTCGATTGACATGCCTGCAAAACTGAGTGAACAGATTCATGTACAGTGGACCTCCGACTAATCAGCATTCATTTTTCTGACTCATCTGTTCATAGATGTTCTGTAGAACATAAATCCTAATTATTTGCAGAAAATTCACTTATTAGCTGATTTCTTTCATAGTTAATGTTGAAAATTGGGTTCATTTTTCAGGTTGAAGCATTGGCCTCCTGTTTTCAATAATAAAGCTAAAGAGAGGGAGATTATTATATAAACAATCCTCGATATAAGAGTTTGTAAAATCAGACTAACTCTGACAACATCAAGCTTTTAGGTTTTCTCCCGTCTCAGACTGGATGTGGTCTTTACTGTTGGAGTGTGAGGCGGTGTGTGAACACACACCTGGCGTCCTCAGCAGACTCTGCGATCAGGTGGTAGGTCCTCTCTGGCATCACGATGTCGATACCGTTCTCCTTACCCGTGTTATCAACGATTTCTCTGCAGAAATCAAAAAAGAGTTCTTAGAAGCATAACCAGGATTTGATCATGTTTACTAAAATTGCCCTTTGACCTTACTTGGCACTGTGCATGTCAAGCACTCCCTTCATCTTCTCCTCGCTGTCGTTCTCAAAGTACATGAGCCGGCTCTGCCGCAGCACGAACCAGCGGCGCTTCCAGTTGCGGCGGGACAGCGTGGAGGAGCCGCCGCCCTTCTTGTGCAGCCAGCCCTGCTTCAGAGCTTCCTGCTTGGCCCGGAACCACAGGAAGGTCTCGTCCTTCAGAACGCACCAGCGCCGCTTCCACGTGTTCATCAGGCCCCCTGAAGACGAGACGACAGGACTGCAGTTCCTGCTACAGCGAGGAGAACAACTCCCAAAGTGTTCAGAGCGAATTAAAGGAGCTACCTTTGATGAAGAGGAAGCTGTGGAAGTACGGCAGAGTGACGCAGCTGTAGACCGAGTCCCGTCGATACGATAACTCATCGTCTGTGTCAAACCGGTCAAAGTCGTCTTCACTGTCCTCAAACTGCAACAAAAGACAAAGGAAATGATTCAGCAGTTTTCTACTGAAGCTCCATGAGATTTAAATGAGAGTTTTAACCCTGTTGAAGTTAAGTGCCTTGCTCAGGGGCAAAAGTTAGGTTCATAAAGCTGCACTTGAATGAAGCACAAAACACCCAGAAGAACGTAATCTGATTCGGAAAGATGTCTGATCATTGTGCATCTCACTACAAACAACTGTGACTAGCTGTTATGCATGGTGGTGGAGGGCTGATGATGTGGGGCTTTGACAAGCAGTGATTCAGCCATGAACTGGATTCGTATGTGGAGGTAACGTCTGTCAGTCTGACCGTTCAGGAGACGTGACTCACCGACGACTGAGCGCCTTCGGAGCTGAAGCGGTAAGCCCCTGAGCCGTTGTACGTTCCCACGGAGCCCCGGTAATCCGGAGACCACTGCCCGCTGCGGGAGCTGGAGAACGCCACGCTGCCGCTGGACACGATGGCGCCCTCGTCGTAGTCGTCCTGGTCGTAGTCCGAGTCCTCGTCTGGAGGAATCAGCTCCACCAGGTCGTCGGACGGCGCCTCGGATGACGCCTGCGGGTGGCAGAAGGCGGAGTCGCCGCTGGACGAGACGCTGTGGGCGGCTGGCGGTAACGGAGGCAGCGGCTGGTGGAGCAGGGTGGTGAGGGGCATCGCCGGGATCGGAACATCGTTGGCGTACGGGTCTTCTTCAGAGGAATCGTCGCTCGTCCGGATTCCGCTCGTCCGCTGGCCGTCGGAGTGGCCGTGCTCGCTGGGGTTGGGAGAGTCTTTGAAAGCCTCGTCGTCGGCTCCAAACCCTTCATCAACCTCCTCTTCGTCGTTGCCTCTTCTCCCTCCGTTCTCCTTCTCCTCTTCCTCCCCGACGCCCAGGGAGCTCTCAATGTTCCTCACACACTCATCAATCTCGTCGAAGTTGAGCGAGTCCAGGAACTGCTGCGCCGCCTTGCAGGCCTCGTCCTCCAGCCGCTGCAGCTCCTGGTCCCGGAGGCGCTGCAGGCGGTGGAGCGACGCCTCCGTCAGGGACAGCTCCTGCTGCTCCTTCTGTCTCTGCAGAGCCTGGATCTCTCGCTCCAGCCGGAGGATCTCCTCCACCTGGGACGCCTCCTGGGGGCGGATCGCCTCCTCCTCCTCGGCGGCCTCCTCGAAGACCGACTCCAGCTCCTCCGGTGTTTCGGGTAAAGCTGCAGCTGCTTCCTCCAGCTGAGACTGAGTAAAAACTAGAGAGGTGAGCTCCATGGCGCGCTGCAGCTCCTGGGCGTGCTGCAGCTCCTGGGCGTGCTGCAGCTCCATGGTGCGCTGCAGCTCCATGGTGCGCTGCAGCTCCATGGTGCGCTGCAGCTCCTCCAGTCGCAGAACCTCCTCAGCCTAGAAACAGAGGAAAACCGTGAAACTCTGATGGAAACACATTTTGGACAATGGTGAGTTAGCTGAGATGGTTTCTTTATAATGTTTCATCTTTGACAGCTTTCACTTTCTGAGGACAATTTGGAACCAGTAGAAGTGATGACTTCAAAAGTTTCTGATAAAAGTTTTTAAAATAATTATTCACCCCTGAAATATTAAACATGGATTAAAAAATATTTCCATTATCCCCAAAAATATTTCAACTCCTGTAAGAAATGTTTCTGTTTATGCATCTGACTTTAACACATTCCTTTTGATTAAATAATTACATAGATTTAATGCAGTACATTTTGTAGTAAATTATTAGTATTTTTTTCATAACCATAACCTTTGTATTCATGCGTTTCTCGTACAACGAAGCTCATTTTGTAGATATATTTAGGATTAAATTGTCAAAATTAATTAGTCTCTACATTTAACTTGACTAAACTCCACCAGTATCTTTCCTGCTCCCATATTTAAACTTTGAAATAAAAAATATGATGTTTTCCACCTCTTTGGCGCGTCGCTCCGCCTCCAGTCTCAGTCTCTCTCTGCACAAACAGAAACAGCCAAACGTCAGCGTTTATCAGCAGGCGGGTTGGAGGAGCAACTAGGACGAACGTCACCTCTCCATCTCTTCCTCCATCTTTCTGCGGCGCTCCTCCTCCTCCTTCCTCTTCCTCCTCTCGTCCAGCAGGCGGCCGACGGCCCGGCGGGCCAGCTGGCCCCGCAGGCGCTTCTGGAAGGTGAGCGCGGCCCAGCGGAGCAGCAGGAACTTCCTCCTCCAGTAGAAAGCCCGGTAGTTCTTCTGAATGACCACAATGCACTGCAGCAGCTTCCTGTACTGCTTCCTGGAGGTGAAGCCGCATAAAATGATCATTTAATGTGGATAAAAACTTTTTAGAGTTTATGAGTGAACATGTAGAGAGCGTACCGGGCCACGTAGCCCAGGACGTGGGCCTGGATGATCATGGCTGCTTTCAGCACCTCCACCTCCCTCTGCTTCTCCAGCCGCTGCTCCAGAGACTCTCGAAGGAAAACCTGAGAAGGCAGGAAAACACAATTCATGAAGGATTCTGCTTTTGCTCTCTTCATCTTCACAACATTTAATGGCAAAAAATGCACAATAATTATCCAAATGATCCAAGAACTTCCTAAAAACTATGAAGGAAAAAAAGCCTCATTTATTCAAACATCTCATGTTTGAATAAATGTCTCAATAAACACAAACATTCAGCTGGGATTAAATCTTTACGTCCATTTGACCTGAACTCAAGGCAGGTTCATAATTATTCATAAAGACTCATTTATATACATATACCTAAACCTGTGGAAATAAAAAATTATTAATTAATCACATAATAAATTTAAATTAGCTCGATTTATTTCTAACCATCTCTTCTGTTTTAACCCGGTGCAGAAATACACTAGCTGTGACTCACCCTGAATAAAAGATTTAAAATCCAGCAGAATTAAGAAACTCCCTTCCAGAAAATCAAGATCTGAACAAACGTTTGGCGTTAATCTGTCAGGATCTGTGTTTTTCTATGTATTTATTTTGAGTTTCCATGTTGTCCTGTCTCCCCTTGATTGTTCCCAGGTGTGTCCCTTATTACCTCCTGCGTATTTAATGTCACCTGTGTCTCTGCGTCTCTGTCGGGTCCTTGTCGTTTGTAGTGTCAGCCTGTCTTTCTGTCCCTTCGGTTATCCTGGCACTACCGACGTTGAGCCCAGGTTTCCGCTCAGTCGTGCTGCCAGGTTTATAGTAAAACTTTGTTTTGCTATATTCATCAATAAAACCATCATTTTCACCTCAACATGGGTCCACTGCGTCTGCCTCACCACTCATCCACCGCTATTCATGACATAATCAAACCCGGAACCTCGTAAGTCAGCAGATTACAGCGGCGAGGCGTTCCTGCCACAGCTCCGTGTGAAAAGGCCGAACCTTCAGAGCAGCTGGCCGTTTTATGAGCCAAACCGTCGATAGAGGAACCGGGCCCACCGGGCCGGCCGGGTTAATCCGAGTAGGGAGGAGGAAAATGAGATATGGGACACGATCTCCGGCGGCCGATGCAGCGGGAAAATATCCCAGGACTGGGAGGTTCAACAACAGATTTCTCCTGTTGAATGAGGAGCTCAGTGTGTGTGTGTGTGTGTGTGTGTGTGTGTGTGTGTGTGTGTGTGTGTGTGTTGGTGGACCCTGAGCACTGAGGCACTAAAGAGATTTTCTGAGGAGACGTAACCTCGTCTGGATGCCACCTGCATGCAGGTTAATTAACTGCTGCATTACATGCATGAACATGAGGAGACGTCATCCAACCGTCATGAACGTTTTGAGCAAACTTTTAAAAGGTAATAAAAAGAAAAAAAAAAGAAGTGAATCAACTGGGACTCAGAGAGCATGATTTCATATTGATGCTGCGTTAACATCTGGATGTTGATCACATGACTCGTGTGATGCAAAAAAAGTATTTCCATTGCTGTTTTTTGCAAACTGCAATAATTTCTACACAGCTGAAAAACCACTTCCTCCTAGAGGAAACTTTTATTTTTGCTGTTGTTGTGAGTTTATTCAAAATTGATGCATTTCCATTAAGCAAATTTATTTTTGTTATTCCAATTTGCACAGTTGTTCAGTTAATGGAAATGCATCTATTTTTAATTTGCCGTTTCCACCAACTGTTTCTAATGCGATGCTTTAAAATGCTCATGAATAAAAAACGTTGATGGAAACACAGTTAATGTCAGAGCAAACCTGCTTTTTCTGCAACCTGGACAGAACCTCAGCCAATCACAGGACAGCAGAGACAGTAGCAGCTTTTATCTGTAAAGATGAATGTCAGGAGGGAAGTCAGACCCAGAACAAAAGAAACCAACAGAAAGCAACAAACCCGTCCTGGCCCAACATGGATCAGCATGAAAACACGCAGCCTCCCTGAACAACTGCACACATTTGCATCCTGATGAGTCGCACAACAAAAACTCTTTAATCATTACTGTGTTAATTAGCACAACAAAAAGCTCGGCTAAGCCTCTCTGCGTTTGATTCTCGCTGCTCCGGGTCGGGTCGGGTCCTCAGAGGGAACAGAGCCACGCGGCGCCGCTTCCCGTCCACAAAATTAAGTTTCAGGCTCTAAAAGCACAAAGCAGAGCTCAGAGGCAACAGTCGGGACACGAAACGACTGAAAGGAGCTGCAGGCCGTAAATCTGTCTGATGGACAAAGTGGACGAATCCCTCAGAGGGACGCAGCATTGATTTAACAGCGACTCTGTGGCCCAACGACAGCAGGAGGCAGGAAACAGTCAGGTGACGTCACAAATATGACCTGATGTTCAGGTTTCACACTGGAACTTCAAACTGCAAAAAGAGAGAAGTTGAATATGTTTGTAGGGTTGGCAGCCATGATGGCTCAGATCTCTACAGCTTTGTGAAGTGTCTACTGCACAGCGCCCCCGGTGGACAGACTGATGAATGGTTTCTCTGAGGTGTGTTAACATGTTGGAGGTTCTTTCTGGTCTTAAACCGGTTCTGCCAATCTGCTGGACACTCTGAGTTTCTACTGCAAGAAAACTGAACAGGAAATGAATAAAATCTCTACTTTTATCAGTGATTGTTGGAGTTAATATTACACTGGAATATTAGTCATGCAGATTCTTACAGGTCTTTTCTTTTCCAGATTTCTCCAAACTCAACATTAGAACTCGGTCACCTCTGCAGAATATTTTGTAAGTGTGTGAGTAAGTCCGGAAGGAAGTGGAGAAGGATGTGTGGCGTAAGTAAGTAAGGAAATGTGGATGAAAATTCTGATGCATGAGAGGAAGAAAGGAGGAAGTGTGGAAGAAGGAAAAGCTTTTCAGACTTTGAAAATATCTAAATCAAATTTCATATTTTTTCATGTTTTTATCTCTTCCTTGCGTTCCAAGCCAACATCGACACACACAGGTTTCTCCCTCCTGCAGCGTCACACAGTCCTGCTGTGGTCGGTGGTCTGTGTCCCCCATCTGTCACTTTCCCACCGCAATCACACAAACTCACCCCGACACACACACACGCCCACACACCCCGCACACGCACACACACACACACACACACCCCGCACACGCACACTCTGGCAGTAGCCATTCATCCTGATCTGGTGTGGTGGAAGTAGAGAGTGACTGAAATGTGGATCTAATAACTGTGGCGCTCCACGCTTCAGGTGATGCTGACCTCGGTTACTCACACACACACACACACACACCCACACACACACACAGAGGCAGCGGCTCTGAATGGCTCCATGGAGCTGAATTTGTAGGACACATGAAGCCAAATTAAGCCTGGAGGGAGAGAAGCCAGAATGGATTGGCATCTCTCCGGAGGCGGCCTGAGTCTCCGTCCAATCAGGCTCTGTGTTGGCGAGGAGAAGACGTTTCCACCGATGTTAGCCGGAGGCAACAAGGGCGGTGGAGCGTTCAGGAACTCAGCGCTTAACAGCAGAGAGTCGATTATTCTGCAGACTGAGCAGAAGGCACGGAGCTCACAGCTGATAGGCAGGAAACGCAAATCCACAGAGAAATGTTTGAGGAAATTAATTTTCTGGCTTCAGTTAGTGTTTAATAAGCCCAAGAAAAATTAACCAAGTAAAAATATTCTTCTGGTGTTGTTTGAAGCCACTCAACTGTTTTATTCTTTTTTTCTAAATTACAATAAAACCCTCAGCTTGACTTCAGTTTCAGCTCAAAGCAACAGGGAAAAAAACGCATTTTTTTGGTCGACTTTCCTGAAAACAACAGGAATAGAGAGGGAAACTGAAAACACCAAAAGGTTTGGGCCTTACTTTGGTCTTGCCAAGCTGCCAATCTGCACTGCTGCTGTCATAGAGGTGCAGCAGCTGCTTGCAGCGCCCCCTGGGGTCATCTGGAGTCAGGACGCCCCTCATCAGGACTTTGTACCTGAAGAAGAGCGAAACGTTGAGCTAAACAGAAATGTTCATCTTCTTATGGTAACAGGTCATTACTGGTGGTAACACATCTATTATTTCTATTTTTTTAGCAGTAGCATGAAAAAAACAAGATAAACAAACATACATATAAATGAACAAACTAAAACAAAGTAAAGCAACAATCAAAATAGACAACATAACAGATGTTATGTTATTTAATTCTATATCAAAACTATTAAAATAATAAACTAAACCATATGAGTCTTTGTTGAAGCAAACAAAATCAGTTTTTTAATATAAAACATAAAACCTGTAAGGCATACGCTGAACCTTTGGGGGAAGTTTATAATACTACAAAATACAACAAATGCAAAAACATGAACAATGAATAAAAAACTTGAGTTGCATCAAATTTTTGTTGTATTTTTAAGAAGATTTTATTTGTCTGTAAAATTTGTCAATCTAAAAAAAAGCATAAAAAAACAAAAAGTCCATTTGCACCAATCATTAGCTTGCAGGTTATATTTGCCTGACTCCAGAACTTTGGTCAGGGGCCACACAAAATCATCAATGGGGCCATAAATGAGCCCCTGCACCACGCTTTGATACCCCTGAATTAGTAAAAAGTAGAAACTGATTGTGTGTTTAAGTATTTCTGCTGCGTGTCTGAGTGTTTGGACTTGTGTAAATCTGGTTCAGACCTGGAGCAGAAGTCCTGGAAGGATCTGCGGACCGGGAAGCCGCTGCGCCGGATCTTCACCGTTTCCAGCATGCCGGAGTATCTGAGCTGGTTCAGAACCACCGTCTGGTCGAACTGGTCAGGCATCTGCAGGAGAAACAGAAGAAACATCAGGTTACTAAATGACCCCGCCCCCTGCTGGAGTAACAGGAATCTGTGTGTTGTTATCTAACAGGATGTGAATACAGATATTCCTCTGCCCTCATAATCACAGGCTGATCTATGACTGCTACTGGTTGACCTTTTCAGCACAGCGTCGGACGTCGTTTCTGTGAGGATTGATTTTGGAGGTCTGGTTTGACTCAATATCACAGCCACAAACACTGTGCTCTCTGGGTATTATGAGGCTGATAATAACACGTCTGGAGGTGATGAATGGAAACAAAGAGACAAAAAACACAAAACATTAAAGCTGCAAGATGCAACTTTTATAAAAATATATATACTTTTTTTTTTACGTATTTTTAAAAACTGTAACCATGTACAGACAGTTTGCTATGAGACAGATAATCTGTGACAAGATTGATCTCCTCCCTGTTCTATTATTGCTGTTAAAATAAATGCACCGCTCTCGACCAAAATCAACCAATCAGAGCCTCAATTACAGCCTTAGCATTCACAACGACTGACAGCGCTAAGACCCGCCCCCTGGCTCTGATTGGTTGTTTCTAGTTAGGCAGGGAGCTTGATGTTTTCACACATTATCTGTCTCATACTAAACTGTCACAATATAGTGACAGTTTCAATAAATATGTAAAAAAATATTTTTTATAAAAGTTACAGACTGCAGCTTTAACAGTTTTATAAACCTTCAGACCAGTCAGACTCCAGCACACGGAGCACTGAGATACCAGTGACAGAGCGGCATTCAGAGGAAGCCTTTCTCTGAGGCGACGCTCGTCACCCTGTAACCCCGGTGGGCGTTAGCGGGGTGGGGTTAGCGCCATATAAGTGGGAGCTTTCATTCCCACTGGTAATGCCCCCTTTATTCAGCAGGTCTCCCCTGATAGCCGCTGATGGCCCATTTGGGTCGTCTAGAAGGGAGGCCAACTCACCAGCAGACCCTCCCTGACCGATTGAATGGAGCCATTTAATGCCACCGGCCGCAGGGAGCGCTTTGTTAGCATAATTAGCATTTGCATACGGACGGCGATGCAGCCGTACAAAGGCTGGCGGTGTCAGGACGACGTCCTCTGACTCCCGGATCTGTTTCATTCACCGTCGTTTCCTGTTTCTGCTTCGCCTTCAGGGAGTTCAGAGATCCTTCCCCTGGTCATAACAAGACTCCATGTCCCACATCCAGACCCAAAAACCTCAGAGTTTTATGAGCTTTAAAAAAATCTATGGCAGATATTTCTATGCAAACAATGGCTCAATATCAGCTGGACCAGTAAAAGTAACATTCAGGGATGTTGATGGATCGGCGTACTAATGGATGGATGGATGGATGGATGGATGGATGGATTGATGGATGGAGGGATGGATGGATGGACCAAAGAATGGATGGATGGATGGAGGGATTGATGGATGGAGGGATGGATGGATGGACCAAAGAATGGATGGATGGATTGATGGATCAACAAATGGATGGAGGGATTGATGGATGGATGGATGGATGGATGGATGGATGGATGGATGGATGGATGGAGGGATGGATGAATGGAGGGATGGATGGATTGATGGATGGAGGGATGGATGGATGGAGGGATGGATGGTTCCAGTCTTGAACCTTTTTCAGATTAAATAAAATTTCGTTTTCTATCCTTCCCATATAATTTTGCTCATAAATAAGAATCTTAACCAGTTCTTCCCTTGTTGGCATTTAGTTGGTCTGCAGTAACAGGAAGTAGTAATAAGTAACGACAGAACAATCAGGCCCTCCAGCAGAGAGAAGCCTCTGGTCCTCTGCTGACTGACGGATGACAACAATAGCTGCTGCCTCAGCCTGACGTCTCCAGAGATCGGTGCATTCACAGGAACAAACGGGGGCGTGGGGGTCTGCTCCTGGGGGGCTGGGGTGGCAAACGCCAAACCTGGGGGGGCAGCTGAACTCAGGGTTCGCTGTCCATCACTCAGCCCAGTAAGACGGCATGGAGAGCTGCAGAGCTGTTTCCAGTATCTGATGGTCAGCAGCGAATCGAAGCCTCCCAATAATCCACTGATCAGATAACAGGATTCACTCTGAAGTGTTGGCATGTAAAAAAATCTAATTATCTCATGACATTTCAAAGAACACCATTTTCCTTCCCCGTCTGAGACTTACAAAGTTCACGCTGTCTCATGGGACAAAATTTAAATAAGTTATCACCAAACTGAAAATCCATCTGGTTCAATTAAAGGTTAATTAATGCAGGTTCAATCTAATAACATCTTCAATACGCTGTGAATATAGCAACACGGTTTTACCAACAGAAGAGTCTGCATTGACGTTATTGTAACCCTTAAGTTTCCAATATGAGACACAGCTGCACATTACAGAGTAATGTTAAAAGTAACTTTATTACCCACTGTTAAGGTTTAAAGTATGAGAGAAGTTTCCACATTCCTGCTTTGACCCACAAACTGAGAGCAATGAAATTCCTGAGGCTGCTGTTTGTGAGACACTCGGTTCTGATGGAGGAATCCATCAGAACCCTGGAAGATCAGTCCAGCTCAGCAGGAGGAACAATGGCGCTGGGCGTTAAGTGCAGATAAACCCAAACCAAACGGCCTCAGTTGGACTTAAAGACGAGTCTGTTTGAAGAAGGACTGGATAGCAGCGACACTCAACATACCTGCAGGGGGCGCACTGTGCAGGTTAAAACCACAGAGAAGCAGCAGCTCAGTTTGATAGAAACACTGGATGGTGATATTATGATCAATATGTGGTATTGATCATTAACAATAACAGCTGGATGTCAACCTGATGGACAGAACGGAGAGGAATATGAGGATGGATGCTGATGGCTAAACATGGATGGATGGATGGATGGATGAAAGATAGATGGATGACAGAAAGAAATTCAGATGGATGGAAAAGTGGAAGAAAGGATGAATGGAGACTATTTTCTTCCAGTCTAAAACGCAGAATAATTTTGCTCTTCTTGTTGTTTTTGCATTTGATTATTTTTTCTCTCCTTCCCTGAATCTTTTTCCAGTTCGAGCCTCAGAGGATCTGATGTCTGATCAGATCAAACCTCCAGGTCTGAGGCTGGCGACAGAAAATCATCACTAAAGGATTTCTGTGGTGTCCAGAAATGAAACTGGGAATCCAGTTTCTGCAGCTGCAGATTTTTCTTCCACTAATATTGGGCTGGACTAAAGAACATGTCTGTGTTTTTTTAAATAAATTATCCAAAACTGTACAAGTAACATTTTAGAAAGATAAAACACTGCAAGTAGGTAATTATATCCCAATATAGCATCACAGATTGATAGTGTAGGGAAAATAATCTGCTTAGTAGAAGTGTAATCTCATTAGAAAGAGAAGAGAACAGAATGCCACTTCCTCTTCATTAACCTGTCATTTACCGAACAGCCGGCTCATCCCATATCCAATCTCATTAATTTCATGCCCTCCAGGCCTGATAATAATCACAAAGATAAGCTCACTGGCTTCATCTCAACTATTATAAATGACCATGCATCACTTCAGAGCTGAAAGCCTTCATGTTCAATTATCCTAGAAAGGAAACAGGGAACATCAGAGGAGCCATGTGCAGAAAAATGCACCAAACACTTTCAGTTTTGCAGCTTTGATTCATGTTTCAGTTCCAAACACAAACTCCAGGATGTTTCTGGAGGTTCGGACAATCTCCCGCAGCTGGATGCTAACGCCTAACAGGTGATTGTGAAAGTTGTAGAGCTCTCTTCAGACATCTAAAAGCTCACATTTTATAATCCAGATAAAACTACAAATTACAACTTTCAGACAACGTAAGAAGCTTGCTTTGTGTCATAAACACAGATTCATCCTATTTTAATAACACAGCTGCAAATTTAAACCCTGTTCACCTCAGATCTGCATCAGGTCTCACCTTGCATCTTAGCTTCTCCTTTCCCTACAGG
This sequence comes from Xiphophorus maculatus, assembly GCF_002775205.1. NCBI lineage: Eukaryota > Metazoa > Chordata > Actinopteri > Cyprinodontiformes > Poeciliidae > Xiphophorus > Xiphophorus maculatus. The sequence goes on from NC_036448.1 coordinate 27,976,696, forward strand.
ATTCCTTTCTTTCCAGATCCGATAGAAACTTCCCAAAGCTGCGGCTCATCCGCGCGTCTGCTCCTCCAGCACACTGACTCCTTCACGCACATTCATCCACCATGGAGCCAAACAAAGGCTTTCAAACCCACAGCTCCACTCCCCCTTTTAACGTGGGGAGGGAGGGAGGGAGGGCCGTGTTGTCATGGGGACGCATCTCCTGCTGAGGCTAATTTGTGCTGGCCACTTGTAGGGTCTGACTGCATGCGTGTGTGTGTGTGTGTGTGTGTGTGTGTGTGTGTGTGCGTGTGTTTGAGGGAGAAAGGGGCTGGCTGTTTACATTCAAACGTGTCCAACCAGAGCAGCTGACTGGTCTGATGGAGTGGTCAAACTGGGCCGAGTCGGGACAGAAAATACTGTCATGTCTGATCTAATGTTGTTTGTGTGAATCTAAAAAATGTTTCAGTGTAAAAATTTCACACAGCAAACCTAGAATAATATCTGAATATCATTTAACTGTATTTAAAGTTTATCGTTTAAAACTAAATGGAACAAATTGCTGAAACACTGAGTGGCTCTAAATCAAGGCTAACACCCACCTGGTAATGCTGCTTTTGAATTTTAATAACTGAACATTGACCAACATATTGGTCAATGTTTCATAATTAGCATGATGGTTTTATTGATGTAACGCTCTTCGAACTGCCTTGTTGCTGAATCGTGACCTTAATTTTCTTTATCAGTTTCATCTACATTTTTACACCATTTACATTTTCCTCTTATTTTTACTGTCTACTGTGCAAAAGGCCCAGACCTGCTGCTGGTCCATCATTATTACTGTCACTTCACATATTAACACAAAGACTGTTGCGCTGCCAGCAGACCAAAGAGTTGCTATGGTGACGAGTGAGCAGCTGTTGTTCTGACAGCTTTTAGGAACCAGAGAGGTTTTTTAGTTGTTCTGTTTTCATCGTGTCTTTGTGCAGAACATCCTGTCATCTAGATGAGCTGGATGTCAGCGAACACAGAGACAAAATGAGACACAAAGGCCGAGGTGGAGTTCTTTTGTTTCCTCTGAAATCTTTTATGACTGACGGTCCAGAGGATGTCGGCTCAGGAAACAAACTTTAGTAATTATTTTAAGGAGGAACTAAAGATTATCCTGGTTGCTTTTTGGTTTTTATTTTGCCATTTTTCAAGCTAGAAAAGTGTGAATATCATTCAGAAATCTGCTTTGATGGTAACTGTCCACTAAAACACTAACACCTTGTTTATTGGAAGATGCACAGTATCTTTCCATGATTATTTTAAACTTAACTGAAAATGTTTAACATATTTTTTTCATGTTCAGCTTTTAATCACACTCACGTCTTAAATCTGCTGTTTTGCAATGCAGAGTAAAGCAAAGCTTCAGTTTTGTCTGTATTTTCATGCCCTTCTTTAAAGCCTGACCTTTAATCTGATTTTAATAAACATCGATGAATAAACCCCTAATTGCTGAACATTCAAAATCTTTTGAAACCACTTTCACTTGAACCCCCCTGTCCTGCTTTGACACCTGCTCTGCATCAAACAGGCAAACTGGGGTCCCTCTCAGGGGTTTGGGGGCCGAGTTACTTTGACCCCAGTTTCCCCCCTGGGGAGACGCTAACATGCTCTCCACCTCTGTACCTCACTACATTAAGCTCCACTCAGAGGTCATCATCCAGGCCTGTTTAACATTCGATCTGAGGAAAGGTCCAGATGGCCGTTCTTCAAAAAACAGGCTGGCTGCACACATTTAGCAGAAACAGTAATGACATTTATTTAGTTTGATCAAGTATTTCTTTGTAGCATCAAAGATAGCACACTACTGGGGAGCCTTTTTAATGTATTTACTTGAACAGCAGAGGTCAGCTTGTGGGTTTCCATGTCAAATGACTGAATGTAATGTGAAACGCTTCGGAGTCCTTTTGATTTACTAATCATTGGAGGCGCCATGATGATGGACAGAAGTGAGAGTGAGGGATGGGATTACTGTACAGAGTGAAATTGTTTTGCAAAGTTTTTTGGCTCTGGAGAGCGCGGTGTCACATACAGAGGGTCAACAGGCTGACCCCAGGCTTTTTGCATTTTCTTTTTTTTAGAAAAAAGCAGGGGGTCCATTTAAAGCTCATCCACATCTATTCTTGATAAATGTGTAAAAGACGACCACGTAGCATCTCATCGATGACATCACAAAAACGATGTGGTGCGATGGCCTTGACAGGCTCTCGCATCCACGTGAATTATATAGATATACGTTTTTTCAAAAACAATGAAATACATTAGTTAAAATAAGTATTGAAGACTTCCAGCGGTGCCATGCTCTGAGATGGCTGCATTGGGTGGAGGCTCCAGTGAGATTGATGATTAACTGACAAATTGATGATGAACTGACAAATTACATAATTTTCTGGACATCCCCTTAAAAAACAGCAAATAAGAAATCGATGCCAACAAGAAACACCGTTGGTAAACAATAAACTGAACAAAAAGCGTCCAAAGAGAAGAAAGACCAGCAGCAGGATAACAATACAGCTAGCTAGAGAAGAAAAGCTAACGAAGCTAATGAAACGGTAGCCGAAGTCCTGCGTGAACTAAAGGAGTTGTGGAAAGAAAATCAGAGTGTGTTTGCTGAGGCTAAGGCTGCTCTAACAAAACTGGAAACATCAGTATGAGACCTGAAAGAGCGTAGGGACACCCTAGAGCAACGCATGGAAGGAGCAGAGGACTTTTATACGCCTTCACAGGCCCTCGCATACAGGTGCTGGTGCGAGGGCCTTCACAGGCCAGGGCATTCAAGAATCCCTGGCCTTCACAGGCCACCGCATCCACGTGGCGGCGCCAGGGCCTTCACAGGCCAGGTCCTTGAAGGGTCCCTGGCCTTCACAGGCCCTCGCATCCACATGGGGGTGCGAGGGCCTTCACAGGCCAGGTCCTTGAAGGATCCCTGGCCTTCACAGGCCAGGTCCTTGAAGGATCCCTGGCCTTCACAGGCTCTCGCATCCACGTGGGGGTGCGAGGGCCTTCACAGGCCAGGTCCTTGAAGGATCCCTGGCCTTCACAGGCTCTCGCATCCACGTGGGGGTGCGAGGGCCTTCACAGGCCAGGTCCTTGAAGGATCCCTGGCCTTCACAGGCCAGGTCCTTGAAGGATCCCTGGCCTTCACAGGCCAGGTCCTTGAAGGATCCCTGGCCTTCACAGGCTTTCGCATCCACGTGGTGGAGCGATGGCCTTCACAGGCCTTCACATTACCACGTGGTCGTCTTATTCAAGTACTTCTGAAGGAACAGCCTGCGATGTCATCGATGACATCACGTTCGTTTTGATGATATCTGTGCCTCTTCCTTTTTCGTAAAAGGAAGAGGCACAGATGTCATCAGGTCTGATGTCATCAGTGACAGTCAGGGACGGACGTGATGTCATCGATGACATCGCAGGCTGCTACCTCAGAAAAAATATTTTTTATACCTACATTATTTTTTATTCTAATTTGTAAGTGCTCTAAAACGTTGTTCACGTCATGAGTGACATCACAGCCATTCTTAAGTGATGTCATGAGCAGCTCCAAGCCATGAATGGCTGCATTATGAGTGTATTTTCTTTAGTGCTCTTCCATTTGAACTAAAACTTCGGAGGCACAGATCATGTTAGTTCAGATGACAAACACTTTCAAACATTTAAAAATGTAAAATGTAAATCCACAAATTAAAACAAAACCCTAACAAGACTTAGAATGTATGTTGGTGTAAATTTTCACTCATTGAATAAATTATTACAACTCATTAATTTATTCTTCAAAGAAAAACAGTTTAAATAGAGATGCACATTCTTATACTAGACTGTTTAACAGCATTCACTTTTCTAGATGTTTTATTATTAGAAATGACATTGCAACATTCTTGACCTATTTAAGCTCGTGGTTGAATGGCTTCTTAATACTTTTCTGCAGACCCAACTGTTCTATTGCTGTCAGGAAAAACAGATAGGAGAGGCTGCGGCATCCTGAACACGATTTATTCAGATAAAAATCATAATGAGGTTTATAAAATGCCCCCTGTCTTCACATGTCCGAGGTTCGTCTGTTGTCACATAGCCATTTAGCAAATACTATAAAAACCACTGACCAGTAATTAGAAGGTAATTCAAATTAAAATTATTATACAAATAATTAAATTGAAAAGAATTAAAATCAGTTAAAAATTCTTAAAATAAGAAAAATTATGACAGTCATTGGCAAAAAAATAAATAAATATCAAATAAATTTTTTTTCAAAAACAATGAAATACATTAGTTAAAATAAGTATTGAAGACTTCCAGCGGTGCCATGCTCTGAGATGGCTGCATTGGGTGGAGGCTCCAGTGAGATTGATGATTAACTGACAAACTGATGATTAACTGACAAATTGATGATTAAATGACAAATTACATAATTTTCTGGACATCCCCTTAAAAAACAGCAAATAAGAAATCGATGCCAACAAGAAACACCGTTGGTAAACAATAAACTGAACAAAAAGCGTCCAAAGAGAAGAAAGACCAGCAGCAGGCTAACAATACAGCTAGCTAGAGAAGAAAACTAACGAAGCTAATGAAACGGTAGCCGAAGTCCTGATTGAACTAAAGGAGTTGTGGAAAGAAAATCAGAGTGTGTTTGCTGAGGCAAAGGCTGCTCTAACAAAACTGGAAACATCAGTATGAGACCTGAAAGAGCGTAGGGACACCCTAGAGCAACGCATGGAAGGAGCAGAGAGTAGAAACGGTAGAAAGGTACTCAACGTTTTCTACTACTTTTAAACGCCTTCACAGGCCCTCGGATACAGGTGCTGGTGAGAAGGCCTTCACAGGCCTTGGCATCCACATGTCGGTGCCAGGGCCTTCACAGGCCAGGTCCTTGAAGGGTCCCTGGCCTTCACAGGCCCTCGCATGCACGTGGCGGTGCGAGGGCCTTCACAGGCCAGGTACTTGAAGGATCCCTGGCCTTCACAGGCTCGTGAAGCCTGTGAAGGCCAGGGATAGGGTTAGGGATCCCTTTTATACGCCTTCACAGGCCCTCGGATACAGGTGCTGGTGAGAAGGCCTTCACAGGCCTTGGCATCCACGTGGCGGTGCGAGGGCCTTCAAGAATCCCTGGCCTTCACAGGCCACCGCATCCACGTGTCGGTGCCAGGGCCTTCACAGGCCAGGTCCTTGAAGGATCCCTGGCCTTCACAGGCTCTCGCATCCCCGTGGTAGTGCGAGGGCCTTCACAGGCCAGGGCCTTCACGGACCATGGCCTTCACAGGCTCTCGCATCCAAGTGCTGGTGCGAGGGCCTTCACAGGCCTACCATCCACGTGGTGGAGCGATGACCTTCACAGGCCTTCACATTACCACGTGGTCATCGTCTATTCAAGTAATTCTGAAGGAACAGCCTTTGATGTCATCAACGACATCACGTCCGTCCCTGATGATATCTGTGATTCTTTCTTCAAGGAAAAAGGAAGAGGCACAGATAATATCAGATCTGATGTCATCAGTAACAGTGATGTCATCAGTGGTCGTCGGGAATGGATTTTTGTCTCTCGAGAGAGTGATGTCACATTCATTTTTTTTTAGCCAAAAGCAGGTTGTCCTTTTAAAACTTATTGTAAACATCTACTCTTGATAAATATGTAAAAGACGACCACGACGCACGTCATCGATGACATCACATCCACGTGGTGGTGCGATGGCCTTCACAGACAGAAGAAGTTAGCCAGAGAAATGAGAGAATGCTTCGGTACTTGCTGAGACGTGAGGCTTTGCTCACTAATCAATGTGATGACCTACAGAACATTCTGCGCTGTAACAATCTCAGAATTTACCAAGTCATGGAGAGAAGTGAGAAACAGGACATGATTGGCTTCGTAAAGGAACTAATCAGAACCTCGCTTCTTCTGCAGGAGGGTATACGCATTGAAAGAGCATATCAAGTGCTAGGACAGAGGCCGGCTGACACGAATCCGCCACGTTCCATCATTGTCCGTTTGATGGATTACACCATAAAAGAAGCTGTACTACGACAGGCATGATCACAGAAACAAATCGTTCTCCAAGGGAAAAGAATATACTTTGAACAGGATTTCACTCCAGAGGTCCAGAAGAAGAGAGTGCTACTGCGGAGTATAATCAAACAACTTAAAGAAAAAGGAATACAGGCAAAATGTTGTTTCCTGGCTCAACTCAGAATTGATTTGAAAAGGGGCACGAAAACCTTCCCTACACTTCTCGACGCAGTTCCGACGTTGGAGAGGTTGGGTGTGCCGGTGCAGACGAGTGAGAGAGAGAAGATGGAGGCAGCTCTCCAGAGAGGCCTGGACACCGAGAGTCAACAACAGGAGACATGGAAAAGAGGGGCTACCCGATGCGGATCTAAAAGTTTACATTTAAAACTGCCATGAGAACAAAATGTTCATAAAGAGAGGAACTCTTGTGGGCTATAAGGTATGTTCTGAGAGAAAAAAGATGTTAAAGGGGAGAAGAAGACATTATCAAAATAGCCAATGTCATTTTATGTAGTGAATTTGTATTACAAATGTTTATTATCTCACAGGTAGTCAGTAACACCATGCTTTACTATCGTTATCCCTTCACAGGCCTTCGCATCCAAGTGCTGGTGCGATGGCCTTCACATCACTTTTTCAACATAAAACAGGGGTGAGGCAAGGAAGCCTGATCTCACCTATTCTATTTATATCCTATTCTATTCTATTAGAATACTATTTTATTCTTTTCACCATATGTATTGAGCCGTTAGCAGAACTGATTAGAACAAACAAACACATAGAAGGTATAATAGATAAGGGAGGTACAGAACATAAGATATCTTTATTTGCAGATGATATCCTCCTATACATAAAAAACCCATCAAATTCAATAATCCCCCTTCCCCCTTTTTTAAATGCCTACACACATTTGGTTACATCTCAGGCTGTAAACGAAATTAAATCGGAAGCTATGATGATGTCAAGACTGGCCAGAACATCTGGAGAAAGAAGTGAAATTTAAATGGCCAAAAGCAGGCCTTAGATACTTAGGAGTCACTCTGACCAATAATTTTTCCCAGCTATACAACGCTAATTACAACAAGCTTATATCTCAAAAAAGATTTGGAAAGATGGCAGATTCTCTCATTATCTCTAGTAGGCAGGGTGGAAATGATTAGGATGAATGTGTTTTCCTCTTTAACTCCCTCCCAGTCATGGTTCCCAACACCACCTTCAAGCTATTGGACAAACTTATATCAAGATTCATCTGGCAAAACAAACGCACAAAAGTGAGACTTAAAGTTATGTGTTCTTCCAAGAACATGGGAGGCCTGGCACTTCCACATCTTGAGAAATATTATTGGGTGGCACAGCTAAAGGCACTTGTTAAATGGATTAGGTTGGATTTGGATGCAAAATGTATACAGCTGGAACAGGGTTCACAGCAGGGATCATCTCAATAACAGATTTACCTTTTTTCAGTAAAAAACAATGACGAAAACTTAAGATCCAAAATGAGTGGGTGGTGTTTACTTTGAGAGTGTGGAATAAAGTTCGGAAGAGATTAAAACTACCACCCTCCCTATCATGAGCAGCTAGAATAAATGGCATAGTCGACTTTAAACCTAACAAACTTGATGGGGGATTTGGGAAATGGAGAGAAAAAGGTTTAATAACAATAAACCAACTGTTTACAGGAATAATATTAAAAGCCTTCTTGCAACTTCAAACTGAATATAACACCGCTGAGGACTGTCAACTTGATGGAAGAACTAACAGCAACTCTGTTGCAGGAGACTGCGGAAAGAGATTTATAAGAAAAGATGGTTCTCCGTAAATCTATACCTGGAAAATAGGGCCTGATTCTTTGTGATATTGTAGGGAGAGAGGGGAAGGGCAAGATTTGGACTACGCATATTTGAACGTTGTATCTGTAATTATGCTGCAAAGTAAAAATACATAAGTGTGGACTATGCCAAGGAATTGTTCAAATAAAAGTTTTTAAAAAAGTATTGAAGACATCTCCATTTTTCATATAAGTAGTTTTACAATGTGACATGAAGTTTTCACCGGGTGTTGAAACAATACAGCTAATCCAGAAACCAAAAGAAACCAAAAACATTTAAGTTGCAATAACATGGAATGATTCGTACTCATATTTATTCAATACTTTGTATAAAAAGCCTTTGTTGTTGTTCATGTCATCAGTAACATCACGTGGTAGCAAATTTGTTCCAGTTTCATTCCTTATTTGTTTTCTGATTTGTATTTTTATTATTTTTCAGTGTTTTTAACACCCGAGCAACTACTTACCACAGCTACACTTCCCTCGCCCGCGGCCAGTGGAGGCGTTTTTGCGCCTCTTCTGGCTGCGGGCTTTGGGATTTTTGCGGTTCCTCTTACGCCTGGGGGCGTCAGAGGATGAGCGCTTTCTGCGTCGTGCTTTACGTGCCATGGTAGCAACGCTGTGCTAAGCACTATACTCTTTTATTCAAGGACTTATGAAGTACTGGTCTGTGATGTCATCGATGACATCACGGTGACAGCCGTGATGCCATCGATGACATCACAGCCAAGCTGGACTACTGGTGATGACATCACGCCTGATGCTAGCTGTGCCTCTTCCTTTTTCATCAAAATGTAGTTCTAAACCATTTAAAGCGAAACATTTGCTCATGTATCAGGTTAAAGGTTAAAGGTTAGGATTTTACATTTATTTGTGTGAGCAGTTATTTCTATCTTTAAAATCTTAACATTACTTATTTAAAAATGCATATTAACCTATTCTACATTAAATTATTATATTATTAGAAAGCACTAGTTTTTCTTTTTGACCTATTGTCACTTTATGGAAATAATTTCTATAAATTAAAAACCTGCCATAGATCGCACAGATCCTGCCATTTATGGGCCAATTGACATGACTTCACCTGTCAATCACTCCAGCGGGTTTGACCCAGCCACGACCCATCCTCAATGCTTTAACTGAGGTGAGGAATCAACCCAGAACCACACAGGAGGAGCTGGTCGATGACCCGAAGAGAGCTGGCACCACTGTTTCCAAGGTTACTGTGGGTAATACACTAAGGCTGCGTTCACACTGCAGCCTGAAGCGACCCAAATCCGATTTTTTTGACCTAATGCGACCTGTCTTTTCATGACAGTCTGAACACAGATCCGATTCAAATGTAACGTCCAGGTCGCATTCCTCTGACTTTAATGTCACCGATACTCAACAAATGTCCCTGTTTTGCGTCCTAATACATGCGAGCGGAAAGAAAAGCAACAGCCACAACGGACTGTAATGAGGATTAAATTGTTAATGTGCTGCTCCGGTCGGAAAACAACTTCAAATGTGTAAGCTGTGCTCCCCTCATGTCAATTGTTCAGAGAGTTTGAACTTTTTATCTCCCTACCTGCTGCTATGATCACCTGAGCTGTAAAACTGGGGGAACCACAAAAATTGCCGTCTCAACTGTTTGCTGAAAGAATATGGAAGACGGCAAGGAATATTTTCTTTTTCATCACTTTGAACCTCTGAGCTCATGAAGGCATTATTGGGTTTAATAAAATAATTTTTTCTAGTGCAATAACAATTTTAAGCCAAAGTAAATGACAACATCTAGTTATAGGTTTTCTTCTTGCACAAATTGTAGCTATTGTGATTCCGAAGGAATTTTCCACTTTGGTGAAAATAAAGTTTTTTCTTATCTTACCTTTTATGCCCTTAAAATACCATTTATAGTGTTTTAAATATTTTCATGTATTCTGTACAGCATTTTGGACCGTTTGATAATTTAAACTGGAACTATGTTACTTTCAGTTGTTATAAAAAAATATGTATATATTAAACATTGGTGAAATTGGGCCTCTGTCTCTTTAAGTAGCTTGTGCTCTTTTCGTCAAACACTTTATTAAGTCTTAACACAACAAAGGGTCTTTGTTGTGTTAAAGTAACAGAAATTTTGGATAAAACACAGATGATGTCAGGTCAGACGTCATGAGTGACGTCACAGCCATCCATCTAGAAGAGATGACGTCACTCATGATGTCTGACCTGACATCATCTGTGTTTTAATCAGAATTTTTTCCTTTTTTAAAATTTTTTTAGTGGTTTTTTAACTGCTTGCTACATGGTCAACGTGAGTGACTAGTAATAACGACGACGGCGGTACCTCCTGCGTCTACGGCGATAGTAGCCGCTTCTGCGCCTCCTACGCCTGTAGTATCGCCTCCTTCTCCGTCTGTAGGAGCGACGTCGCCGTCGTCGTCTACGTGCCATGGTAGCAATGCTGCGCTAAGCTAAGTGATCTTTTATTCAAGGTCTTTTGAAATAAGAGCTTGTGATGTCATCAATGACATCAGAAATGGTGACATCACATTTATGTAAATTGTGATGACGTGGAGTGATGTCACCAATGACATCAGAAATGGTGACATCACATTTATGTAAATTGTGATGACGTGGAGTGATGTCACCAATGACATCACTCCATAGATGTTTTAAAGTGAAAAGTGACGTATGATCAGCCTGGGTTTTATGCTAATCATCATCTATCTGGAAATTTATTTCCTGCAACATTTCTATTTGTAAATTTGTATAAATGTTAGTATTTTTTATTGTGTCTTTTATTTCAATTGCTTTTCCACCATAATATTCTTATTTTAATCATTTGTAAGTTATTTTAATTTTAAGAATTTTGTCAAAAATTAAATTAAATTCTTCTATTACTTTTCCGGTGAGAGTTTTGGTCTAATGTGTACGGTGGCCGACAGGTGCAAATGCGCAGCAAAAGAGAAACATGCAAACAAAAAAAAAAAACACGCGCACAAATTAAATGCGGCAAGCAAAAAGCAAATAAAATGCAAACAAAAAAGAAGACACCCCCGAATGAAATGCAGCAAACAAAAAGTGTTGAAAACGGAAGTGCTCCAGACCACTAGGGGGAGTCAAAGAAAATAGTATTTTTGCTAATTCGGGCAAGCATCTACGAGACCGAGCCCAGAACGGTATGACTGACACAAAGTCTATCACGCTACCCATAAATTATTCTGTTATTCTATAATATTATAAAAGACGGCGTATCTGAAAAGAAATATAGTAATACGTACCTTTACTTTCTTTCAAATTTCTTTCTCTGAATCTTGCATCTGGTCCCATAGAAATGAATACTATTTTCTTTGACTCCCCCTAGTGGTCTGGAGCACTTCCGTTTTCAACACTTTTTGTTTGCTGCATTTCATTCGGGGGTGTTTGCGTCTCTCTTTTTGTTTGCTGCATTTTATTCGCTTTTTGCTTGCCGCATTTAATTTGTGCGCGTGTTTTTTTTTTTGTTTGCATGTTTTCTCGTTTGCTGCGCATTTGCACCTGTCGGCCACCGTAAATGTGAGCGGCTAATGACGACGGCCACACCACATCGGCGAACAGAGTCAGCCATGGTTTACATCCGAATTTACCACATCTAGTTTCCTCTGCAATGTTTCTCATTGAGCAGTTCATGTTTGTTATAAGGGAAGCATCTCACTATTCTGGTGGAGATAGTGTTGTTTACACAGAAGTTTATATAATCGTGGCTGGCAAAGAACAATCCGATCTGTAACCTCAAAACAACCCTGTAGGCCTTATTGGTTGATATACGTTTCAATTTTTAAAATCTTAGACTGAAATGCTACATGTTGAGTGCTGGTGGTTAAGGATGAAGGACAGACATCCTACATATACGGTCAGATAAACGGTACGTCCTGTTTCTACGCCTCCTACGCCTGTAGGAGCGTCGTCGCCGTCGTTGTCAATGAGCCATGGTAGCAAAGCTGCATCGAAGTAATGAGTCTTTGAAGAATTTTTAATTAATATACATTACAATAATTTCCCTTTGGATCAATAAAGTATTTTTGAATTAGAATTTAATTGAAGAACTTTTAAAGTTGACTGTTGCCTGTGATGTCAACAGTTACATCATATTTCTGACAATCACTCATGACATCACACCTGACATTATCTGTGCTTCTTTCTTATTTTGCATGACTTTTTTAGTGCTTTTACGTGCTTGCTACATGTTTAACGTGAGCGGCTAATGACAGCAGACATGCCTCCCTCGTCTACGTCCGGAGGAGACGTTTTGACGCCTCTTCCGGCCGCGGACTTTGCGATTCTTGCGACCCCTCCTACGCCTCTGAGGGTTTTCGTCATCAGAGGAGGACGATGACGACGAGCGTCGTCTGCGTCGTGCTCTACGTGCCATTGTAGCAATGCTGCGCTAAGCTAAGTGGTTTTTTATTCAAGGACTTCTGAAGTAACAGCCTGTGATGTCATCGATGACATCACTCCATTCTTGTCCATCTCTGATGACATCAGACTTGACATAATCTGTGCCTCTTCCTTTTTCATCAGAATGTAGTTCTAAATAACTTAAAGTGAATCGAGAGGTGTGACCGATCTCTTGCTGAATATTTGGTGTGTGGGAATATTTGTACCACATGTTACTGCTTTACAAAGAAACTGAAAGGAAAACAGATTTGCAATGTTTATTATTTTGGACCCAGCATTACACCTAAATCTGTGATTTAATCCTGTAGCATACAATGTAATGATGACATAATCCATCATACAGGTTGTAGTTATGCTGTTGATCACTGTAGTACTCAGCTGCTCATGAGGCATTAATCCATCTTTTACAATTTTCCAGACTGTTTGGGTTTTGAAAATGGAAGAAACTCTATTCTGCCCTCTCAAATGGATGTTCCCTTCTGACAATCCACTGTTTTTTTCTGATTACTTTTCATCAAATCTCGATGAGCACATCCCGTTCACAGTGATAAGCTCCAATAGCCTTGACTGAGATTCAGTTCCTCAAGGTCAAAGCATGTTTAATTTTTCCAGTCAGACCCAGAAACAGAGGAAGTGGAGCATCCCGCATCCAGCAAGCGGTTTATGAATGGTGAGAGAACAAGAAAACGCTTCGTCTTTTCCAGCATCCATTGTACAGCAAATACAGTCGGAAAACTTGCTGACCAAGTTTAAGATACAGACTCAGCACCTCAATGCATATGTGGCAATATCTGGTGATTTTAATCACTCTCTTCTACACCGCCATCATTTCAAAACACTTGCTCTAGCAGAGAAAACAAGACATTGATTCATAAATCTCCGAATCAAGATCTCCTCTGGTGAAAACAGATCACAATCTTGAAGCAACAGATTGGATTTCCCTTTGCCAGCCAAATGGAGATGACATCAATGTTATGACTGAGTGAGTCACAGATTATATAAACGCCTGTGTGGACAGCACCATCCCCACCAGAACAGTGAGATGCTTCCCTAATAATAAACTCTGGATCACCAGTGACCCAAATGAACTGTTAAACAGGAAAAAAGAACCTTTATGGAACAAGGGAGTTATTGATGAGTATACAGAAGCAGCTCAAAGTCAAGTACAGGAAGAATCTGGAGGACAAACTGCAGAGGAACAGGATGAAATGTGGTCAGGGATGAAGAAGATCACAGGCTTCAAGCAAAAGGAGGATGAGAAGTCTGGACACAGCCAATGAGCTGAACACATTCTTCAACAGAGTCAGTTTAGCTCATCATCTCTTGACATCCCACAAGGTCTTGGAGAGACTCCTGCTGGTGTTCCTCTGGGCAATAGACTGGACTGGACTGGAGACGCAACAGTGAAGCATCTATAAGAAGTGCCAGTGCAGACTGGACTTCTTGAGGAAGCAAAGATCCTTCAAGGTTTACAGAAAGATGCTGCAGATCTTCTGCCAGTCTGTTGTTGAGAGTGTCATCTCTTCCGCCATCATCCTTTGGGGGCATCAGTATCAGAGCCAGGGACCTAAAAAGGCCCAATAACCTGATAAAGAAGGCTGGTTCTGTTCTGGGGATGATGACGGGAAGAAGGATTTTAGATAAAATCACAGAATTCACTGTAATGCAGACCGCTTCAGGAGATCCTCTCTGAAAACAGTCTCTTTAATTAAAATGAGTTAAGACATTTATTTTCCCTTGGGGATCAATAAAGTAATTTTGAATTTGAAATGTGCTGGAGCCTTGGGTAGTGGTTGCTAGGTAACGGGTTAGTGGCAGCAGATTGTGACTTATTATTCGGTATATTTTTAAAATGGCTCATTTTCCAGACATGAAAAAACTCTAATTTATTGCTGGAAAACAGCCGTGTGTTTTTTTAAGCACTAGGACTTTTTCTAGGAGCCGTAAAAACCCAAACTCAACCAGATGATGTGCAAAAAATGAATATTGTATAATAAGGTCCTCTTGAAACAATCCAGACACGGAGACACTAATAAAACCTGCAGGACAGCCTTCCTGGAGGACTGGATTTGAGGATCCCTGATCTACTGGTTGTTTGACAAGGAGGAATTTACAGAGAGAAAAAAAGAGAAAGACAAAGGGAACGCTTTTCAGTTGAAAAGCACATGCTACATGTTTCTCGCTTACCAGAAACATGTAGCATGTAACATGTAGCAACAGGCCTACCTCATGCGCCTGCGGACATAGGAGGCGTTGTGGCGCCTTTTATGGCCGCGGACCTTGGTAGGTTTGCGGGCTCTCCTGCGCCGGTAGGCCTCAGAGGATAGCCGTCTCTGTCGTGATCTACGTGTCATTGTAGCAATGCTACGCTAAGCTAAGTTGTCTTTCATTCAAGAATTTTTTTAAGTAACAGTCTGTGATGTCATAAATGACATCACATCCATGCCTGACTATGACTGATGACATCAGACCTGACAATGTCTGTGCCTTTTCTTTTTAAAACATATTTAGCGTGAAGTGTGACCAACCTGACCGATACTTTGCCAACGATTTTGTCTGTTTGAGAGCAACAAATCTGACTTTCTTTCACTAAAATGGCTCCAATTCAAAACTTCCACATGTGCACCATCACAGCTCCTAGACGGCTGATGGCACAAACACGAAACGTGACACGGTTGTTCACCGAAGCTTCCTGCTACCTACGGTGTACATGTCACATCAATGGGAATTTTATTTTCTAAGTTAGAGGATGTGGTTTGTAACCAAGTAAAAACAGTTTTCAGCATTCATCCATTTTCTCCCACATCTCTGACATCATAATGTGATGTTAATATTGTATTTAAGCAATTAAAGAGTAGCTCTTTGGACACTAGACATAGCAATAAGCTTTTAAACTAAAATAAACTAAAGTCGACTTATTAAATTAACTGAGTTAATGTTAGCCATCATGTTAGTGTAAGCATAATAGTAGCATTTAAGCTAACAGTTTTTTTGTTTTTAGCTAATTATAAATCAGAATATGCTGATTGAATCAAGTTACTGTTACTCAGCATGAAATTGTAACCAATGCGGTTGTGAAAGAGGGAGAAGAGTCACGTGACAAGACTACTTTGTTGTTGACTCACAGCAAAATAAAGGGCACTAGAGTCAAATCACAATTAGAAAAAAAGGAAAGAAAATAGAAGAAAGAATAGAAAAAGAGAAAGAAGAGAAAAAGGAAAATAAAAAAGTGCATGCTACAATTGAACGAGAGCGACTAATGACAACAGACTCTCCCACGTCTGCAGACAGACGAGGCGTTTTGGCGCCTCTTCCGGCTGCGAAATTTGATAGCCTTACGAACTCTCCTACGACGGGGCGCGTTGGAGGATCGCTGTCTGCGTCGTACTCTACGTGCCATTGTAGCAATGCTACGGCTAAGCTAAGTGGCCTTTTATTCAAGAACTTTCCAATTCACAGCTGGTGATGTCATCAATGACATCACATCCATGCATGACATCAGTCCTGACATTATCTATGCCTCTTCCTTTTTCATCAAAATGCAAGTCAGCATATTTTAAACCTGTTCGCTAATGAATCAGGTCAAAGGTTAGGATTTTAAATTTATATGGTTAGTTCTTTTTTGCTAAATTCCTCTTGACATCTTTTCTTGAAAAAAATTTATACAGAAGTTTATTTTCTCAAAACTTTTTCATATTTAAATTGGTGGAAATGTTTGTTAACTGTTTAGTTAAAATCTGTCTCATAACTGTTTTCTGCTTCCTGCAGAAGAAAAGACATAAAACAGAGACAACGCCCGAACAGGTGGTTGTTTGACAGGAAAGGATAAAAAAAGATGGAGGGAAAACTGAAACGTGCATGCTAGTGCTGGGCGGTGGTGAAGGGATAAAGCACGCGGCGCCTCAGCCGTAAAGGCCTCAGTTCTCTATGCAGCGGTCACAGGTTCGAGTCCGGCCTGCTGACCTTTGCCACATGCCTTTCCCTTCTCTCCTGTCTCATAACACCGTTTTTTTTGTTTACACTCAGTCAAATAAAGGCCACTAGAGCCAAAAACAAAGAAAAAAGCGCATGCTACATGCTTAATGAGAACAACTAACAACAAGCCTACTTCATGCGTCTGCGGACAGACGAGGCATTGTGGCGCCTCTTCTGGCCGCGGGCCTTGGTAGGTTTGCGGGGCCTTCTGCGCCGGTAGGCGTCGGAGGACCGTCGTCTCTGTCGCGATTTACGTGCCATGATAGCAATGCTGTGCCAGGCTAAGTGGTCTCTATTCAAGAACTTTTGAAGTAACAGTCTGTGATGTCATCAGTGACATCACATCTATTTGTGACTATACGTGACATCACACCTGACTTGATCTGTGCCTCTTCCTTTTTCATCAAAATGTAATTCAGTGTCTTTTAAAGGGAAACGTAAGGTGGGACCGATAGGTTTTATGTTAATTTATATGGATAGTTCTTTTTTATTTCCTCTTTTCTTAAAACCTTTCTATCTGATAACAGTTGAATAAACGTCACTGGTGCCTAAACAGTTGTTAAACCAAAAACCCCACTGACATGACAGAGAAGTCATGAAGGGGCAGTGAATGTACAGATTTGTGACATTCTGCAGGTTTTATGAAACAGGTCATTTTCCAGAAACCAATGGCCAAAAAACAGCCTGGAGTTTTTTTTAAATACTTGGGTTTTTAGAAGCAGTATGGACTTTTAAAAATGTGCAAAATGTGAATTTTGCTTAGCCCATCCCCTCTACAGCAGCCTCCCAGTCAGAAACAATTACCACAGTGCAGATGGAATATCCCAAAACCAATTTCTGTATTTCAGCTGTCTGCCAAAGCCCTGCATGCTTCACTACCAGAGCCGGTTGCTAGGAAACCTGGGGCTAAAGGTCATCAAAAGAGCCAGACATTTTTTTTCCATCTACCTCGTGGAGGGGGGAGGACTGTTTAACGATTAAATGACAACCAGTTCACACAGACTGTCAGCACTGTGACATCCTGACCCACAAACATTTGCTCTCTGCGGTGCATGTGGTCATGTGTGAAGCACCAGGGACTCACCTTGTGTGTGTTTGGCTTGATGCACCGGATGAAGTACGGGTTGGACGTGCTCAGGGTGGCCATCAGGGAGTGCAAAGAGTCCTGGAAAAACAAGAACACTCTTATTTCTTACTTTCTATCATCCTTCTTAGCTCAACAGATTCAACTTTTAATTTGTACTTTTACTGATGTAATTAGTGGAAACTTCATTACTGTAAATATCAGAGGTGTGACCAAGTCACTGTGTTGCAAGTCTCAAGTAAGTCTCAAGTCTTTGTCCTCAAGTCCGAGTCAAGTCTCAAGTAAAGACAGGCAAAAGTCGAGTCAAGTCTCAAGTCAGGAACCTTTAATTTCAAGTCATTTCGAGTCGTTTATATATATTTTTTTTTTATAATTTGCAATTATACATAAAATTCAAATAATAGACCATTTGTTAGTTTTAAAATATGTATTTATCTCAAATGATAGAACATGTGTAGCTGAACACAAAGTATAAAAAACATTTTTAAATTGGACCACTTTATTGCCCAGTTCTGTTAAACTTGATGTTCAATAAAAAAAGACGAAAATGCTGACATTTCCACAGCACAATACAAAGAACCATAACAGCAGTTTTTTCCTCTTTTCTCTGACCTGTCAAAACAATATATTGTCAATATAATTTCCCAACGTAGATGTCTTCAAATACACCAACCATCCTTAGATGATACTAGACCCGCTCATCATCATGATGGGACAGAGAGACTCTGTTCCCTGTGTTCAGGGTCCAGAATCTGCTTTCTGTTCCGGAGCCCCGCTCACTATCCACCGGCTTCCTGAGCTAACACGGTGCACATTATTTGTGGAGGCATTTGAAGGACCGGATTTATGGTAAATAATCACCAATTTAACCCGGAGTACACATGCTAACACGAAGTTAGCTAAAGTCAACTATCTTACAGCAAAAGAAAAGCGCCACCTACCGATCTTTGTGAAGCTTCAAATGCCGGACAAAGTTGGACGTCGTGGCATCTCCATCCGATATTCTCTTCTTGCATGTTTTACAAGTTGCAGTTCGTTTTTTAGTCGAAAGTTCATAACCTATGTAGCCAAAAGAAATTACTCGCGGAAGCATATTCGAGCGGTTATTTTGTATTTCGTTCCCTGAGCTCTGCAGCTTTGCCGCGTTTTTTTAAACGTCCAAATCCTGTTGATTTGATTGGTTGTGCTGCAGCTACGTACACATACATACATAAGGAGAGAGGAAAACCATAGTGACGGTCTGCGCATATTGATACGGAATGAGTGACATTAATTAATGACGCCACTTTATAAATAATGTGTTTTAAATTTTAAAACTTTGAGTAAAAAATATCAAGTCTTTTCAAGTAAACAGCTTCAAGTCGAGTCAAGTCCCAAGTCAATGGCATGAAAGTCAAAGTCAAGTCCGAGTCTTTGAGCATTTTTTCAAGTCAAGTCTCAAGTCGTGATTTTAACGACTCGAGTCTGACTCGAGTCCAAGTCATGTGACTCGAGTCCCCACCTCTGGTAAATATATTAACAAAATTCAAAAAAGAAAATGTATGTATACATATATGTAGATTTATATGTATATAGTATGGAGAGTAGTATTCAATGTGTAGTATTCCCCGGTATACTACAAAGTATACCAGGGAATGGTATTCTGTACTTTCTACAGAATTCTATATTCTGCATATTAGTAAGAAAATTTTCTATAGAAAAAGTACATAGAAAGCTCCTCTGCTGTTTGCTCCCAGTTTGACTTGCCTTGAACTGGGAGCTGACGGTGGGCCGTCTGTGCTTGGTGCTGCTCTTCAGCGTGTCCTGCTTGTTTCGGCTCAATACGTGTTCAAACAGATCATAGACAAAATCCAACCTGGCAAACAAAGGGCGGAGTCAGAAATCAGGTGATAAAAGTCAAAAACATTTTTCATCCTGAAAATCCCTCCGGTCTGTAAAAACACGCAGCCGACCTGCTTTCTCTCAGCATGTTGAGGATGTCATCCCTGAACGTGTCTCTGTTCTTCTCCAGCATCCCCCTCACGTCATACACCACCTGGAAACGGCCACAAGGGGGCAGCGCGGTTTTACAGGAGCAAAGCACAGCAGAGAAGAAACTTTTTTCTCCTCACAATTTTCAGATCTCAATAAAAACACAAAGTCAACAGCAGTAAAAATATCAGAGGCGGTTACCTCTCCTGCATAATGTCTGACTCCGAATAGGTGCACAGCAACACGAGGTTTCACATAAAATGGATTTTTCTGCAGAAGAAAGAAAAAGTCAATTATTATTCTCAGGTAATAAGCTTCACAAAGTCAAACAGGAAACACTAGATATATAATTTACCCTTTTTACATTAATCTAGTGCTAAATCAGAGCTTATTTTATTCAAATTTTAAGTCTCATTTTTACTATTTGGATAAATTATGAAGCTCTTTTTTGTTTTTTTTAACAAGCCATACAAATAAAATTAATATTGACCATGCGTAGCTACTGAATAACATAAATTAGCCTGTTTTTAAAATGGGAAAGACAGGAGAACATTCCATTCAGGTGGGATAAATATGTAAAAATGTGATTTAAGACTTTTGACTTTATCATTTATTCTTCCAGTGATTTCATGACAATTTGTGCGTCTTGCATGAATATAAAATGGCTCCACACTAAAAACGAGAGGAGGATGCTGGAGACCAACCGAGTGCTGGCTGTGGAGCTTCTCCAGTAAGGTGTCGTCTGTGGCTTTGGGGAAGTGACTCTCCTCGTTCATCAGCGCCAGGAGACCCAGTTTCTAAGAACAAATGAAAAGTTTGACATTCAAACTGTTCCTGCAGAGTTTAGAGCAAATAATAAATAAATGTTTATTACCAAAATAAACTTGATTTGTCTCATTAATTCACATGTGTCATTTTAATCTGACGTAAAATTGTTTTACAAACTTTAAAAATAATCCCGTTTGGAGTAAGAAATCATCTGCATACCTTCTCAATCAAATCCAGACACTCTCCATTGTCCATCCAGTTGATGTCGACCCAAACCAGGCCCTCTCTGCAGGAAGAGCAGGAGCAAACGAACAGTTTTGTTTTCCAGAACAACAAGAAACAACAGAGAGCTGACAGGAAAATTACGTTGGGACTGTTTCAGTTGAAAATGAAACATCAAGCGTTTTCCTTCGACACATTTTACATTTCAAAGCTTCTCACTTCCCCAGATGGAGGCTCTGTTTCCATTAAATATTCTACATGGATACATTTATGGCCTTTTAGAAACTCAGTGCATTTATCTGCATGTCCCAACAGCTGTTATAAAACCCAAAAAGTGAATGTAAAACTGCTACTCTATCGCTTGAGACACAACCGAGTCTCTGTGTGTCACAAACAAAATATCCCCATTAAAACCTTAAATTCAAGATCTGAGGTTCCCATACACATCCACTGTTCAATTTACTTTAAGATCATCCAATTTGATTTTTTTCAAAATGTGAAACAGCTGAAATATTTTTAAATGTTTTTCCATCGTCTGTTTCCCTTCTTTCCATTTCAACCCAGACCTGAAACGGCTGAAAAAGAACAAAACGTTCTGCGTGGAGGAAAACAAACGAAGCGTCGCCACCTACTTGTTGTATTCAAGTTGCTCCAGGGAGAAAATGTGCTTATTGAAATATTCCTGAAGCTTCTCGTTTGCATAGTTGATGTTGAACTGCTCAAAGCGGTTCACCTGCGGGGAGCAAACCAAAATACTAAAATCATGAACAGTAAAACATTCCTGAGGTTTGCACATCAATCCAAAACTAAATACACAGATAATACAGGAATACGATGAACAGAATTACAAGATCATGTTATAAAGTGTTTATTATTGATCTCACACATCAAAGATAAGGTAAATGCAAACCTCAAAGTTCTCAAATCCAAAAATGTCGAGGATGCTGATGGACTTGAAGTCCTCCTTGCCCCGGATGCGGTGGTTCAGCTTGTGAATGATCCAGTTGAAACACTGGGAATAAAGTGCCATGGCCATGGAGTCCCTGGAGTCCACCGCCTTCAAAAACACAGATTATTAGAAAACAGATTACATTAATATTCACTCAGGCAGACATGAATCACCACAGAAATAAGCAGAACTGAAGCTGATGAAACTTATAAGTTAATTTAGAATAATAAAAAAGGATTTTTGCTGTTTTCTGGGAGTTAAAAAGTGTAAACTAACAAGTATCTTAAAGCCAGTGGAAGGCTTTAGAGCAGAGGTGATGTGCTGTAATTTCTTAGTTTTAGTGAGAAAAGGCCGACTTTGTAACTGTGTTTATGTGACTGTGGAGGTTCAGGTCTGTGAACAGTGTGCTCACTCTTGATTGTTCCTCTTTAAAAACAATAATTTAAGTTTAATTCCCGTTGAGCTGAATAAACATCGACTTGTCTCTGAATCAGAGCTTCAACAGGTTTGTGATGTTAACATTGTAATGTCTGTATCTACGTAGTTATGGTAACGAATCTTGTTTGTTATAATTAAAAGCTTTTTATAGTTATTTAACTTTTTATCCTGATCTTCATCACTTGCTGGACTTTGTCAGGAACAGCTCAGAACTTTTGTTAAAATAAAATAAAAGCATTTTCTCCGTATTTCATCCTACATGCATTGACCTCTGACCTGTTCGACTGTTAGCGGCGTGGAGATCTCCTCCCCCCTGAGGATCATGGAGCGGTGAGTCAGGACTTCTGCCAGCTGATCCGAGTTCAGGCCCAGAAGTTCAGACGTCCAACTCAGAGCTGCAGAATAAAAACAACAAAACCCACAGCTTTCACAAGTATCAAGTAAACTCAGAAACTCTGGAAAGATTTCAAACATTCGTTAAAACATTCGTTATGCATAATAGATTTTTACAACACAATCAAAAACTCTCAGATATGATTAAAGATGCAGGATGTTTTTTCTGTCAGGACAGAGACGAGCTGGTAGAGAAAATGGCAACGTAAAAACAGTGAACAGTGGAAGGAAGGATGAATTTTCCAACCTGATTTGGAGGCGACCTGAGCGCCTCCAGCCGTCATGAACTCGATGTTTCCTGCATGGAGAATCCCCGCCAGGAGGCGCAGGATCTCCCTGATGTTCTCCTCTGTGAACTGCATGGTTTGCATCGCGTTCTGAAAACCACAAAGACACGAAGCAGACGCAGCTGAAAAACCTCAGCATGATTACCAGCCGATCTGCTGCTGAGTTATTAAATAAACTGGTTTCATGTCTTTGTGTCGTTTGGCATTATTTACAGTCAATATGTTCTCAGTTTTGAGGTTTTCACTGGTGGAAGTTTATCAATAACTTCTTAAACATTGATAAGATACAACCTACGTACACTGAGGTGGGAAATAAAAAAGACAAGCAGTAAACATATACACTGAAATTAAATTAGAATAAAACATATAGACAAAAAAATCAGTTATGTTTAAACCATCCTTAAAGTAACAGCACAGAATAAAGATAATTTCTCTTCCTGATGTTGAAGATTTCAGACTTTTCTAATCAGACCAACTATGTGCTTAAACTAGAAGTTCAGGTGAAGTTTAGGTTTTGAATGTGTTTGCTCAGAGAGACTCTGTGTCGGTACCAGAACGTCCTGAAAGGTGCCGCTGTCGTTGATTGTCTTATCCTCCATGCAGTTGGACTGTCTCAGGTAGTGGTAGCTTTCAGGACGCGTCAACCCAAACGCCTCTGCAGAAACAAACAGAAAAACAATCTGATCCTCCTTGACAAAGCAAAATGTTACACAGCAATGACAAAACCCAAAGAAACTGTTCTCAAATAAATGTCTTTTCTTTTTTTATCTCACCTCTTTGCTGGTTGTTGGCTCCTGATAATATGGCGTAAAAGATGTGATAGTTTCTCTCTCCTGGGTTCTGCCGAACAACTCGATTCTGAAGAGGATAAATACTGGTCAGAATATTATCATCATTTATGTTTGTAAAGTCAAAACTTTTTGCAGAGATGACTAAGATTTCCAGACAAATGAGAAGTTTTCCCAAAGTTTTTGTGATACTTTCTCAGTCTAAGTTTTAACGTTTAACATCACTTGAGCTCCGGCTGTTGCTTTAATCAGCTGTCAGACCATGAAGACTTAAACATCAGTGCTACACTTTAGCAGAAGTTGAGACTTGGAAGAATCACAAGCACTTACTTTCTCTAGCAGATCTTTCATCAGAAAAGAATCAGTTAAGGTACAAAACAGTCAAATATCTCAGTTACAAAATTCATCAAAATGTCAGAAATGAATCCACAGACAAAGACAATAACACCTCAACAGTCCAGCACATAATACTAACCATCTATCAGTCATAAATAATCTGGCTGCAAACCATAAAACTAAGGCTTACAAATATTAAAAAATGATTTAAGAAAATCTAAAAGCTATTTCACTTTCAACAGATATCTGGAGGAAGCCTTTTCCGACTTTAACCTCTTCCTACTTTAATTTCTCCAAAACCTTTTCCAGGTATAAAAAGAGGAAATGAGTTTCTGTCCATCTAACCCTGAGTGTGTTTGAAAGGATACAGTCAACAATTCTTCCTCCCTGGATGTTTCCCTTCTGATTGAAATGCAGCTGGACGAACTTCCCGAAGCGGCTCGAGTTGTTGTTGTAGACGGTCTTGGCGTTTCCGAAGGCCTCCATGATGGGGCTGAAGAGAGAACGAGTCGTTAAACCATCAGGCAGAAGGTGAAGTGAGGTGGGAAGCAGGGAGAGTTAGCGTTAGCCGGGATAACGACCTGCTCTCCAGCAGCGCCTCCTCCACGTGCGACGTTTTGTCTCTGCAGGAAACCTCCAGCGAGTGTTGGCTCATGGCGGACAGAAACCTCAAAATCAGCTTGGTGCTTTCGGTTTTACCAGCTCCACTTTCTCCACTGGGGACAAAAGAACAAAAAAAATTATATTTACAGTTTATAGCTATAAAACTAGAATGGCAATAAAAAAGCATAATTTCAGGTCAGCTCCAGGGGATTTGTGTTTTGTTTCCTGGGTCATTGCTTATTTTCTTTTATCTCAGGTGGAAAAGTTATTAGTAAAAACCGTCACTGTATAGAAGCACTGCAGGCCGCTATAAAAAATACAAAAAATAATACAAACATATATATATGTTCATAAAGCACAACTCTGAAATGAATAAAATCTAATGTAGTCCAATTTGATTTTTTTTAATAACTTTTATAAAAATCTTTATCTGTTCCATTACCAGCCTCCAGGTGGCGCCATAATGCTTCCCACCTGGCATCATCCATCATATTTACTGATACTTGTTTACATTTATCATCATCAGAAGATATCAGAATCTGCCTGTCAATTTTATTTGGCAAAAAAAAAAAGTTAAATAAAGTTACACAAACACAAGTTGTTACTTCACCAGACAGAAAATCTATTTTTTGATTCCCAAAAATCAGAAAATCTGGAAGCAGTTAATGATTAAATAGGAAATTAAGACTTTGCTCATTTCTTCCTGACATGGCTCTCAGGTACTTCTCATCTGCTGGATTCATTTTGAGGCCTTTAAATCCTCGGTCCTTCTTTGGGCCTCAACTTGTCTCCTTCACCGTTAGTCTGAACACACAAAGTTCACTGAGCTATGGAGTAAAATGAATAAAAACAGCCAAAATCAAAAGCAAAGCCTGGAGGAGCACTGGTCTGGACCAGGGTGAGAAACTCTTTGGACCTTCAATAATCACTCTTAATAACTTTGGCTAAAATTACAAATTAAATGTAGATACTGAATGCAGGATTCAGCAACTCTTCAGTCTTTTTATGGTGCAGTTGCGGCTCTAAATTAGCTTCATTTTGCTGCTGAGACCCAAAATGTTTCTTTGGATTCTAAGAGCTGCAATAAAACTTACAGAAATGAAACTTGTTTTTGTATTGCAACAGTTAAAAGGACAAAAATCAGATATATTCATCACCATTTCAGGCTGAAACACAAACAAAAGCCATAAACTGCGTGTTACACTAAGCTGGCACTTAAAACAGCTACTCTCCTTTCACTGCGTTGATTACTATGATTCTGCATGTCCAACCATCCAGTCAGACACGTTGGACTGGTCTGTAATCACTGGTGCAGCGTGTCACTCCCAGTTAATCACTTACTGAGCGGACACAAGTCAGTTCCACGACCAAGACATGACGCCGCCTGCTGGCTGTCTTCATTCTGTTCTTATAAAACACAAACCTGCTTTTCATTTAAAACAAAGCAGGAACATTGAAACTCTGAGTAAGGAGAGAAATCTCCCACCAGAGAAGATGAAGTGACGACTTCTCCGATGCTGCAAGACTCCAGAGCGCCATGGATGAACAAACCGCCTAATCTGAGCTCTCAGTGGCACAACCAGGCTGGACTGAAGGACTAAATGTTTATTCCTTCATCTTCTTTATTGAGAGAAATTCTGTCTTTAAGCTGTTGACTTTAAATTAAAGCTACGTTCAAATGAGTGCTGCCTTCAGGTTTGTAAACATCTTTTTACAGTAAGTGTGACTTATCTGACTCTGCCCCTCTGGATAATGGTTGGGTAGATCCTTATAAAAGATAAAGTGGGAACTTTAAAGGTGAAACACTAAGGGAGGGAAAGCTGCAGAAAAAAGAACATAAGAAACAAAATATCCCAAAAATATTTAACATGTACAGACCTTTAGTCCAGTTTTAATCTCTCTATTTCTATAGTTTCTCTATAAAATATAACAAACAGTAAATAGTGTTTCACTGCTATGCTGATGATACTCAGCTGTGTTTATGTGTGTAGCTAGAAGAAGCTAACAGTCACTAGCTTCATTTCCATCCAGTTGTCTTGCAAATTCTGAGTAAACTTTTAAAATGTCGCAAAAAAAGAAAGAAAGTTGGGTTGTTTCCATCTACAAGTTTGGACCCAATTAAACTAAATTCTCAAAGTGCGATTAGCAGCTTAAGCACTTTGTTTATGTTAATGCTACATGTAGCTGTAATAAACAGGAAGTAAAGTTTGCAGACTAGAAGGAAACATCTCAGAAAAACTGAGAACTGGAACTGGAGGCCTGAAATTTCAGTTTTCAGAGTTTTGTGCCTCTGGTAAGGCACAGCCCCACTGGTGGATGGAAGCATTCGCTACATTAAAATTTATTCTTACTCCCCTTTAGTGAGTTATCTGCTTCTGGGAAAAGCCATGAACCATCTCAAGCAAGTGTAAAAACTTTTGGGAGGCTCCATCGATCTTTTCTAAAAACCGACGGTAACGGTTTAAGATGCTCACGTTTGTTTTGATGGCATTTTCTCTCCTGAATGTTCTGCAATCTTCCTCTGTCAATTTGAGCCTTTTTAAAAATTGATTTATAATTTAACTGTTTTGTGTTCAAAGGAGTCATATCAATAAAAATTGGGCTAGCTCCAGCAGAAAAAAAGTCTAAAAGGACTGAGGGATCTTGTGCTGTTAAAAAGATGTGAAATTATACTTCATCATTACGTCTGAATAACGTGTAATGGTTAGATCCAGCCAGTAGAGAAGTATTCCCTACTAAAGTGGTGAAAACTGCTGTAATCTGCATGTTGAGGCGTTTG
This sequence comes from Xiphophorus maculatus, assembly GCF_002775205.1. Lineage (NCBI taxonomy): Eukaryota > Metazoa > Chordata > Actinopteri > Cyprinodontiformes > Poeciliidae > Xiphophorus > Xiphophorus maculatus. The sequence continues at coordinate 28,003,564 of NC_036448.1, forward strand.
CATGTTGTCACAGTTCCAACATGTGCCTTGGGTTAACTGGTGTTATTACACTCCATGACGCCTCGTTCCTACAGGAGACAAAACGGGTTCAGATAAAGCAGAGCAGACATTTCTAACAGCCTTGTGGAGCAGGAACAGACAGAACTGCAGCAGCCAAGCAAACAACTCCAGCTGAGTCGCAGCGAACGCTCATACCTGAGGCCTCTGAGCAATCATTCATGACTTTAAGTTTAAAAATGAAGCTGAACTTTCACCTGTAAGCTGTGGATCAGGAAAAGGTTACGGTCCTGATGGAGAACAGGACCGAGGATGAAGTAAACACTCAGGGTTTCTGGCTGCAGCTGAGGCGAGGTGGGATGTTATGACAGCAGAGACGGAGGTTTGGAAACACGCATGGGAGACGACTGCAGCAGGCATTCAGGCTTTAGGTCACCAAGACCCACAGAAACGTCCCGACAGCTACAACCATCGCACTAACGTCACTTTTAAAGCTTTTTTTGTTAAAATATCTGTTCAGTAAATTATTATGCTAGAAAATTAGTTGTTTTTAAATACTTGGAAATGCATCTCTGACCGGCGACTTTACTTTAAAGTGATCTTAATCACTGAGATTTCTGGATGTTTTCAGAGTTTTATTTGGACTTTGGATGATTTCTCAGTTTTTCTTGTGCAGTTTGTCTCAAAAACAAGAAATTAGAGGAAAATATGAAACTGATTTCTGACTTTCAATCAATGCTACATGACCCAAATTACCTGGATTTTTTTTTTTACAGTGTTTGACGTTTTCTCACGTTTAGTTTTTTGTAAATAGTTTAGACTATTGGCTGTAACAGAGGTCCTTAAAGGTAACTCGTTTAAAGGGCTTCTGGCGGTAAACACACACACACACACACACACACACTCAGATCCATCTAAACAGCAGGCGGTCTTTGTGCCGTTCACTGGACCTCCACACGATGTTGCCACCCAAGGTAGAAACCCCCCACCGGCAGGAAGGAGGGAGCCTTTAGACCCACCAAACAGCATGTTGGACAAAGTGCCTGCACAGCTCTGGACCTCACCCAGACTCTTTGTACAAACACAGAGCTGCAGACTGAGTCCACTGAAAGAGTTTCTCAGAAAGTGAGTCGAGTCGTGACTGAAAGTGAGAGCGGTGTTATTCGACCGTCTGCTCAGGGAAAGAAAAGTGTTTTACAAGAAAACAGTGAAATGATCTTACTGAGATAAAACACCAGCTTGTTAGGCAACAAAGAAGATTAAGATTAAATTACTTCTTGCATGCACAGCTAAAGCCCACTTTGCCCCTCTGCGGGAGGCGGGCTGCATCCTACCCTCTGTTCGGATTTAGGGAGCAACTTCCTGGTTGCTGAGACGCAGGCAACAAAACACAAACAGAAACTGTTTACACACAGAGCCAAGACCCAAAGAGTGGAAGAGGCTGAACCTCAGCTGGCTTCCTGTCCCACAACAAGCTCCATTCAGCTCACAAAGACCTTCACAAAGACCTTCGCTTACCTTCCCAACCATTAGCAACCCAACAGCAGCTTCCAAAACGCCATAGAAACAAAACGCCTGGTTTGACTTCACTCTGGTATAAAGTTTGATTCAACAGGAAGTCATTTAGGTTGTTGAGTCTTTTAATTTGCTTCTGAATAAAATAGTAAATAATAATTAGCTCTTCACAGTGAAGAGCTAATGTTGGACAATTACCTGTATTTATTGCCTAATTTCCAAAAACATATTGGTATGAAAATAAATCAAAACAACAATCTTTATTAAAAAACAAAACATGAAATAAAATGAAATACACAATTAAACTTGGCTGACTGCAGCCAGTTCTTATATATGAGAGAAAACAATTTAATCTACAACAATTATTGATATTTTACAAGTGATCAATTTGTCCCATTTTTGTTTAAATTTCACTTCTTTCAGTTGTAGAATAACAGTCATTTTTTTCAAATACAAATATTTTCTGCAAATCCTGATTAGGCAGTTCAGTGGAGACTTTCTGGTACAGAATAATTCAACGTTTTACACACAGTTTTCCTCTTAATGCTGTGTAGCATTCAGTGTCTGACAGCAGCTGGACTTCATTCCAAACAATTCAGAGAAATAATAAAAAAAATAAACATTTGAGAAGTTCACTTTCTGAGTCTGCATTATTAATGCAACCTTTATGTGAGCAACGAAAAGTGAATCAGATATAAATTAGATTCCAAGTAAAAGACACTAAAGCTATTATTGTTGTGATGGATGACGCCATAAAGCATGACAGAGTTTAAGGCCTTTATGGAAGCTTCTATCTTATTAAACCTTTTTTAATAACCTGGGAGTTTGGATTTGGCTCAGAATGTATAACTGCTGCCCTACCGACGTAATTAGATTATGGAAATGATTGTTGAGCAACTTCTTGTAGAAAGTGAACTTTCACAACTGTCTTTAAAACAACAAGGACTCTGCAGCATAAAAACTTTATTCTTACTATGAGGTCAAACTTCCTTTAAGAAGTTATGAATGCATTAAAAATGCTCCGTCCGTCTCATGTTGCACCTAAAACCAACACGGTGGGACGTTTTTTTGAACGCCGCACGGCCTCCTTTGTTCTGGTCCATTCCTTCCTTTAGTCACAGTTAACTCCCAGTGGAAACGAGGCAGAACAGAATCTCAGCAGATCCCCAGAGGAAAGCTCTCAGGCATGTTTTCACAGAGCTTCGCTGCTGGGCTTTCCTGACCCCAGATGCCTGACTAATTAACCAGGATCGAGACTATTGCGTTGACCTCACGCTCCACCTCTGGGGTCAAGAGGTCAGGGACAAAGTGCCGGGTCTGGATCTGATGACTGTGCAGGCTAACAGCCATGCAGCTCTGCACTGGAGGCTGTCAGCTTAGATCTTATTAAAATGAGGATCCAGGATGTTTCTCTTATTAAAAATAAATAAATCCTGATGCTTTCCAACAGGCTGTAACCAAAGCCTGTTGGAGGATTTAATGAACCCTGCGGAGGTCCGGCTGTCTGTGTTTTCAAATAATTAGCAACAATGAACACATGGTGTGGAATTATCCCTTACAGTTTGCATATCCGGCGTACATATGTCAGCGCAGATTGAGTTTCATCCATGTCGTTTTAATCTTAAGAACTTTTTGCAAAGAGCTTTAGCAAAACTGAGCTTACGTCTTCACTCAGGGAGATTCCTGCTGATGATTCATTTAGACGGAACGGGTCTGAACTCGGTTCTGACGATCTCAAACCCAGCAGGAAATACAGTTTCTGGGCAATAAAGAACAGGATGTCACTTTTCAAGTGAAGTGATAAAGTTCCTGTGTTGCTCCGTGTTTAAAGTGTTATTTCTGAGTAAAGTTGTTGTTTTTCTACAGACTTTGCACAAACACATGCTAATAAATAGAGTTGGAGGATTCTCCAAGAAATCAGCTGGTGAGCGAAACTGACCGGCTCAAAAACAATCTTTTCTGATCAGCTGCACACTGCCACACCACTCTTCAGTGCCAAAGTATTTACTGAGGGAACACGTTAGCTATTTTATTCAAAGGGTGGCCACAGTCTGTTTAGGTTGTTTCTAAATAAGTGTCCAATCTAACTTAAATATTTCTATCAAGAGATGGAAACCATTTGGGATTAGCTAATTGTTGTTCTCACTGAAAAGGCTAACTAGCTAAACAAGCTAATAAAGCATTTCTTCTGTATTTCACGTAATTAAACAGAATAATGTTTTGTCGTTGTACAGTTTGTGTGGGATTGGATTAGGACGATTCAATGTGAAAAAGCAAAACTAGATAAAAAGTTTTCTGTTGTGTTTTGTACGTCTGGCAGCCATATTGGATTTTGAGACCAGGTTTGTTGACAAGCCTTTGACTTTTAAAGTCAGAACTACAACAGATATCACTTGGATTTATTTCTGTTAACTTTTTAATGTGCGTGGATTTGCTTGAGACTTTCCCAATTGAATATCTGATTTCTACGTTTTTCATGAACGTTTGAGCTGAAACCAGAGGATGAACAGAACCAGGCCTGTCAAAACACCGTCTTACCGCCAAACTTAGTTTTTAAAATACTGGAGGCCAAACAGGAAGTAAAGCTGAGTTTAAAAGGCTTCTATCAAACTGATTCCTGAATAGTGTATGAATTTAAATGTGACAAAAGCAACGGTAGATATTGTTGCAGGAGAAATATTCCTTAATATAGAAAACATTCCAGCACCAAATAGACAATTTAGAGGGAAGTTATAAAAAAGGATGTATGTTAAAAGATAATAAGTTTGAATATCTTCCTCTCTCAGTCTAAAACCGAAGCTTAGTTTGCATGAAAGTTCCTCAGTTGTTCTGGTGTTGACGGCTGGTAAAACAGAGATTAAATGAACTTTTTGTTTTGATGAGGAGGTCCGATCTCCAGTCCAGGAAAACCCGCAGGACCCACATCAGTCCCAAAAGCACACCCAAACAAACGGGAGCTGACCCAGCACCCTGATCCTAAACGCTCAGGGTGCTGCTGCTGTCCTGGGTTCAACCTTTCAGCCAGATGTCGGACCCCGGCTCCGGGGATTAGCCCAGTTCACCCACCAGAGGCTCTGGGAGGTGAAGGCGCTGTGTTGGCAGATGTGGCGTCTCACAGTTTCCCCTGAAGGTTCTGGGTCTGGAAAAGTTCAATTAGGCTCTTTTGCACCAAAGAGGCAGAACTTGTCCATCCGGGTTTGTTCTGTTCAGCTGAGCCAACAGAGAGATGCTAACGCAGGACCTGCTGCTGTAACAATGTACCTTAGAGTCTGAATCTGCTGTTTATTGCTCAATTAGCGAGAAAAAAAATGCCTTTGCTGTGCTTGGCGAATTTTTGAAGGATTTCCAAGAAATTTTGTGTTGAGGATGGCTTTTTGCTTAAGTGTGCAATAAAATCTCCCCAGGACTTGCGCTTTAAAGCAATGTGGTTGGTTGCAGGTAGGTACCGCATTAGTGGAAACGCAGACTGGCATTCATGAGCTTTAATGAGCAGATGGTCTCATGTGAGAGCTGGTTTCTTCATCCTCCTCCTCCTCTTCTTCTTTTACACCAGCTCCTGTTTCATTCGCCTGGATCTGATTACCAACAATCCCTAAATCCGAAGGGAAGGCTTCCTGTCTCGGCTGAAAGTGCCAGCTTGCAGATTTATAGCTCCTCTTCCTCTGTGTAAGGGGGGGGACCCGGCATGTTCCTCGTTTTATGGGGGGTCCGCTCCGGGTTTTCCTGGCCCGCCATCAGCAGACATGTTTCTGAGGGTCAGTGATCACCGGAACCGGTTCAGGTTCTGGAGCAGCTGTGCAGAACTCTGAACTCTGAGGCAAAACGACTGCCAGACTGACAGAAACTGTTAAAAATAAAACCAACAGCAAACCCATGAGGGTTCAGGTCGCGATCCAAGCTGCACAGTAACACGCAACATGTCGCTAAAGCAGGGCAGCCATGTTCTCCAACAGAACCAACCAGAACCACAGAGCTGTTTGGAAAACATGAAGACTTTCAAGAATTGAGGAGAAAACGATGTTTGGTAAGACAGACGGAGAGTAAAGAAGAGTAAACATCGACATTTATGCACCAATCAGTAACCGCTGCTTTAGTTAAATGCACTTAATCAATTTATCTATTGATTGTTACTTTTACTTTTTTAATGATTTAATTCCCTTTTTTATTATGTTAATATATTTATATACTTCTATGTTTTTTCTATTTAGTTTTTTTTTTACATCTACTTTTTAAGATTTTATAAATTACTTTGCTTAGTAAATTATTAGTTTGGAATTATCTGATAATTATTTTTTAGATATCTATTTTGTTTATCTACATATTTATATTTTTTGTAATCTTTTGTAGGACTTGGAACCCGTTCATAACTGCTTGCTGTTGTAGTTTTTATTTGATTTTGGAAACTATGTTTGCATTTATTCTTTCCATTTAAAAATTGTTTATTTACATAATTAGCTCTTTTGTTTTTCCTAGTTGGTTTTTTACAAAACCTGTGTTGAATTTAACTTGGACTTAAGTTTTCTGTTTGTTTTTTACAACTTTGAATTCCACATGTGGAGCATCTGCACCGATACAGCTGTGTTCCCTCCGTTCTTTCAGTGTCTTTATTTTATAATCACTGTTTAAACCATCAACCTCATGTTGCTCTCTAACTGTGAGCAGCCTAGTTAAATCCTCCACAGATTCAGTCAGAGGTCGGACCTCCTTGCCAGCCAGAAACCCTCAGGCTGTTCTGGGGGTTTCTGCTCCGCCCTGCAATTATTCTCAGCTTCACACATCCGTCATTTACAGACCAACTGAAGCTCCAGAAAGTTTCTCTGTTTCTTCCCATCAGGATGAATTCAACAGGTCCAGATCTCCACTGTTAGTTTAACATTTTGTTGAGGATTAAGTTGAAAATCTGGTCAACAGCTCTACATGTGAAGACGAGAGCTTCACGTTTGGGTCAAAGGAAATAAGAGATAAAAAACACAGACCTGATAAATTTACATCCACTACACAACTGGAAACACATTTATCTAATTTTCTGCTTACATGTTTGATTCTTGCTACCACATCAAATCAAAGTATTAAAAACAACCATGAAAATTAATCTAATCTTATATTTACATATGCAAAAATATCAATGCCATAAGCAGGCATTTAAAGATGATATGTTTAAGTTATTTACAGAACATATGGTTCAATTTATCAGATTTTGCAAAATTATATAAAATGTTCACCTCTTGCCCAGAAGAGGATGTCAGCTGTTTGTTATTATTGGTAATTTATATAAAATCTCTGAGAGCTCGTCAGGCGTCTGTGGAGTTCTCCAGGGCTCCGTCTTTGGCCCACTTTAGTTCCTTCACATTTATTTTTATTAAAGGGCAAAGATGAAACATTATATGTATAAAACATTTAAATATGCAACATTTAAAACATATTTTACATTGAAGTAACTGGACTAAAGTGCTGGTGAGGAGTTTTACAGCCGTGCATTGGAAAGCTCAGTGTGACATTTACTCTGTTTTAGCAGACAGTAAACCACCAGGTTGTGTTTTAGCTGAAACTATAGTAAAAGGTCACGACTGTGGTCTGTGGTTTCTCCTTCTTGGCCGACCTCACCGCTCTGCTGTCATGGAACAAAAACACAACCAAACTCTTTTCTTCCTCTTCAGGTCATTCTGTGGTACACTAATAGTTTTATAAACTCCAGGCCTCTAAAATGAGCCTAAAATGTGTTAAATCCATAGGAAATAATGATTTCCTTCCTGAAAAGCAGAAGCTTTGTTGTAGCGATAAAAGTCAGAGGAATCAGTGAGATGTGAAGGAACACAAAGCAGATCTGCAGACAGAAACGCAGCTTTGCGCCGCAGTGGGACATGTTTGTGTTTACGCCTGCTCTGCCGCGCCACGGCGCATATTCCTCCCACTGACCGACATCCTGCCACACAAAAGGCCTTTCTGCTCCCTTAACAGAAGGACGGAGGCAAATGACACCAGCAGACGACCGAGGGAACATGAGGAGAGACTGCATGTGGCGGCACGCAGCTTTCAGAGCGTCTCACTCACAGCAACGCAGGACAGAAATTCTACTGGGTTTAACTTTTATCAGGTTAAAGCAAACCGAGTGCAAACTTTCCATTAAAATACATCTTTGATCCGCTGCATTGAGCTCTTCATTTACAAAGATCTAAACATAATACCACCTCCACTGAGTTTAATGAAGTTCCACAGTTCTTCATGGTTTTATTTTATTACTTATCTGATCTAAGATGCTGCGTTCATCAGCTTCAACCTCACAGACTATTCCTCATGTCCAGGATAAACCTCAATGTTTAAAAACAACAAAAAACATTAAGTGGTTAAATGTGATGGTAATAATTTCCTACAAATGGTTATTTCTGTAATAAACATATTAGAAAACTTCCTTTGATCATTTTATGTGAAAAAAACAGTTTTTAAGTTTTTAAATGCATTTGTTTCTACATGTTTTGATGATGAAGTTAGTTGTTATTTATTTCATTTTTCTTTTAGAACTTTATCTCGTTTACATACATGCTAATATTTTTATTTTTCATAAATTACTTTTGGAATCATATTTAGTAAATTAGATTAAACATCCAGTTGAGTCTCGTTTGTCAGATTAAAAGAACTTTTTGAAAATAAGAACCTTTTATGACATATTAAACTAACTTTTCATTACATTTCTGTAATTAAACAGTTTTTTTGCTGGTTTGTTGTAATATTCTAAGTTTGATGTTCTGTTTTCAATAACTAAGTGTAAAACAGACATAATTAACAGAAATAAAGGCACACATCCATTTGTGTGTAATCTATAAAATAAATAGAATTTTTAATAATATTAAAATGTATTTTATTTTGTAGAGCTGCTATTTCTAAAAATAACAACAAACTTACAACTTATGTTATTTTCTATCTTTTTGTGTGAGTATTTTATTAATTTGTTAAGCAGAAACTGAAGCAGCTGTTAACTTTATAGGTTGTAAAACGTGTTTAGGTTGATTTTAAAAGTCCCACATGTGTCTGATTATCCGATGAAACGGCCGGCTTTCAACTCAACGGCGGCTAATTGTCAGAAAACTGCTGGACTTTCGCCTCGAGCAAAAGGCTGAGACTCACCGACCGTCTCCAGCGTTTCAGTTCCAGCCAAAATGACCGACAATAACACGACTTACCCGCCTAAACAAGCCGAAATAAATCATCTGCAGTCACCCACAGCCGACGCATCGACTTCCTCCCACCAAACGGACAAACGTCTGGTGGAGGGACAGGCTTACGACGCCACAGGCTGCTTTTATGCACACTTTTATATAATCATACGTATTTTGGGAAAATTACAGCTGTTTGCAGCTTTTACTGAAAGTTGGCGTAGAAGAGACCACACAGCTGGCCTGAGAGCGAGCTGCCAGGGAACAAGTATTAGCTGTTAGAGATGCCAGGTGAGGTTTGGTGGAGAAAAGTTTTATTTCTGTTAAAAAAAAAAATCTGAAGGGGCAATTTTACTAAAACTTAGCAGATTTATCCTCATTCAGATCAAGTTACGTTTATTTACGTTTACGTTAAACAAGGCAGGTCGGATGCCATAAAACATCATGTAGTCATCAAAATCATCATAAATGTCAAATATATTGATCAGTGCTAAAGTTATTGCTAATCAAAAGCAGCTCTGACCAGGTGGGTTTTTAGCCTCGACTTAAAGGAACTCAGTGTTTCGGCTGTTTTGCAGTTTTGATCCACCAGCAGCAGATCTTTAATCCGTTCAGTGATTCATAAACTACCAGCAGTAGTTTAAGGTCTATTCTGACAGTGAAGAACTGGGTGATGTGCTGGTTTTAGTCAGAACGTCGGCAGCAGCGCTCTGGATTTTTTAGGCAGACCTGAACACGCTGTTGCAGTAATCAATGTGACAGAAGATAAAAACATGGATGAGTTTCTCTGATGCTGAGACATCAGGCTGACTTTGCAACTGTCTTTATGTGACAGTTTGATTAAGGTTCCAGTTAAACAATCCAGAGTAATTCTCAGGTTTTATGTATTTGTTTTTCTGAGTATCGGTGATTCAGTGGAAAAAGACCCGGATGACCCACCTGATCAGGACGCACTGGTTCTGCTGCCTCCTCCACAGCGAGCGGTAGCAGTCGTTGGCCACGGCGAAGATGTGTGGAGAGATTTCGCCGAGGTGGTGGCGGCTGTAGAGCTCGATGGTGGGCCGGTCGTACAGGCCGGGCAGCGGCTGGTACGGGTTCACCGCGGCCAGGATGGAGCCGATGTACGTCTGAGGAGCCGCAAGGAGAGAGGAACGGTGAAGACAGGCAACATGCAGCTGAGGAACGACTGGAAATCATGGTGTGAAAATGTTCAAGGGTTTAAAGTTACAAAAGTCTTAAAAAATGTTTATGTTACTGTGAAGATGGAGGAAGGATTGTCCCATTATTTCCCAGCATATGAAAACAGAAAGCTAGAAACTCTGAGGTTCTGCACAAAGCCTGAGCGACCAACATTCAGACGTTTGTGACCTTTAGCTTTTCTTTTTTTCCCAAACCTCTGCAGCAGCAGATTGCTCCAAACCAGCGTCACATTTCAGAGTTCAAAGAAAAACTAACCAAACTGCTGAAATAGAAGCTTGTGAAGCCAAAATATGTCTTGGCTGCAGCTTCGGTGCTGCGGTGGTGACTAAGAGGTATAAAAGAAAGCAAACATCTGCATGCATCTGGGAGAAAACGGCTGGATAATGCTCTGAAACGCTGCAGCAGCAGAACCAACCCAACCAGAAGCAGCTGTTCTGAGAAGACTTTGCTTATTTCTAGGAGGACATCAGAGGAAAACAGCAGCAGGAAGGACAAGCATGAGCTGTCCACTCCATAATCTGATCTGAATGACAGAGTGCTAAGAATAGAAACGTCAGACATGTGGAAGACGCTGCTCAGGTCGGGTCAGACACTAAAAACAGAGGAAATCTGGCAGAAAACATGAGGGAGACGTTTTTGCAGTGGAAACCTGAGTCTGAAATTCACTTATTGCTTCTCTTCAGCAGGGAAAGAGAAGCTGGTAAAGTTGGATGATGGATGGAGTTAAACCCTGGAGGTGGAGGCTCACCTGCCAGGGACTCTAAACATTTTTTACATTAGCAGAATATCACAAATGTTTTGAACACATTTATAATAAAAACACAGATATAAACTGTTTAACTAGAATGAACCTGGTGAGTTTTCTCCAAGTAAACAGTGTTTTTATCCTGTTATTGTTAACATTTCACCAGGTTCTGTTCTGATCAGATCTAGGATGTTTTCTATGATGCAACCTGGACTGAAAGTGAAAATCTCATTACAGCAGTAAGTGCACACTGTTCCCATAACAACAGATTAAGGCAGGGAGAATTAATCAATGCCTCAAGGAGAAGAAGAAGAAGAAACGCATTATGTAGGAAGAGCAGGTGGGAGATTTTGATCTGGAGATCATCCAAGTTCTCTGAGGTCAAACAGTTCGACGTTCTGAAACCTGAAACCGTCTGAGACACAAAGAGACAAACAGATTCAGACAGACTGGCTGTTAGCTTCTTCACTCTGCAGCGTTGGCTTACACCCCCAGAGACAGAGGTTTTCTGCTCAGTATTAATATTTCATTCCTTTAAGGGAGTCAGACCTTCAGAGAGCATTCCTTCAGCTTCCTCAGTCCTCCTGTAAGATCAAACCGCTTTGTTCTGTTTTTTATGGCGCAAACTGTTCCAGGAAGAACCGACTGGAAACACTTCAAGGTTTCCTCAGGACAGAAGCAGCAGCTTCTTTCTGCCTGGTGCCTGTTTTACAGATACAGACTAAACTCTGCATGCATCCACCCACAGCGCCCACAGCTCCAACTGGTGAGGCACCAGCAGGAGCTGCAGAAAAACTGAATGGATCTGCTGCTGCTGAGGCACGGTGGAGGAAACCTTCCAGAGCAACACAAGTAGGAAGGAGGAGGAGCTAAGAAAAAAGAAACTGCTGCAAACTCAACCTTCTTTCAAAAATAAAAATGAAGTTTCAGGTGAATGTTTCCACTGACTGTGGGTTTTTTAACTTCCTTAGGCTTGTGAATCTGATAAATTCCTGTGGGAAATAAAAGAATCTCACCTGGTGGTCACAGTCTAGATCATCTGGTTCTGTTGCTAATTGCAGCTGCTGGTTGCTAACTCCTAAAATTTGGTCCCTTAACTCAAAACATTTCTTAGATATTAATCCCTGACTTCAGACATTGTGACCATATTTCATCCTGACAGATGACAACATGCTGAAACTCTGCTGGAACAAATAGATCTCATCTACAAAGCAGATTCTATCTACTGATGTTCTACGTTTTTCTGCAGCTGCATCAGTTTTATTCTCCTTCTTGTTTGGTTTAATAAACTAATGTTTCTGTAGCAAGCCTGAGTTTTACCTGAATACAGTTTGTTTTTACCTTTTATCATAAAACAGCGTTTCAAGCTTTGCCACTTAGACTGAGCGAACGTCACATCTTCAGTATTTAAATGTTAGTTGAACTTCTCACACAATTTTGAACATTTTTTCTTTCTCTAAGGATTACTTACTTAAACTATATGAGAAAACTGCAAGAAAATTTTTGATTTGATTGCAGAAGGAAAACAATGTTGCCATGAACTTTCAGACTATTATTTTGAGGCTGTCACCATCCTGGTCTGTTTTATAAAGAACATGAGAAACAAAGCAGTCTAAACTTCACCTGTGTTACTCATTTATGTTGAGTTATATTTTTATATAAATGTATTTATCAGTCTACCATCTCACACTAACATTGCTGTAATAGTCTGAAATAGAGAAGCTGAACATAATAAAACATTTTTTGCTTCATTTCTTTCACAGCAAATCAAAAAAAATCCATAAACACATAGTTTCATACATGGTGTGTAAAACAGCAGGTGAGTGTAATTTTTATGCCCTTTTATTTCCTGGTTTTGAAATGAAAACTATTTATGAGTGAACATGAAGCCAGAATTCGTCCGGCTCTGCTCCGAGGTGGAACGCCTCCATCGTGGCCGACTGACCTACATTCAGCCCAGATGCAAATCCACTGGAAGGAACGTTGAGCTGACGTATTTACATGACAAACTCAGGGCCCGGAGAGCGGGGGGAGGTCTAAACCGACGCATAATGGATCATAACTCAGGCAGAGCTGCATGCAAACACAGCGCGGCGTCTCAGGTGACAGAGTCAAAGGGACAAAGCCGAGACGAGTTTCCTCTGCAGGAAGTAGAAACAGGTGGCAGTTGGGCTCTGAGGGCGGAGTCTTTGAGCAAATATTTGAGCAAATGTTTTTCAGGATTTCAAATCCTTTTTGGTAGTAATTAGCAAAAAACACACAAAGAAATATCTGGTAATTAGACGCCATCATGGTTGGTGTTTGTTTACATTCTGGATGCTTTCAGCCTGGATCTGATTCACAGTTTGACTGAAATGATAAAAGTTAAATGCAGGTTTAAAATCAAAGCTTGGTGTCCCCAGGATTATACTCCATGATGAATAAATTAGGCATTATTATCCACAGGCGGACAGAAAACTCAACTTTTGACAAGTTAACCAATCAAACAGTGATGCACGTTGATACCAGCAAACAGCAGCAGCTTTGCTGGTTTTTATGAATCAATCTCACTTCACACCTGCTCCCCGACTCGGATGTGAATACTTTCCTTAACAGCCTCAGAGAAATAAAACTGAAGTGACCAGAAGGAAAATCAGACCCTGAAAAAGGTTTCAATTTAGTTTTCTATTGTGTGATTTTGCTTTTTAAAGTATTCTTGAAGTTTTTCCAAAAAGAGAAAAAAAAATCTGACAATATTTAGAAAAATACAAGCTGACTGATTCATTATAGAAGTTACAACTGCAGGAAGGTTTGCTGAATAACAAACTGGCTGTTATTAGATCCTTAACTATAAACGTCAGTTAAAGGATTTTTACAAGCGGATCATTTTTTCAGAGTGAATCTGAATCTGCTGTCCATGCAGTTACAACGTTCAGTCCTGACAGAGTGACATGTTTTTAAATGTTGCAGAAAAGTGTCAAACATTTTCTGTTGCTTTAACTGTAACGATGATCCGAGTCATTTTCAGGGAGAAACGGATCCAATGATCCTCCCTGAACCTGAACCCACTGGGAAACATTTCAGGAAAGTCACATTTGGTTCAGCATGCAGCCATGAAGCCTCTGTGTTCACGCTGAGCGTTCGCCAGAGCAGAAAGCTTCGGTCTGACCTTAGCGTGATGAGTTACCGCCGGTTGGACCCTGATGTGGGTCCGACTTGGTACCGGTTCCTCTCAGAACCTCCAGGCTCATTAACTGCAACTTTAACTGGACCGAAACTTTTCCCCCTGACGGCTCCAAGACTCTCAGCCAAACATCAGAAAAAACCAGGAGCTTCAGATCCACTTGTTAAAGTTTGACGCGTTTCTGACAGTTGAGACGGTTTTAGTGGAACGGGCCACCGTCCCGCCTCCAGAAACATAAACACTGGGAATTTTTTGAAGTTCGTATTTTCAAGTCTGAACAACTTCATAAGTTTCATCCACAAGTTAATCTAAAGTTTAAAACTGAGCTGGTTTTAAAGGCTTGTTTGCAAACATGTCTTTCTTGTCACTTTTACAAACAATTTACTTGTAATATTTATCATCCCATTATGTTATGTTCTTTATTATCTGCATTTAAGTTGGTTATTCTAATAATGCATTTCATTTTTTGTTCTTGGAAGTCTAAATTTGATCATTTCCTAGTCAAAAAACAAAATTTGATCTGGACATTCCTTACGAGCTCCAAACACTAGATCTAAAATGGCTGCCGAGTTAATTAAACCTGATGATGGCTGCAGTGAAACACTTCAGCTGCAGGTTTTATGGTTTGTTTCTGTGATGCTGATTAATGCTGATGGAGGCTGAATCTTAAATTTCTCCTCCCTTTCATCCAGCTTGTCAAACTCGGTTAAGTCTCTGGTATTTGAACAATGTTTTACTAAGAAAAATCTCAGTTTCGTGTTTTATGTTTAATCCAGCAGTGACACTGATAAATGGAGAGATGCGGTCAGGCGAAACACTGGTTGCCCTTTTCATAAGGGATCAGATTAATGGAGGTGACCGTAGAGCAGCTCTGTGTTTACAGAGAGGCGTCAGTCGCTGCTGATGGTGGCGGAGCTGCAGATTCATTAAACATCAGATCTGCCTGCGAGCCAGAGAGGGGAATGGAGACCAGATGGAGAAGGAAAACCTGACTGACAAAAAGACAAAACGGACGGGGCTTCATGATGAACACGGTGAAGTTACCGCAGACATTCCTACAGTTGCTACATTTGAAGCGCTCTCGATGCGCCGCCTGGTTTCACTGTCGATGCTGACGGACGTGACAGGCCGGCTGCTCCGGGGGAATGAATGGATTTCTTCTGGTTTTCACAGGTTTCCTGACAACATGAACCTTTCAGCAGATCATAAAACACGTTTACTGAACGGCAACACATTCAAATTCTGTTTTTGTTTTCAAACTGGACCACAAAGTGACTTTACAAATGTGAAAAGGAAGTTAAACTCATTTCACCACATGAGCTGCTGCACAGATGAAACTAAGTTCTGCAATGTAGAAACAGAACATGTAGAATGTAAAACATTAAAAAAGGCTGCAGCAGATTGGACTCACTGACAAAATGTGTTTGTAAAATAATGAAATAAAATAAAAGATCAAAACTGGAATAAACAGGAACTGACAGTAAAAATTAGGAATAGTTACTGGGATTACATCCAAAATTAACTGCTGATAATAAAAGTAATAGATTACAAATAAATTAGGATTAAATTTATATTTATTATATTATATTATGCATTAGGTTTGCCTGTCAGTGCATTTAACACGCACAATACGATGCAGCATGTCCAACACAGGCGAGTCACTGATATTTGCATAACGTACTCAAATATCACAACAACTAATTCAGATGCAACAGTCTGCAGACACTCTGTCTGCGCTCATGAAGATTAACACGCCTCTGTAAGCCGGATGCTTGAAACTGAAACTGACAGCTTGACCTACTTTATGGTCGGTAGATCCTTGAATGTGTGAAAAAAGAAAAGATAACGACGACAAGGAAAAGTAAAGAATCCGGAAGCAGTTTAACATTTTACACCTTCGATCCCAGGATACATGAACTGTTCACAACAGATTCTTTATGACACACATGTCCAGATATGAAACGGTCTGACGGCAGTTTGAGAGCTTTTTTCTTTCTTGGACAAAAATGTTTTGGTTTTTTAGCATTTAGTAACTTTTTCCAATAAATCAGACATTACAAACTCCTGAAAACACATTGACGCCTGGTCACATAAAATAAGGTAAATGTTTTTATGTTTCAAGTTAAAATAGTTACAAACTGTATAATAACCTACAAATAATGTAAAGTTTTTGTATTTTTAGCCAGAAAAAGAGCAGCTTGAGATGAGATTATTGTGTTTGGAAGCTCAAAACTGAAAACATGCCAACAGAGATCTGGTCAGTAAGTAAAGGAATGGGTCTGATTTGGTTCCAGAACCACCAGAACTGAACTGACAGATCAAATCAAACGAAGGAGTCTCGCTCCAGACAGAAAGACATTTTAAATCTCTTTCTTTAAGGGTTTATTTTAAGAAAACGCGTCTCCCAGGAGCTGGGTAAGCACTCCTCCAGATATTATGAAAGTTAGATTTGGATCCAACTAAAGCATGGACTGTGCCGGTCCCAGCGTCAGTCCAGTTTGGTTCTGTTTTGATAGCAGAACCTGTGAAAGCGGAGCAGCCGCTGCCTGCTGCCTGCTGCAGTCCGTCTGTCAGCGGGCCGACAGCAGAGACTCGTGAAAAAAACCCAGTTACTCCGATCCACTGACAACGCCGACCTGGAAGAGCCTTCATCACCACCATCACACTGGGATGATGAAGAGGAGGAGGAGAGCCCAGTGGGTTTTCACGCTGGTGCTTCATGAAGGCAACCCGAGCGTTTCACTCTGACCTTCCATCGGGACGGTTTGAGTTCAGCTGAAAGCGCTTCCTGTTCGCTCTCTGTCCTCCGGCCTCCTGCAGAACAAACACTTTCTGTCCGACTCCACGTCTTCAGTCGTCTCACATTTCATACAACTAAAGCTCACAGGCATATTTTACATTTCCCAGATTCCTCCCTAATCAAGGACGTCTGTGGGAAATTTGTACAAGATGTTCTCTCACATGTTTCCAGGCAGAACAAAACATTTTAGGACTATTTTTAAAGCACCCCCATAATTACTGACACCCTGAGAAACGACGTGTAAAAGACCTGAAGGGAGCTGCAGCTTTACTGCAGAACAAACATCTCACACTGGAAAAGTCAAGAGCTCAGACATTAAGGAATACGTTCCATCAAAATCACAAAACTGTTCACACCCCTGCTGTCAGACGTTAAACAGACACACATCAGGGCTCAACTCAACTATTAACATTTCTAACAGATTAAGCAATTAAAACATTTGACTCGATTAAATAAGCTGATAAAACATGAGCTAAAAACAAGAGTGAGCTTCATTAGAAGATTTCTCTTTTTGTCTTTAAATAAAGCTAAATTGTTGGAAGAACTCAAAGTGGAAAGTTTCAGATCCTGCAGTTTTCCACGTTGATGGAGAGGAAGAAGAAAATACATTTTCCAGTTTCTGATTTAATTTGCTTGTGTTTGGATGTAAAACCAGGAGTGGAGCGTTTGGGATGCGATGCCTTCACTGACGCAGGATTCCTTCATCAGTTCACAATTATAACTTTCATACAATATTTACATCCAGATTTACCGTCCGGCTTCGTCTGGTGCAGAATCACGATGCATGTGATGCAGCAGACGGATGAAAAGCGACATGAGCGTTCAGACTGCAGACCATTTGTGATTCTGCTCCACATCTGGAAGTGAATTAAATCTGATTTTGGGGTGAAAATGTCTTTCCTCACTTTGATGAACGGAGGTGGAAACGTTTGTTTCTGTTTTCCACCTGCAGAATAATTTCACTGCATTGAGGAACAAACTGATGATGAAATCTTCAGTTGTCCTGAACCAGAACGTTGAAGACGGTCATGAATGAATCTTCCTGCATGAAAACACAATGAGGAGCTGAAGCCGGTTCCGACTGAGGCCACGGACCCGTCCGTCTCCAGACTCTCTGCTTCAGAGTGAAGGAGACATTTTGCTGCGAACTTCTGGCCCTTTTTACTGAGGATGAAACACTTTCCACTCTGTGACGTTCAAATTAGATTTTCTGAATGGATCAAGTTGTAAAATGAAACTGGAGCGAAAACAAGATAAACTATTGGTCATCTGAATGTTTAGACTGATTAGTTATCAGCCATATTAGAGCCTTATTTTGGTAGTTTTGAAAGAAGAATGATTTTAAATCAGTTTTTCTGTTTGTTTTTATTCTGGTGAGAAACGGAGCCAGAAGCTGCAGTTCCACTCACATCATCCACTGCTGGTTACCAGTGGGAGAACTGGGAGCAAAATCTAATTAAAGCACCAATCAGACAAAGAGGTCAATTAAAGACCTCTGTGTGAAAATCAACAGCCTGATGAGGAGAAAAGTCCATCAGAATCCGTTCCCATCATGCAAACAGGATCCCAAACCAGTTTATTAGGAATTCCTGGAGCTTCTGACTGGACTGACCCCCTGCAGGCGGCCGGGGGGTCCGGCCCTGAAACGGATGCAGAGGGCCGCATTCCTCAGCGTCTGTCTGCTCAGAGAAACGTGAAGCGAACGGAACCGACAGGCTGAAACAGAAACATGTGGGACGGAACAACCAGAGAACACGGCTGTCGGTGCGAGCAAGAGACGCACCATGTGGTACGGATCAGGTCCGAGAACCGAGCGGGGGGACAGGGGGAGAACACGGAGCCTCGCTCTGCTGGAAATGTGTGCGTGTGTGTTTGTGTGTGTGTGTGTGTGAATGCTTGCACTAGAATCTGCAGAGGAGACGAGGGAGGCCACCGGTCGACAGCACAGCTGGTTGCAATCACAGTGGCTAAAGATGTTACACACACACACACACACACACACACACACACACACACACACACACACACACACACACACACACACACACAAAAAGGTCTCGTAGTGTGCAGGCTTGTTTCGCTACACTGAAGATTTTTAAATTTATCCAGAAACGAAACTTTGAGACGTTTTTCAAACTCTCTCAAAGTTAAACTTCACTGTAAAACATTTGAGCCACATTTAGTTGTGTCTACTATCTTTAAGTCAAATAAATTTAGCAAGTTTTAGATTTTGAACCTAAATGTGAGTTTGTGAAAGATAAACTTATAGTAAGTTGCGTTAACTTTTCATAAATTGTGTCAAACCTCCAAGAGTTTTTTAGGTTAGCACTTTAAAAAAATGAAAGAATAAAAGGACAGGAGTGGGAACTATTTCCCAGAATGCTTAGCGGCGTGTTGTTGTACCCTGAGATGGGAGTGTGTTACATTGATCTGACTCTTGTGTGTGTTATTACGCTAAATGTCTATTTTACATTTGCAAAGTGTGAGGACAATTCTCTGTTCACATCAAATGTTTTAAAGCAGAATTCGTTGAGATGTTTAATGAAACTCATTACTAGATCAGAAATTTTGTTCATGCAATTTGAAACAAGAATTTAAATTATTCTGAAGTTAAATAGTTATTTTGACTTTTTCATAATCAAATTTCTAGATTTTTCTGGGAGTTTTTCTAACATTCTGGGTTTCTTAATACAAAAAATATGGGGAGGTTTTTTTTTTGCATGTCCCCAAAATGAGGTTTGATTCTGTTTGTAGAAGTTTAAATTACTGGACATCATAATGCTTTGTTATGCAAGTCGAGGTGAAAATCTTAAACTTGGAGCATCTGGAGGCCAAAAGACATCAAAATATGGTTTTAATGTTTTTAAACTCTGGATTTTTCTCTGTCACTGGTGGGATGAATAAATTAGCCAAAAACTCAAGCTGTGATGCAGCAAATTAAAAAATTAAGGACTTCTCGGGAAGTTATTCAGAGAGAAAACATTTCTGTTTCCAGGCTGGAAACATTCAAACATCTGGTTCTTTTACAGGCTAGTTCTCTTTGTTCAACTTTACTAGGTACTGGTTAAAAATATTTTAGAACTAATCCTGAAATTCTAAAGTTCTGACTCACGCTCATTTCCACCAGACACACAACGTGTGTGTGTGTGAGGGTGTGTGTGTGTGTGTGTGTGTGTGTGTGTGTGTGTGTACGTTAGGGGTGTGTGTGTGTAGCCACTCTCTTTGGTTCACCACAATCCACTTCACCAAATCTTCCCGTCCAATTTTCCCTTTTCTCAGCTACCTCTTTCCAAAAAGAGAAGAAACGAGTCGGGCTGCAGATCAGCCGGCTGTGATGAATTGATTGGATAATTTCAACCATACGGGAACATTCAAACGTCATTAAAGCAACAACATGGCATTTGTCAAAGGTTACTTCGCCTGATGCGTGCCAACTGCAGAGAACAAGGCCGGCTTTGTGTTTGTTTTGCTGCGTTAAGTGTCGGGTCGGGATTGTTCATTAATCCAGGAATTCAGGAACAGGACAGTAACGAGCCGTTTGTCCCGCATGACTTTTGTTTTTCTAAACCAAATATTGGAATTTGTTTTCAGAAAAACCAAAAAACAGGAAAATATTGTAATAATCAGCCACATTGTTGATAAAAAAAGAAGGCAATTTAGTGGCACCTACTGGCAACAATCCAGATTGCAATAAAAATAGCTTCTACTTTCTTGCACAAACTGCTGGATACATACATTTTGAAGCTTGATCTTTTCTTCCCAGTTAAATATTGCAACATTACGAACAGTCAGGGCCCTTGTGATTATTCCTGCTGTGTCTGAACATGTTTTCCTGGATGTCACGGCCTAAACTCAGCAAATTCAAACATTTCCTCCAGGGATTTTACGAAACATTCCCAGGAACAGAACAAAGTGCCCAGTCAGGATGCATCATCAGAGACTGGAAGCTGGACGTTTTTTGACACATCAGTACCAAACCCTGCATGACACACGTTTCCCGTCACTTTAAAAGCCGCGTTGCTTTCACTTTCCCTGCCAACATCCAGCCGGTTATCAGCGGCGTTACGCAACAGGGCTGAGCCGTTTCAGGCTGTCAGGGTGATTCCAGCAGAGAGCAGGTCAGAGAGGGCACTGTTCCCGGGCAGCTGAATCACTGATGGCCATGACTGGACTCTTCTTCATGTCAGGTGGAACGATTTCCTTCATGTGTGAACCTTTAATTTATCAGGTTTTACATTTTAGAAACTGGAAATACGACTTCTATCGATCCAGATCCATTTAAATCACATTTTTAAAGGAAATTTATGTTTGTTACCATCCAGAGGCGGCAGAGAACCCAAAGGCCAATGAAGTAAGAGGAGAAATATTCCAACATGTTTTTACTCAAGTAAAAAATATACATCCAAGAAATTACTCAGTAAGACTAAAAACATTTTTGGTAAAGTCTACTCAAGTCCCAAGTAACTGATCAAATTATCAATCAATTAATTAGATGGACCAAAACATAAAGTTTAGTGGAAACTTTGGTGTTTTAAGGACGAAAATAACAATAATTCATATAAGCAGCGACGGCTGGTATAAGTGGGGCTAAGCCCTCCCTGACAATTACAATAAAGTTGTTAAAATAAACAACTTAAAAATATCTACCTAAAAATAAATTTTTTTTATAAATAATGTGTCAAATTTTGTTAAATTTTCAACAAACCTGGTTTCAAACCGCCTGGGGAAAATCCCGGGGTCTTTCCAAAGGGCTAACTTCTGACAGCCCCATTCAGCGTCACTGTCTGTCAGACTGACTGACGGCTCAGACTGACTGACGGGTTCAGACTGACTGACGGCTCAGACTGACTGACGGGTTCAGACTGACTGACGGGTTCAGACTGACTGACGGCTCAGACTGACTGACGGGTTCAGACTGACTGACGGGTTCAGACTGACTGACGGCTCAGACTGACTGACGGCTCAGACTGACTGACGGCTCAGACTGACTGACGGGTTCAGACTGACTGACGGGTTCAGACTGACTGACGGCTCAGACTGACTGACGGCTCAGACTGACTGACGGGTTCAGACTGACTGACGGGTTCAGACTGACTGACGGCTCAGACTGACTGACGGGTTCAGACTGACTGACGGGTTCAGATTGACTGACGGGTTCAGACTGACTGACGGCTCAGACTGACTGACGGGTTCAGACTGACTGACGGCTCAGACTGACTGACAGGTTCAGACTGACTGACAGGTTCAGACTGACTGACGGGTTCAGACTGACTGACGGGTTCAGACTGACTGACGGGTTCAGACTGACTGACAGGCCTCTAGCCACGCCCCCTCTGTTTGCGGCTCATTGGGGCTAATTTTGGTCAACCCAGGGATTCAACCAATCAGGATGGACTTTCCTTGAACTCGAGTGTGTGGGTGTGGTTTGGAGTAGACTGAGAAGGAGCGATGGCGAGCCATATTAGCATAAACGTTATGATCGCTATCCGCGGTTCTGAACTGATTTGAATTTGTGTTGTTTCATCATTAGTGACCTGCAGCCTGATGTTTCTGTTGTTCTCTTGGTTTGTTGTACTTCATGTCAGAATGACAGTTTCTCTCTGTGGTGGTGAAACTTGTAAGCTCTGCTGCTGCAGGCATATCTATGTTGTAAAGTTAAATTATCATGAGGTTTATTATTTGGGTATAAAGAGCCCATTCATTAGCCCCGCCCCCCGGCCTGACGCTGACTTGCTTCGCTAGTGTCTGTGTCTGGTGGGTTTTGGTTAAAACATGTTTGTTTTCATTCAGTTACTCCAGTAAGAGTAAAAATACTTCATTACTTAGGTAAAAGTAAAAAGTACAATGTAGTAGAAATACTTTTTTCCAAAAAGTTACTGAAAAAATGTAATTTAGTAAATGTAGCTGGTTACTACCAAACTCTGGATCCAACATGAACACAAGGAAAAGAGGATATAATAGGTGATCTGGTAAAAGCAGGCAAATCTACAGAGGAATTTATCATTATTGATAGTGATTAGTGAGATCTCTGGGTCTGGTTCTGTCTGAAGTGAACTCACATAGATCTGCCTCTGATGGTATCGCTGGTAGAGGTTGTGCATGATGGCGCCGTCGTGAAGGTCCTCCAGCGTGGCCATGTCCTCCACGCCTCTGACGCTGCTGTGGTGCATGGGCTGCACCTTCTGCCTGGTGAGGGCGTTCTGCTTGTAGGTGTAGACCTGGACCAGAAAACACTGGGATCAGACCCAGACAATGACAGGAACCCTGGACCTCATTCAAACCTTCAACGGTTCACACCAACCAACTGCAGCTCCTGAAAACGTTCATCTTCTGTGTCAGAAGAGTTAAAGTGTGATGTCGAATTCAGAAGATTTACTGTGATGCTAAATTTATTTGTGAAAGGAACATTTGAGTTTCTTAAGGTCTGGAGTTCATTTTGGAAACTGCCACACCTGGCAGTCCAGTAGACTCAGTTACACTGGAGACCAAAATTTTAACGTTTGGTTATTTTTTTAAAAAGCTTAAACTGACAGGCGCCATGATGGACGTCTGAATGAGAGACGGGACTACTGGACAGAACAACTGAAACTGTTTTCCAGAGATATTTTTGTCATTTTATTCATGGTTGTTGTTTGTTCCAGTCGAGCTCATCTGTCTGTGAACGTAACTCGCCTGGTTTGGCTCCTATGCGGCGGGAACAGTTGGAAACAGCTAGCTTAGAAACCGACCCGAACCTCCTCCCTCCTGCCGTAATGATCAAATTACCGACTTTGCCTGAATTCACACCACATGATTTATATCGCTGCCATAAACTTCCTTTTACACCGGAGCAGGATTAAACACGTACACAGAGGAGATGCTAACCAGTTCTTTCCGTACATGCTAGGCTACATGACGGTGCGGCTCTGTCTCCATGGTTACTAATAGTTACACCCGTACCTTCTCCATAATGCGATATTTGATATTTTTGTTATCATACTAACTTATGAAGTACATTAATGTTAGATTTCTTGCCTTGTAAAAAGAGTTCGCCACCAATCAGTCATTATTACTGACATCCATCCATCGCCTCCATCTTTCCTCATTAAGTTAAACAATAACATGACAAGTTTGGTTTGCATCCTCCTCTGTTTCTGCAGCTGAAATTATGCTGTTTCACTTTAAAAAGATCTTTAAAATGATATTAGGTTACAGGTGTCTGTTTTCAGACTAGCTTTAAAGGAGCGTTTTGGTCCGTCATGGCGGAGTGGGCGGGGCTCCGGAGAGCGTGACGTCACGCGCAAAGAGTCAATAACAGACTTCTTCTTCTTCTTCTTTTCTTTTTTTTGTATGGGTTGGCAAACAACCGCATTACCGCCATCAGCTGGAATGGAGTGTGGATCGGGAAGCTACTTATATATTCTCCCCTCCTAAAAAATACAAATAAAATAAAAATAAATAAATAAATAAATAAAACTTATATCCTTTCTATCAGTTTCGTTTTCTTAAGGTAATTTATTAAATAACAAAAATATTAATAACAGACATCTTCTCTGAATTCAAGCTTTGACAGCAGCCAGGACCAGGACTTACTTTTACTTGAATATCACTTTATCTCATCATACATCAGGAAACCGGATCGTCCCTGGATCGGTACCGAATCTGATCTTCTGCTGTCTTTGCTTTTTGTTAAATGTTGGGAGCCAAATATACTAACCGCCACCAGTTAGCATCCTAATGATGCTAACCGCCACCAGTTAGCATCCTAGTGATGAAATGTGTTTGACTAACAGTCAGAAGTCAAAACATTTGTCTACTTCTGTTCACCTGTGAAGTAAAGACCCGGGATGCAGAGAACCTCCTCATTAGCAAACGTTTTGCTGCTCGTCCCGGTGAACCTGCTCACGTCTCCTGTTACGTTTCTGCTTCCACAGCGGTGACATCTGGCAGGCAGCGAGGATACATTTGATCCTGAGCTGCAGAAGACGACTCTGAAGCTAAACGCTGCCAGAAAAAGGCTGATTCTTGTTCAGGTTTAGGAGAAAGTCTGAGTCTTTTCTAAAAGTTTACAGGAAGCAGGAGAAACTATTCACTCACAGATCAGTTATTTTATTATGACTGGACACTGATGTACCTTTTTCAGATCCCGATAAAACTCACTTTTATAGCATATATACAAATTAAGTAATTAAAATGTAAAAAATAAATATATTGAATGCAGTTATTTATTGTTCTGAGGAGAAACTGAATTATCGAGTATTTGCAGGGTAAAGTTTTTATGAAAAACAAAATGGATCTCATTGATCCGGACTGACCAGTCCAGTTTTCATGTTTTAGGCACACTGAAGGAACGATCCGATTTATTTTGAAAGGATCTGGCATGTTGAGAATGTCTGATGATTCAAATATGATGTAGATTTTCTGTAATAAAATAATAAAGTGGAGCTAACACTGTGAAGCGGGGGCCGGCTGTGGCCCCTCTGTGACCAGCTGCGGTCCACCAGTTCAGAGCAGCGACTCCTGAAACAAGCCGGTCTCTGTCTGAGGAGTCAGTCACCTCTGACCCCCGACCCCCCCACGCACACTCACACATTAACAGCAGAGAAGCCCCCCAGCATCCTGTCGGCCTTCGTTTCTCACATTCCTCCCGCTGTGACGCGTCAGCGACAAACGGGTCATCACTGAAGCTCTTCCAGAAGAAAGCGCGGCGTTCTGCGGCCGGCGCTCCGCCATGACTGATCAGGAGATGACGGCAGCAGAAACCCAACAGAAAGCCTCACTGGTCCTGGTTTTCATCAGGTTCATTCACACCAGGGAGAGGCTCTTACAGCAATATTACTGACTTGTTCATGACCTTTTGTTGGTTTACTCAACCAACTAAAGGTCATGAAGTTCAAGGATGTAAGAAAAGTTCAAACGCAGAAATCCCTTCAAACAATCCCAATCCGGAGACATCCCAGAATTAAAGCTCCGTCAGCAGGACCCCAGATTTTCACTTAATTACGTTTCTATATTTAGCTCATTTATCTCTCTGGAGAGTCAACAGAGATCTGCAACTCGACAGAAAACCTGGGGGCCGGGCGCTAAGCCCAGCAGCAGATGCCATAAAGGGTAAATCTCTGGGCCACAAAGTCAGCAGGCAGGAGAGAGCTAACTGCCACCGGTTAGCATCCTAGTGATGCTAACCGCCACCAGTTAGCATCCTAGTGATGCTAACCGCCACCAGTTAGCATCCTAATGATGCTAACCGCCACCAGTTAGCATCCTAGTGATGCTAACCGCCACCAGTTAGCATCCTAATGATGCTAACCGCCACCAGTTAGCATCCTAGTGATGCTAACCGCCACCAGTTAGCATCCTAATGATGTTAACCGCCACCAGTTAGCATCCTGATCATGCTAACTGCTAACGTCATTAGGATTCGCTTTTGGATCCGTCAGGATCAACTGTGTTTTAGATGAGTCCAGGAAGGAATTTACACTTACAGGAAAAACTAAAGAAAATACTTGAAAATGAGCAAAACAGACAATCTGAGTTTCTACACTTGTAGTTTAAAAATGCTGAATATTTTTAGCTCAAAACATTTAAACATCTAAAAGACATGAAACAATGAATGGATTGAAAATACATCAATTAACTACGACTGAAACAATTAATTGGCTTACTCGTGATTAACCGATTACTGAAAAAAATCAACGCCTAATTCAGTAACGAGTTAATTGTTAACTGGCTTATAAAGACTTAAAAAAGGAATTGAATCATTTGTTTATTTTTTGTGCATTTCCAATCTTACAAAAAATAAACTGAATTGGTTAAATGAAAAATTTGCAGAATGTTCCAGTTTTTCTCGATGAATTGATTACGCGTCAGAATCTATAATCGATTATTTGCAGCTCTGTTCTCCAGCCTCTCAGACTTCGTATCCATCGATCCTCTGAGGAAACAGTCATGATGGCGGCTGTCTGAATACTCCAAATGCTTTCTTTATCTCCTTAAATGTTGCAGCAGCTTTACTTTTTATCAAATCTTACAGTAAAATATCCTCATTTTTAGTATTTCTTATTTTCCTCAGATTATTTTTTAATAAATGTATTGAAACTGATAAGATCTGATTGACATTCACTGATATCAGAGGAAGTAGTGTTCTCAGTTTTTATTTTGCTTTTTGAACAAACTTTCATCTCCTGCCTTAAACTCCTTCAGGTGTTTTTTCCTGACAGAACCTGGAGCGGCCGATCGGTCCAGTAACGTTTAACCATCAGCTCATATTTCACGCTAATAATCATCGTGTCAGACGGGCAGAATGACGGGGAAACCGAGCCGTGTCTGTGTGTCAGCGAGGTCGGCAGGTAAGCCTCCAGCTTCTCCTTTCTGTCAGCATCAAAAGCAGCAGCTGCTGTTCGAATCACCATTCATCTGCTGCTGCTTTGTCCTGCAGCAGCCAGAGGAGGAGCCTGTCTGCACAAACCCTGAAACCCGAGGAAGACGAGCTGCGACTCCAACGCCTCTGAAAAAAAAACTGCAGGACAAACGTCACTTATTCACTGCTAATATCCGAGTTTAGATGCACAGACAGAGCGACCAGCTGTGCTGGTTACATCTGAAAAACACCAGAGTCGCTGTTTACTCTGTTAAATCTGCCTCTGGAAAGACAACAAGTTATTTTCTTGTCTGTTTTTCAGGTAAAACTAAAGTTTATCCACCAACATCCAGGCGTTCAGGTCGTCTGGTGATAAAATCCCACAGATTTTGTTTAATGTTTAAAACACGAGTGGAAAAACTTTGATGTTGTGTTTAATTATTTAATTTATTATTTTATCATTTGCTTGTTGATTTCTCTTGTTTGTTTGCATTTAAATAAATTTTTTATTTTATTTGTGAGATTCGGGTTGAAGATGCTGGAAGCTGCAGTTCATCACTTCCTGCTGCTCAGTAAAAACTTCCTGCTCCAGGTTTCATCCCGGCTGATCACATCTAAATATTCACTTTCCTTTATATCCAAAACATAAATGACCGACTCTAAGCGTCCTTCACCTTCCTGTCTGTTTCCACAACACGGATCAGCGCCGTGAGGCAGAACCAGCCGAGCTTCAGCGGCTCTGCAGCTGATCCACGTTACCAAACGGATCCTCTGAAGACTCCGTGCTGCTGAGTCGGGATAAATGTGGGAACGACGTTTTCGTTCAGCTGCGCAGAAAAAGCTGAAGCTTCTTATAAAAACGACCCAACAGAAACGTTTCCAGATTCATTCATGTGGAATCAAATCAGATGAATAAAACGTCTGCAGCAGCAGCTGAGTTCTGCTCAACGTAGATCCAGTTAGAACCCCGGTTCTGTTAGAACCCCGGTTCTGCTTAACGAGCCAAGTCCTAAAGCAGGACGACAGCTGAAAGAGGCAGAACCGGTTAGAGATCTGGACCCAGAACCAGAACCGGTCAGATATCTGGACCCAGAACCAGAACCGGTTAGAGATCTGGACCCAGAACCGGTCAGAGATCTGGACCCAGAACCAGAACCGGTCAGATATCTGGACCCAGAACCAGAACCGGTTAGAGATCTGGACCCAGAACCGGTCAGATATCTGGACCCAGAACCAGAACCGGTCAGAGATCTGGACCCAGAACCAGAACTGGTCAGATATCTGGACCCAGAACCAGAACCATAAAATCTGCCTGTTGATTGTTATGTCCATGTTGGAACATTTGCTTTATTTGTTTTTGTCAGAGTTTATGCACAATTAATACGTTTTATTGTTTTTGCATCACAGAAAGTTGCTTCAATAAAAACAGAAATAAAAACATAAATAAAAACATCAGAGGGATCCAATCCTGACAGAAACGCTTCTTCTCTCTGAGGCTCAAGGTCACTGGGAATGTTTTTTATCTTTGTGCAGATTAACAGATTTCTCCTTGACCCAAAGCTAGACTGATGTTACCGTCAGGGTTTATGACTCCCGTCAGAAAGAGCTGAGACGGGTTACAGACAGGGTCCGGTCCGATCCGGGTCGGACCGGACCGGACCGGCTGAGGTTTCTCACCTGGCCGTAGTCTGTGGCGAAGACGACGACGCCTCCAGAGCAGGAAGACACGCAGCCGGGGAGGAACTGCTCCTCCTCCCGGAGCCACACCCGATCCCCCTGGAAACAGGAAAATTATCACGGTTACTAAAAACCAACCAGTTGCTGCTTTAACTGTGAAGCGTTGAAATCTGGAGCCACCAGGAATCATCTGTGATGTTCCTGAGGTCAGGCGTCCTGAGCCTGAAGCTTATGGGAAGACTGGCAGGATCTGCGGTTGCCATGGCGTTACCATGGCGTTACCAAGGCAACGACCTTCAACCAGGAGGGCATTCCAGGTGAAAGCCAGGGCAGTGTTGGGTTTCGGACCCGATCCGTTCAGGAAAACCTCAGCAGGATTTCATGTTTGGGTCAGAATACCAGCTGATCCTCAGAGTCTGGAGAAACCCGGACGGTTCGGACCGTTTGGGCCGTTTGCTCCTCCGTTCTGCTTCAGACGTGTAAATAAAACCGTCCTGGTCGACAGCTTCGCCTGGCTGCTTTCATTCAGCACAAACCGGCGTTTCCAGTTAAATATTGACGATGGACCCCTGCTGAGCCACATGCTCTGCGGCTCATCAGCGGACGGATAACGCTGATGGGAGAAACACCTGCCGTGCTTCGGAGGAGCCCTCCCGCCTCCCTCCTCTCTCTGAACCTCCAAAACGAAACGACCTTTGACCTGACGGCCCCCAGAGGCTCCTGGTAGGAGGGAGGCCAGCAGATGAATGTAAAGCTCAGGTTTGCAGCGTCAGCAGCAGATCAGAGGGGCCCGGGCCCCCGGAGCCCCCCGGAGCCCCCCGGAGCCCCCTGCTCTCCTCTCTGACTGAACATTAGAAAAAATAATCCGTCGTTGCAGATTTACAGAATTTAAAAAGCTGCTGTACCGACGTTAACATTTCCCTTCAGCTGATCCGGGTTTTCTATCCACAGACATTAAAACCTTTAAGGCGTTTGTATATTTTTACATCCTCATTAAACCTCAACCTGTGGTTTCAACTCAGAGCTGTGCAAAAACAAATATTTGCATAACTCAATAAAATAAAGCAGCGTGGGATTAGGAAGCGCAATCAGATGTTTCCATGGCAACGCACGAATCTGATGAAGTCAGACAGAAAAGAAACACAGCAGGTTCAGGGGCTTGATCATAGGGTGTACTTAGTTTTTTATAGATATTCCCTTTGGCTTCATATTTTTATAATAATAATAATAATAATGTGGATGCAGGAGTGAGAAAAAGGTTTTCCCCTCTGAACTATTTGAACTTCTGCCAGTCAGAAGCTAACGAAGGGAAACGATGAGATGATCTCCTGACTCAAAGCAGACGTTGGTCTTCGTTTGATTCGCTGCTCTGCAGTTTCAACGTCAGACAGGCTGAAGGTGGAAAAGCTGTGAGTTTCTGGTCAGAAGTTCCCGCTGGAGAATCGGTTGGATTTAATCTGAACAGAATCGTCTCTGGATCGACCTGTTAGAGGTCGGAGCAAAGCGCTCACTTTGTTCTGCTCTACATGAAATTCATTTATTTTACACCTGAGCAGTTTAGCAGCAGGTCGTTAGTTTTGGACTGAAGTCAAAGGAGAGAAAGTGAGGAAGTTCTGATCACAGCTGCTGTATGAAACCAGTTTTAAAGTAAAGACTCCACATGGAATCATATTTGAAAAGGAAAACAAAAAGAAAGTCATGATGATGACAAAGGTTGATGGTTGTTTAATGATCCATAAAGGAGCCAAACAAAGGAAGGAGCACAAAACGCGGCCGGCGCTGTTTACCAGCAGAAACATTCCTGATGTGCAGCGGCGCAGGAATCCGCTGCGACCGGAGGGAAGGCCTCAGCGTCCCTCCGCCCCGCAGCAACACGCGCTCTTCACGTTACCCCCGCCGTCTGAGGGCGCGTTGTGCCCCCTCTCCTAATCCACTCAGCCCTCCCTCTCTTCTTCTTCTACACTTTAATCCAGCAGGAGACTCTCTAAACACGACTGTGAGCCAAACGTCTCCCTCCCTCATTCATCAGCGCTGACGGCCTGAACTCACATCAAAGTCCCAGTTTGGAGTTAATGATGGACTAAAGACGGAGAAAAGCCGAGCTGCTCATCCCGTTAATGGATAAAAATCCCAGTTAAGGAGCAGATATCTGCCCAGAGCAGCTGATAAAGAAACCACCAACATTTCTGCTGCAGGGTAAAATCCAGAACAAACTGAAGCCAAACAGACTGAAACGTGACCCGAACGGAGAAACGACTTTTCCCATGATGCTTTTAAACGCTGCCTGCTCAACCAAATGAACATGTTTAGACAGGTTTGTTTGGAAATGTTAAAAATGATTCAATAAATTTAGTGAATGATGTTAGAAATTCATTTACCTGAGAGGCTGATGTAGCTAAAATATGAAGGAGTCTATTTTAAAACAAACATTTTAAAACATACAGCCAAATGTTATAATATACTAAATTACTTCTAAAATATCAGAAATGTACAAGATCTCTGATAGTTTGAATCTTCTACTTCCTGTTTATTATAACCGAACGCAGCATCAACATCTGATGAAAATACTCATAACCCGGTCCGTTTGCTCCAGACCAGTAGATGGAAACATCCGAAGTCAGATTTTCTATTTTGCAACAATTTAAAAGTTTGCATGACAATTTGATGAAGACGTAGCTGCAAACATCCATCCTGGTTCCGCTGATCCATTCAGACTGGATCACACTGGATCCATTTAGACTGGTTCCGGTGTGAACACTCAGAACCAGCGGAGGTCGGTTCGGTTCTGAACGTCTTCATGCTGTTGGCAGAGCAGTGAACTCGGTCGGTCTGCTTTCTGTCTGAAGCAGGCAGGCTGGACGCCAACATAGAAATAAAATATCAATAAATCTGTCGGAAATGGAAATAAATCTAAACAAAGATTCAGTTTAATGCACCTTTTATAAAGAAAATAAACCAAGAAACTTTGTAGAGATCAGCTAAAATGTTGAGCTCATTGTTTGACAGCGACATGAAACTGGAGCCTTAATGGAGGAAATGTCAACACCAGCATAAGCAGTCACTTTAAACAGACTGGGAGCTGTGGACCCGGACCCAGCTGCTGCAGCACAGCGGAGCTCAGAGAGCCGGCCTGCAGCAGAAAACGCCTCAGGCTGCAGCAGAAAACGCCTCAGGCTGCAACAGAAAACGCCTCGGGCTGCAGCAGAAAACGCCTCAGGCTGCAGCAGAAAACGCCTCAGGCTGCAGCAGAAAACGCCTCAGGCTGCAGCAGAAAACGCCTCAGGCTGCAGCAGAAAACGCCTCAGGCTGCAGCAGAAAACGCCTCAGGCTGCAACAGAAAACGACTCAGGCTGCAGCAGAAAACGACTCAGGCTGCAGCAGAAAACGCCTCAGGCTGCAACAGAAAACGACTCAGGCTGCAACAGAAAACGCCTCGGGCTGCAGCAGAAAACGCCTCAGGCTGCAACAGAAAACGACTCAGGCTGCAGCAGAAAACGACTCAGGCTGCAACAGAAAACGCCTCGGGCTGCAGCAGAAAACGCCTCAGGCTGCAGCAGAAAACGCCTCGGGGCTGGAGGGAAGAAACACGGCGTCATCAGGAACAGCAGGTCACTGGACGGTTCTGTTCTTCTCCATCCCGACACCAAAACACCAACCGACACCGCCGCCCCGCGGGCCGAGGCGACGACCCGCCGCCCTGCAGAACCTCCACATGTGTGGCTGAACGCTCAGGGCGCTGAGGGGGGCGGCGGGGGCGTTCGTACGCCATCGGGGTCGGGAATGAGCAGCTGTCCGGTCTGAGATTCCACTTCCTCTCCTGCAACAGACTGAGTCTTGTGCTCGGCCACAGGCGTCCTTTCTGTCGCAGAAACACTGGACGGTTTTTTCTTTTCTCTGAGCGCTGAAGCTGCACATCGCCATGGCGACTCGTTCTCTGACTCCTGGTTCTGGATCGACCCTCGGCTCGGAAGGTCACTGCTAAAACCAGCCTGACAGGTTGAGGGGTCCAGCTGTTTCCCAGTTACAATCAGAGCCCAGAGTTCCTGCCGCTGACCTTTGACCTTGTCTGAACCGGCTCTGATGGAGAACAGGAACGTCTTTAACAGCTGCGGTCCAAAAACACCCGGCTGAAGGGACAGAACCACAGACTCAACATTTACTGAGCTAAAATAATAAACATGGAAATAAAACTTTTAGTTCTTAAAAGAAAAAGAAGCAAAACTGTGAAAACTTCCTGAAACTTTTATTCCTTTATTCTCCGTTTTTCTTTTGTTGTTTTTCAATCATTCTCAGTTTAATTTAATGCATTTTAAAATGTTTTATAAATAAACTGGCACTTTATTATAAACATTAGCTCAACTAATGTTTATGATTGGAGCTAACTGTTAGCATAACACCTTAGTTAGCGCTGCACACCACTTTATAAAATCCTTCTTTACTCTGATACCCATAAATAAAACCCAGCAGGGGGAATGGGAGGAGTTCAGTCATGAGAAAACTATTTTTGGTAAATGTTGTATTATGTTTCACTCAGTCTGACTGAACGGATCCACAACGTCATAAATATATGCAGAAATAAACTAGCAACCAAACTGATGATGCTAAACATGGCAGCTAAATGCTGTGGGATGTTTTTGTCCAGTGAGATTCAGGAGACGAGTTTAGATGTGACTGAAGTGCTGCTTGACTTTAGAGTGGGACAAAGAGGCAGCAGGACACACACACACACACACACACACACACACACACACACACACACACACACACACACACACACACACACACACACACACACACTGTGATGTTTATCAGGAGTGTGTGAGGCTGCAGGTTGTTTCCTCTGAGTTGGAAAACTCTTCACCAACAATCATCAGAGAAAATCTAACTATATTCAGCCGACCTCTGACCTGCTCAGGAGAACTGAATGGGTGTAATAATCTGACTCCTCAGGGCATGAAAGTTCAGTCAGTGATTCAGCAGCTGCTATTAAACTGTCCATCCATTCAGTCAACACACACCCCAGTCTGAACATGAAGCTGTGGTTTGACTTCAGAGCCGTTTTGTTTTTTTCATCATTTTCCTCTCAGGTGACGACAAACGAAACGTTTAAAGGCAAACAGGCGTTTCCAGCAGATTCGGCGTTTTCTGCAGCTTTTCTTTGTGAAGCGAATCGTTCCGCCTGCAGCGTTTTTCTCTGCGTGTCAGCTTTGTTTTGTTTTCTGCAGATAAGAGCCGGATCAATCATCAGGTCACATTAATTATTAACTGCTACGTTTTACAGCCGAGGTTAAAAGTGAGCAACGGTCTCTCCTCACCTGCTCTCCTTCTGCATCCTTTGAATTTGCCTCGTCAGAAGGAAACAGATGAAACGTTTCAAATATAACTGCTAAATAATTTTTAAAATTATTCATTTTTATCAGAGGACATTAAATTCTTTCAATCATAAATTAAACCTTCAAGAGATTTTGAAGCAAACAGAATTTTCCCAGATTTTGCAAAAGAAACGAAAAATTATCTTTAAAATCTCTGAAAATACTAAAATTATCCTCCACATGATGAAACCGCAGGCTGGGAACCAGCAGTAGGGAAGTCCGTGACCCGCCACCTGACTGCCGCACCGACCAATCACTGAGCAACGGCCTTGGAGGGAGCCAATCAGAAGGAGTTATTTGGATTTGAAAGTCTGGAAATGTTTCACAGTGTAAGCAAATAAAGATTTTAACTGGATTAAAGTGAAGCAGGAAGCAAACTCATGATGTGATCAGATGTTCCCGTGGGAATGAAGCATAACGGCACCCAGATGTGTGAAAGCATAAAAACATAAAGCATAAAATCGTTTTACATGCAGAAAACAATCCGACAGACAGTATTTATATCTGGATTATACAAACCGAAGGTTGCTTTGAGTCAGCCAACACAATGAGTTCAAACCACAAGTACAAGATACAAAATGATGTTTTTTTCTCACTGAAGTAAGTAATAAAAATCACCTTTAGACATTTTCTCTGTCATTATTCTGGCATTTAGAAAATAGAATATTTCTGTTAATCCTAACTGACCTAAAACAGGAACATTTATTCTGATTTATCTGGAAAAAATGCATATTTAATATGGTGTAGCTGTATGCTTCTGGTTTTAACTGTCCTAATATCAAACATTTCTCCGGTTGGTTCCAGAAGCTGAAATAATTTTGATGTTTGAAAACGTCATGAAAGGCAGGAAGGAATT
This sequence comes from Xiphophorus maculatus, assembly GCF_002775205.1. Classification (NCBI taxonomy): domain Eukaryota; kingdom Metazoa; phylum Chordata; class Actinopteri; order Cyprinodontiformes; family Poeciliidae; genus Xiphophorus; species Xiphophorus maculatus. The sequence continues at coordinate 28,038,379 of NC_036448.1, forward strand.
AACAGAATAAAAGATAAAAATTCCCAAAGGATAAAACTCAATTTTCCGCTTTATTAGCAGGAAAATGTTGACTTGGTCTGTCAAAATAAGAGCTGCATTTCTCCAGCTCCTCCTCATTGAGTTTAATGGATCCAAATCAAGCCGTTCAGAATCAGAGTCATGTTGGCTGTCAGGAACATTTCTGCTTCATCCGAAACGCATGAGGAGGATTTATAACTGCAGCTTCCTGAAGGAGAGGAAACGGAGCGAAACACTTTGGATCCGTCTGTGAGAAACACTAAAACAAAAACTCCGGATGAGAAACACGACCGTTAGCTTGTAGGTGATTAAGTGAAACCGTGTGTGTGGCATCGGCTCCGTCCAGCTTCTCCTCAGACATTTCTTCCTTAATCCACCAGAACTTGTTTTATTAAAACACGCAGAGACCGCTGCTGACGCAGAAACTAACGCTGATCCCAGATCAACAAGTGTTTAGAGATGTTTTATGAAAAAGCTTTTTGCTTGGAAGCAGACATTAGAGTCATAAAACTTGTAAATCCTCCGTTGGCGTTCCCAAAGCAGGTTGTGTTTACAGGGATGAGAGCGGCATTGTATGGAGGGAGCGGCAGGGAAAGATCCGCAACGATGGGAAAGAAAGCGGCCGCGCACACATGACCCGGATCAACACCAGAACCGGCCAATCAGCCGCTGACTGAACTGCTTTTAAAACCAGAATTATTAGTTTTTTACAGGCTGCAATAATCTGACTGCAGTCCACGTATGAAGCCGTTTAACGAGGCCTTTATGGACGAACTGCACACATGTAGCTGCTTACATGTTTGGGTCAATTTAGTTCCTGCTGACTGCAAACTTTAGCAGCGTTATCTTTATGAGGAAGCACAGCAGCAAGCCCTCACCATTAACACTGTAAAACCGGGGGAAACGTGTGATTAAGCAGTTTACATTTACAATGAATAAACCAGAGATTATAAAGAATGAAAAGGATTTCTGTAAAGGAGCTAATGGTGATAATTGGGGCTTTTGAAGCTCTTTACTAAGGCAGCAGCAAATAGAACAAGTAGGAATGACGTGAAGAAGGATAACTTACAGATTAAAACCAAAATGGATAATCTGGATTTACACTACATGCTGCTCCGCTCAGAGGGAAATGCAAGATTTCACAAAACAGTCATAAAATAACGCACTTCTCAACTTCCAAAATGTATCTTTCTTCATCTGTCGCTCTAAAGCTGTGATTAGAGAGAGAAAATATGACAAGGTAGAAAAAAATCCACATTTTATTTGCATTATGTCATAAATGATCGATTTTGACAGGAATAAATATAAATAAACCAGTAAATGTATTAAAATAGAATTTTGAGAAAATGTAGCCTTGTTTTTGGTACTTGAGTTACCGCCCCGCTTTGTGTTACCGCCCTGAGCCACCGCCCTGCGACAGTATAACCAGTTTACTACCAGTCTGCTTTCACCTCCATAGGAAAACATGCAAACTGGGATTTGAACCCAGGACCTTTTTAACCTTTTCCACCATGCAGCTCGTGTTAAACCAGGATCTGCTCTGACTCTGGGGTCTGAATGCCAGGTGTTAGCACCACAGCGCCCCCTGTGTAATCAGCTGAACATGCCGGTTTCAGATGGACCGTGTAAACACATGTTCTGTGTCGATTGTCCAAAATGTTCCGGGTGAAACGTTACACACCGTTCTCGTTTTAACGGCCAATGAGACAGAAACTGACGGAAACTTTCCACAGGATTCTTTGTTTCACATTAAAGGGCTGAACTGAGGAGAAATCCGGCAAGTACAAACAGCTTCCCCTGAAAACGTCGTTTGGACCTAAACAAAAGGTAATTCTTCCAGAAACCCCATCCAGACGTTTCCAGCTGCAGCGACCACAGGATCTACTTTTAAACAACCCTTTCACTTATTTGCCTCCGCGCCTTATTCTGCCGCAGATTAACGTCATCGTGAGCTCAGATGCTCTGCGGTTGGAACACATTTAGAGGCCGGACTGGACTTGGAGACGATGTGTGGCTGGAGTCGCTCTGCAGAGTTCAAACCAGGAGAGTTCGTTTTGTTCTCAGCTGATTTCTCAGCGGCAGAACAAGCAGAGGCTCGAGTTACAGGACGTTTCTGTAGAGAAACTGAGGAATCAGATCCCGGCACACACCGGTGCAGAAAAATAAAATCATTCTCAGTCCAAAGGAATCATTTATCTAAGCTCAGTCAGGAATCTTTCCATCATATTTCTTGAATTTTTCTTAATCCAAGCCCAGTTTTCTGCAGACTGGGCTGAACCACAGCGAACCAAATTCACACAGTTTCAGTCCTAAAACTTCTTCACTTTGTGGCAACAGAAGCAGAAAAAAGTTTGTAAATCAAGAAGTTTAGGGAGCAGAAATGACATCATTTCTGTCTAATATTCAATCCTGCTAAAGCAAAGACAAACATGCAACTCTAAAGTCAAAACCAGATCTGTTAATGATTTTAAACAGATTTTTGAAAAATAAAGAAACGTTTCCCAACGAACGTCTGTCAGGATTTTATAGGAAATTAAAAACACAACTGAACGTGAGTTCACTGAACTGACATCCAGATTACGATCCATGACATTTCCTCTGGGCTGTGAGATTTGTGATTTTATCAGGTTGACATGGAGAAAGTGTTGAATCTGTTCCTGCTGCAGTCAGAGAGCAGAGAACAAGCTGGTCAAAAGCTTCAAACTTTAAACCTGCAAGAAACATGAAATATTCTGGGTATTTATGAGAAAAACGTTTTGAAAAATCCTCCCAACTTCAGACGCACCAATCAGGTTCTCACTCTCCACTCCTAACTTCCTGACCTGCTGGTTCACGATGAATCCAAACTCACTGCACAGATTTACTTTAATTCAACAAACATTGACGATAAAAAGGTCAAACTGACTCACAGCGTCACTGAGAGGCCAACGCAGAAAATGAAGCTTTTACAAACAGTTTCTGTCCTATAAGAACCTGCAGCAATGACACGTTTACAGGCTAAAGGACACAGTGGGAATTTACAGTTTTGATGGATGAACAGAATCAGTTTTAGATTCGCTGATTATTGGTGAACTAAATGAAGCATTTCAGGAAACAACATTATGGTCTCCCAAAGTAAAGCAGTAAATATCAACATTTTGAAGGTTTATGGATTTGAACTCTTCAAAATGAATAAAAAGTTAAGCTAAAACCTGCTAACGCCTGGCAGGTCTGAATTATTAACACCGGGGTCAGAGGTCACATCAGGGTGTCAGGAACAAAAAGGTGAGGCTCAGCAGGAAGCAGTTCGGCGGATCGTCTTCCTCCTGTCAGCAGATCAACAGGCTGAGGGACTGATTATTGCTGATTATTGCTGATTATTACTGATTATTACTGATTATTATTGATTATTACTGATTATTGCTGATTATTGCTGATTATTACTGATTATTACTGATTATTATTGATTATTACTGATTATTGCTGATTATTGCTGATTATTACTGATTATTACTGATTATTATTGATTATTACTGATTATTGCTGATTATTGCTGATTATTACTGATTATTGCTGATTATTGCTGATTATTACTGATTATTGCTGATTATTGCTGATTATTACTGATTATTACTGATTATTATTGATTATTACTGATTATTGCTGATTATTGCTGATTATTACTGATTATTGCTGATTATTGCTGATTATTGCTGATTATTACTGATTATTGCTAATTATTGCTAATTATGATTATTACTGATTATTACTGATTATTATTGATTATTGCTGATTATTGCTGATTATTGCTGATTATTGCTGATTATTACTGATTATTGCTGATTATTGCTGATTATTGCTGATTATTGCTGATTATTACTGATTATTGCTAATTATTGCTAATTATGATTATTACTGATTATTACTGATTATTGCTGATTATTACTGATTATTGCTAATTATGATTATTACTGATTATTACTGATTATTACAGATTATTATTGATTATTACTGATTATTGCTGATTATTACTGATTATTGCTGATTATTGCTGATTATTACTGATTATTGCTGATTATTGCTGATTATTGCTGATTATTACTGATTATTGCTAATTATTGCTAATTATGATTATTACTGATTATTACTGATTATTGCTGATTATTACTGATTATTGCTGACTATTGCTGATTATTGCTGATTATTACTGATTATTGCTGATTATTGCTGATTATTGCTGATTATTGCTGATTATTACTGATTATTGCTGATTATTGCTAATTATGATTATTGCTGATTATTCCTGATTATTGCTGATTATTGCTGATTATTACTGATTATTGCTGATTATTGCTGATTATTGCTGATTATTACTGATTATTGCTGATTATTGCTAATTATGATTATTACTGATTATTACTGATTATTACAGATTATTATTGATTATTACTGATTATTGCTGATTATTACTGATTATTGCTGATTATTGCTGATTATTACTGATTATTGCTGATTATTGCTGATTATTACTGATTATTGCTAATTATTGCTAATTATGATTATTACTGATTATTACTGATTATTGCTGATTATTACTGATTATTGCTGACTATTGCTGATTATTGCTGATTATTACTGATTATTGCTGATTATTGCTGATTATTGCTGATTATTACTGATTATTGCTGATTATTGCTAATTATGATTATTGCTGATTATTCCTGATTATTGCTGATTATTGCTGATTATTACTGATTATTGCTGATTATTGCTGATTATTGCTGATTATTGCTGATTATTCCTGATTATTGCTGATTATTCCTGATTATTGCTGATTATTGCTGATTATTACTGATTATTGCTGATTATTGCTGATTATTACTGATTATTGCTGATTATTGCTGATTATTACTGATTATTGCTGATTATTGCTGATTATTGCTGATTATTACTGATTATTACTGATTATTGCTGATTATTGCTGATTATTACTGATTATTACTGATTATTACTGATTATTGCTGATTATTACTGATTATTACTGATTATTGCTGATTATTGCTGATTATTGCTGATTATTACTGATTATTACTGATTATTATTGATTATTCCTGATTATTGCTGATTATTACTGATTATTGCTGATTATTACTGATTATTGCTGATTATTGCTGATTATTGCTGATTATTGCTTTTCAAACGTTTCCAGTTACTGATCAAATGTTCTGATCGCCTTCAATCCATGAAAATGGCGGAGAGTTTTCCACGCTGCGCTGTGAACGCCGCAGCTCTCCGTCCTGCCTGAGAGCAGATCCGGCCGACCCGGCAGAGACGTGAGCAGAACCAGAACCAGAATCAAACCGGACCAGGAAGTCCACCGCCACGGTCTCAATGGTGACAAATCAGAGGCTCAGCAGAAACAGAAGAACCTACGGCATTAGGGTCGCTGTAGGTAGAACCAGGACGAGAACATTTCAAAGAAAAAAAGTTTTGAAAATTCAGAAATTTTTGAAAAACAACAAGAATATTTCTGAGCTTGGAAAGAAAAACTATTGCTAGTAAAAAAAACTCAAATTTTGAGATTAATCTCAGAAAATTTTGAGTAAAACGACAATTTCTGAGTTTTTTCAAAAGTAAAAGAAAGAAAAAAAATTTTCTCCCAATTTATTTTAGAAATTTTGAAAATTTGTCTAAAAGATTCAGAGTTTTTTCTAGCAAATTTTCAGCTTTTCAAAATAAAAATAAAAACATTTTCTGATATTTTTAGGCAAAACGAACTCTTCTTTTCTTTTTCTGTCCTGGCCCGACGGCGCTGTCAGAACCAGATCAGTTCTAAGGAATCCGACATTCAATACGTCTCTCTGCAAACTGAAGGTTTGTGTCAAGTTTTCACAGCAAAACCTCCTGAAAAGATTTTCCTGCAGAGCTAATCCCGTCCTCTGTGAGCTGCTCATCACGAAAGGATCCAGGTCTGAACACGTCTGAAGGTTTCTGGACGGGTTTTCAGTTCTGATGATGAAACCTGATTGACTCAGCTGAGGAGCAAAGTTCCCAGAAACACCGACGCTGACGGAGAACTTAATGAATAAAGAGTCAAACTTTGGCTGCTGTGGTTGAAAACTGAGTGGAATAATAACAGCAACAACCGTCTCCATCGATGTGACCCAACAGGACACTTGGACAATGAGGACAAAATGAAGAGCTGGACTCTGATGATGAACAGATTTTATTTTTCAGGAGAAGGAGCAGCTTTTCCTGAAAAACGCTGGCAACATTTCTAGATGCTCCACCTTTACTTAAAAACCCACAAACCTTTGCAAAGGGAGGAATTTGCGGATTAATAACATATTAATCTATAAGGTCCGACATGTTTTTAAAATTCAATACTTTTCCAAACTTTTGAGTTCTTGAAGTTTTTCAAAGCAAATCCCAGAGAATAAATAGGAAGGTCACAGAGACAGAAAGACGAACAGATGATGAAAACGGCTCCACTTTGTTTCCATGGATGTTTTAAACACAGGAACTGGAAAAAGGAGAAAATACTTTTTTCCTGGCTCTGTTTTCATTTCCTGCTTGTTTTTAGTTTTCTGTTGTAGCTTTTTTTTATTATTATTATTGCAGATCTGACTGTTCTGGATTTTTTCAGAAAAATAAAATAAAGGTGAAAAACATGTCAGGCGTTTTAAGACGTCCTGTACGAACAAACTGATATTTACAAGTCTGAGTGTTTTGATGAAAACCTGATGAGAAGCAGCTCTTGTTGTCCTGAACCTCCTGACGAGCTAGTCTTTCCCTGTTGCCATGGCGACGCTCTGGTAACGCGCTCCTGACTCGTGCATTTGCTCCAAACTGCCCTGAATTACCCATCATGCACTTCAGGCGGCCGGCTCCTTCCGTCTCTGAGCGCGATAATGTAGATGTGGAAACATTTTCCTGCTTGGTGAAACTTCAGGGCTTAATTTACAGCAGAAACGAACTTTGCTCAACAAGCCGGGCAGTGATAGAGGCTCAGCAACAACAAACATCCAGCCTGTCTGAATGTGGGACAGATTAGCCCAAACCAAACTGTAATTACAGTCTGAGAAGGAAGAAACAAACAAGCAGAAATGAATAATTGTGCAGAGAAAGCTTGTAGAGAGACGAGCTGTTTGGGGGTCGGATGTGAATATCTGACGGAGGTGGGCGAGTTGGAGCTGATGGAGGAAACAGCTGCTTGATTTGAAAAGTTCGGCTTCCAGAGAGCCTCTGTGAGCCGAAGCCAAACGTGAAAAACAGAAGAGTTGCTGTTCAGCTATTTACTCAGGAGTCACATATTTACAGCCGACGTGTCAAACTCAGTCATCATTTATTACAAACACTAAATAAAGTCGATACGCAGGATGTGGGAGGAAATGCAGGTTGTGATCTGAAGTGATCTGAAAATGGTGGAAATTTGTGGCGAACCATCGTGGAGAGAACAAATCTGCACCAGTGGTTCAGCGCAGCCGTCCTGAAACGTTTAGCTGCTGCTAAACACAAACCCAAAGGAAGAACTGTTCCTGAAAGGCGAGTCGGTTACCGATCATTTGATTAAATAGCAGTGGAAACGTAGAGAGCACTCCACACCAAACTAATGCAATGATGGCCGCTGACGACAACATGCCAGGCTGAAGATCCAACTGGTTTAACCAGCAGAGCTCAGTGGAGCTGCAGCAGCAGGGAATGGAAAACACAAAGGTCACATAACAACACTAGGATTTATTTAGCAGCGTAAACAGTCAGTCGGAAACCGTTTTTTAAACCTGATGGCGTGAAGACATCAGAAGTCATGAGGTAAATAATGAGGTTTGTTTTAAACTCTGACAGAGCGCCGGTGAGGGACAGTTTTTAGCTCTCGGTGGATGCAGATCATTTTAAAATCTCCGTTTCCTGTTGATGTTTTTCCTCATGCGGCTCTCAGGCGGCGCGGCCACCTGGACACTTTGACCTTTCGCTCGTTCGCCTCTCAGCAGAAACCTCCTGGTTTTCTTTGAATCGCCTCGTTATTTGCTGCCAGCACCTGGATGCTGGCGCTGCTTCAGACGATGCTTTGGGTTTCCTGTTTCAATGCAGCCACATGAAACAACAGAGGGCGAAAAAATCAGCTAAATGTTCAAACCCGAACATAAACACACTTATCCTGTGCACGCTAAAGAGCTGAACTGGTTCAAAAGCGACGGCCTTTGAACGCTAACGGCTTTGAAGTGAAGAATTTCCCGCTTGCTTTTCCTGTCTGGAGGCAAAGTTTCAGATTATCTTCCTGATCTGAAGTGGAGGATTTTTATCCCAGCAGTGACTTTGTCTCGGCTGACAGCAGGAGAGCTAAAAACCGAGCCTGGAGGTTTCTAATGTTCTCTGACAGACTGTCGCTGGGTCCCGTTTGACAGAAACTACCCTGCATGCCAGCAACTAAAAACAACTTTAATCCAGAAACAACCAGCAGATGTTTCTGGATGAGTCGGGCCGTTTTGGGCTTCTTTTGGGTTTGCAGAACAAAGTGAGCGGGAATGCCACAAACCCAGGCTGTAATCTCCGCTCTGCTTGCAGGGCAGATCCTTGTTTTTGTTCCCATTGATGCAAACATGCAGCAGCCACAGAAACGCAGCAAACGGTTTTAGGGTCGGCCGAATTCTCCCCGTTCTGTCAATGAATCCCTTCCCTCTTTCATGCCGATTGTTTCCGTGCAGAAAGTTCCCATTAATCTTGTTGTTTACAGTCTTTTTATTTTGTGTAGATTAGCAGAGTGAGAGAAGAGGAGGCTGCACTCTGATTTCAGTGGCATGCAGGACAGATTTATGTTTGATTCAACCTTCATGTCTAAAATTATTCCACAGAAATAACAACATGAACGCTGAGTGAGAGCAGCTATTCTGGGCCGGCTTTCATCTCCTGCTTGATGCCTTTCCAACTCCTGGACAGGAGTGGGACTTTCCTCTGATTCACCGCTAGAAAAACTGAGCTGGGCTGGAAAAGCACAACCAAAACGACGAAAAGCAGAAAACAGAAAGAAAAGCTGAGCGGGATTTACAACCAGCTGGAAACAGAAATCATTTACGTTACAGAAGCACAAAGATCAGGTTTCCTCCTGGACCTGCAGAGTTTGATGAGCAGATGGATAAACGATGATCGATGGACTCTGAGGAAGCATGAGGCGACAGTAGGCAGGAAAGACTGCTGCTTACCAGGCAGAACCAGAACCAGTAAGAGCCAAGCGGGTCCGGCAAGCAGCCAAACGCCGACAGGTCCTTTAAATGTTGCCCCTCCCCCACCTGCTGCTTCACATGGAGGGGGAACGGAAAGAGGCATCCCAACCAATTAAAGTTGAACTCTTAGTAAAAAAAACTTTCTGGTTTAACCCTCTATGGCATGACTTTTTATTTTTGTGGGGAAGAAATATTTTCCTGCATTCTTTGGGAGCTTGGTGGTCCCTAATTACATGTCAATCATAAAATCGGACTCTGACACCTCCTGGAACCAGATTTGGGTTTGTTGCCTCAGGGTAACATTGGTCTAGAACACCAAGATTGTCTACACTGATTATGAGAAATGAAATACAAATCAAACAAAAACTATATTCATAAAAGAACTATTTTTTGGACAAAAATATGTCAAAAATCATGCCCCCCAAAAAATAAAATAAAGGAGCAATGTGAGGTACAGCTATGTGGTTTGTTGCCTGAGGGCAACGCCATGCCATAGAGGGTTAACTTAATGAACGTTTTAATTCAACTGGAATAAAAATGTAAACAGATTTAAATAAAGTTAAAAACTGTGAATTTCTAGTTTTGTGGTAACAGTGGAGAGAAACAGTTAATAATTCACTGAGAGGTTTAACCTGAATGGATATAATTAAGATCATTATAACTAATAATGACTGATTATTGCAGCATGATGAGTTTTTGTTTTTCTGTTTAGAATAAAAACATGATAAATGTGTTTCCTGTGGTTTCTGGTTTACTGTGATGCTGTGGACGTTTTTCTCGAGGTTTCGATGCCGTGAGAATCTCAGAAGAAAAGATTATTGTAAAGGTGGCCCAGCATTAAATCTCCTCACACGTCATTCCCAAAGTTCATTAGAGGTTTTCCAAGAAGTTCAGCCCACAAAGTGGCTCAGCAAATAAACACCAGGACGACCGAACCGCCGTCACTGTCCTTCATTCCACCATCGCTTCTCTTCCTGCTGCTGCAGAACCGGCAGATGATACTTTCCAGATTTGCTGAAGCCGAACCAGACCGCAGGAAGCCCAACGAAGCCGCTCTGCTGCCGGGTCGGCTCCAAGCTGGGAGGTTTATGTCGTTATTTCTGCCTGAGGAGTGAAAAACGAGGTGATGTGACGTAAACATTATCTCTGGGAAGGAAGCGTTCAAACGGATTTTTATCGGCTGCTCTTCCAAGAAAATCAAACTCATGTGAGATGAGTTACAGATTCAAAGCATGAACAGGAGGCTGCAGCGTGGAGCCCAACAACGAGCCCACAGGAAGCTAACTGGACCTCTACTGGTTCCCATCGCTGAGGATCGCCGGGTCCAAACATCTTTTAAAGGCCAACCTGACCTACTTTCCCTGCAGTGTGTGTGTGTGTGTGTGTGTGTGTGTGGAGGGAAGTGTGTGTCTGACTGTATTGTTCTGTTGTTTACAGAAGTGTGTGAAAGTGAGACGGCCTGAAGCAGAGAGCATTGTGGGTCGGTGAGCGCCATGTGTTCCCCAGCTGTGGCGGCCTGGCATCGCCACAGAACAGGAACATGAACACCGTCTTCATTTCTCCTGGACCAGCAGCAGGCGGCTGGTCCAACAAATCACAGCAGCGAATTAAAGCCGTAACTCACTGTGGCCCGAACACGTCCACAGGAATTTACTCCTGCTGCAAATTCAAAGATTTTACTGAGAAACGCCGTCCGCCGTCTCACCCAGTCACTGCAGAGATCAGCAGGAAGAGACGGGAAACCTCGGAAACATCAGCAGGTTTCAATGTTTTCACACGTCCAGATTCTTCTGCCACAATTTAAGTTTCTTCTGCTGCATTTTTCAGATTTTCTTTCATACTTTAAGGCTGATTTTCTGCACAAAATCTAATTATTTTCTGCTCATATTTCTCAGTTTGAGCCTGAAAAATGGATCTGAGATATTTCTATACTTTATTATAGTTTATCAGCATCACACATTAAATAAAAGGTCAGAGACCCACAAACGTCATGAAGCTGCAAGCCTTCAAGCTCAAAAACTATTTATTCACTCTGCATTAAAACAGAACAGAAACGTTTTTTATATTCAGGTTTCTCATCAGCAAAGTGACAGGAAATTTAAAGAATGTATAAAAGTAAAATATGATAAAAAATAAGAGACTGAAACAACAAACAAGAAAGAAAAAACATTGAAAACTAAGAAAAATTAAGACTCAAGTAAAAGCTAAACTCAGTCATACAGATTTTCTAAATTTGTAATCATGAATAAAGAGTTCAGATGAGCAACTTTCTGAAATGTATTTTTAGGAGTATTTTTACTACGCTGTACTTTTTACTTTTTTTTTAGTAATTTTGTTATGAAGAATACTTCATAGAAATATTATTTTAATTATATTTCAACATATCTGGATTTTCTTCCCCGTGAATGAAAAACAAACGTTTTAAGCAGAAGCAGACTCAGACACACACCTGCAGTTTCCGTTAAAGTTGATCAGTTTTTTATTGAAAGAAACTAATTTGGAAAAAATTATTTTGCCTGATTTTGTTACTTCTATGAATTATTGTCATTTTCATCCTTAAACACCAAAATTTCCACCTATATTTATACTTTGGATCCACTGACGATGTAATTTTTAGATGTTAAATTATTGATAATGTAATCAGTTTCTCAGTACTTGAGTAAACTTTTTACCAAATACTTTTTTACTCTAACTTGAGTGATACTCTTAGCGGAGTATAATTTCAGGTTTCTCTGCCTCCTCTGGTCTTAAAGTCTCTACCTGAGCTCAGGTAGGAAAACTCTGACAGTCAGGAGAAACTTTCAGAGCTGCTGCCTGTTCTGGTCTCAGGTTTCACTTCCTCTCCTCCGCCTCCCAACTTCCTGCCTGCTGTCATCAGCAAACATCCAGAGAGAAAAGGCAGGTTGGCGTCTCCAGTTTACCTGCAGGAGCTTTAACTGGAGCTGGAGGTTCAGTTTTGTCCTGATGCAGCAGAAGATCTGCAGTTATTACTCAGCAGACAGGAATCCAGTTTGGCTTTGATCCCTGAGTCAGAGAGCGAAGGTCTGTCAAACGATGTGGGTTTGTGACTGAAACAGGAGCAGCATCACGACACAAACATGCACAAATCTGCCCCGCATTCTGCTGCTGAGCAAGAAATTCAGTTTTTATTTATACAACTGATGATTTAGCCGTTTGAAACTCTACAAACCGGATGTGTTTTTAATAAAAACTCCGACTCAGAGTGGAGTTCAGCTAACGATGGGAGACGCTCTGCAGCCTGACGCTGCGAACAAACATCACTGAACCGCATTCGATCACATCCTCTCCTGCTAATAGCACAAATAAAACACAGATTAATGAACCATTAAGGACTCTGAGCCGCTCTCAGAGGAGAAACCAACATCCTCACTGGCAGCAGCATCGCATGGGAAGGCAGCTAATTGGTGGAAATGGATGTTTGGGTTTTTTGGGGTTGTGTCTAACCAGGATTTGTGTTGTGTGTGTGTGTGTGTGTGTGTGTGGGTGTGTGTGTGTGTGTTGTGTGTGCGCGTGCAGTCGGGGGTTTTCCAGGAAGTTGCATTCACATTGGATCAGATAACTCTCCTCCAGCGTCTTGTTCAGATCTGATCAGAAACAGAACCGAACGACTGAGGATGTCCAAAACAATAAGCAACATCCTGCAGCAGTGAAATGCATGCAGGCAGATTTCATATTTTAAAACATTATTCCAGCTTTATCTGCTCTGGTCTTTACTGAACCACACAAAGCAATCTGCATCTTCACAGGAGAGCAATAAACTGAAGCAGACGTTACACTAATGAACTCATTTAGACGTTTAAACTTTAATTAGGAGGAAATTTTCCTGATTGATTCTAAACAACAAACCGAAGCAGAGAAACTGAAGAAAGTCTCTGATTTTTATTCTCTTGTTCCCACAAATATAAATAATTTCTGTCAGGCTGATATTTTAAAAAAAATAAAAACATCATAAAGTAAAGTTCCCATGTCCTTTAAAAATGAGTGGGAAAAGTTTTGAAAAAGCTGGCAGTTCAGCTCTGACTATAAAACCTTCATGATTCATAACTGGTAAATGTGTCACAGTCTTATTCTGTTACACACAATAAAACTGAATGTTACTGCGCTTTCCTCTCCTAAATAAACAAATTAAAATAAAATAATAAAATGCTTCACGACTATTCCTGAAGGTCTGAATGTAGAAAAAGTCAAAGCACAGCAGGGGGTCAGGAGGAGAAACGGAGGTAAAGGTTGGTGTTCGGTCACCAGGTTTGGATTGGAAGAGGAAAGTTATGTTTGAAAAGTTTTTACTGCCAATGAAACCACGACTGGCCTGGACTTAAGAAGAACTGATCAATGGAGTCAGTTTTAACTCAACAGGAATCAAAAAATGTCCCAGTCAAAGTTCAGCATCATCTTTAAATCCAGCTCCAGTGGAGAAGACCGGATCTGTTCGGTAACCGACTAATCCGTAGAAACAGCAGTCAGACTTCACCTGCCTCTGGAAAACTCTTCAACACGTTTTCCTCGGTTCGTAAAGAGAAAGTGGAAAAATCGTTTCCTTCCTGCAGCTGCTGGCCGTCTAACAGACGGAGATTTTCTGTCAGGTTGTCAGAGCTTCAGGTAGATCCGAACCAAACAACATCCACTCAAAGAAACGTGTCTCCACATCAGGAAAAACCAACTAAACACGTCTCTGGATTTCTAGTTTAACTGAATGTTTGTGCAGTTCATCGGTGAAGTTCATCGGGTCGGATCAGAACCTCTGAGATCCGTTTTAATTGAACATTTCATCAGCAGGAATCTCAGAGTCCAGAGGGATTAGTGTCAGCACAATTTCATTTTTATTTCTTTAATATCTGATTCAGTTTCACTGAGCTGAACAATTCAAACATCCTTCAGGAAACAGGAAACGTTACAGAAATTATATTTCAACCAAGATATTAGAAAACTACAAAGTCACAACAGAACAAAAAACAAAGGTCAGTTTAACTCAGGCTGCAGCATCACCAGGTGAGATGTTTCATTTATTTGGTAATAAAGTGAATCTGAAGTGTTTTTTGTTTAGGACAGACTGGAGTTTGGATCAGATTTTATCCTTTATTAAAACTGATTCACAGTAAATCCAAGAGAACTTCGTTAAAACAGCAATAAAGTTTCCTAAATCAAAGCATAAAAGCTGCACTAAACTATAAATGTTTGAAATGTTGCATGTTTGCATAAACTCCTCTGCATTCTGCATGCTGAGGCGACTGAATCTTCACAAGTGCAGACAGAGCGTTTGCGTAGCGCAGCATGAGATTAGGATGTGCTACTGGATCGTTTCTGAGCCGTGGTGAATATCTGTGACATATTTTACATCTCTAGTTGTTTCACACGTTCAGCATAACGAGTGGCAGCCGGACAATAAAACAATAAAAAGAGAAATGTCTCCAAGTAACAATTAAAAAACAAATCCAGAACTGAGATCAACTGCTGCAAAAACATGTTGGCATCAAAAGACTGTGAGGAACTGTGTTCATCAAACGAAACCCGTCCAGTCCAAATTAAAGTCTCAAAGAGCAGAACCGTCGATCATAAACCAACTCTGGTTTTATCTAAAGACAGAAATAAATACGTTTGATTCTCCATCTTGTTTTCCTCCATGAGACTCTGATGAATTCAAACAAGAACATGTGGACGGAGTTGGACCGGGCCAGGAGTTAGGAAGTGTCCGGATCCAGAGGAATGTGGAAGCTGAGAGTTGGACAGGAAGCCAAGACGAGCTAAAACGGTCCGGGAGAAGGAGAGAGGAGGCAGAAACAAGACGAGGTGATTTAATCCTTCAGCTGATATCAGCAAGTTAAATAGCAGAGAAAATAATTCCTGCCTTGTGATGATTCAGTAACTGATACGTTTGAATCAAAACAGCAGCTTGTTGTTTTAGTTTAGTCCGTGATAGAAACCTAAATACTTTCTGCCTCCAGCTGGAAGGTGAATGAAGTTTCTGTCTGACGTTTTTCCCCCATTCAGGCCATAAAGCTGTAAAGAGGTGAAGCAGAAAGAGCTGCTCGTGTTAAGACAAATAAAATAACGCTCAACCTTGAGTCCTAATCTTCACTGCGACGTGTTGATAGTCAAAACATTTAGAGACGATCCGGGCCGACCGGAACCAGCAGAACACAGGAAAAACCAGCAAGAAACAGACCAGAGCAAACAGATTAGAGCAGAAACCAGATTAGAGCAGAAACCAGTTTAGAGCAGAAACCAGATTATAGTAGAAACCAGATTAGAGCAGAAACCAGATTAGAGCAGAAACCAGATTAGAGCAGAAACCAGATTAGAGCAGAAACCAGTTTAGAGCAGAAACCAGTTTAGAGCAGAAACCAGTTTAGAGCAGAAACCAGATTAGAGCAGAAACCAGATTAGAGCAGAAACCAGATTAGAGTAGAAACCAGATTAGAGCAGAAACCAGATTAGAGCAGAAACCAGATTAGAGCAGAAACCAGATTAGAGCAGAAACCAGATTAGAGCAGAAACCAGATTAGAGCAGAAACCAGTTTAGAGCAGAAACCAGTTTAGAGCAGAAACCAGATTAGAGCAGAAACCAGATTAGAGCAGAAACCAGATTAGAGCAGAAACCAGTTTAGAGCAGAAACCAGTTTAGAGCAGAAACCAGATTAGAGCAGAAACCAGATTAGAACAGAAACCAGATTAGAGCAGAAACCAGATTAGAGTAGAAACCAGATTAGAGTAGAAACCAGTTTAGACCAGAAACCAGTTTAGAGCAGAAACCAGATTAGAGCAGAAACCAGATTAGAGTAGAAACCAGATTAGAGCAGAAACCAGATTAGAGCAGAAACCAGATTAGAGCAGAAACCAGTTTAGAGCAGAAACCAGATTATAGTAGAAACCAGATTAGAGCAGAAACCAGATTAGAGTAGAAACCAGATTAGAGCAGAAACCAGTTTAGAGCAGAAACCAGATTAGAGCAGAAACCAGATTAGAGCAGAAACCAGTTTAGAGCAGAAACCAGATTATAGTAGAAACCAGATTAGAGCAGAAACCACATTAGAGTAGAAACCAGATTAGATCAGAAACCAGTTTAGAGCAGAAACCAGATTAGAGCAGAAACCAGATTAGAACAGAAACCAGATTAGAGTAGAAACCAGATTAGAGTAGAAACCAGTTTAGAGCAGAAACCAGTTTAGAGCAGAAACCAGATTAGAGCAGAAACCAGATTAGAGTAGAAACCAGATTAGAGCAGAAACCAGTTTAGAGAAACCAGATTAGAGCAGAAACCAGATTAGAGCAGAAACCAGATTAGAACAGAAACCAGATTAGAGCAGAAACCAGTTTAGAGCAGAAACCAGATTAGAGTAGAAACCAGATTAGAGCAGAAACCAGATTAGAGCAGAAACCAGATTCGAGCAGAAACCAGATTAGAGTAGAAACCAGATTAGAGCAGAAACCAGATTAGAGCAGAAACCAGATTAGAGTAGAAACCAGATTAGAGCAGAAACCAGATTAGAGCAGAAACCAGTTTAGAGCAGAAACCAGATTATAGTAGAAACCAGATTAGAGCAGAAACCACATTAGAGTAGAAACCAGATTAGATCAGAAACCAGTTTAGAGCAGAAACCAGATTAGAGCAGAAACCAGATTAGAACAGAAACCAGATTAGAGTAGAAACCAGATTAGAGTAGAAACCAGTTTAGAGCAGAAACCAGTTTAGAGCAGAAACCAGATTAGAGCAGAAACCAGATTAGAGTAGAAACCAGATTAGAGCAGAAACCAGATTAGAGCAGAAACCAGTTTAGAGAAACCAGATTAGAGCAGAAACCAGATTAGAGCAGAAACCAGTTTAGAGCAGAAACCAGATTAGAGCAGAAACCAGTTTAGAGCAGAAACCAGATTAGAGCAGAAACCAGTTTAGAGCAGAAACCAGATTAGAGCAGAAACCAGATTAGAGCAGAAACCAGTTTAGAGAAACCAGATTAGAGCAGAAACCAGATTAGAGCAGAAACCAGTTTAGAGCAGAAACCAGATTAGAGCAGAAACCAGTTTAGAGAAACCAGATTAGAGCAGAAACCAGATTAGAGCAGAAACCAGTTTAGAGCAGAAACCAGATTAGAGTAGAAACCAGATTAGAGCAGAAACCAGTTTAGAGCAGAAACCAGATTAGATCAGAAACCAGATTAGAGCAGAAACCAGATTAGAGCAGAAACCAGATTAGAGCAGAAACCAGATTAGAGTAGAAACCAGATTAGAGCAGAAACCAGATTAGAGCAGAAACCAGATTAGAGCAGAAACCAGATTAGAGCAGAAACCAGATTAGAGCAGAAACCAGTTTAGAGCAGAAACCAGATTAGAGTAGAAACCAGATTAGAGCAGAAACCAGTTTAGAGCAGAAACCAGATTAGATCAGAAACCAGATTAGAGTAGAAACCAGATTAGAGCAGAAACCAGATTAGAGCAGAAACCAGATTAGAGTAGAAACCAGATTAGAGCAGAAACCAGATTAGAGCAGAAACCAGATTAGAGCAGAAACCAGATTAGAGTAGAAACCAGCTTAGAGCAGAAACCAGATTAGAGCAGAAACCAGATTAGAGTAGAAACCAGTTTAGAGCAGAAACCAGATTAGATCAGAAACCAGATTAGGGTAGAAACCAGATTAGAGCAGAAACCAGATTAGAGCAGAAACCAGATTAGAGCAGAAACCAGATTAGAGTAGAAACCAGCTTAGAGCAGAAACCAGATTAGAGCAGAAACCAGATTAGAGCAGAAACCAGTTTAGAGCAGAAACCAGTTTAGAGCAGAACCAGATTAGAGCAGAAACCAGTTTAGAGCAGAAACCAGTTTAGAGCAGAAACCAGATTAGAGCAGAAACCAGTTTAGAGCAGAAACCAGATTAGAGCAGAAACCAGATTAGAACAGAAACCAGATTAGAGCAGAAACCAGTTTAGAGAAACCAGATTAGAGCAGAAACCAGATTAGAGCAGAAACCAGTTTAGAGCAGAAACCAGATTAGAGCAGAAACCAGTTTAGAGCAGAAACCAGATTAGAGCAGAAACCAGATTAGAGCAGAAACCAGTTTAGAGAAACCAGATTAGAGCAGAAACCAGATTAGAGCAGAAACCAGTTTAGAGCAGAAACCAGATTAGAGCAGAAACCAGATTAGAGTAGAAACCAGATTAGAGCAGAAACCAGATTAGAGCAGAAACGAATCATCTTAAATAAAATAATCAGTCAGAAGAGGAAGACGAAGGGATCAGATGATGAAGAACAACTGAAGGCGACATTCTGATGTTTTGTGATAATGAGAGAGATTAGGATTAAAAACTGTTTGTTATTCATTTTTATGTAACTACATGACTGAATATGAGGCAAACTACATCTGGTTGCTTGTACTTGTGACAGTTCAATGACTATAAAGTTGAATATTATTCTATTCTAGTTGCATTTGAAACGTAATGAATTCCAAATTTAACGAAGGTTCTTGACTTCATGTCGTGTTTGGATTGTTGCCTCCATGTTGCTTGACTCTGTTTCTGTGTTTCTGTGTTTCTATGTTTCTCATGTGAAGCTCTGAAATGCTCCTGAAATCAAATCTGATTTGATTTTTCACAGAGCAGCTGCATCTGATCAGTTTTTAATTTACTGATTTAAATTTGTGGAACAAACTGAGGAATCAGCACAAATAACATTTCTGATCATAGTGTCAGTGTTTTTTATCTACAATCAATAACTGAAATTTATCAAGACTCGGCTGCAGCTGCTGAATAACGTTTATTCTGGTTGTTTATGGTTTTTGTGTTAAAAGAAAAACAAACGTCTCAATAATCTGGATTTTATTTAATGCAGAGCGAATTTTTATTCTGTTCAGCTCATTTTATTTATAAAGAGAAAATTCACAGAAAAATGTTTTCTTGGGAAACATTATAGAAAAAAACCTGAATTTATGTCTGTTTATGAAATTTACCTCTGGGTTTTATTATGATTATTTTTATTTTTGCCCCTTTTTTCTCTCAGTCTTTCTCTTTTATTCTTACTTTCTAATCCCATTTAATTCCTTTATATAATCCAACAAACTGAACTTAGAAGGAAATTTTTAACTCTTAATTGATTCAATGTTTAATTTTATTTACCTGCTTCTTAAAGATAATTAATTGATTTATTATTATAATCACTATTATTACTTGATTGTTGTTGTTTTAATTTCTTTACAGTTTTAATTAATTCATTTCACAATCAACACACACACACCCACCCACACAGACACACACACACACACCCACCCACGCACACACACACACCCCACACGCACTGTCATTAATATTGATTCATTAATCCACCATAGTTTTTTGTTTTTTCTTTTTATTAGTATTGTTATGAATATTGTATTATTATGTATAATAAATTCGTTTAAAAGAAAAAAGCAACAGAGAACCCTCCCTCCCCCAGCTGTTGCTGCATCCTGCCTGTCAGCTGGCTGAAAACGCTCCATCACTTCGGTTGGGTTCATATTTCTTCATCTTTCTCAGACTGACTCAGGACCAGAGGGCAGTGGAGCATTTGGACTGGTTTTGCCCCCAGCGGAGGGAACCGACCGGCTTCCTGTCTGGGTTTCGGTCTGGACTCGCAGCCTTGACTCTGTTTGGTTTCCCACAGCACCGTCCGCCTCCCTGCAGCACTTACTGCTGCAGCAGCGCGGCCAGCTTTGGGCAGAGCGCAGCCCAACATTTAGACTGCGTGCCTCTTCAACTACGTGTTATTTTAACAGCAGCACTTAAAGCCAGCAGCTGAACTCAGCTGCCTCTTTTCCCACCGGCAGAAATAAAAATGATGTAAGAAATCAGATCCCAACGCTCCGGCGACAGGCTGGTTCCAAACATAACCAGACGGCTGCAGACGTGACATTTATAGCAGAACTGCTGTTAGTGAAGCAGCTTCAGTGGAGAAGTGAGAGAATATATCATCTGTTGTAGTTTTACCCAGTTTACACACAAAGAAAACCAGTTCCCAGGTAGGAACAGGATGACATTCCCAGTAATGAGTCGTGGTGTTTATGCTAATGAGTAGAAATGCTCTCATACGCGACCTCTTGACCCTGAGCATCAACCACCCTGAGGCGCCATGATGGAGGTCAGGAGTGCTGAACTATTTCCTAAGTTGATTTTCCCAGTATATCCACGGCTTCTACTGGTTCCAGCTGATCCAGTTCATCTGTAGCTCACCTAGTTAGCCGTATCTTAAACAGCTGGAAACAGCTGGAAACCTCCTGAGTCGTTTGTTGATTTGAGAAAAAGACTTTGCCTGAAAGTTTTCTACCGTTTTGTCACAAACGTTGTTTCCTCACTGGAGCAAACGCTGAACTACAGACCAGCTCATTTCATACATGCTAGGCTACATGGTGGTTTGGCCTTTTCTCCATAGTTACTGATAATTAGACGTGCACCTTCTCCATCATGAAATATTTAATTACATCTTACTAATCTTGTTTATTAGATATTTGAACATTAACCTTCATATATTAAACATTTTCTCTGCAGCCAGTCCTCACCATGAACAGCTTTTCATCACCGTCTTCTTTCCTCATCAAAATGTTTATGATAAAATTACAAGTTTGTTTTACATCCTCGTTTTTTTTACCCTTTCCTCAGAGAAATCGACTTTATTAGGAGGCTAACGCACAGACAGGTTGTTTTATACGTCCATCATGGTGCAGTGGGACGCTGACATCACGTCAGTGACGCCTGTGATTCATCACAGCAGGAAGTCAAAGAGCCAAAATGATGATGTGCAAAAAGGAGCCGAGGTCAGAGGACGCAGGTGTGACGCACCAAAAAACATCTTTACTGCTGTCTAAAGGTTTTAGGTCGATCAGGATTCTCCCGTCTCAGTTTCGATGGTTTCCAGGCTCATCCTGGGACCTGAACATGGCAGAGGAACTGGACTTGTAGATCGGGTCCTGCCTGGAACACTTTGGGATTTCCCACAACGTGCTGGAACGGAGAAGTCTGAGTTTTATTCCTGGACTTGGAGAAGCAGAAGACAGATGGACGGATGACAGAGGGACGGATAAATAAAGAACAGCAGCCCGGTCTGGAGATCAGCTTATTGTGTTTCTTTTAAAAAGTTTGCTGACATCAAATTAAACCACACAATGGATTCTGACATCAGATGATGCTGTTGCTTCTGCCCCCAACCAGTAAGCTACACTGAGAGGTCATCCAGCAGGAAAAACCAGGAAATGCTGATCTAAAAATGTCACTTCTCCAAAGTTAAGGACAAATCCTTCAGCGCACGCAAAGCGACGACATCAAAGGTCAGAAAGTATGTCAGTCATTTGTGTCTAAAAACGCCTCAGACTCCCAGCAGTTACTCATCAATGTTGTCTAAAAGACCCTGATGAAGACAAAGACCTGAGCAGTTTGGTTGTTCATGTTGGCGTTGGACAGCGGAGGCCGTTTAAATTCCTTCCAGCTCGGGTTTTCGGCTCCACAGGTGTCGTGTTTCAACATTAAAACAGGCCATGAAGCAAAGGCAGGAGGGAAGAGAAACTGTGTGGCTCCGTCATTAAAACGCTGCTGCAGAAGGAGGGCAGGGCTGGCCTTTGTTGCGGCGAGCCGATTAACGGCGGTGATTGGGCCGTTCCTTTTTATGGGTTTTAATGAGAAACGCAGCTGAGGCTTTTAGCAGCAGGAATAAAACCGACTCCTTGAAAACCGGAGCGTGGAGCAGAAGTGGGATTCTCTGGGCTCGTCCGGGTTAAGCAACTTTTCTTGGAATCATAAAGTGCTCAAATATCGTCTCCAGAACTGAGCTTGGACCGCCGGAGCTGCAGCTGCTGCAACCGTTCATGTTTGCTTATCATTTATCTTCGACAGGGTTTATTTTCTGACAGCATAACTGCAACACAGCTGTGCCAACTCGGACTATAAACCTGCATATTCCCACAAACCTCCAACTAACACCGGGATTCGCTGATATTACCCACAATGCATTTCGCTGACAGGAAACATGATCAGGATCATTTTATTTTCTAGACTCAAATTCACTGATTTCTGCATCAAATTTAGGTCAGTTTTGACTCAAAACATTCCCAAAGTTTCTGAGCATCTTTGGGATTTTTATCTTCAAAATATCATAATAATAATAATCTGATATTCAGGAGAAATAAACCGAATGGATACAAAATGATTTGTTTCCAAAAAGCAGAATCAGGTTGGGATGAACGACTCGTCAACCCAGAGACCAGAAACTGGAGGAACTGATTGCAACACCAGGACAGGAGAGTGTTTACTGAAACAACCTGCTGCATTCAGAGCAACAACCAATGATTGTTTCACTTCATTTCTTCAGTCAGTGGCTGATTATTTGTAGTAAAGATGATCTGAGGATTATTTCTCTGATTAATCGATGAATAATTAGATTTAAAAGGTTTTAATGGGAGATTTTACAGAATCTGAACCTGGTGAAGCTAAAACTGTGACTGGTGGAGTTCTGGATTTACAAACAAAGATTTATTTCATGTTAAATGCAAAATGTTTAGATTATTTTGAATATTATATTTCCTGCTCTAACTGTTCTTTTCTTGAATCTGTATAATCCAACTATCATTCTTCAGTTACTAAATTAATTAGCGATTATTTATATAATTCATTCAACACAATAAATCCAACTTTATTTTCATAAAGTTCAGTTTGCAGCTTACAAGAGAAACTTGCTGCTGTTTTTTAAACAGTTTATGGAAATAAATCGTCCGCCGGTCGGCTGCCAAACCTCAGAAAACTACAAATATCAAAACGTTTCATTCAGTTCAGACCCTGACCTGACCTTTGACCTGACCTTTGACCTGACCTTTGACCTGTCCTTTGTAATGTTGCTGAGCGACTTTACTGTCACTAATACTGTGATCACTACAAACACACACCTGAGGCAGAGCTGCTCTCTGATTGGCTAACAGCCGAGGCTCCACGCCTTCAGGTCAAATAAAAACAAACCGACTGACTGCGCCGTGTCAACACACACACTCCAGGTGACACACACTCCAGGTGACACACACTCCGTGTGACACACACTCCGGGTGAAACACACTCCGGGTGAAACACACTCCGGGTGAAACACACTCCGGGTGAAACACACTCCAGGTCAGCGCTAACCGACCCGCTGCCGGCTCGCTATTGGACACAATCAGACCAGAACCAGCCAATCACATCATGTTGCTGTGCAGCCCTTATGAGACTTTAATTAAAACGAGACACAAGTTTAAAAACGTTTCAGACTCGTTTCCTGCAGGAATCTTTTCTTCTTCAGATGGAATTTAAACATGTCTGACGTTTTAATCTGTTGCTTTAATTTTAAAGTTTCTCACAGGTTGGAGAGTCCAGAACCTGAGCCAAGACCAGAACCGACCAACATCCCTCCACACACTCCTCTCCTCCTAAAACTATGATGTCATATTACTGCCACTCAAGATTTAAAAAATTAGTTCATTTCCAACAAAAAGCTCAGAAATGTCTGAGATTAAACTCAGAATTTTTCTACAAAAATCTGGAAATTTCTGAGTTCCAAAAATCAAAAATTTGCAAGAAAAAAGTCTGAAATTTTAAGACTAATCACGAAAAAACAGAGAAATTTCTCAGTTTCAAAAATTTTCCACTTTTGAAATTCAGAAAATGTCAAAAAGTCTAAAAGTTTTGGAATTTTAAAACTGAGAAAATTGCAAGATTTTTTTAGACAATTTCTGAAATTAATCTCAAAATTTCCTCCGTGGTTTTTCTGAATCGGCCCTAATCTGCCACCGTATGAATCCTTTCTTCATGGTGGAGCTGAAATCTGCAGCAGTTTTATGGGTTCGGGTCTCAGCTCAGAACCTTTCCTGTAAAAATCCACCGGGGGAAATTCTGGTTGATTGTCGCTGTGCTGGAAAACGGCTTTTTGTTTAAATGGCAACGTGATGAAAAACGGCGCTGTGGATTTGTGGAAACACTATTTATAGAGGCAGCGCCGGCTCCGGTCCAGACTGTTGTGGCTGCAGCTCAGTAATTAGAGACACGCAGGGTTCTGCTGAAGGTGGTGACACGGCGGTGTCGCTGAGGCCATGCAGCAGCAGAGGTCTGTGTTCCTGCTCAGTGAAGAAAATAACGCTTCCTTTAAACCTGCTGCATTTCTCACCACAGGCAGAAACCCAGAGGAAACATCACACACCCTGCAGCTGAGGCATTTCACACCGGACCGGGCTCACAATGCTGCTGCTCTGTGATTCTGGTTCTGAAGCCAAATGGAAGATAAAGAAAGAAAGTGGAATGAACATCTGTGCAGAGTTTGAGTCCTGCAGAACAAAACGATCTCAGTTCTGCTCAGATTCATCAGTTTCAGTCTCTTCTTCTCTCCTTTTGGCCCAGAGTTTCCAGTTTTACCGTACAAAACGTTCCCAGGCTTTAGAGAAGAATTAAACAAATAAAGCATAAAAATCAAACAAATCCTACAGAAAAACGCAATGAAATAAAAACACTGAGAGGCATACTGTCAGGCTGGTGCAGAAACATCGTCCCCTATTCTCTGATCAAATCATTTTACAGCCAAGCTGCATATTGATGCTAATGGTGAAGATTTTTTGTTCCCAAAAGTTTCTTTTTCCAGCATCTTGGAGGAAAATGTTTAAAAGAAAGTGAGTTTTTGTTGTTTTACTTCAAAATAAAAGCACCAATGTTGGATGAAGTATCACAGCCTCAGTATAAGAACTCCAACTGAACGAGTTTTCTCTGCGTGTGACCGACTGAACAACAACTAAAACTAGATTGTGGCTTTTTAACGTCCATATTTCATGCCACGCCAGGCTCTAACACTTCTGTCCTGGAAAACAAACACAAACACCACAAACTGCTATTTATGACCGGATGCGGATCTGCAGCGACTGTGAAATTATCCCCAACTCTGGGATTTGATTTGATGTTTGAAGAACTGCCTTGCTTCGTGGATCAGGCAGGTCGGATCAGAAGAATAAACTGTAGTTATATGAACCTCATTCTCACAGACTGTAGTTTTAAAAGCAGCTGCTTCACTAATGATGTGACTGAAATAAAATGTTTTAATGCGATGATCCATCAACCAGAACTATAAAGTCAAACTCCAACATCTTTAACTGACTAAATAATCTGCTGGTTTTTGGTTTTAAACTTTCATCACTTCCTGTTGTCATGACGATCCTAAATAATCACTGGAAAGGGGAATAAAATCTTCTGGACAAAATTTGGTATCTTTTAAAGAAAGTTTTTCATTCTTTATCAAATATGATGTCAGACAGTCTTAGAAAATAACAAATAATGTAATAAACTAATACTATAATCATCCTGTGTAGCTTTTACTAATAGTTAATAAGTAAACATGAACAGTTTTTAACTATATTAATTATACCAAAAATAAGCTTTAAAAAACAACAACAGGCTAAAAGCTGAAAAATAATAAAAATATCAAAAGTCTTGATTAAACTTTGATATAAAGTCAGAAATAAAACAATTAACAAGATTCTAGAATATAAACTAAAAGTTTTTGATTAGAGGAACAAATTCTGTTTTACAATTTATTTTATTAATAAAATGTCTATTTTTAAAAGAACAAAACATTTTGAAATTCCTGGATTAAACTTTTTTTTATATTTTGTAAAAAATAAATAAATAAAAAAAATAAACACCAAATATATGAGTGAGGAAGACTTTCTAAAATGCTAATAGATTTTAAAAACTCAGAGGTTTGGATGAGCAGAACTTTAAAAACAGATTTTATTAATTCACAATCAGCTTTATTTAAACTTTATTACAACTAAAGCAGAGAGAATAAAAGTTTCCTTCCAGCTTGCTGCCTGATTCTTCCTCACTTCCTCGAACAAAGAGTCCAGTGCCTTACAGACTGGACTCTTTGTTCCGGTTCTGATCAGTTAGCAGACATAAAGCCAAGCCAACGACATCTGAAACTATTGTGCACGTCTGCCTGCTTCTGGCTCTGAAGCAGGAAAAAACCCGTACCTGGTGGGCCGCAGCGCCGGCGCCACGCTGCACTGCAGGGGAAACGCTCCGGTACCGCACTGTTTGCTTTACACCCGCACCTTTAAGTTCTCATGACCTCTGACCTTTCATTCCACTAAAAACTCCTTCTGGATTTCAAAACCGGCTCAGCACCAATCAGAGCACAGGAAGGGCTGTGAACCAGGAAGTCAGAGTTAACGGCCGTTACAGATCTAGATGAGGTAGAACTGGTTTTAAAATCCGTTTCCCTGCAGCTGAACGACTCGACTCGACTCGCGCTCCACCTGGATGACATCATCACTACCAGGTGGTTCATGATGTAGTAAAGCCAAATGGATCAAACAGCCTCACCTGCTCTGCCAGCACTCATCTCCCAGCCGCTAACTGGCCTAGTTAAAGGAAAACATTTCCAGCAAACGTAAAATGAAATCTATTAAAAAGGTAGAAGTTATTTTATGTCATTCTGAGTTCAGGAGGAATGTGATCAACGGTTCGGTTTGGACAGAATCTCCTCCAGGTTCAGTCAGCAGAGGATGACAGAGTTGGCATCTGAAGAGAAGCGTCAGTCATCAGGCAGTAGCCTGAGCTTCCAAAAGTTCAATCTGTGTTTATGATGTGATTCATCAATTAATTTCTATCCAGGTTAATCAAAATGTTCTGTAAACCATCAGTTTTAACTTTCAAGCATCTCGCATGCTGAGGTCAGCCAATCATCATCAATGCAGAAAACTGAGCAAACTGGAATTATGAAAATAAATGTACTTAATGGAAACATGCAAATTTCTAAACATAAATAAATAAGTTTTGTTTTCTTCATCTTTTTCATATCTGTAAACATTTTGCCAAACTGCAATAAAATCATTTTTTCTGCATCACGTCAGTTTGTTTACAGCAGTAAAATGATTATTTGCAGGCAACTTATCAATTATTGCCCTGGGATTTTGATCACATTTCTCATTTAATGGAAACGGCAAAGAATCTCTAGAAGTTTTGCTGGCATTAAACCTCAGCGACCGTCGCAGAGGTCATGTGTGACTGACCTGCTGAGAATGAAGCAAATGAGCCTCATGCTGACAACGTGGCTCCGTTTCACCTGCATGAAGCTGTAACGGGTTTTAAACGCTCGTCTCCTTCTGCAGTCACTGTCAGGTGCTTCAGAAGCTGCCAGATGACACGAACCTCTACCTGCTTTGACCTGACGCCACCGGCGCAGAACTGCAGGAGAAACGATCAGCTAGACCTCAAAGCATCCAGAACCAGAACCAGAACCGTCACTCATCAGGCGGCTGCAGACCCACTGAGCTTCAGAATCTAATAAAAGCTCTAAGGGACGTTTTTACTCCGTCTTCTCTCTTTATTGGAGGAAACCAGAAAATGAGGTGCGGAAATACCAAAGACCCACTGGGACCGGACCCGAACCGAACCTCGTTTGAGGTACTCCATGTTTCAATGAAACCCCACCGAGCCTCACTGGACCGGGTCAGGGGTTTGTAGAAAATATAAAGTTTTTATAAATCAGCAGGAGGAAATAAATTCAGGATCTAAAATCTCATCACATTTATACGTTTCACAGAAACTATGAGAACCAAGCTGCTGCAGCAGGAGTTTCCTGATCTGCTGCAGCAGCTGCTGCAGCTTTTCTTACCTCTGTGAAGAAGTTATCCATCGCTCCTCTTTATTTTAATCCCAGAGGATTCCCGGTGTGGACGCTGATCCAACTCATTCCAAGGTAAAAGTTTGTGAGAGTTTCAGCGCATCCTCTTCATTCCTGCCAGCCGCTGCGGGATGCTCCTGCCCTCCGTCACATTCACTCTTTGTTTCGGGAGTTTTCATCCGGTGGGAACAGTCAAAGCCCGCCTGGTCACACTCTGCGTCCTGCTCACGGTGCGCCGCGGCTGCGCGTCTGGATCCGACCGAGGTCCGTTTGTCTGGAGCAGAGAGGAGCAGAAGCGGCTCGCCGCGGAAACTTTGGACGCTTCAGTCCGGGACTCCCTGAGCCCGACCCGCCGGACACTGAAGCTCCTCCCCCTGCTCTTCCTCCAGCGGCTCCTCTTCCTCATGTCTCACTGACTCCTCCTGCTGTCAACATGTGGACCAGGAGACACTTTAAACATCCAGCATCCAGAATGGAGGACGACAAATGGCAAGTCAGTTTGTCATATAATCAGGACCGACCGACCAGATATTTACATAAACCATAAAAATAAAAAAACTTTATGTTTTCCGAACTGCCTGACTTTAAATCAGGTTAAGCGTTTCCTGTTTTTGTTTACAGGATTAATACAAGTATTTCTATTTACTAATAGTCAGAATAATATTTTAACATTTACCCTCCCCGACAGAACAACCTGCGGTGGTAATAACTGGTTACATTTACTTCATGTATCATGAATCATTTTGGAAACATTTTATTTTAGGTTTCACTTCAATATATACTTTACTTCTACTTGAGTAAAATGTCAGTTTGAGTTGTGAGTAACTTATCTGAATAAAGAACAAAAATCACCAGAAAGTCCAAAGGTTTTGTCAAAGTGAGACATCCTGTTTGAACACAAAAGCTTTGTTGTTCTAATGTTATTTTCTACTGGTGAACTGGACAAACTTTACATTTTCTTATCTTATTTATGAATTATTTTTATTTTAGTCTTCAAAATACCAAAGTTTGCACATAACTTAATATTTCTTCCATCTGATGATTTGAGTTTATATTATTAAATGATTGATATTTCAATATATTAAATATAATAGAAATATTCTTTATTGTCCTACAGTGGAGAAATTCACACAAAGATAAAAATTCACACAATTAAGAACATCATACTGTACAGTAAAACTGCAACATAAAACGCTATAAAATTAACATAAACCAGTCCAAACAATGTGTAGATGAGGAGGTTAATTTAATAAAATGTGTATTTAAACATTAAAAACAGACTAATTATTATAAGTGACAATAAAATTGTGCAAACAGCAGATAGAAGCAGAAATACTTTACAAAATGTTTAACTTCTTTCCTCTTTCTTGATTGATTTCTTGGATGGTTATTTTTTCTTTAACTTGCATAAAAACATTTTGAAGTAATGAGTTCAATCTTCGTTAATCCAGCCGCCTCTGCTGGATTAACGAGGGGGATTTAAAAGTTACAGTAAAATAATTAGCAGTAATATTCTGGTTCGGCCCGTCATGGATAAACAACATGTTAATTTTTCAAAGTCATATTTTCAGCATGTTATTCAAATCTCAAAGTCCCAAACTAAATATTTAATTCACCAGCTAAATATTTAGTTTACCAAATAAACATCTATCTTTCAAATGTGTTCAAATATGTAAATAAAGGATTATGCAGGTTGGGTCAGACTTACAGCAGGTCTGTTACCTGCAGGATGCAGAGCGTCGCTTCCTGCTGCTTGTTAGGAAAACCTGACATGTTTTATGACATCATGTCCTGGTTCATGTGTCTCTGGGAGCTCCGCCCACCTCTTTGTCTCAAAGGTGTTTTTAAACCTAACGGCTCTACACGGGTCACCGGGGGGGGGGGGGGGGGGGGGGGGGGGGGGGGGGGGGAGACACCGTCACCATAGCAACACCTGACCGTGATGACCTGCAGCTCCGCCTGAGGGTTCAGGGAGAAGCTGCAGAAGCAAGCTCCGCCCTCCTTTAGTCAGACCCTCATTAAGATGGCTGCAAGCTCCGCCCTCCTTTAGTCAGACCCTCATTAAGATGGCTGCAAGCTCCGCCCTCCTTTAGTCAGACCCTCATTAAGATGGCTGCAAGCTCCGCCCTCCTTTAGTCCGACCCTCATTAAGATGGCTGCAAGCTCCGCCCGACATAAAGCATGTTGTCTGTTTCTGAACTGGCTCCCTGTGTCAGACTTGGCTGGCTATCAAAAAATCTCCTGGATGTTTTGTAAACATGATGCACCTTCCCACCTCACTCCCCTCTGAAGACCACCGTGTGACTGTGGAGCAGAGCGCTCCCAAGGACTTGCTCTTAGATAAGACCATCGTATCAGACTGTTGCCTGGGAGACCGCGCTACACGGTTCATGGTCATACACACACATGCACACACACAGCAAACAGATACACTCCATGATTGTCAGCACCTTTCGCTGGCTCCAGGTCTGTTCCTTATTTCTTCATGTTGCTACATGTGCCTATTTTTCCTGATGTATCATTTCTTTGCCCTGTCTGTCCGTTTAGTTACTACTTTTAGAAATTATTTAGTACTTGTTACTTCAGACCACCATTTAACATTACACTTTTTAATTTACTGCTTTTATAAACTATGGAGTACTTATTACTCTACACCAACATTTAGCTTTACACTTTTAATATCAAAACAAGACCTAGAGAAACTCCTGTTAGTTTACAAATCTAGAACAAACTTAGAAAGTACCATCTACTAGATGACCCTGAACAAGAATCAACCATGGAGAAGAACCAACATTTAGTTTTATACCTCACTAATCTTACCTAACATGGAGAACAAACATTTAGTTTCATCAGAACAAGTATCCAGAGAAACTCCTGCTAGTTTATGAAACATGGATTACTTATTCTTACTCTTATTAAACACGGGGAAACAATATGTAGTTTTATACTTTTACATCTTTGTCTTTCTGTTGGTTTGTTATTTTGTTTGTATTTCCTTCTAATTCATGTAAAACACTTTGAACTGTCTTGTTGCTGAAAATGTGCTTTATAAATAAAATGACTTTAACCTGTCAGTGCAAACACTCGTCAAGTCAATTAGTTATTTTTATCTATAGATGAGTGGAATATAATACTCATCTTGATCTAGTTTATGATTTATGTTTAAAATGTTTAAAGTAAGACTAAATATTTGATCCTTGTGAATTTAAAGGTTTTATTTTAAGGTTCAAGGTGAAATTAAGAGAATAAACTCTGTAAATATTAAACTATTGATTGTAAATGAGGAGACAAAGGTTAGATTCCCAGTTCTGCTCCTTGTACAGGCAGTAAAATCCTGATAACCCTCCCTCAGCGTCCTGATTTAAATCTGCTGAAGGTGAAAGCTGATTGGCTGCAGCCTCCCTGCCCTGACACGTCATTCATAGATCAGAGCTCAACCCAGTTTCTGTTTTCAGGAAGTGAAACTCACACAGTCGCTGTGACTGAGAGCAGAAATGGAGCAGAATCAGCCGGACCAAGAAACTCTCTCCTGTTCGATCTGCCTGGATCTACTGAAGGATCCGGTGACGATTCCCTGCGGACACAGCTACTGTATGAACTGTATTAACAGCTTCTGGAATGAAGGTGAGCAGAAGAAGAACTATCACTGTCCTCAATGCAGAGAGAGATTCACACTGAGGCCTGTTTTAAAGAAAAACACCATGCTAGCAGCTTTAGTGGAGCAGCTGAAGAAGACTGGAGTCCAAGCTCCTGCTGATCACCGCTATGCTGGACCTGAAGATGTGGCCTGTGATTTCTGCACTGGAAGAAAACTGAAAGCCATCAAGTCCTGTTTAGTCTGTCTGGCCTCTTACTGTGAGAAACACCTTCAGCCTCATTATGATGTGGCTCCTTTAAAGAAACACAAGCTGGTGGAGCCTTCCAAGAACCTCCAGGACAACATCTGCTCTAAGCATGATGAGGTGATGAAGATGTTCTGCCGCACTGATCAGAAGTTTATCTGCTATCTCTGCTCTGTGGATGAACATAAAGGTCATGACACAGTGTCAGCTGCAGCAGAAAGGACTGAGAGGCAGAGAGAGCTGGAGGAGAGACGAGGAAACATCCAGCAGAGAATCCAGGACAGAGAGAAAGATGTGAAGCTGCTTCAACAGGAGGTGGAGGCCATCAATCACTCTGCTGATAAAACAGTGGAGGACAGTGAGAAGATCTTCACTGAACTGATCCGTCTCCTCCAGAAAAGAAGCTCTGATGTGAAGCAGCAGATCAGATCCCAGCAGGAAACTGAAGTGAGTCGAGTCAAAGATGTTCAGGAGAAGCTGGAGCAGGAGATCACTGAGCTGAAGAGGAAAGACGCTGAGCTGGAGCAGCTCTCACACACAGAGGATCACAACCAGTTTCTCCTCAACTACCCCTCACTGCCAGCACTCAGTGAGTCTACACACTCATCCAGCATCAACATCCGTCCTCTGAGACACTTTGAGGACGTGGCAGCAGCTGTGTCAGAGCTCAGAGAGAAACTACAGGACGTCCTGAGAGACTCATGGACAAACATCTCACTGATGGTCACTGAGGTGGATGTTCTACTGTCAGAACCAGGACCAACGACAAGGGCTGGATTCTTAAAATATTCATGTGAAATCACAATGGATCCAAACACAGCTCACACAAAGCTGGTTCTGTCAGAGGGAAACAGGAAGGTGACAGCGATGAATCAACATCAGTCTTATTCTAGTCACCCAGAGAGATTCACTGATTGGTTTCAGGTTCTGAGTAAAGAGAGTTTAACTGGACGTTGTTACTGGGAGGTGGAGTGGAGAGGGAACATACGCGTATCAGTCGCATACAAGAATATCAGCAGAGCAGGAGGTGGGAATGACTGTATATTTGGAGGCAATGACAAATCTTGGGCTTTATATTGTAACACTTCTCAATTTTGTCACAACAACATCTGGACCTCCGTCTCAGGTCCAGTTTCCTCCAGAGTCGGAGTGTACCTGGATCACAGAGCAGGTATTCTGTCCTTCTACAGCGTCTCTGAATCCATGACTCTGATCCACAGAGTCCAGACCAGATTCACTGAGCCGCTACATGCTGGAGTTCGGTTTGGGTCAACAGAAGGTTCTGCAGAGTTCTGTAAACCCAAATAAATTTCCTCTCTCAGATTTTCTTCTCTTTTGTCTCAAAGTGATTTATAAATCGAGGAAATAAAGATGTTATAAAATGGTCTTAAAGTTTGACTTGTTTCATGTTTTAAAGGAACATTTTCCTCTGAAGTTGTTTCTGTTCTGCTGTTATTAAACTCTTAACCTGAAAACCTTCATGAAACCTCAGATTGTCTGTAAAAACTCTGAAAAGTTTCCTAATGAATGAAAACAGAAGAAAATAAAAGAAATTCGTTCAAATCATCTGAAGTCAAACGAGTCTCTGAGTCGTTTTCATCACAGGCAGAAACTCTGATCACTTTCAGGCAACATAGAGATAAAACCAGATATTTGCTTTTTAAAGAGGGAAATTAAATTATTAAAATATTGAGACAAGACAGAAAATTTTCCCATAAATTCATCTGACTGTCAGGATTCATTTTTTTTTCTAATCCCTGATTTTCTCCCAGAATCTCACAGATTTATAAACTTTGTTTTGTAAAAAAAGACATTTTAATATTCTGTTCACAGTTTGTATTTTGCAGAATGAAAACAATTTTTGCTCTGATGAATCACCAGGTTTTATCCTGGTTTTTCAGGTTCCTGTCATTTAAATCCAAGTTTCACATTTTGCTCCAATAAAATCATTAAAAACATGTTATTATATCCTGACTTCACTCTGGAATTACAGCTGGAAAATTTAATGCAGATTTCCTCATTATAGTCATTAAATTAAGAACTCGGCTTCATTTTTCACACATTAAAAAGCAAAAGTAATTGAAGTTGTTGAGCGTATTTGATCTGTTTTTCACCTTGCATTTGGAAAATCCTTCAGAGTGATCTGTGCTTTATAGTTCAGTCTGAAATGTTGGAGTTTCCTGCTGCAGTTTGTCTGTCATGAACACCTGAACGCAGCAGCGCCTCACAGCTGCGCTGAACGTTTCCTCCTGCAGCCTGAGGCCAGTCTGCCTCAGTGGTAACAACAGGCTGCTCACCTTCAGCACAGAAACTAAAATATTTCTGCTCCTTGTTCCTGCTGAGCTGCAGAAAACAACACAAAGTCATCTGCATTTAAAAATGTATTTATGAAGTTAATGCCAAAGACATGAAGATCAGCAGGAGCAACACGACCTTAACTCAGTTGGTTCCAGATTTCACTGTTTGTTCCCTCATTTATGAGCTATGAAATTACAGATTTTAGTTTTTACTATTAAACTAAGCGCCTCAGTTTATTATTGTATGTTTTGTTAGTATTAGTGACAAAATCAGAATCATTCTGTGACTTATTTACTCTGCTGTTTAAGAAGTTATTGAACTTTTATTTTAATTGTATTAATCTCACATTTGATTGTTTTATGTTTTTAAACTCAGATTTTTTCATAGTGAAAATTAAAAACAAACATTTTTCTTAATTAATTTTGTGTCTTTAAATATTTGAGAAACAGATTATCACTGCTGGACACAAAAGATCTTATAAAAGTTAATGTATGAATGCTTTATTTTCTATCAAAACTCCTTGTTTTCATTTCTAGTTTCCTTAGATTAAAGTTTTCAGCATTTCTTCCTTTAAGGAAAACGTCTTAACTTAACGGTTTGTTTGGGTGAATTGACCCTTTAATATAAACTGGCAGCAGGTTCAGAGTTAACAGGATCTGATCAGAAATCCATCATCATTCCTGCTGGAGGCAGATTAAATGTTTCTGTCCTCTCTGCACCTGGATTATAAAATCCTGGATCCACTTCCGGTTTCTCTTTCTGCGTTTGGAAACAACCAGACATCAGTAGAGACAAAAGCTTCTGGTAAATCTAACATTAGAAAACAAACAGTCAACACACCGGAGATGATGGACGAAAATTGTACAAAAAAAAACAATAAAAAATCTCTAGATCTTTGCAAATGCCGCCCCCTAGAGTCCAACTGTAGGTAATGCAAAGCAGGAAAGAAACATTGATGTTTTTGACAAACTTTAACAAACTATTTTCCCAGAGGTGTTTCTTTCTTTTTAAAGAAAAATTAATAATTAGAAACTACTGAACAATTTCCTTACATGTCAACGTGATATGACGTCACCTGTCATGACGTAACCTGTCAATCATTCTAGGCGGTTTGTCAGGAACTGACCAATCGACGGTCGCTATTTGTCCCGACGCCCCTTTTCTGGAGGAGCTGAACTTCCGTCAACATGTCCGGTCCGTCATCGCTAAGCGCTGCGGGCAGAAAGATTTTAAGGGAAATAACAGGAAATCATGTCCAAAGCTGTCAGTGGGGAACTTGATAATCCGACAGCCGTTACCCAGAGAGTTTAGAGGACGGATTATAATTTGGTAGATTTCCAAAATCTCTGTTTGGATTTATTCCAGGGTTTACTTATATTTCTATTATACTTTGAATTATTCCTCACATGACAATATTTTTATACTGCATCACTTATAAAGTCATTAAATCCTGCCACAATGCAGTAATATTATTAGCAATGCTTTTTAGACAAAGTGGAAATAAAAATTAATTAATTGCATAGATATAAAAAATAATTAAAAACCATTTTAGAAAAAAATGATAGATACAGTCATTGATAGGAATTAAACAATCTGATGCCAGCAGGGATTTAATTCAGCCTGACAAACAGATTCACACAAAAATGTGATGAAATATTCAACACATACTAGTGTGTTTTAATTTTCTGTAAATTTTAACACATTGTGTGTTGAAATGAACACAAAATATGCTTTAAATGTAATAACACAATAGTAAGGGATTCAAAAACATAAAGAAGCATAAAATGATAAAAATCGGAGTATTAACCGGGATATTTCCTGGCTGCTGACCTGACCGCTCAGGATCACTGAGGGGCGGGACAAAGGCTCAGTCTGGGTTCAATTTCATTTAGAAAGAGAAATAAAAATCATGCCATTCGTAAACCTCCCTCTGGTATTTGTCTGGCTGAAAGTCCCACTGACTGAAGATGCAGAAGGGAAAGGAGACGCGTTTCCCTCCTTTCATTTTCTGAGGTTTTCAGTCAAAGCTTGGCAGAGACTCACAGCTTCCACAGGGCGGTGAGTCTACAGCCATTAGATTAGATCTTAGAGATCTGCGTTTTGGTGACTTTTTCAGTTGTTTTCAGATAAAAATGGTTTTGATGAATGTTAAACTTTCTTACGTTAAGAGCCCCCCTCTTCCTGGACTCAAACCCTGATGAACTAGTGATGGGACATCTGAAGCCAGGCTTCCAGGCCGGTACCGAGTAAAAAGGGGGCGTGTCGGATGAAGCCCCGTTTCGGAGCTTGTGTCATATTGAGGAAAATCACGTGATCAACAACAAACGAGGCCTCGCGCTACATCTGCCACGTCATTGCTTCGTTTTGCGTCTCATTTTTCAAAATAAAAGCGCGATGAACCCTGTTGCTTCGCGGCTTGCAGTAGGTGGTTTGGTAGCGCGTCAGCAGAAACGTTTTCATCAGCAGTGGTTGAAATGGAGCCGTGAAAAGAGAGAAAAACCTCTCATATCTGGGAGTATTTTGAGACGACAGATCACAATAAGGTTTGTATAATGTTTGCACAAGATCTGACTACATTTGCACCATTAATAGCAACTTTGTGTTCACTTCCACATCCTTTTATTCCAGATGAAATGTTTGCTGGGTGACAGGCTGTTGGTCTACAACAACACATCATCAATACTTAGGCATTACAGGCCATACATGAAAATAAGCTCACTGCAAACACAGGAGACACCAGCCAGAGTATCACATTATCTCATGTTTTCAATTGTTTCATTCATATCATATATCTATCAGTATATTATTGTGTCATTTCAATTGTTGTATATTTATTCACAGGGTCCAGGAAGCAGGTCTAGATGAGGCTGTGGTAAATGTGACTGTAAAGGATTCCCAACCTTTTCCAGTAGTGGAGGATGAGGGCTTCAGAGAGCTCATTCATCTGCTGGATCCAACCAACGTTCTTCCTACTAGAAAGGTTTATATGTGTAAACAATAACAGCTAATGTGGTCATTGGAAATCATTTCAGTTTTTTAAATGAATAATTTTGCTTTTCATTTTAGACAGTGGAAGAGAAATTCTACAAAACCAAAGAAAAGGCCAAAGACGACATCCACAAGGTGTCTGCCGTCAGCCTGACAGCAGATCTGTGGACGTCCATGAATATGGAGGCGTACCTGGCCATAACATGCCACTTCATTGATCCCAGTGACAAACTGGGCATTGTATCAATTGGACTGGAGCATTTCCCTTCCACTCACACATCTGATAATTTGGCCAGGGTCGTGCATAATCACATGGCGGAGTGGGGAATTACTGATAAGGTGAACTGTCTGGTGACTGATGCTGCAGCTAACATGATTGCATGTGCTAAGGCATTAAAGATCAGGAACTCCATCTGCATTGCTCATGGACTGAATTTATTAGTCCGAAAATCATTTGACCAGATCCCTGTCCTCGGTGACATCCGCGCAAAGGCTAAAGGAATTGTGGCATATTTCCACTCAAGCACCACAGGTAAAGAAAGACTAGAAGGGACTCGAATACAGATGGGAAGACAATCGCAAAAGCTTATAATCGATGTGGACACACGCTGGAACAGCACTTACCTTATGTTGGAACGTCTGTTTCAACAAAAACAACCTGTGGCCGCAGCCCTCACAACACTCAAAACTGATATAATCCCTCTGACTTGTCAGGATTATGAGATCATTGAGGAATCCTTGTTGTTCCCATTTTTCCAAGCAACTGCAGAGCTCTCTGAAGAGAAAAGAGTGTCAATATCCAAGGTTATACCGTTAATGAACATGCTGCACCATGCGGTGCTTACAAAGACGGCAAATATCAAAAATGATGTTTGCAAGACTTCTGTCTGAAACCCTATTGAGGCGTGTCAACGAGCAAGTCGCAAATATCGAATCATTAAGTGTCATGACAATGGCCACATTGCTGGACCCTCGGCTCAAAACTCTTGGTTTTCTCAGTCAAAGCAAAGCACAAGAGGCGGATCGGCGGCTGAAAGCAGAATGTTCTGCACTGATTGAAGCAATGAAGGAGTCCAGCTGCAGGATGCAGGAGATGCAGGAGAAGCACCAGCAGATCTTGTGAGTTTTTATTTATTTTGACATTTTCTTGTGATATTTGTACTACTGTATTTCAGCTCTTGGTGTTGTGTATTATCTGTAATGATTTTTTTTTAGGTGAACTGTGGTTTCTGTTAGATGCTACAGTGGACCAGAAGAGGCGTAGCTCCAATGCCACAGCAGATGCCATTGTTGAAGTGGAGCGATACTTTGTGTCAAGAAAACCCGAGATCATCCCACTTCCCCATGCTGGAGATTTAAGTTTAACAGTAATAATAAATAAAGTTATCTTTAAAATGAATCACTCAAGTGACATCAAGGCCCAACAGTAGACTTAAACATCAATAAAATAAATCTGGTTGTGTGTTGTTTTTGTCTCCTGCAAACTTTGCTTTAATTCTACTTTTTTCTATCTAATCATCAGAAATCAGTCAGACAGAGAGATTCATTAAACAGGAAAAGCAGGTTTCCTGGAAAAAGAGGAAGTAAGTTTCCAGCCTGCAGATTTATAAAAATAAATGAGACTATTCCTTATTTTAAAGCATGAAAGTTTTAAAGAATGAAATCTAAACATTTTGAGTAATTTGATAAGATTCAAAGTAAAATACTTATATTAATATTGGTTTACTTGTAATAATACTTACACTTACATTTGTGGGAACAGTTACAAGAAAAACAAGTAACTGTAACTTTGGTATCAAATAATTAGAATCAGGGATTATTCTTAGTTTCTTTTCAGAAAACATCTGTAATAACTTACATTAAGATTATAATAAGAGTAATTAATAAGTTATGGTTATAAAATCATAAATGAAAGCTAAATCAGAGAAGCTAAAGAAAATAAATGTGATTTTGACATTGAACTTGAAATGGTGTAAAAGGTGTAACTGCAATTAAACATCACTGATATGTTGGAGGTAGATGGGAGGTGAAAGGTGAAAGGTGAAAGGTTACGGGAAAAAAGGGAACTAACAGGAGAGCAGAGATGATCAATGTCTTATTTTTAAGCAGATTGTTGAGCAACGTAAATGTTTCAGAGAAAAGGTTGTGCAGGCAACAAATGTAGGAGGTTGATCAACCCTGAGACATTAGCACAGACATCAGGACATAATGTCTGTAAGACAGTGATGGATATGAGATCATCTGTCTAAGCAGACTGTCATGATTTGGTGGTGAGGCAGAGGCAGCAGACCCAGGGAGAGATGAATAAGATGGTTTAATGAAAATCAAAGTCCAAAAGACCAGATTCACTGAGCCGCTGGAGTTTGGGTTAGGATGACTGGGGATTCTGCAGAGTTCTGTAAACCCAAATATATTTTCTCTCTGACTCTTGATCAGGTTTTATTGTTTTCTGTAACTGCTCTGTTGTTCCTCTTTATCTAGATTAAATAAAGTTCTCTGGATTTCTCGAGCTGAAGGCAGACACTACTTTCCTCTCTGTCCTTCCTACCCATCTTCACCCTGATCTAGTTTATGATTTATGTTTAAAATATTTAAAGTAAGACTAAATATTTGATCCTTGTGAAGTTAAAGGTTTTATTTTAAGGTTCAAGGTGAAATTAAGAGAATAAACTCTGTAAATATTTAACTATTGATTGTAAATGAGGAGACAAAGGTTAGATTCCCAGTTCTGCTCCTTGTACAGGCAGTAAAATCCTGATAACCCTCCCTCAGCGTCCTGATTTAAATCTGCTGAAGGTGAAAGCTGATTGGCTGCAGCCTCCCTGCCCTGACACGTCATTCATAGATCAGAGCTCAACCCAGTTTCTGTTTTCAGGAAGTGAAACTCACACAGTCGCTGTGACTGAGAGCAGAAATGGAGCAGAATCAGCCGGACCAAGAAACTTTCTCCTGTTCGATCTGCCTGGATCTACTGAAGGATCCGGTGACGATTCCCTGCGGACACAGCTACTGTATGAACTGTATTAACAGCTTCTGGGATGAAGGTGAGCAGAAGAAGAACTATCACTGTCCTCAATGCAGAGAGAGATTCACACCGAGGCCTGTTTTAAAGAAGAGCACCATGCTAGCAGCTTTAGTGGAGCAGCTGAAGAAGCCTGGACTCCAAGCTGCTGCTGATCTCTGCTATGCTGGACCTGAAGATGTGGCCTGTGATTTCTGTACTGGAAGAAAACTGAAAGCCATCAAGTCCTGTTTAGTCTGTCTGGCCTCTTACTGTGAGAAACACCTTCAGCCTCATTATGATGTGGCTCCTTTAAAGAAACACAAGCTGGTGGAGCCTTCCAAGAACCTCCAGGACAACATCTGCTCTAAGCATGATGAGGTGATGAAGATGTTCTGCCGCACTGATCAGAAATGTATCTGCTATCTCTGCTCTGTGGATGAACATAAAGGTCATGACACAGTGTCAGTTGCAGCAGAAAGGACTGAGAGGCAGAGAGAGCTGGAGGAGAGACGAGGAAACATCCAGCAGAGAATCCAGGACAGAGAGGAAGATGTGAAGCTGCTTCAACAGGAGGTGGAGGCCATCAATCACTCTGCTGATAAAACAGTGGAGGACAGTGAGAAGATCTTCACTGAGCTGATCCGTCTCCTCCAGAAAAGAAGCTCTGATGTGAAGCAGCAGATCAGATCCCAGCAGGAAACTGAAGTGAGTCGAGTCAAAGATGTTCAGGAGAAGCTGGAGCAGGAGATCACTGAGCTGAAGAGGAAAGACGCTGAGCTGGAGCAGCTCTCACACACAGAGGATCACAACCAGTTTCTCCTCAACTACCCCTCACTGCCAGCACTCAGTGAGTCTACACACTCATCCAGCATCAACATCCGTCCTCTGAGACACTTTGAGGACGTGGCAGCAGCTGTGTCAGAGCTCAGAGAGAAACTA
Organism: Xiphophorus maculatus; assembly: GCF_002775205.1. Taxonomy (NCBI): domain Eukaryota; kingdom Metazoa; phylum Chordata; class Actinopteri; order Cyprinodontiformes; family Poeciliidae; genus Xiphophorus; species Xiphophorus maculatus. Next base: position 28,079,328 of record NC_036448.1, read on the forward strand.
CAGGACGTCCTGAGAGACTCATGGACAAACATCTCACTGATGGTCACTGGGGTGGATGTTCTACTGTCAGAACCAGAACCAAAGAGCAGAGCTGGATTCTTAAAATATTCATGTGAAATCACAATGGATCCAAACACAGCTCACACACTGCTGGTTCTGTCAGAGGGGAACAGGAAGGTGACAAGGATGGTTCACCATCAGTCTTATTCTAGTCATCCAGACAGATTCACTAATTATTCTCAGGTTCTGAGTAAAGAGAGTTTAACTGGACGTTGTTACTGGGAGGTGGAGTGGAGAGGGAGAGTTTTTGTATCAGTCGCATACAAGAATATCAGCAGAGCAGGAGGTGGGAAAGAATGTAGATTTGGATATAATGACAAATCTTGGGCTTTATATTGTAACACTTCTCAATTTGGTCACAACAGCATCTGGACCTCCAGATCAGGTCCAGTTTCCTCCAGAGTGGGAGTGTACCTGGATCACAGAGCAGGTATTCTGTCCTTCTACAGCGTCTCTAAAACCATGACTCTGATCCACAGAGTCCAGACCAGATTCACTGAGCCGCTACATGCTGGAGTTTTAGTTGAGTTGATAGGAGATTCTGCAGAGTTCTGTAAACCCAAATAAATTTCCTCTCAGTTTTTCTTCTCTTTTGTCCCAAAGTGTTTTATAAATCGAGGAAATAAAGATGTTATAAAATGGTCTTAAAGTTTGACTTGTTTCATGTTTTAAAGGAACATTTTCCTCTGAAGTTGTTTCTGTTCTGCTGTTATTAAACTCTTAACCTGAAAACCTTCATGAAACCTCAGATTGTCTGTAAAAACTCTGAAAAGTTTCCTAATGAATGAAAACAGAAGAAAATAAAAGAAATTCATTCAAATCATCTGAAGTCAAACGAGTCTCTGAGTCGTTTTCATCACAGGCAGAAACTCTGATCACTTTCAGGCAACATAGAGATAAAACCAGATATTTGCTTTTTAAAGAGGGAAATTAAATTATTAAAATATTGAGACAAGACAGAAAATTTTCCATAAATTCATCTGACTGTCAGGATTCATTTTTCTTTCTAATCCCTGATTTTCTCCCAGAATCTCACAGATTTATAAACTTTGTTTTGTAAAAAAAGACATTTTAATATTCTGTTCACAGTTTGTATTTTGCAGAATGAAAACAATTTTTGCTCTGATGAATCACCAGGTTTTATCCTGGTTTTTCAGGTTCCTGTCATTTAAATCCAAGTTTCACATTTTGCTCCAATAAAATCATTAAAAACATGTTATTATATCCTGACTTCACTCTGGAATTACAGCTGTAACATTTAATGCAGATTTCCTCATTATAGTCATTAAATTAAGAACTCGGCTTCATTTTTCACACATTAAAAAGCAAAAGTAATTGAAGTTGTGTAGCAACACGACCTCGCACTCATTAAATTCTGTTTTCTAATTTTGCATTATGAAGATAAATAAATAATGGTTTCCTTAATCTATAAATATTGACTGTTTCCTCCATTCCTGCTCTGTTCTTCTATTTTTCTCAATTTCTCCCTTTCTGGCTCGTGTATTTTTATAATTCATTATTTCTTCCCTTCTCTTTCTTTCACTAATATTTTGAACTAACACCGTCTGTATTTTATATAAACACCTTTCTTATCTTCATGCCAACTTTTTTCCATGTTTCTATTTTACTTGTAATTATTGCATTACTAGAAACAGAATATTAATTGTTTTGATCATATTAAAAAGCTAGAAATAATCTGATGTATTAGAGTTTATGAAAACAATTAGAAATTCTTCTTTTCAGTCTTCAGTTTTCAGACGACAGTTTTGTTTGAAGAATAAAAATCAATCCTAACCAATCAGGCACTTTGTGAAAAACTAATCACATAAATATAAAATCATGAATTAAATATTATGAGCCACTTTTTACAGTTTCAGTTCCCTCACAAAAACTGATAAATGTGAGTTTGTGCGTTTGGTTCTCACTAGGTTTAATACTTGTGTTATTTTGGGTTGTTAATTATCGTCACTAATGGCTTCCCATACCAGTTCTTTCCTCAGTTGTCCGATTGCCTGTGTTTTGGTTTAGATTCTTTTTTACGTCCTTCCGGTCAGTTCGTGTTCATCGGTCACATTCCTTCAGTTTTCCTGCTCAGGTTTTCCTCCAGCTGTTCTGTGTCCTGATTGGTCAGACCTGCTGCTCATGTCATCAACCTCTCAGCTGCTGCAGATTCTTCTCTTCCTGTCTGATGTCCTCCAGCTTCTCCACATGTTTTATTTCTTAAACTCACTCTGGTTCAAATCCACATCCATTCTGTCCCAGTTTGATCTGCTGAGGGTGAAATGTTGCATCAACAAGTGCATCCAGCTCACCAACAGGTTCCCAAATCACATCCATGCAGCCAACTGAAGGTGGCGCTCGAGTGCAACAAAACACGCAGCCAAGCAGAGTCTGGACGGAGTTCAGTGGAACAGTTTATTCCCCTCCAGTGAGCTCTTCAGGGTCTGAGTAAATATTTGCACCTGCTAAAAAAAAAAAATCTCTGCAGCAGAAAAACGCTGAAAATCTTTTTCTTCTGCTTTCAGACGAACAGATTTGACTCCTTCCCTCCCAACAGGTAGAATCTCATTCAGCTGCTGCAGGAGTGAAAATTCATTCACATTCCGGTCAATTTAACTGCTTTCATAGTTTCACTGAAACTGTTGCGAAGTTAAAATGCATGAATCACAAACGAGGAGCGCAGAGACAAACACAGTCCGCTTCCTCAAACGGTGAATTTTTACATGGCGCTTCTGCACATTGTCCGCGCGTGCACGTGCGATCGGGATGCGTGTGCGCGCAGGCGGAGGACCGCCGAGCTGCAGCCGAACGGTGAAGCAGGCACAAGCCGCCGAGCGCGCAGGGAGAGCCGCAAACTGAGACTGAGGAGCGCAGAGGGAGCGTCAGAACTTCAGTCCGCACGGTAAGAGCCCCGCATGCCGCGCCCGGCTCCCGGTTATTTGCCCCTCAGGAAGCTCCTGACGCCTCTGGGGTATTTATTTTTTCTACCTTTTGTCTCTTTTCTTCCCTCCATGTGTCTCCGTGAGGCGGACGCACGGCGCGCTGCTGAACGGAAACAATCAGACAAAAGACGCAAAAGGTTTTATGACATAAAGTCAAAGAAAAGGGTTGGAAATGTTTTGGGAAATTTCAAAATTAAAGTTTAAAATGTCCAAAATGTGCACGCGCTCTGAAAAGGGGTGTGTCGGTCTGGAGTAACGCGCTCGAGCTCCGCCGCTTTTTTACACTTTTATTGATGAAAATGCGCCTTTACGCGCTGCGTTCAGGCTCCATTAGTAATTTTTATTAATTGAATCAAAGTTGTCTGATGTTTCCATCGATCCCGTTTCCTCAGGCTGCTGGGATCAGATCAGGGCGGCGGATGCTGCTTGATTCCCCCAGAATTAAAGCTCTTCCTCGGTGTCTGGATTCATGTTTCTCTCACTCTGCGTCTCTAACCGCGTTATGTCACGATTCCGATGAATTATTGATGCCACATTTCTTTTTTTATTGCTCTGGGAAGAGAGAGGGGGAGGATGGAGGGTGATGGGGGGTGGAGGTGGAGGTGGGGGTTCGGATGGAGGCTGATGGTGCACCTGAATCCCCTCCACCTCTTCACATGCATCTCATTGTCTCCGTGCGCTGCGGTTGTTGCTGCATCGACGTGCCGCTGATTTCTGCACACAGTCAAACTTTATTAGCCTTCCTCCGTCCGTTAATTGCCTGGTCCTTTGTTTGCCGCGGCGCGCATGCGCAGTGTGTGCAGGGTGTGGATGGGAGAGACGCCACCTTGCCTATAAAGCAGGATGGAGAGGAGGATGTTTTCTGTTTCATGCTCGGTTTGCTGATTTATTCCAGAAATGTTTGGTTGATGTGAGACTCGGAGCCGTTTGAAGGATCCGGTTCTTTAGAAGAATCTGCTGATGTTCAGGGAATCTGCGTGAACGAGGCGTGTTGTGCGTGGATGCAGCGCGTCAGTCCTAAATGTTCATCACCTGCTTCATCCTGCAGCCAAAAGCCCAAATAAACCGGAACCGCAGAATCACAGATGATCTGGTTATTAAAATACCCAAATAATAATAATAATAATAATAATAATAATAATAATAATAATAATAATAAAAGAGCACAGATTGTTTTCTAAATGCTAACTTTCAAATTAGATCTCTGGATTTTGTGAAATGTACATTTACTTTATTTAAATTGTACATTTTATTTTATTTTTTTTATTTTTATTTAACAAAAAACAAAAGTACAATTATTACATTTGTATTTTCTTTATTTAAACATATCAAATGATTTTAAATACATTTATTGATTTTCAGTCATTTTTAATAAACATCTCAAAATAAATATTGAACTTTAAAAAATTTTTTTTTAAATGTTTCTATTTGATTAATTTCCTTCTGTCTTTCAGCATCATATTATTAATGTTTGACCCTTGACCTTTGTTTGGCTAATTAAATTCCTTTTGTCGTGTCATAAGTCAGGCGTTTTTTCCTTCTGGTCCAGTTTAAACTTTAACAGGAAATGCAATAAACTCAAACATTTCCTGCAGTTTGAACAAAAGCTCAACAGAACTAATGAAGAAAAGATGTTTACTTTTTATTATTCATTAAAACTTGATTCAGGGTTTAGTTATGGTACTGTCTGGAATCCCTGCGTGTTTCTAGATGACTGTTATATGAACGGTGATATCTGATATAGATCAATGAACCGTCGTCAGTCTTCGTCTTTCATACGCGTCTGAACTCGGCGCCGAGGTTTGCACCTGCTGAGCTCAACAATAGATGAAGCTAAAGGTGCAGAAAAACCTCCAGACCCAAAGCAAACACACCGGAGACGATGTTTGCTCTGAAATCAGGTCCCCTGCAGGCGGACAGGAAGTGGCGACGCATCACATCCCCCTGCAGGTGGAAGGGCCTCATGATTGGACCTCATGATCAGAACAGGTTCAGGTGGCCGAACCGTCTCAACCCGATGAGGTAAAACAGAGAAATCTTAGGAATGTTGCACTTCATGTTGAAGCCTCTGGTTCAGGTGGGACATGGAGGTTTGGGAAAACCGTCTGCGACCCAGTAAAATCCATAAATACTGGAGAAAACGTCTAAAAATGCGTATAAATACCTATTTTAAATATTCAAACACCAAATATGCCTTGATACGCATCCATACGTCCAGAGGAGACTGACTTCTACAGCCTTATGTCACTCTTTGGGGTTCAGCCAATCAGAGCCAAGCGAAATGAATGCTGCTATTTGATTGGCTGCTTTTGAAACGCCAGCCAATAGTGTGAAGTAGCATTCCAGGTTCCCATGATGCATTTCACTTTGAATATTTTAGATGTGCTTTCTGAAAGAATCTGCGGTTTTACAGCTTCGTTGCTCCGCTGTACAACAATAAATCAGACTAAAAAATCCAGTCAGCCAGAAATGGAGGATATGTGTTTTTCTTTCTTTAAACTGTGAAATTGACTCACATTATTTTGACAGAACAGCCTTCAAACATCTTTAACTTCCTGTTTTGAGATGTTGCTCAGTATTTTTTAGTTCTTCCTTCACCGTCCCGTTAGTTTTGTACAGTGCACCATTCCCTCCTGCCGTAAAACCTCACCAACAGCATGATGCTGCCACCTCCGTACTTTACTGCAAACTTCCTCCTTTCCCCTTCAAAATAATGGTCACTTGCTTTTGGAGTCATGGCTTCTTCCTCTCCGCGTGGCTTTTCAGTCCATGTTGGAACAAAACGTTTTACTGAAGATGACGCCGGCGCCTCGTTGGCTTCCTGATGATGTCACACAGAGGTCGTGTGTCTGTGCTTTAAAGTTCATCCAAGTTTTTACTTTATTTAACTCACAGATGTGAAACTGACCTGGAAATCATCTGGCCTTTCCCAGGGTGGTTACAGAGATTGTAGTCTAACTCTAAATGCAAATTTAAATGTAAATATTGAGTTTCTGGCAAATGAAAAGCTTTAAAAAGTGAAGCAGCGTTATTGTTTTTATTGTGGAAATATTCATCACTTCCTGGTTCTGGGCAGGTGGCTGGAGCAGATGGAAACTTTATTCAGACAAATAAAATCTTCTGAAAATAAAATGTTAGGCACAACATAAATTATTCCAGTTATTATTTTGTGTTGCAGTGACAACACAAAACTGACCAAGTTCAGGTGAGAAAATAACAGAAATGTAATAATCATGTTGGCCAAGTTTTTAAAATTGTTGCAACAAGTCTGGATAAATTTGGAAATCCAAGTTTATCAATAATCAGTATGAATAAGTGCTGAGTGGAGTCAGAAAACTGAAAACCAGCTCTGGTTTCTGCACCTCTGTTCACTTTAGAAGCTTCTGCTTCCTTCCTGTTAGCTCTGAGTTTATATTTTGTCGGGGAAGTGATAAGATCTGAGCTTGACGTCCACTATTCTTGCTTCATCTCCTTCCTTCCTTTGTGAATTTCTTGGAAACTGACCACACTTTATTCTGGGCCGAGCAGCAGCTGCAGCAGCACCAGTGGGCTGCAGCAGTCGGCTGCAGCTCGGCGTTTTAAAGCTGATAAGCCTTCAGGCTGCATGATGGGGCTTCAGTGTCAGCGCTGTGTGTCGGCCTGGCAGGAATGAGGAACTCTGAGGTTTCAATTTCCTGTTTGAGGAAGCATGACTGTGTATTAAAAGATTGTAAACTTTTTTTGCCGTTTATTTTGGTGGCGTTTCAGCTGATGTACAGTCAGAGTGCAGAGGAGGTTTAAACATGACTGAGGCTGTGACAATACCAGAAACCTTAAAGTCAGTTTATAATCGTATTCTAATAAGAATCAACATATTTTTAATGCAAGTTAATTTTGCTGCTTTTCTCCTCCTGGGTTTTTCTTTCCGTTTTTGTTAACTTCCTTCAGAGGATTGTTTGGTTCATGCACCATAAATATCCTCAGACTTGGATTCTCATGCAGGCACAGAAATATTTCAAACGCAGCTCTGACAGTTTTCTCCCTCCTACAGATTGCTTCTGTTCACATATTTTGATAAATGGAGAAAAATGCAAAATGCACATCAGTCCATTTATTACAATAAAAGTTTTCTAAACCAACCAGACGTAAAAATCCATAAATAATAACCGGTAGAAAACAGAAACCTAGAAGTCTTTCACATAGCGCTGGAAGAATTTTTAACCACTGCCATGTTACAGGGTTTTTAGGCATGAATAACCTGTCCAAACTTTGACTAGACCAGTCCAACATCTACACTGTTCTTGATATTTGGAGAGATTCAGAGATGGACTTGCTGGTGAACTTTGAATCATCGTCTTCTTGTAAAACCCAAGTTCTCTTGAGCTTAACGTCACTAACCACCATAATACAGCCGCCATGTTTGACTGTAAATAACGGACATTTGGCTTAATGTGAGTTTTTGTTCAGCTGTGGTTTTGGCTGTAGACCATTTCCCCGGTTCTTCTCAGGCCTCCTGGTTGGCGTGTTGGTGATGTTTTGGCGTAACGTCGGCAGGTTGGCCCCTCCTGCGATCCTCCGAGTCCCAAAACCTCAGAAATGATTTGATAACCTTCACCAGCCTGATGGACGGCAGGAAATTTGTTTCTCGTCTTGAGTTTCTTTAGTTTGAGACATGATGTGTTGCCTTTTTCTGCCTACTTCCTGTTGTCAGTCAGGTTCTATTTAAAGGACTTCTTGATTCTATTCAGGTAAGAATTATGACCTTTGACCTTAGAAACGAATTATTCAGCCACAGTTTCTCTGCTTGTAGGACGTTTGAGACAAACGGCCAGAAAATGACAGAAATGGTCAAAAGTTTGGAAACATTTAAACTTCAAAAATTCATCGTTTATCGCAAAATACGTTTAACGAAATGTGAAAATCATACATCTTATAACAGATGTATAAGGAGGTACATTTTGGCTAATGTTACATGTATCAGCTAATCATAGCAGCTAACAGTCATTAGCTAACAGTTTACTGTCAAAAACAACTATTCAGCTTTTACTGCAAGTGTCAAAAATACTAAAAACACAGAAACATTACAGACTGATGAAGAACCAAACACTGAAAAACCTGAAAGGATTTCAAATCTACTGCAGCCTGTACACCACGGTGTCCAACTCGAGGCCCTCGGGCCAAAACCAGCCCGCTAAAGCTATTTGTGTGGCCATCGATACATCAGAGGGAAACATGAATTAAACTTTGAGATAATTATTGTGTTCTTAATTATTTTATTAGTCAAATCAGTTCAGCTTTCATTTATGTAGAACCAAATTACACCGATGTAAAAAGATGGTGGAATTAATTACGTTTTAAGAATTAAACTAACGTTTTTACAGGAAGTTGTATCGATACGTTCTGCAACAGCAGCTCTCAGTGAATTCATGTTCTAGATTCAGCATTAAATGAAAATGAGTTTGATAAACCTGCTGGACATTGTAGGACGTTTGTTAATTACTGTTTAGAAATAAAGAGCTGGCTTCCATTTTAAGATCCTTAATCTGCCCATCAACCGGCCGATCAGTTCAACACTGATGTGACTTTCCCTGCTCTGATTTCTGAAGCGTTATCTTCGGTAAAAGTGCAGCCGGATGGACCGCGCTGCGAACCCAGCGACGCCTCGGCGCCGATGCATCATGTCCTCTCTCACCGTGAGCGCCATCTGTCACATCGCGCCTCGTCTTCCAGGAAATTACAGCTCAGACCCAAAGCGACAACATTATCTGATATGTACCCCGGTGGGGCCGCGATGGATGAGCCGGGCTGAGTCCAGCTCCGCTCTGCTGAATCCCAAATCCACTCAGCCGTCCTGCTGGATGTTTAATCAGCGAAGGGGGCAGATAAAGGCCCGACCCGGCCGCCCGCGCCCCGCTGGAGCGCGCCGACTCCATCCTAAAGGCTGAGCTGATGCTGATAACGCTCACAGCCTTAATAGCCAATCAAATCTCATTTGTCTTCCTGAGGACCCCGGCACCTGTTACTGCCTGATTATGGGGACCTGAAGGAGCGTTTCCAGCATATTAAACTCAGATTAAATGCTTTCTCTTAGAAATATGACCTGTGCCTGAGTTGATGCACTCGTTCACCCCTCTGAACGTTGCTCACAAACAGGAAGAGGAGCTCCGGCTTTTCTGATTTATTTCTGTTATGCAGGAGTTACTAGTTAGCAGCAGGATTTTTCTGATTCAGTAAATCAGAGGGAATTATATACATTAATATCCATTTGAACTCTGCAGACATCCACAGTGCAGCAGCCATTTTGTTTCAGGGACTCTGATCCATTTTTATTTGCTAAAGAAAATGTTTGACAAAAGTCATAGGTTAAAAGTTTAGTTGCAATGTTCGGTTTTACGGCGTTACAATCATGATTTCCTTTTCTAAAGCTATAAAATTACTTCTTTCTATAAAATGAGTTATTTTCTTTCTTTGGTGCTGAAATATCTCAGTGAGCCACTACAGATCAGATTCACCACATCTGACAGCAATGTCGCATAAAAAGAGTTAATCTGCATAAATTAGTTCTAGTTATGATTAATTTACAGGTTTTTCTCCACATGAGGTTCAGACTGTAAAACTAAAGCGGACAGGCTAGCTGCTGCAGCAGTGGAGCTGAACGAGTTTCGTTTCTGTTGTCTAAGACGGTGAACATTGAAAAGAGACGTTTACCTAAACAGCGATAGCAGCTTAACTCAGCCTGATGATGAACGGCCGTCTCTTCTTCTTCTTCTCTCTTTTTTCACCGGGAGTCTGGAGGAGCTGCCAGGCCGCTCGCCGCTCTTTGAGCGAATCTCAAACGGCGCAGAAACGGAGTCTGAAAATAATGAGATGGAACAACGGAGTTTAGAGTCGTAGGTGCTGGGCCCGCTCGCCTCGGCGCTGCAGTCCCAGTTCTGTCAGCTCCCATCAGCGGCGCAGAGACGCAGGAAGAAAGAAAAATTACCAGCAGATCTCTGAGCTGGATTCCTTCCCTTCCCGAGTCTGGGCCGGGACCAGGAGGGATCAGGAGGGATCAGTCAGCGGTGGGATGAGCCGGTTCATACGAGCCGCTTCTGGACCGCGGCTGCTGATGAGCATCAGAGGAAACCAAACCAGCCTTAGACCAAGACTGGGCAAAAACTAGAAGATTTTACAAGAACCCAAAGCATGCCGAGACCAAACATGAATAATAAACTTTAAAGAAAATAAAATAGAAATAAGAGACACAACATGTACATCAGGGGTGTCCAACATGAGGCTCGGGGGCCTTTTGTGGCCCCTGGATGACATAAATTTGTCTCACCATCAGATTAACTTTCTTTCAATTTAGACAAACTGACCCACAAATTAAAATGTTCTCACAAAAATGTTTAGATGCAACACAAAGTATTAATAATCCAGCTCCTTTAGAAACATCATCATCACACTAAAGCAAACTCAGGTTTTAAGGTTTTCATCGTTTATCAGAAACAAACTGAGGGAGGAAACAGTTTCTCATTGTGTCCAGCATGTGTGGGATCTGCAGAGACGTTAGCTGCCCTTTTCCTGACCCTTGACCTTCACAAGTCCTGAGGTCAGCTTCGATCAATAAGGACTATTTCTATTTTTGTAATGCTTGTTTATTTATTAAGAATTTATTATTCAGCCATTTTCAACATTAATCTTTATGCACAAAATATAAAACCTTTAAGGTCTTAAGGAATATTTTCAGTTTTTAAAACCAACCACAAAAACATTTTAGAAAACTAATTTAAGTATTATTAAATATGTAAGTTGTATTTTAAATTAATATTTGCACATTTACAACATAATTTAATAATAATAATTAATAATTAAAAATGCCATTTTAAAAAATCTGCAATCTCCATGGATTAAAGATGGAAATAAAATTGAATACTGAGATGAGGCCAGTCTACAGACGTAGATACATAAACCTGCCTTTAGTAAAGACCTGAAGCAAAACATCTCAGCCGTTAAACCGGCCCAGTGAACCCAGTGATGAACCCAGTGAATCCAGTCTGACCAGTGATGGACCCAGTGAATCCAGTCTGACCAGTGATGGACCCAGTGAATCCAGTCTGACCAGTGTGCCGTCCAGTCATGCTCTGTGGTGTCGGCTGATGCTGTCTCGGCTCTGACCCTCCGGCGTTTTGGGGTCGTCTGGAGTTCAGACTTGGTCCCGGCTTGCCTTGCGCCTCGCGCTGCTGACTCCTGGTCTGCCGCTTTCTCTCTCTCTGCCTGCGTCTCTGTTGTGGCTGGGGACAGCGGACGCCTGCCACGTCCAATCCGCCAGGCCGACTGTGAGCTGAGGACGCGCCGGTGACCGGACGGTTCAGAGCCGGCGGTCGGTCAGTGCAGACAGAATATCTGAGTCTGCAGTTTGGGTGAATCTGTAAGAAATGGATGAATCTGTGCTGTAAGATGCTGAAGCTTCTTTTTGTTTGTTTTTTAAAAATACTTCAGTATTCATGTTGATCCGTTTTAAAGGCCACCGCCATTTTCTTCTCTTCAATCTAAGATGCTAAAGTCACATGACTGAAGAGACGTTCACTCTAACATTGCTGGGGTTCTGTGGAGCAGCTGTCATTATCTTACCTGCATTTGGTAGCAGTGGATCTCAGTTTGGTCAAAACTTAACGTAGAGCAGGAACCATCTGAGAGCAAATTATCATCATCTTAAAGCAGACGAGTTATTCAAAATTCACATTTTGCACATTTTTGTTCTTCAATTTGAGTTTCTGCAGCTTCTAATAGCAAACCAAACGTTTCAAACACATCGAGCCGTTTCTGGGAAATAAGTTGTCTTTTTTTGTCTGGAAAATGAAACATATGAAAAACCTACCAAATCTAACATCACAAATCAGCAGTTACAGCCTGTTACCTAGCAACCCCAGCAGAGCTCCAGTACGTTAGCCCAGCTACTGTATGTGCTGTACAATGGCTGCTGGAAAAGAAAAGTGTTTTGCTGTTGACTTACCATCCAGAAACCCTTTGCTGCGTTCTTGCTGGTTGTGCAGGAGGTTCCACTTCTGCTTTTCAAAGATGTACGGTTGTATAATTGCAGATCAGTTTGCAGCCATTTTCATGTGAAAACGTTGAGGTAGGGGGCGTGGCCAGCAACAGCTTACTTGGATTTAAAGCAACGGAGATTTAAAACGGCTCATTCTGAAAGGAGCTCCACAGAAGTAGAAGAGAGAACATGTGATGAACATGTTTTGTATAGACCATAAATGTATCCTAACCTGATCAAGGAAGCATAATCATTCACTTTTAACTGATCAGATTTAGGACTTTGCATTAAGGTCAAAGTTCACATAAATTTCAATCATAAAATGTTTACAATTTGTATCTTTTGTACAGCATTAAAATTAGTCACGATTTTTTTCAGTCTAACATTATCCAGCTAAAAAGTCACACTGTCATTTTCATGGTTTGCAGTTTTTGATCGCCCTGGTGACGGTCGGTCTCAGTTTTCACAATTGGAAGAAAACATCCTCAAAGCTGAGATAAGAATAAAAACCAAAAGAAACTTTTACTTTCAATCCATCAACATGCAAACGACAGTTTGACACGACTGCAGGCTTTTAAGTCCTAAATCAAAATATAATTCAACATTTTTTGGTCATTTGGTCAATATTTCTGTGTAGATGAATGGATCCCTGAGCCGAATTGGATTAAAGTATTTAAGCATGAAATCTTTCAAACTGGTGGGAAAGCTTTAACCAGTTCTGAAATATTTGAGCAGAGGTTTTTCTGAGCAGCTCTACTTGTGCATCCTTGCTGCAATTTGCTGCAGAGTGTTACATGTGTGCGGCGCGTGGGCTGCAGCTCCGAGCTGCTGCAGACCGTCAGGGAGTCTGGGTTCTTTAATCTTCATGCGCGATTCTCAGAAGCATTTCAGAGACGATTCCAGGTGCAGGCGGCTCACGATTCGTAAATATGAGAGAAAAATCTCCAGGATGGATTTTTATCTGTGGCTCAGTCAGGAAAAAAACTCCCAAAAATCTCTGAAACATGAACTGGAAGTGTTGTTACAGTCAAACACTCTCACATCAAATATTAATACAGACATTTTAGTTTTTAATCTGAGTGGAGTGGATATTAAAGGGACAGTATTATGTAAATTTAACTTTTTTGAGTTTTACATCATGTTATGATCTTATTCCCTCATATCTGTTGCTTTGATTCTTCATGTTTCAGAAATACTTAAATCTCCATGGCAACCATTCAGCTGTGTAAAACGCCTGGGTGGACCAAGCCCCGCCTTCGAGGCGCAGCGCCTCCTTTGAGCTTCAGCTCCTTCAGACTAGCCAGCAGCAATTAGCAAACCCTGGTGGAGCTGCTGCTCAGAGCAAAGCTAGTAAAAACATTAAAGAGTTAATAGAGGAGCCATGTTGGGATGACTTCATGGATGCGGAGCATCAGAAAGGGCATCAGCTTCTTAAAGAGACAGAGGCCCAATTTCAAGGCGTTACATTACAAAGTCAAATCTCTCGTCATCACTGAGACGGTTTTAGGTAAGATACTACAAAATTAATCAAATTTAGAATAAAATATTAAAATTTGCACATAAAGATATAACCCTTAAATCCTGTTCAGGCAGTTCATTTAGCAGATAATTACATTTAACATTTGGACCACAGTGGTACCATCAGAACCAGCTAAGAGAAAGACAGATGGTTTATTAGTCCAAGTGACTGGAGGACTTCATGTTTCTAAGAACAGATCAGTTTTTATTTTCCCCACTGATTTCATCAGAAAACAATTCCAGGCTGAGAACAGAGTAAGAACTGATTCTAATCTTCCAAACTGTCTTTAATTTGTAGTTAATGAGCTAAAACATGGAAAACAACCAGCAGTCTATTAAAAACATTTTCCTTCAGAACATTCCAGGAACGTTCTCAGGAAAATAAAGCCGACCGCTCGGCTTGGCCGCGCAGCGCCGCAGAGATATTGATTGATGTTGGACCGTGTCTGGCTCCGGCTCGGGCCCCGGGGCCCTCAGGGACCCGAGCAGACAGATGGAAAGGAGGATGGAGCGGGACACGGAGGGAGAGGAGCAGCTAGCGGTGGGCTTAACACTGCAGAGATATTGATTGATACCAGAGATAAAATCCTCCTGAAGCCGAGCTGACAGCCAGACAGACGGAACGATCCGGCCAAACGGAGCGCGGTCCCGACCCGACCCGACAGATTACATCCACAGCAACAGGATTCTTCAGTATCAATTACTGTTATCTGCTTTTATCCACTTTATCTTGTAATGCCGAGTTTTTCTGCGAGGTTTCTGCTGCTGGATCAGAGCAGTGACCGCGTTCAGCTCCGTCTTACTGAAACAATAAAAAGCCTCTCTAACGCTGTTGGAGCACACTGAGGCGAGACAGGAAAAATACTGACAGTAATCAGGGATTCAAAACAGCAGAAACTGAGAATAAAAATAATTAAAGGACAGGAAACATCTGAGTGTTGCACTGAGCATTTAATGGGCTCCAGTGTGAGTCTGAGAAGAACCAGCGGCTCAGATTAACGCTGGTGTCAGATAATCTGAGGTTCGTTAATCTAACCTGATCAAACTGAACGTTCTGTCATTCAGCAGGTGTGAAAAATGCAACGTTAAGATAACGCATAGTGATCGATGTGCAGCTCCAACGCAGGTTTTAATGCTTCGATTCTCAAGACTGAAAATCTTTGATTTTGCATCTTTGAATTCTTTATCCGATCAGAACCAAACTAGACTGATTTCCAACCCCAGATCCAACATCCTTCCTCAGCTCACCTGGACAGCTCAATATGAAGCATCCATTTTCAAGATGTACAAAATACTAAATAAGAAAAATTGTGGTTTTTTGCGTAAAATCGCAATCTCATTTTGGAACAGCATTCTGGGAGTTGTAGGCAGAGGAAAGGTTCAGCTGCTCAGCCTCTCATGGTGAGTTAAGGAAGCAACTGAATGGAGTTTCTGAAAATTAAATTTGATTATTACGGTCATGTGAAATAGTGGATGCAGAAAAGGTGGAGCTCTGTTACTGTCAGGGAAACATCTGAAATGTAATCTAACAGGCAGAGACTTTAAATCTGTTCAAACATCCATCTCTAAAATAGGAGAAGTTTTGCAGCTAAGGTGGTCAAACCAAATTATTTTATCAGATCGGCATCAGTAGATGTTTTCTCAGTTATCTGCCTGCTTATCCAAATGTTGTTCCTGTAGCTCTAACAATCATTAAAGCACCTTTTTATGGTCTGACGGCTGCGATTACTTCTGTTTCTGCTGATCAGCCAAGCGACGGTTCCTCATGTTCAACACCGGACACTCCAGCAAGTTCAGGTGACTCTGGATTCCTGCGTTTGCTGGAAACAGAACAAAAAAGGGAAGGTATTCAAAAAATGCACAAAGCGTCTGGCTCTGCGTAGGATTGATAACATGCAAACACAGCTGGGAACACAAAGCGAGTCCTCCACGAGGAAAACCGACCGTCTGCCTCCAGGTTTCACAAAGATTCAGAGAGAAAACTCTGAATGACGCAAAACACGAAATAATGTGCTATAAGTCGACAGCGTTGATGTTTTTAGTGGTTTGTGTGTCATATTGGGTGATCTGGAGCCCAAACTGGAAACCAGTAGCTGCATTTTTATTATGAAAAGGCAAAAAATTGTGTTTTCAATTACAGTGTTTCCTTTAAATAAGAAACAATTAAAACCCCACATGAATGAGCTTTTTAACACGATAAGTCATTAAAAACATGCTGCGGCGCCAACATCCTACATACCACTTCCTGTCGTCTCCTTTGTCTTTTCCGCCAGTAGTAACATCTAGTTTTTGATCATGACTCGTGATGCAAAGAGTGTTTTGATCCATCGAGTTACTTTCAAAATCTGCCTTCTTCCGTTAAGATAATTTAACGAGTTTGCTGCGTCGACGCAAATGCAGGTAATAACGGCAGATGTCTTTCAGTCGACGTCACAATCTAAAGATTTGGTGGAAACCATAAAGAAAACTTTACAGTGAAGAATCCTGATCCAGTCCATGTGAAGGAAGACGATGTGTTGGGCAGGAAGACGATGTGTTGGACAGGAAGACGACGTGTTGGACAGGAAGACGATGTGTTGGACAGGAAGACGATGTGTTGGGCAGGAAGACGACGTGTTGGACAGGAAGACGACGTGTTGGACAGGAAGACGATGTGTTGGACAGGAAGACGATGTGTTGGGCAGGAAGATGATGTGTTGGACAGGAAGACCCAGCCAGCTGCCGCAACAGTTTGAGTCTTTGAAATGACTAAAATATCCTCAGCAGCTAACAGCTGGGCTTTCAGGGTTATGATTTCCACTTTATTCATGTTTATATTCCTAAAATATACATAAAATGGCTGCTTCAGGTTCACCAGAGAGGAAAGGAGAATCAAAACAAAAAGAAACTATTATCTGATGATGATGTTTCTCACTGAACCAGGAAACAGAGATAGAAGTGAAAATAAATCCAGGAACAACTGAACATCCTCAGCTGGATCAGTTTATCTGGACAAACAGGAGCAAATGGAGAAATCCAAAAAAAAATGTCTAATATAATAATATACATGGCACTGGAGGCTGGGAAATCTTCAGAGGCTCATAAAAAAACTGACATAAATAAGAAATATTTCATTATTTGTAAAAAGGGGAAACAAAATGCAACTTAATAAATAGTTCTAGCCATTTGTTGGTTTATATAGCAACAATTTTCCATGAACGTCTCCTCCAAAGTCTTAGACAGAAAGGAAATAAAAACAAAACAGTTATTGCATAATAGAAGTTAAACAAGACATAGAAGAAAGAGATAAGACAAGAAAACAATCAACAAACAATAAATTTAGTCTTTAATGATCTTTAATCTGAGCAGAAGAATTCAGTCCAGGTTTGACTTTTCTAAATAAAGCAGTTTAAGGAGGTAAAGTGCTTAAAATTTGGAAAAAATAACTTTTTTATTGGAAAAATTGGTTTCTAAATTTATTTCTGTTCATTATAGAATAAAACTATGTTTGTCTAACTCTGAGGAGATTTTAATGTCACACTAATAATAAAATGATTATTCTACACATGAAAACATAAAATTAAGATCCATCAGAGTCTCTGAGGATGTCTGCATGGTTTTTATTTTGAGTTAAAGTTGGTCCAGTTCTCTCCAGACTCCACACAAACAGCAAATAAAAACAAAAACTATTTCTGTTTGCTTTAAGAAGACCTGGCACGGATTCCTCCCCCGGTGGCTCGGATCTGTTTGTTTTCCCTTTTGAAACTGAAAGATGTGGCTAATAAAAAAGGAGTTTGAGTCCAGATTAACGCGCTGGGTGTGCTGGCGCCGCTCTGCGGCTCTGCTAATTGAGAGGATTCACATTGAGAGGCTGTGGAGCGCTGCCTGGTTTTTATCGACGCAGGAGGCGCGCTGCCAGACTGGAGAGGCTCTGGGCCGGCGGCTCCTCGCAGGAACGGCCAGGCCGAAGGTTCACTCACGGATCAGTTGTTGAATTGGAACGGCTGAGTCGTGACCTCTGGTGGAGGTCAGGTTGTTTTCAGTTCAGACGCTCGTTAACGTGCTACATGCTACTTTCAATTTGTTCCCATAATCGGCGTTTAAAAAAACCTAACAAGCTTCAAATCATTAGAATATTTCCTCTGGTGTGTTTACATGTTTTCAGAAAGTTATTAGTACTGTTGTTGCGCAACACCCCCCCCCCTCCTTCCTGTCTCTACTCTCTCACTCTCGTACTTCCTCTTCTGAGAGGGGAGATGTGCTACCAGCTCTCCATCTAACGGGTTAATTGAGTTTCCTAAATCTGCCGGGATTTACCCTGTCCAGAACTGAAGTAAACTCTGTTTAAGCTGGTTTCGAGAAACGATTCACCTGATTTTTAACGGCCTACATCCAGGTGTCTCACCCTTCTTCCCTCTGTGAATTAGCCAGACTGAGCAGCCTACAGCCAACTAGTTTCACAGAGCACACCTGTTAACGGTCGCTCGTTCTCTTATTTTACAACTTGCATTTGTTATTGAACCAGGTAGGTTTTAGTGACTCGGGCGAGTCCCAAGGATGACGTTTTAAATTTGGGCTACCAGCAACTTAAAAACATTTTAAACTTTTTCCTCTCCAGAATCAAACATCACAGCTATTTTACAACCATCAAAGAACTTTAAGGTGACTCATTAACTGAATGTCCACAACATCTTTTAGATTTTCTTTATGCTAAATATTTTATTAGTAAGGCATTTTTGCAAGGGTCAGTACAGCTTAATTCAGTAGCAGAAATAATCAAATAAGTAAAATCAATCATCTAGTCTGTCTTTCCCTACTGCTGACACTGAAAACTAAAAAAAGGGAACCTTTGAGAGAGACGGACGGAGCCTGGCGCCTCGAACCCCAGACCTGGCACGACGACGAAGAAGGTGCTGCAGCAGGAGGAAGACGCCGATCGATGAAGGCCAGGATCTCCGCAGGTCTGATGATGAAGAAGGTGTTGCAGCAGGAGGAAGACGCCGATCGATGAAGGCCAGGATCTCCGCAGGTCTGATGATGAAGAAGGTGTTGCAGCAGGAGGAAGACGCCGATCGATGAAGGCCAGGATCTCCGCAGGTCTGATGATGAAGAAGGTGTTGCAGCAGGAGGAAGACGCCGATCGATGAAGGCCAGGATCTCCGCAGGTCTGATGATGAAGAAGGTGTTGCAGCAGGAGGAAGACGCCGATCGATGAAGGCCAGGATCTCCGCAGGTCTGATGATGAAGAAGGTGTTGCAGCAGGAGGAAGACGTTGATCAGCGAAGGCAGGAATCTCTGTAGGTCTGATGAGCTTCTTCTCCGCATGGATGGTGAGGTCACACAGGACTTGGTGCTGGCAGGAAGGAAGGCACCAGTTCTTCTTCTTTGTCTTTGCCTTTGTCTTCATCTTTGTCTTTGGGGTCTGAACCCAGCCGATGAGAGAAGTGCGATTCGAAGCCACAGGTTGTGGGCCAGACGGGTTGGTCCCCATGGCCGGACAGTCTTCGGCTCTGTGGCTCCGGCTCTTCTTCAGCTGCAGAGTTCTTTGTCCATCTCTTGGCTCGAAGCTGCCCGGAGGATCCAACGAACGGTTCCTCTTTTGCACTCACCTTTTATAGGGTTTCTGACTGCTTAGACAGATGATCTCATATCCATCACTGTCTTACAGACATTTCCTGATGTCTGTGCTAATGTCTCAGGGTTGCTCAACCTCCTATGTCCATTGCCTGCACAACCTTTCACCTACTCTCTAAATAAGGCGTTGATCATCTCTGCTCTCCTGTTAGTTCCTTGCCTTTCACCTTTCACCTACTCTCTACCTCCAACATATCAGTGATGTTTAATTGCAGTTACACCTTTTACACCATTTCAAGTTCAATGTCAAAATCACATTTATATCACATTTATTTTCTTTAGCTTCTTTGATTTAGCATTCATTTATAATTTTATAACCATAACTTATATCACATTTATTTTCTTCAGCTTCTCTGATTTATCATTCATTTATGATTTTATAACCATAACTTATTAATTATACTTATTATAATCTTAATGTGAGTTATTACAGATGTTTTTCTGAAAAGAAACCAAGAATAATACATGATTCTAATTATTTGATGCCAAAGTTACAGTTACTTGTTTTTCTTGTAACTGTTCCCACAAATGTTCGTGTAAATATTATTACAAGTAAACCAATATTAATATAAGTATTTTACTTTGAATCTTATCAAATTACCAAAATGTTTAGATTTCATTCTTTAAACTTTCATGATTTAAAATAAGGAATAGTCTCAGCTATTTTTTATAAATCTGCAGGCTGGAACTTACTTCCTCTTTTTCCAGGAAACCTGCTTTTCCTGTTTAATGACTCTTTCTGACTGACTATGATTTCTTATGATTAGATAGAAAAAAGTAGAATTAAAGCAAAGTTTGCATGAGACAAAAACAACACACACAACTAGATTTATTTTATTGACACTTAAGTCTACTGTTGGGCCTAGATGTCACTTGAGTGATTCATTTTAAAGATAACTTTATTTATTATTACTGTTAAACTAACTTTATTGACACTTAAGTCTACTGCTGGGCCCTGATGTCACTTGAGTGATTCATTTTAAAGATAACTTTATTTATTATTACTGTTAAACTAAAATCTCCAGCATGGGGAAGTGGGATGAGCTCGGATTTTCTTGACACCCCCTCCACGAGGTCAGACCTTTCACATGCTGGGAGTCCATCACCCTCCTGCAGTTCGCCGTCCTCATCCCCTGGAAAGAGAAGAGGTTCGTCTGGGATGTGAAGATGCAGATTCTTCATCCTCAGTTGTCACAGAGGGCTCAGTGTAGTCATCAAAACTCCACTTCTCTTGACACCCCCTCCTTGGAGTTTTGATTTCCCCCATGAGGTGATGAATGTCAAAGAAAACTTGGATCGTTCTGATTCTTCTACAGGAACTTTCGCTGGATGAACTGTCGGTTCTTCAGGATGTGGGATGATTCTTTAGGGAAGGGAAGATGGGCTGAGACAGAAGGCCTCAAAAAAAAAAAAATTCTGACTGTTCAGCAGAGCAAAGCAAAAAGCATAAGCATCATGACACTTTATCCGTAATCATGATCCTTTGCCATTTTAATCCATCAGGTTGTGACAGGAGTTCTTCTTTAGCATAGTCCAATTTCTTCACGGCCCTCCCAGTCCAAAGCCTTGAAGTTGTTCTTTGAACGGCAACCTTCCTGTAATAGTGGCCAGTCTACTGTAGGATGGCATGGTGCTTGATTCTCTGGCCATCGTCTCGTAATGTTCTGGTTCGCTGTAGCTAAGAACTGGCTTGAGCACTGCTTCCTCATGGACCCCTTTCTTCATCAGTAGTACTGTGTTGAAGTTCAGTACTTGCTTTACAAAAACTCGGGCGTTGAATCTCAGCTTGATCCCCGTAGCTGCAGGCCGATCTTGAGCTTTAATCCAAACTCTCTGCCCTGTTTTCAGTGACACTTTGAGCTGCAACTTCCCTTTTTCTTCTCTGAGCAAAAAGGAGAAGTGTCTTCGCCTCCCTGCTTTCTGTGACGTGAACGGAGTTCCTCTGCAGGGGAAGACCTGCTCTTCTAGCAGTTGTCACTGTGTTCATCAGCACCAAGAGGTACTTCTCACCTCTCTTTCCTGTTGTCCCCATTGGTTCTGCTACATCCATGCAGACTGAACCCCATGGGACTGTGCTCTTGATGAACAAACCTTCCATCCGCTGTCCTGGGTGCCCTGGGTAGCTGTGCAGAAAGTTGATGCAGTTCTGTTGAGGTCTCCTCCTTTTCCAAACGATCTGGACGGCCGGCTTCCTCCGGTTTCTTCCCCAGATTTTCCTCCTCGAAGTGATCATCCATCACTCCGTCTCTCCGTCGGTTCGAGTTGTCTATCCCCCAAAGCCTCTCTTTGCGCTCTTGAGCAGGGATGGGTCTAGACTATGTTGGCTACTAGCTTCACTGTCTGGATCCGGTCATTCTATCCTCAGTAGAAGCTTTCCCTCACCTGTACGCTATACAGTTACTGCGAGGGTTGTGACTGATGGCCTTATCAGTCACCACTAACTCTTTTCCCTAAGAGTTAGTAACCCAAGTGAGCTATTCAGAGTCTCACATCTGTTTTCACTGACTTGGCATAGGGCCCTCCTACTTCGTTAGTCGTGCCCCACGTTGGGCGCCACTTGTTGTTGCGCAACACCCCCCCCCCTCCTTCCTGTCTCTACTCTCTCACTCTCGTACTTCCTCTTCTGAGAGGGGAGATGTGCTACCAGCTCTCCATCTAACGGGTTAATTGAGTTTCCTAAATCTGCCGGGATTTACCCTGTCCAGAACTGAAGTAAACTCTGTTTAAGCTGGTTTCGAGAAACGATTCACCTGATTTTTAACGGCCTACATCCAGGTGTCTCACCCTTCTTCCCTCTGTGAATTAGCCAGACTGAGCAGCCTACAGCCAACTAGTTTCACAGAGCACACCTGTTAACGGTCGCTCGTTCTCTTATTTTACAACTTGCATTTGTTATTGAACCAGGTAGGTTTTAGTGACTCGGGCGAGTCCCAAGGATGACGTTTTAAATTTGGGCTACCAGCAACTTAAAAACATTTTAAACTTTTTCCTCTCCAGAATCAAACATCACAGCTATTTTACAACCATCAAAGAACTTTAAGGTGACTCATTAACTGAATGTCCACAACATCTTTTAGATTTTCTTTATGCTAAATATTTTATTAGTAAGGCATTTTTGCAAGGGTCAGTACAGCTTAATTCAGTAGCAGAAATAATCAAATAAGTAAAATCAATCATCTAGTCTGTCTTTCCCTACTGCTGACACTGAAAACTAAAAAAAGGGAACCTTTGAGAGAGACGGACGGAGCCTGGCGCCTCGAACCCCAGACCTGGCACGACGACGAAGAAGGTGCTGCAGCAGGAGGAAGACGCCGATCGATGAAGGCCAGGATCTCCGCAGGTCTGATGATGAAGAAGGTGTTGCAGCAGGAGGAAGACGCCGATCGATGAAGGCCAGGATCTCCGCAGGTCTGATGATGAAGAAGGTGTTGCAGCAGGAGGAAGACGCCGATCGATGAAGGCCAGGATCTCCGCAGGTCTGATGATGAAGAAGGTGTTGCAGCAGGAGGAAGACGCCGATCGATGAAGGCCAGGATCTCCGCAGGTCTGATGATGAAGAAGGTGTTGCAGCAGGAGGAAGACGCCGATCGATGAAGGCCAGGATCTCCGCAGGTCTGATGATGAAGAAGGTGTTGCAGCAGGAGGAAGACGTTGATCAGCGAAGGCAGGAATCTCTGTAGGTCTGATGAGCTTCTTCTCCGCATGGATGGTGAGGTCACACAGGACTTGGTGCTGGCAGGAAGGAAGGCACCAGTTCTTCTTCTTTGTCTTTGCCTTTGTCTTCATCTTTGTCTTTGGGGTCTGAACCCAGCCGATGAGAGAAGTGCGATTCGAAGCCACAGGTTGTGGGCCAGACGGGTTGGTCCCCATGGCCGGACAGTCTTCGGCTCTGTGGCTCCGGCTCTTCTTCAGCTGCAGAGTTCTTTGTCCATCTCTTGGCTCGAAGCTGCCCGGAGGATCCAACGAACGGTTCCTCTTTTGCACTCACCTTTTATAGGGTTTCTGACTGCTTAGACAGATGATCTCATATCCATCACTGTCTTACAGACATTTCCTGATGTCTGTGCTAATGTCTCAGGGTTGCTCAACCTCCTATGTCCATTGCCTGCACAACCTTTCACCTACTCTCTAAATAAGGCGTTGATCATCTCTGCTCTCCTGTTAGTTCCTTGCCTTTCACCTTTCACCTACTCTCTACCTCCAACATATCAGTGATGTTTAATTGCAGTTACACCTTTTACACCATTTCAAGTTCAATGTCAAAATCACATTTATATCACATTTATTTTCTTTAGCTTCTTTGATTTAGCATTCATTTATAATTTTATAACCATAACTTATATCACATTTATTTTCTTCAGCTTCTCTGATTTATCATTCATTTATGATTTTATAACCATAACTTATTAATTATACTTATTATAATCTTAATGTGAGTTATTACAGATGTTTTTCTGAAAAGAAACCAAGAATAATACATGATTCTAATTATTTGATGCCAAAGTTACAGTTACTTGTTTTTCTTGTAACTGTTCCCACAAATGTTCGTGTAAATATTATTACAAGTAAACCAATATTAATATAAGTATTTTACTTTGAATCTTATCAAATTACCAAAATGTTTAGATTTCATTCTTTAAACTTTCATGATTTAAAATAAGGAATAGTCTCAGCTATTTTTTATAAATCTGCAGGCTGGAACTTACTTCCTCTTTTTCCAGGAAACCTGCTTTTCCTGTTTAATGACTCTTTCTGACTGACTATGATTTCTTATGATTAGATAGAAAAAAGTAGAATTAAAGCAAAGTTTGCATGAGACAAAAACAACACACACAACTAGATTTATTTTATTGACACTTAAGTCTACTGTTGGGCCTAGATGTCACTTGAGTGATTCATTTTAAAGATAACTTTATTTATTATTACTGTTAAACTAACTTTATTGACACTTAAGTCTACTGCTGGGCCCTGATGTCACTTGAGTGATTCATTTTAAAGATAACTTTATTTATTATTACTGTTAAACTAAAATCTCCAGCATGGGGAAGTGGGATGAGCTCGGATTTTCTTGACAGTACCTTTATTATACATAGATTTATATATTTTATATTTCTAGTGGCACAAACTGCAAATGACAGCCAAATCAAAAACCCTTTCCAGCTGCGAGTCTAATTCACTCTGTAACAACTTCCACACCAAAGAATTATTTTGAAACTGTAAAAAACATATTTTTGCAGTTTTATTATGTGAATAAAGAAATTATTCTTGTAAATGTAACTAATTTAAGCAGCAGTCATTAGTTATTTATATCAGGAGTAGAGGCAACGTCACACTGGGTGAGAGGCAGCAGTCTGTAAAACTAAACGTCCGCCTTCCTGTCATCTTCAGCGAGTTTTCTCCTCTCTGTACCAACTTTCACACTGAAGAGTGTTGTTGTTGTCCTGGCATATGGTGTGTTCACTGACCAGAAAAAGATTGGATTTTGAAACGTTTGCGCTGCTGAAGGTGAAAACCATCAGATTCTGATCACCAGCTGCTACCTGGACATTTCCTGTAACCTGAAATCCTCCTGAGGTTTCTCTAATAAAGCTGCAGTAATGTCACCAGGACATTTCCACAGTCAAACTAAAAGTTTTCCTTTTATTCCTAATGATGAATCCAGTAAAGTCAAACTGAGACGCCAGTCTTTTTTCTTTCTTTGTTTAAACTTCCTTCCCGTCTGTTTATCATGTTTAATTCCTCCGTTTGGACGTGGACCTACAGTGTGCAGGATGACGTTATCTGCACAGAGAAACACCGTCTCATGTTCTGAACAGCAGAGAACCGACTCAGACTCTCTCACCGTGACGCCGACCAGAACAAATGTTGTCTCTCTGCAAGGCTGTTTGTGCTCAACCCAACGTGTCACATTTATTTGTCTGCCTGCTCTCCGACTGTGTGTGTGTGTGTGTGTGTGTGTGTGTGTGTGTGTGTGTGTGTGTGTGTGTGTGGGCCCAATAAGCTCTTTTTAACTTTGACTCCCTGCGTTCGGCCCGTTCTGGCCTGGTCTCAGCCCCTGGGAGTGAAGGGATCGTGGTCATAACCAACATGGCGGCCTGACTGGCCTCGCCAAAATAAAAGCTATTTTCAAAATCTGATTGATATGACAGTGTTAGAGCCAAGCTAAGAAAATAAAAATATGAGAATAAAGTCATAATACTACAACTTTTTCCCACAATATGACTATTGTCATCATTTTGATTGTATTCTAATACTATGATCTTATTCTCGTACAACTTTATTTTCATAATATTATGATTTCTCATGATCTGCGATTTTATTCTCATTATTACGACTTTATTCTCATCATACCACATATTATTCATTCTCATTATACTAAAATTTTATACATGTATTATTTTAACTTTACTTTCGTACAACTTTCTCACAATAAGTCTCAATTCTCATCATTTTATGACTTCTTATATTATAATTTTATTGTTGTATGAGTTTATTCTGGTCATAATTTTATGACTTCATTCTTGTAAATTTTTTTAAAGTGACATTTCATTTTAGTTTTTAAATTATTTCTAATCTTTAGCAGATATGCACAGACGTTTTTCTTGGAGAAATTAATGGAAAAGGTTTTGGTTAAACATTAATTTCCTTCCCTCTTTAAAGACGCGCTGTTCTGTTCTGGATGAAATGACTGACTATCTGCTGCCTGGTGAGATAAAGTGTGAACACGCAGGAGAGATAACGCCGGTGTCTTCCTGTTGCATCAGGCTGACGTTTTCTTATTTAACGACTTCGTTTTGGTCTTTTCCTGTCAGGCCAAACGGATCATAAATAAAGTTTTAGCCTCGAGGTGAATCGCCTCGTCTCCAGTCTTTATGAATCCAGTAAAATGGTGGAAAGTATTTTACATGATAAACCTGAAAAAGAAAAAGTGGAGGGAAATTTGGAAATTATTGTTGGTCATGAAACGGAAACATGGTTAAAGAAACGGAAACACATTAACATGCAATCAGGTCCAAATCTAATCATCTCATCATGTCATAGATATTATCTATATAGAGTTAAACTAAATGAAACATGGTTATAGTGGGACACATGCACATATTTCAGATAAAATAACATTGATAATAATAGTTAAAGAACTCATTGTTCTACCGCCCGAATAATTAAAATAAAATGTTTTGGTTCAACATGAAATTTCAGTCGCTGCATGATTTTTGTCTTACTATTGAGATCCGACTCCACCATTCCAAATTTTTAATCTAATCGGACAAAATGGGCAAGATGCACATCTAATTCAAAGTGAGATCTGTTATAAACTTCACTATGGCCTAAAATTTTAAAAATAAACTTTTCTTCTAAAAATTTTCCACCTGAAGGATAATGCATGTTGTTTCTGTTTTCGTTAAGTGTTTTATCTCCGTGTGTCATTTCTCAGTTCTAAACCTGAGTGAGCATAGATCACCTGTGGCGTTCCTCAAGGCCGTGTTCTCATGCCACTTTTATTCCACATCTGCATCCTCACACAACAGTATTAAAACACATCTGCTGATGATTACACATGAATTTGTACTCCTACTCACTGTACCATAAATAATAACTGAGTAAGACTGAACTCATTTTAGAGTAATGCAGAAAAAGCAGAAGTATTTTTGGTTTTAAATATTTTTGTGATGTTAGATCAGCAGCCAGCTGGACTCAGCGACCGAGGAAACCAGAAACCCAAACTTCTTACTGTAGATAAAAACATCTACTGGCTGCCGTCTGAAAAAAACCAGGAAATGTGACCAAAACATGCCAAACTCATGTCTCTGCAGCAGCTCCACATATGCAAAAGGATCGATTTAAAATCATTTTATTGATTTAAGTGACACTAACTGGTCTGGGTCCAACTGAGTTACTCATCAAATATGAACCAATCAAAGCACTAATGCCTGGTTCATATGACAAGTTTTTAAAATTAGAGCAACACACACACACACACATCAATTTCACTCACCAACAAACGGAGGTCAGACCAGAAATCTCACAAAACGTCTCGAGATAAAACGAGAGTTCAGAGTGAACAAACATGGCCGACTGAAGAAGCAGTGGCGATAGTTTCTGGATGATGATCTGGAATCAACTCCATAAAAGCCTGTGATGTTCAGGAACTGTTAAGTCCTTTAAATCAGGACTGAAGGAATTACTGAGTACTTCTAATTTATAGATACTTTCTAAGAAAAGATCATTTCATCCAGCAGCCGACATGCTGAGCCACTTCTCCACCACCCAGCCCATGTTGGTCCATCAGTCTGTTCTGCAGGTTTTTTACGGGTTTGTGAACTCGTTGTTATCATGCTGCCAATTCATTTCCTCCTAAAAACAAGTCTGTGAGGAAACCTGCCATGGCGTCAGAGTCCTGCAGCTCCTGGAAAGAATCCGTATCGTTGCTGACTGGTTTGGTCTGCTGCTCTTGGAGATTCTTCATTTGGAATAATTAGATTGTGGTTTTCCAGGAAGAGATGTGCTGATGTGTTTTTGTGCTGTTTTTGAGCGGACACGCTCCACTTTCTATTCCCAGAGCAGCATGATTTCCCAGAGGATTCCAGTCCTCAGAGGCTTCGGCTGCTATTTATGGACTAACAGCATCCAGACAGGTTGACTCTTCCTAACGAGGACGATAATTACTCTGTGATTTTTTTTCTGGCCTATGGCTTCATCATGTCAAGAATACAAATTTAAACCGTTCTCATCCAACGTTTTTGCATAAATCAACCTTCTTTTCTGTGGCATCCCAGAAAACAATCTGGAATATTTCCTCATCCCAGATTTGACCGAGTTCAGGCTGAGCCTTCAGGCTCATGTTCAGGATGAACGGTGGAGATCAGTGACCGCAGACTGAAGAGGGAATACGGACCAACAGATTTAACCATTTACCATCCAGATTTATATTCAGAGCAACCAGATTTACTCTGCTTTATTATAAAGACGTTTTGCATTAATACAACTTGGTTTCACAGCCAAAAAAATCCACTTTTCTTGTTTTAACGTTTTCTCAACTCTACTCTTATAAAACCAGCTGAGATAAATGCAGGTCTGAGTTCATACTGATTGGTTTCTTCTAATGTAGTAATTAGTAAATACTTGTTTGCAGCTCATGTTAATCTTTAAACAGACTTAGCAGAGTTCTGGATCCTCTTACAGTTTCTTCTCAGCTCTTCCTTTTCTATGTGACGTTTGTCTGCAGACTCAGATGTTTACTGTAGAAATGTACGTCACGTCTTATCTAAGGCCAATAACAGAGACTAATGAACCAACAGTTTTGTTTTAGGATAAGTTGAATAGTTCATGGACACAGAGGAAGAGACGGATTTTAAATCCAGGATCTTCTTGGATCTTTAGAGTAACAGATCTGCCAGCTGTAATCTGCATTAGATCCTCAATAAAGTTAAATCTGGAGCTTTTCTCAGCTCAGCTCACAGGTGAATGTTGTAAAGTTGCCAGGAGAGATTTAACCAAATGAAATGTTTAAAGATCCAGAAGCTCTGAAAACCAGCAGGAGAAACTTAAACTGTTTTCCTCGTTCATGGCTGATTGTGCAGCAGCTGGAAGACGAAATGTTTCAACAGGAAAAGCTGCGATTTCAAAAATACTTTCAGCTTTTGCTCTGAGAAATCAATTTTCTTCTCATTTAATCTGCTTTTTCACCCTCAGAGGGTTTATTTTAAATAAAAATGTCCAGTACAGGCTCAGTGTGCTAAACTGGAGACGTGGCGGCAGAAGAATCTGATTTGGGTTTGTTTTAAAAAGCAAAAACTGAGTTTTCTTTCTCCAAGGTCTCTTTTCATTCACGGTCACATTAAGTGTTCAGGAGTGTTTTATTGCTGCAGCAGCAGCTTTGACCTTCGTTCTGCTGCCAGACAAAGCAGTCAGTCCCACTCGTCGCCTAAAAGCTCAAATGGAGAAGGTGGCAGCGACATGGCGAAGTCGGAGCGCGACAGGCTGAACGTCCTGATGGACGAGGAAATCGGATCTAAAACACGACCAGGTCGATGTAAACACAGAACTGAGACGCCTTCGTTCCACTCAGCAGGCCGACAGCGGCGCGGTGTAACGGAGAAGTGTTTAACCCCAGAGCCAAAGTTCACATCTGTGGGAGGAAGTCCTGCTGAAGAGGAAGAAAAACTTTTATTTCTGTGTTTATCCATCAATAAACGAGATTTATTCAAATAAATAAGTCATGACTAAGCAGTTTTTCCAGTTGATTCTGATTGGAAATCATCAACTCTTCTCTTTTCTTTAAATTAATATTTATTTCTGCTTTCCTACTAGTCCTTATGAAATTCAAGTAGAAAATTTACTGTAAATCAATGAAAGAAAATTTAGAAAGAAATAATGGATCTAAAAATGGATAAAAGTTTAGAGTGAAATGAAAGTAAAAACACCAGAAAAACAGAAAAGCAATTTCTAATTTTAACTAATAACTGTGAAAGTTATGTAAAGATGTCAATACAGTTAAAAGATTTACGTTTGGATGTATTAAATATTAAAGCCAGTTACATATATTCTTTCTATATATCTTTTTTTAAAACCTTGAAAACCTTTTAAAAAATCTTTAAATAGACTTTAAAATGAACTTTGTCACATAAAAGTAACAACAGATACACAAATAAGCCTCAAATAGGGAACATAATCTGTGTTTAAAGAAGTTTTAACGGGAAAAAGTCAAATAAATCTGTAAATAAATCTGAAAAAAAAAACCCGACCCAGACATTTATATGTAACGTTAGCTGTGCAGAGATGCTGAGCAAGAAATCCTGAGACATAAATTACATTTTTATTTAAATGAGATTACTTTCTTCCAGCTGAGCTGAGGCGTTATAACCACAGGATCTGTGAAGAGGAACAAAAAGTTCTCCATACCTTCAATCTACAGTTATAGTCTTTTTTAGGTTTTTATTTTAGTTCTGGGGGATTTTCACAAGATTTATAAAGGTAATTTGTCCATTTTGCATATTATGAGTTATTTTACAACGATTACTGGCTTGTTTGAAACAGTTAGGCATAAAGTTTGAGGCACTCAATCAGCGCTGTAACCAGGCGGAGGACTGAAACTGATGCTCACTGGAGTAATGTTTTGCAGCCACATCATATTTTATGCTAAAGATGAATCATTTTCCCATTAAACGCTCGTTTCCCGTAAAACGGAGCGGCTGCAGAGCCGCGAGTCAGACTGAAGCTGTTCAGTCAGCAGTCTGCCGGCGAGCCGCCGCGGCTGCCATCATCCGGCTGGATCTCTGCCCAATGCAGGCGCATCATTACGCTCATAATCTGGGAATAATCTGGGAATAATCTGGGATTTGTTGCTTTAGATATTTTGATCCTGACCTGCCATGATGAAATCTGGCCCAGAAGCAGCCAGAGGTGTAAAGTACTCACATTCTCTAAGTAGACGTACATATACTTGTATGAATAATACTCTAAAGTAAAAGTTGGATTGTTTTGCTCAAATTTTAAAAAATTACAAGTTTTGAAACGTACTTAAGTACAAAAAATGAAAAGCGATTTTCACCTTCGAGAATAAAAAATGACTTTCGATAAGCCGACTTGACCACTATGAGCCTCAGAGGCGTCCAGATGATTTCTGTCATGGAGATGACCGGGGTTCCTTATAAAACAATTCTGCTAACCTGGACATCGTTTCAGGTTGTTCTGTTTTCTATCAGAACCGCTGCAGTTCAGGACGTATCGGACCTGAACTCCCTCCGCTGCGGACAGGAAGTCAGAACCCAGTGATTCAGATCAGGATTTATTTAACTTCTTGTTTTCTGCTGGAGTTTTTACTTCCTTTGCCTTCAGCAGAGCAACCAAATCAAATATTTAAACCTGTTTCTGATCATGCGAGCTCGGATTGGTCGTCTGCGATCTTCTCTACACTTCCTAAAACAACTGAAATCATCAACTAACAGTAACTTCTACAGGAACTGGTCACTACTGGTGGACAGCTGCACCAAACAGTTGCAACTTTGAGTCTCCAAGTCCACATAAGTGTCGGATCATTGGACCAAAGTGTGGCCCGAGGGCCTTTTGTGGTCCTCTGAATGATTTTGTGCGGCCCCTAAGGGGCGATTCCAGAGCGGAGCGAATCTGCACTGCAAAAGTATTTTAGTCTAGTTTCTAATGCAAATATCTTAGGACACTAGAAATAAAACCAAACTAATTTATAAGTAACTTTTCAGAAGGAAATTGGAGTTTGATTTAAGTAAATTATTTCTTACTATTGATGGAAAATGTACCTGTTCTATTGGAAGATTATTTAACTTACAACAGACATTTTTTCCCATTCAAAGGAAATAATCTGCCAGTGGAACCAGAACTTTTTCATCAATATTAAGAAATGATTGACTTTAAACAAGCTTATTTGCTGAAAAGTGACTTGTAAGTTAGTTTTGTCTTATTTGAAGCGAACTGAGATATTTGCACTAAGAACCAAAACCAGAAATACTTGGTAAGATTTTGTATTTTTGTAGTGAATCCTGGAAGCACAGAAAGTTGATGCAGATAGATGGTTTTCTATTAGGCCAACATTTCTCAATAAAATCTTTCTAAAATAACATGTTAGGTACAACACAACGTATTTATACATGCCAACAATATTACTGAGAGAAAAGATGAATTAACTTCATCAGGGTGCCAGTGACTGTTGGGTCAGAAATCAGACCAGGACCAAAAATCAAAGGTTTGACGAGGAAAAGACTCAAAGGTTTTATCTAACTACTTCTACTGGATTTCAGGTTCTGTTTGCTAACTTTGAGTTTGTTAAGGTTTGATAGATTGTGGAGAATGATTTGTGTATTCTACATATAAACTCATTAAAGTCTCCTCCACTTTGAGTCGGTTCTGTTTCTGCCTCCCGTTGGTTTATCTGACCCTGACTGAGGAGAGTCTGAACTTTATCTGGACCGTTTGGTCGGGTTTTCATTCTGCTTTACGACCTTCAGACTGACGGATCACCGCTCTGTGTCTCAGAGAGAGAGGAGCTGTGGGCGGGTCAAAGGTCGCATGTTTCTCAGACACAGTGTCCCTATTGCTCATTAATTAACAGGGTGTGTGTGTGTGTTTGTGTGTGTACAACCTCTATTGACCTTTTGATGAGATGGATTCATGAATATTTTCATTTAACAAACCGTTTTTATTCTATTCTATCATTGGTCACACACTGATGTGGGACACCGTCCAGTGAGATGTGCTGGTCATTCTGGCTCGACCAGCTCTCTCTCTCTCGGGGGTCAGAGGTCAACCCTACCAGTGGCGATGACGTAAACATATAATTCACTGCAGTGTAACATATTCAATCCACAACCAGGAACTTACATTGTTTACAGTAAAAATGTTGTTTTATCTGTCCTTTGAAATTTTTAGTATTATTAAATATAACATCAGTTTGCATTAAATTTTATTAAACCAGGGATCGCATATTTAAAACTTTCATTTCCCAATTTCTGCTCAGGCTTATTAAAAGTTATTAAATTACAGCAACTGTTTCCTAATTATTCCATCCATAAAAACATTGGCCACTTTTTTCACTGATTGCAGCAAACTGTTGCTTTAAGACATAACGCCTGATATTTCTGTATATATTAAATTTTTCCTGCGAGGACAGCAGGTGGACAGCTGCCAGACAGCGGCTCGTTAATCCTTCAGATTAAATCAGACTAACAGAGTGGACACCAGAGGATACAGTGGGTGTAAATGAGCTGCTGCTGTGTGAATGCTAATGCTCATCTGGGGAATAATGCAGTCAAATGGATTCATAAAAACACAATATTATAGAATCTAATTCTGATTATTTTTATGCTTTCCACTTCCCTCCATTCATTTATATCAGGACATCTTAATTGTTCTGGTTCATTTATCATGATGAATATTGATTTTTAGAAATTATCAGGATCTGTTGCAGTTTAAGTCCCTGGACTTTCCCTGAATAATAACAACTGTCCTCTGAATCGCAGAGTTAATGTCCAAACTCTCAGATTTCTGTCCCAATATGCCCAGATTTCGCTTCCACTTTGTTTCAGAACGGTTGACTTTCTGTTTCTTTTTAACAATGGAGATTTTTCTGAGCTTCATCTGCTGGAAAATTAGAAATAACACTGCAAAAACACAAACTAATACCAAGTATTTTGGTCTACTTTTAGTGCAAATATCTTAACACACTGAAATAAATACACTGAAGTAAATAATTCCTTAATATTGATTTAAAAAGTAGTAGTTATATTGGCAGATTATTTCATTTAGACATTTTTCACATCATAAGTAAAACAATCTGCCAGTGGAACTACAAACTTTTCCTCAATATTAAGAAATTATTGACTTAAAACAATCACCTATATCTTGATGAACAGTTACTTGTAATTTAAGTTTGTCATAAGATATTTCCACTAAATAGTAGACAAAAAGATAAGATTTTGTGATTTGCAGTGCATGAATTCTGGCTTTTCATTGGATGTTACTAACATCTGCATCAAGTTGCTTTGGAGCGGAGCTGCACAATATTTCAAATCATAGTGGTAATATCAATGTGTGCAATATTGCAACTGAAACCGACTGCTTAGACCCAATATTTATAAAGTCTGACGTTCAGAGCCATGCATGCACATTCTAGATTTACTGTCTGCACGCGATTTGATGTACAGTCTAAGTAAGATGTAAAAACTCCCAAAGAACTCAGGGAAATGTGGGTTAATCATATTCCACTTATATACTGCGGTTACATGTTTTACTGCATCAGCAGAAACCAAAGGATCAACTCGTTCTCATTTCGTGCGTTTAACAGGTTATTTGTGTTTTTCTATAGAGTCTGTTGTTAACACTGACTCAAAGAAAAATAGTTAGTTTTCACATCTTTATATTTATGTCGTATAAAGCAGAGGCTGTTGAAGTCTGCTGAATTGTTGTTATTTTTGCAGATTAAATTTAGATATCAGGCAAACTGTTGTAATTTATAGACATAATGAACAAATGATAGAGAAGCTACATTTTGTTTGGCAGAATTATTTAGCAGGTATAAATCGTCTTTTTTAATATTTTGATTAATCCGTGTCAAGGCGTCTGACATCAACTCAGAGGAAATTCATTGTTTTTGTTGGAATTTCTTTCCAAGTTGGATAAGCTAACGGTAGCTAACTGTAGCTAACTGTAGCTAACTGTAGCTAGCTGCTAATATTGACCCTTTGCAACTACGTCACTAAATCATTGAAGGCGCCATGATGGACGTCGAAGTGAGTGATGGAAGTATTGAACAAAGCCACTGAAACCGTTTTCCAGAGATATTTTTGTCATTTTATTCATGGTTGTTGTTTGTTCCAGTCGAGCTCATCTGTCTGTGAACGTAACTCGCCTGGTTTGGCTCCTATGCGGCGGGAACAGTTGGAAACAGCTAGCTTAGAAACCGACCCGAACCTCCTCCCTAATGCCGTGATGATCAAATTACCGACTTTGCCTGAATTCACACCACATGATTTATATCGCTGCCATAAACTTCCTTTTACACCGGAGCAGGATTAAACACGTACAAAGAGGAGATGCTAACCAGTTCTTTCCGTACATGCTAGGCTACGTGAGGTGCGGCTCTGTCTCCATGGTTACTAATAGTTAAACCCGTACCTTCTCCATAATGCGATATTTATATTCCCTCCAATCATACATACTTATAAAGTATAAGGCCGTTAGACTTCTTACCTTGTAAAAACGTTTGCTGCAAATCCGTGTTCACACAGAGGGCTGCTGTCCATCACCGCCGCATCTTTCCTCAATAAAAGTTATAAAATAAAATGACAAGTTTGGTTTGCATCCTTGTCTGTTTGTGCAGCTGACCGCACTGCATACCATGACCATTTCTAAGGTGAAATAAACTAAATAAAAGCTACATTAGGTTACAGACGTCTGTGTTTAGACTAGCTTTAAAGGAGCACATTGGTTGTTTTAGCTTCCGCCATGGTGGAGTGGGCGGAGCTCTGGGAAGCGTGACGTCACGTGCAAAGGGTCAACACCCTGCCAAGTAACCTAGCTAGCTTACTTATATTCATCATGATTAAATGTAAGTTTATCGATGTTCGCCTTAGCCATTTGCTAACTTCTGTTGCAAACACATTCGAGTTATTTATTTTAAATTTTCTTTTGTACATTTCTGTCAAAATAAAGATTTTAAAAAGTCTTAAAATTGAGTTGGGGAAACCTGCAGGAGCCGTGATAAAAATATTACTCTAAACTTCTATCTAAATATGAATAATTTTGGGCTGATTTGTGCATTTTAACCCGGATGGATTCGTAAACCTCCCACCAAAAGGCTAACATTGCTGTAAAAATGGAGCCATGTCTTCAGCTGCGTCCCGCTCTCAGCCTCACTAACAGGTTGTGACAGTCTTGGTTGAACGAGTTCATGCCCCCCCACGCAGTCCGTCCTCAGTGGGACAGACGCCCGTCCCCGGGAGGACAGATTTGTCCTCCTGGGCTGACACCAGCGAATTAATTCATTTCTTGATAGCGAACTCCAAACAGGAAGTTCCTGGTGTTAATGGAGAAGCGGTGGACGTCCAGATCAGACAGAGATTCTCTGCGGCTTGTTCTCCAGACGTGACTGTCTGCTGCTGGCGGCAGGTTGGAGACCATGGAAATATCAAACAGGCCTTGAGTTTTTTTTTTTTTTTTGTCTTCGTCCTCGGTCGCCTCGAGTCTCTTATCTGTCTGAGAAAACAGCGAGCGGGCCGAGGCGGCCAACGCATCTGACAAATCCAATCAGTCACGTTAACCGCGGGGCGGACGGGATCGACTGCCTCTGCCTCGGTGGACGCTCTGCTGTGTGTTCATAGCATTCAATACTCTTAGTCTAATTAACACAAGGCTTTATATTTATCACCAGGGTCTGACTTCCCATCTGCTCAGTAAAAAACATAAATCATCTCTGAGCTGCGCTGACTGGCAGAAACCTGAGATCAGGTGAGTTTTGTGGACGTTTCTGCAGAAAAAAACATCCAGGTGCTGTCGACGCTGAAGCTTCCCCAAACAGAGCCTGAAAGGTTGACCCGGATGTGTCAAACAAAACCCGAACACGCTCAACGTTTTACAGGAAAAACACGGCCAGAGGCTTGCAGCATTTCACAGGAAATCAGGACGGAATGACAGCAGGAAATGTGATGGAAGACGTGTCGCATAAAGGCCTCAGATGGAGACAAAAACATTTTCTTCAAATGTGATCACTTTATGCTTCATTCAGATGCAAATTTTTAATCCTAAACCCTAAACTAAGCTGCCATTTTTAGGCTTTGTTTACTTGAGAACTACTGATATTTTGGGGGGAAAAGTTCCACCTTTAGAGGAGAAACCTTGAATCTGCTGTAATTGTTATGCCAGGCCACTATATGGCGCTGTGGTTTCAGCATGTCATTGTAGTGAGCATGCGTTTTGACCCAATGAACCAAGTAAAACATGATATAACATTTATATTTTCCATATCAGAAGATTTATTAGACTGAAAAGGTTCAGTATCACACACAGAACAATCTCCCTGTTATCTCCCCGTGCGTAAAGCTAACCCCACCACCATGCAACCTGCGACTGCGTGTTTTCACTCCTGCAGACTCCTCCACACCTCCGGCGGTGGTGTTACAGAAAAGTTTCTCTCTGAATCCTGGTTTCAGAAAGCGGCGGTGAGAGACTCTGGTCACTGGCGTCGTGTAAACGAGCAAAAATTTTACGGTTTCTCTGAAAACCAGCTCAGTGTGAACCCGCTCTCTCTTGGGTTTATTTAGCCATTACTCCAACAAATGTCCATTGTCACCCAGTGCTAAAACATTACAGTCTCACTGCAGACATTTCCATGTGCCATGATCACATTTCATCACAGCTAAACCATCTTTGCAGACCTCAGGAGGCGCTGCCACGACTCTGCAAAGACCGACCAAGTTCAGAAAGATTTTATACCATCTTTAAGTGTGACATAAACAGCCAGGATGTATTCGTTAGCCCCAGCAGGTGTAAATACGTTGATTACTGTTGGTACAAGAAACATTGTTTCCAAAAATAATACATAATTTCAGACTAAAATAAATCATTTCTTCTGGTTTTGCAGTCATGGAGGTCGTGTGACTGCCTGAAAGAGACGGGATTCTGCAGAACAAAATGCCAGAGGATCCAGAGAGACGGACATAATCTGTTTCGCCTTCCTGTTTTGTTTTGTCTGCTGTCAGTTTTCTGTGCAGCCAAAAAAGCGCTTGGACAGATTTTGTATTCACTGCTAAATGTCTGGGTGGAAAGCGCCTCAAAGCGCCTCGCTGGCTTTCATCTCTGCTGAGTGCGTCCTCTGACTCATAAGCAGCAGCTGAACACACAGCGGCTCTCTGCAGCAGGATAATCAATACCCATTTCCAGCACTGGACTTTTCTCAAGCTCTATCAATTTGAGGATTGATCGTCTAAACGCCCACTAATGTATGTGTGTGTTTATCGCCCATTTAAACACACATGGCTGTGCCTGTGTGGTCAGTGTGTTTTAAGTAAGGCAGTCGGCTCTCCAGGAGCCCCTGGGTAATAGTTATTGACTCATAAGTGATTCCACCAGCTGGCCAAGGTTAAAGGTCATGGCGGACAGTAAGACGACACCAGATTTTTAGAAAACTGCTTCTTGGATTACCAGATCCTGCTTCTGGCTAAAAATAAAGATGCGAAGGTGTTCAGGAGTCACAGGTTTACTCAGCAGACATCCTCCGTTCTCTGGCTCCTTATACTTCCTTTCCCAGACGTTCCTGGTTGAAGGTTTTCCAGGTTTTCAGAAAGTCTGTCTCTGGACTTTGGCAGCTTTGTTTCTGTAAATTGGTTCAGTCGGGTTTGGCGATAAGTTTTCAGAGGAATGTGTTGACCTCTTAATCAACCAGGCTTAAAAACGAATCAGAACCCATTCTATCCGTCCATCTGTCCTTCATTGCTTACCCAACATGATGAAAGCTACAGCTCAAGCAAAGATCCCCAGATGTCTTTCTGTCTTTCTGTCCAGCTTCATCCTCAGTCCCCTGTAGTCTCCGTCACCAAACAGTTTCTTCATAAACCTGCAGTCGGTTTCTGGAGATGCAGAGGAGACGAGTTCCACAGTTTGACATATTTCAACCCACCAAAAATCTGATTTATTCTACTTCCTCTAGTCGTACTAAATCCGATAGTTTTCGAATCATCTGCAGTCTGAACGGTCATTTCAAATTTTATCCAACATTTTCATCATTGCTGTGAGCCGTGCATCATAACAGAAGAATCCAGACAGTTAAACAATGGCTGAAGATGATAACAATGAAGTGATGAAAGCAGTCAGTGAACGCATCACACCCCGTCTGACTCCACCTCCAAACAGAACCGGGTCAGAAGCTGCGGTCACTGAAGGCAGCTGCTGTTATTTCTGCTTTGATTAGCTGCTTTTGTCGTGTTCTGATCTGCTGACCATCTGCTGACCAACTGCTGACCAACTGCTGACCCCACTGTCGGCTCAGAGAAACTTTAAAATCCATCCAGAGACGACAGCGGCCATCTTTGCTGCTGTAAACAGAACGCTGCGGCGGCCATCTTTACTGCCGTAAACGGAACGCTGCGGCGGCCATCTTTACTGCCGTTTACTACCATAAACAATGTCTGGACATCAACACACAGAAAACTGTTGAGAAAAATCAGTTTTGAGATATTTTAAGTTGTCAAGACTTCAGTCTAGTTTAAATTCATTCTCCAGTCCAAACCTTCAACCCTCCACATGTAGTTATAAAAATCTTCTAATTCGTTTGTGTTAAATTTAGAAGCTGCATCTAATTACAGATACAACATGTCTGACTGCAAAAATGAAATATGTAGTTTCATCTTTCTTGCCCTCTGAAGGATTTTCTGCCTCGTTGCTGCTGGTTGCTTCACCTGCTTTAAATATCGATTTTTAAAAATAAACCTAACAGAATATAAATCCAGTCGTCAGCGTTTACCTTGTTTTAATCTCTGGCCTGATGGATGATGTCAGCCTCCTGAAGCTTCTCCAGACTGAGAAATGTTTGTTGGACAAAAATAGACGTAGCCACTGGTCCTGCTGCTTCCACACTGGGGACCAGAACCAATTTCCACAGATGGTGCCGTTTATGCTGACTACGCTGTTTTAACTTCCACTTGCAGCTTTGTCAGTTCAGACTGAGAATGTAGAAAGAAAACACTTTCAGTGAATCTTGTTCTGGATGTTCTTGGACAGTCAGATCTCTAAATTCGAGCGTCTCAGGCTTTTCCTTGTTCCCTCAGCTTCCTCTCGTTTCTCCTCCAGTGTTTTTATTTGTGTGTGTTTGTGAGGTTGGGCCAGATTTTCTGCTCCAGTTTTCCTGCCCATCCTGAACTCGCCTGCTGCTGTTCGGTGAAACTAACTCGCCTTAAATCAGCCGGCTGGAGGAAGTTACGGCGCCGCGCGCTGCTTCCATTCAGAAACAGGGAGGGAGCGCACCGTTCTTCATCTGAACTGCTGAACCACAGCGCTGAGCCGTAAAACCAAACTGTTACATGTCCTACAGCTGGGCGTTAGGGTAAAAAATAAAATAAAATAATAAAATCATTTGAGTATATCTTAATATTATGACTGTTAATCACATTTTAAATGGAAACCAGGCAAAATAAGCAACTTTCTCAATTTCAAGTCCTGATCATTCATGCAGCTTCTTTACAAATGTGGATGCTAACATTAGCGTTAGCTGCTACATGTTAGCACTGAGATGCTACCTCAGGTTTCAATAGTTTTAACTTTTAGCACAACTTAAACACAACAGTCTTTCCCAGCATCCAATCAGGTTGTTCAGAAGCAGAAATGATCCCGGTGCTCAGAGAGAAGCAGCTTTGTCGTCTGTTGTTGTTGTTAGCAGCTGTTAGCTTGTGCATCAGATTTACAGTCGTACCAGAAACTCAATGCAAAGGGTCTGGGTTGAATCTTTGCAGGGGGAAAAAAGTGATTCTGTTAAAAAAAAAAAGAACCACTTTAAAATGTATGGAGTTAAATAATCAAAATGATCTCGTTAAAGTTATTCCTCTAGTGACCACTACAACAGAAATCCTTCTTGCTGCCACCAGCTGCTCCACTGTGGAGCCATTTAACAAACAGAAATAAAACAGGAAACTTTAATTTACTGTCAGACAATCTGAAGCAACAGTTCCTGTTTTTACAGTGTACTTCATGTATTTCAGCTGTATTTCCTGAAACATATGTAAGAAAAGTTTTAAAGCTGCAGGCCTTTAATCAGAACCAGAGAGCTGATGCAGCAGCAGCAGTGTGTGTCGCAGCTGCTCGCTCGTTGTGTCTGACGAGGCTGAAGCGTTTGAAAATGGAGGTCAGTGTGACACGGAGGGAGAACGTGTGCAGCGTTCCCCCCAGGCTGGATTCACAGAGGGATCCGATCTGTGTCACAGCTCTGAGCAGCATGCTGGCTGGATTAGCCTCCTCTCTCTGTGAGGTCCGCTCTTCCTCTGCGGTTTATCAGCGTTATCCCTTTAAGAAGCTCTTTGAAGATCCAGATAAGCTCATTATAATCCACCAGAGTCACTTCAGCCTTCACACTGCTGGGCGCTGGGTGTTTACTGGTCCAAATGTCAGCTTCCTCACTGCTCCACGTCTCACCTGCATGAGAAACGAGCAGAGAAATTCAGATTCTCTGGAGATGAAAGCAATGAATGCAAAACGCTTCTCTGAAAGAGTTTTCCACTTAATGTATTTCATGTGTAGAAGTACAGCGTCCAGTGAAAGGTGTGTGGACCGTCAGAGGTCCAGCTGCTCCGGTTTCTCCTGCTGTCACGTCCGTTTCCCAGGCAACGCTTCAGAGTGAAAACGCTGCAGCCGCTCGCTGACAGCGCTGACCTTTAAGGTGTCATGTTGGATGGCAGCGACGCAGAATCAGCGAGCTGAGGTTATCCAGAGCCCAGGACCTGCAGGAGCCTCCATCTGCTGGGGCAGGAGGGCAGGAGGGGGGTTGGGGGAGGGGCAGGAGGGCAGGAGGGGGGCAGGAAGGTAGGAGAGGGGCAGGAAGGTAGGAGAGGGGCAGGAGGGAAAACCAAGGCCGTTCTCCATCTTTAACTCCTAAAACTCCACTCTGTAAAATCTAATTAAAGAAATAAATGCTAACTTGTTGCCTAAACAGTTTTTCTGAAAACTACTAGATTGAAACTTTTCCTGTTTCTGCTTTTTATTTGTTTCTCTGTTCAAACTTTGACAGAAAATGAAAGTTGTGAGTTTTCTCAGTTTTCAGTAAAACAAACATAAACATCCGTAAAGCTACGGACATAATGCCAGTTTCTGTCTCTCCATCATCAGGATGCGACCTTTGACCCACAACAGGAAGCTGATGAGTTCC
Source organism: Xiphophorus maculatus (assembly GCF_002775205.1). NCBI lineage: Eukaryota > Metazoa > Chordata > Actinopteri > Cyprinodontiformes > Poeciliidae > Xiphophorus > Xiphophorus maculatus. The sequence continues at coordinate 28,120,846 of NC_036448.1, forward strand.
TCTCTTCATTTCTTAACACTGAGGAATTTTTCTCAGCATGAAGATGAAAATTATAATCTCATATAATTCCTACAGAACTGCGTTTACAGATTTCCTTCAGATTGTCTTCTGTTCTACTTGAGTTTTTTTCTTTCTGCTCTGCAGTTCGTCTTTTCATTTCTGTAAAAGTATAAATATAAACATCATAAAGTCTCTTACCATTGATCTCCATCATCATAATTTACAATACTTGTAATCAAAACTTTCTGCAGTTTACAACAGAACATCAGATTAGTCTGTTGACATGACGAGTCAATTTGACGTTTATGAAACCAGAACGTCTCACTCTGAAGCACCGACATGTTCGGATGTTTGAGGATTTCCTCGGTGTTTTGCTGTTTGTACGAATTATTTTGAGAAATATATTTACTGTTGATTCAAGAAATGCACCAAAGCGACTGAGAAAAACTGTAACTGTTCATTTTTAAAAGGCTTTAACCCCACAGACCCTCAACTTGTTTAAATCAAGAACCTAGTGTAAGTATGTAAAACAAAAAGTTAAATCCACTTCATTTACTGGATGAAAGTCATCAGTAAACACCCAAAAACTCCCAGGACTTTGAGTGTTGCCCGGTTTTACCCACTCTGATTTTCCAGTTGGCTGCGTTCTGGTTGCCAGTGTTTGGTTGTGGAGCAGGACTGCAGAGTTTCAGCCGAGCCGCTGTGGAGGCGTGACAGATGACTCGCCAGAGACGGTGAGAAGCTGGAGAAGAATCTGAGGAGACGCGGGCCATCTGCTCCTCAGGACGCCGCCGCGCTGCCTCCCGACTCGCAGGACTCGGCCCTGATTGGAGATTAATAATGTTCCATAAATACTTTTCCAGCGAGGGCCGATGTTGCTGCGATCAATCATGCGCTTTGTGAGCTCAGCAGCCTTAAGAGGCCGGGCCTGCGCGCTAACTGCTGAACACGGCGGAAATAAAGCAGGACAAAGTAGCTCAGCAGGTTTTAATCATGTCAGCGAACATTCCTGCGCGGCGCGAGGAGATGCATCATGTTGGAGTTTAGTAAAGTCTGCAAATTTAAAACAGAGTTCACCTTCTAGAGCTCTGCTGCAAACAAACTCCACTGAAGATCTTAAAACAGAGCAGAGGATAACCGAATGTAGGAGAACTGAGATTCAAATCTGAAAAGTGTGGTGTGCATTTGTATTTCCATTGCTATGAAGCCAGGAATGAAATTCCAGTGCAACCAGTTCTGTTGATGTTTGTTGGAGAACAAAAAGCTAAAACATGAATTATGGTCTCAGGTTTTCTCCATATTATATTATATGTTTTATATTTACAGAATAAAAACAAAACAGATTTTATTTTCACGCCAAGAGGAAATTCAGGCATAACAGCAGCGTCACGTATGAAGGTCCACACTAAAACGTTCTTAAAGTTTTAACAATATATAAAAAAACAAGATTAACAATAATATTAATAATATGCTGCAGAAATCTGCAACGGAAAACACGTTTGTCTTCAGCCTACTTCATGTCGTCAGACTGAAGCAAAAACATGATTAAATTCAACAACAGAGGAATTAATAGTTCAAAATACCTGAACTTTAATAAATTATTTGAAAACTGCTTTTTGTATTTATTGAGGTAAAGCAGAACAGTCAAATATGATTATAAACATAGAAACGGCGCTGTGGCGGTGTAGGGGATAGAGCGACCCACGTTTGGAGGCCTTGAGTCCTCGTCGCGGGTTCGATTCCCGGACCCGGCGACATTTGCCGCATGTCTTCCCCCCTTTTCCTGTCAGCCTACTTTCATATAAGGGACACAAAAACCCTCTTGCTTTTCTTCTTTGCTGATGTTTAAAATGACGTCACAGGATCATATTTACTGTCCTGCAGGTTTCAGTTGGTCTTTTGTTGGACTTGCTGTATTTTCTCCAGGTTGTCTCCGCGCCGCCGGAGCCCGTTACACACTGCAGGGCAGTAAAACCACACGGCCAGCAGAGAGACGGCGGGCCGCCGGCTGAGCCGCCATTGTCTCCCGGCTGATTGGGACTCATTGTCCAGCGGCGTCAAACGAAGTGAAGCGCTCCATTGTGGGCCGGAGAAAGCCGAGGCAGGAGCGGCGTTCCTGGCAGACACCAGCCGCTGGACTGTCACAGGAGTTTAGCGTGAATGGTGGACTGATCCAGTCTGCGGCCATTAGCATTTTGAGCGGATTCACCGCTGGCGCCGGTCCATTCAGGGAGTCAGAGACCAGCAGCAGCAGGCGACGTTTCACAGCCTGGGAAGACGATTCATTTTACACACAACATCTGTACGGAAGAGGATCAGGGCCACTAAAGAGCAGTAAAACAGTTATAATAGGAAGAAGAAAAAAAAATCAGTTTTTCTCTCTGAATTTTGAGGAAAAAAGTTAACATTTTGAGGCGAAAGTTAGAAATTCAGAGATTAATGTCATAATTTTGAGAAAAAAGTCAGAATTCTTTATTTTTTCAGAGGCATAATTTCTCTCATGTACATCTGGAATACCAAACGGGTCACTTTTAGTTTTCACCACTTAATGAGTTTAAAATAAACTGTAAAACTACCGTTGAAGTTCAGCCTCCAGTTTTAGCTTCTCGGTTTCTGTTTTCTGCTCTGAATGCAGGAGTTAAACATCCAGATGTGAACCTGAAGGAGATTCAGAGGCTTTACTTCCAGATTTCCCTCCATCGGTTCAAACCGACACACATTGAGCCGTTTGCTCTGGTTCTGCCTGATTTGCTGCATGTTGAAGTTTCCTCCCCTGTGAAGCAGGCAGATGGTGAAACCTACCTTCAGCTGATTGAGGAGCCAGAAACGTGTGTGTGAGATCTAATCATGAGGTGTGTGTGTGTGTGTGTGAGAGAGATCTAATCATCATGGAAAAACATAACAGAGTGAGAATCCTGTTGGTTGTTCTTTTGTCATTTAGTTTGCACAGGAAATTGTAGATTTCTGTGATGTTTCCCAACTGCATATTTTTCTGTTGATTTGATTTGAATGTGTGTGTGATGGTGTGTGTGTGATGGTGTGTGTGTGGTTTTCGTCTTGGTATGCTTGGAATGCATTGTTGCACTAAAGGATCTGTATGAGGTTCATTGAGTTCATGGTGCTGCTCTGTTTAACGGAGGATAAGCAGACCTGGTTCCTGGTGACCAGAGATGAAACGGATCCGCGTCTCTCCGCTGATCTGAGGTCAGGCTTTCTGTCCTCATGTGACGTCGTTTTACTCCTCATGTTTCCAGGAGCTGATGGAAAACAGACACACTTACATGAAGGATCGGTCCGAGACGAGTTTAATTAGAGCAGAGCAGTGAGTGAAACAAGCAACATGTTGCCTGTTGACGCGTTGCTCTCACATATCCGATGTTTCCAGTGTTTGTATGAATATTTGCAGCTTTTTTTTATCTTCTGCTCAAGTAAAACTGGGTTGCAAAAGAACCAAGTGGTGAAACGTTTCCACCAGACGCAGCTTGAAGTCCAGAACTTCCTCCAGCAGGTTTCGGTTTTCCAGCTCGGCTTCCATCCAAATGTCATCAGAATTATGAGCCGACTTTAAAACGCCACAAAGAAAAAGTTTCCATCTAATGGAGCGAATCAACCAGGCAACGCAAACCTGATTTATCAGATGTTGACGCTTCGCATTGCTGTGATAAACAGGAAGTAGAGGTAAATAAAACCAGCATGGAGAAAAACGGAGGGTTCTCCCAACCGAGCTGGAGGCTTCGTGCCTCTGGTACGGCACAGAGTTCGTTACGTCAGAGCTCTTTCAGCGAAAGTGTTTCCATCTCCGCATCGACTCTTTCAGAAAAACCAAAAACTGACGAGAACAAGCAAAAAACGTTTTTGAAAAAACGGAGGGAGTCATTTTAAATGTTTCTGTTTCCATCAACCTTTTCTAATGCAAACCTTCAAAATGTGCATAAAAACGTTGATGGATGCTCGTTTATTGTTGAACGTTTATGCTGTTAGCTTGTAGCACTGGCGCTACTGAGGCTACTAGCTTTGTAGCACAGACCAAAAACTTAAAGCAGCACAAAATATCTGTTACAAAAAACCAAAAGTAGTGACAAATATTATACATTCATACAATGAACAAACAGTAGTTTGTCAGTGAACATGCAAACAGAATAATGTTATTTATATGAGTGTGATTTGTTTAACACATAAATGTGTGTGTATGCTTTAAGCATTTATGTAAAACTGCAGTGTGTAAAATGTTTGACTTTTAGAGATTTTGAAGCAAAACTTGTGAGATTTTAGGTTGTTGTGGTTCCAGGGGCTCTGCAGTATTTTGGTTTTATATTTTATAGCATATTCTAGATTCTATTTACACAAATCAAATTACATCTTGTTCTCATCTTGAGTTAAACGATATGCTTATTGCATTGCATTGCTTGAGATATTTAGCAAACAAGAATGAACGTTCAATCTGCAGATGCAGAAAACTGGTGGACAAAAAAGAGCTGCAGAAAAAATCACGTTTCTTTCCACTAAAAAGATAAATGGTTGTAAATATTTAGTAAAGGCCTGGATAACAACCATTTACATTAGAATACTAAGTTTACTTTTTTTCTCCTTCTGTTTTAGAGGCCAGAGAGTTAAAATGGGAGGCAAGCTCAGCAAAAAGAAGAAGGGATACAATGTAAACGACGACAAGTCCAAAGACAAAGACGCCCAGGCGGAGGGCGCCTCGGCCGAGGAGAGCGAAGCGCCGAAGGACAAGAAGGACGAGGCCCCTGCGGCCGGCGATGCTAAGGAGGTAGCGAACGACACGGCGGCCAAGGAGACGCCGGCGGCGGACGCCGCAGCGCCGAAGGACGAGGAGAAGAACGCCGCTCCCGCCGCCAAGGAGTCGGAAAAACCTGCCGCCAACGCCGAGCCCAAAGCAGAGGCACCGAAAAGCGCCGACGCTGCCAAGGCTGACGACAAACCGGCCGCGGCCAAAGAGGAGCCGGAGGCGAAGGCCGCGGCGCCCGGAGCTGCAGCCGAGAGCAAAGGGGAGGCCGACGCCAAAAAGACTGAGGCCCCCGCTGCGCCGGCGGCCAAAGCCGAGGCGGCCCCGGCGACCTCGCCTGACCCTAAGCCCACAGAGGCAGCGGCTCCCGCGGCGACCAAAGATGGCGCCGCTGCACCTAGTTCAACACCAGCCGCCGACGCTGCGGCCAAGGAGGCGCCGAGCAAGGATCAAACCGTAGCAGTTCAAGATTAATGGACAGCTTCTGACCTAACAACGATGACAAAGATTTAAAAATGAAATTACTAGCCCGCCCATATTATTATGATAACAATAATAATAATAATTGTAATGATGATAATGATGATTTGTTGAATAAGGAGGACTGGAGACGTTTCCCACCAATGCGTATGATTATTGCTATTATTATTGTTATGTTTTAATCTATTTTTTCTGCTGTAGTATTTGAACTTTGATACGAGTCTGTCGGCCGTGAGCCTTTGCAACGTCACCTTCATCCTTCATCCACTCATAACCTCCAGACTCCCGTTCAGAAGGCCTGCATTCATGCTCTCACCTGCAGCCTCGCTGCAGGGTGAGAGGTCAAAAGTCATTTCACCAGCTGGATCTGCATTACATCTGTCCAGTCTTTTGACCCAGAAAGCCCCGTTGTCCCGGCGGTGGAGCTGTAACTGTTTTGACTGAGGATGCTGAAGCTTTCTGGGGAATTTGAAAGGTTGAAACTCGCTGGCTTTGCAAATAATTGTAGGATTTTTTCACATAAACTTCTACATTTTGTACTGAAACCCTTAGCTATATTGTAAGAAAACTAAGTGGTTTTTTAGCATTTGTAATACTTTAAAAATTTGCAAAGCCGTGCCAAGAATACCTTTAAAATGTTCCTACGAAGCTTAAAGCAATTCTCTGGTCTTTTAATCCAATAGAAAGTGACATATCCAGCAAACAGGCGAAACAATCTGTGAGATTGTCTGAACGTCCTTATAAGGCTAAAACGGTGATGTTTACTGAGCCAGGATGACGCTCTGGAAAGGACATGTTGAGTTGTGTCTTTCTAAAGACGGCAGACTAAACTGGCACTCAAACATCCTGCGAAGCTTTTCCTCCCTGATCTAAGACAGGAAACGAAATCCTCTCCTGTAAAACTGTGACAGTTCTTCACCGTTAGGTTTTACATTAAATACTCCAGTATTTAACCTCTTTAAATATTCCTCAACAGAGATGAAACCATTTTATCAGGCCACAAAACGTACGTCTGAGCGTTGATGCAGTTTTCTTCACCTCAACATTCTGGTATTTAGAAAAGAAACAACATAAAATGGTAGAAAGTTCCAGGTTAACTTCGCTTTGGCTTAATATCCTGATATGTTTGTCAAATTTGACACCCAAGATATCCTGCCTCTGAGACTTGATTGTTACCAATTAGTCTTTACAATTAAATCAAGTCAAATATTTCACTCTTCAAGAAACATTTTCTGTTTTCAACAGAAGTTCTGACTTTTCAATCCATCCTGTAACAAACTCCAAACACAGAAACATCTGTGTTGGATTTATGCAGCTGTATATAAAGCAGCAACACCAGCAGACATCTGGAAATCAGCAAACATGAAAAATCATTCATATTTAAATGAAACGTCAGGGGGCCAAGAACTCAGCCTTGAGGTTCACACATGCTAGTTCTTGGAAATGATTTCATGTCGTTTATAGTAACACACTGCTCACAATTTACAAAATATAAGTAAGACTTCTTTAAACTTAGACTTGAAGACATCGTTATTTCTGAATGAGTGTTATGAATTAAAGTGCCAAATACGTGTTAAAATCTGAAATTGTTGCTACTCCGACGTCACCAGACCTAAAAATGGATAAAACCCGGAGCTGTTTCCACCAGAGGTACTTTGTTTGGGAAAAGAAACTGATTTGATTAATCCTTTTTGTTAGCATGTTTGTTAGCATCCCATCTGTGTAGCTCTGGAGGACACTGGAAACTAGAAAGTTCAGTGGCAAGCAGGAATCCATGTTGTAACTTTGATTAATGTTGAATTAAAAAAAAGTAAAATAGTTTATGAAGTAGTTATTCTCCCATCTTTGCGACGTAATGGGTTCAGATTCTGCTTGTGACCCGGTTGTCCACCAGTTCCACCCAGGCTCTAGTAAAACTGATGTCTTTGCATTGTTGGAGAGTAAAATACCGAGAATACCAGCAACCTAAACTCCGACCGCCAGGCCTTCCTGTTCCCTCCTGTGCATAAATGCAGGTTTAAGTGTCGTCACCTCACCGTCCGTCTCCATCCACCGACACACGGCGTCTTCCTTCCAGCACTCGTTGAACCGTAGCAGAAACAAACATCCGAGGACGGTTGTGTGTCACTTGATTATGTTTCTTTTCTTCCTCTCTTGACTCGGTAAATTGCATGTCTGTGGTTGGGTGAACCTGTAGTCCTGTCTTTTTGGTCAAGTGGAAAAAAAAAACAAAACAAAAAAAAAATAAGTATTGATAATTTCTCAGTCTGCATCCATGCCAACTGCGATCGATATTCTCATTCCATGTCTCACCGCAGCTATTTCTACATGTTCATTCAAGCAAACAGACAAAAAAAATGATATGGAAATTGATGCGTTAAAATTATATGTACTTGTATAAATGGTGCAACAGTAATAAAATGTCAGAAATTGACTTAAAGATCTTGTGCAAGTGATTTTTTTCTATAGGGAACCAGAAGAAGAACTACCTGGGAATTTGCTGTGATGACTATTAATATACAATTAATTAATTCTACATGTGAAGACAATGTGCTAATAAAGCACCGAGGTCTTTTACAGAAAACAAGAAAAGCCGAACAAAGAACGTTTAAATGTTACATAAAGTTTCACCCAGTGCAGTTTCTGTATTCGTTTGGTGGCACAGAAATAAAAGATGCATGACATCAGCAAAGGTGTCACCAGACCTAATGATGCTTTAATGCTTTACAGTCTGGAGTAGGAACAACATGTAGATGCCAAGTAAAAGTGACCCGAGGGCAGAACCCTGAGGAATCCCACATGTGACATGATGCAGTCCCAGCCTGCAAAATAACATTTGCTTTGGACATAAAGGTGAATTACTTTCTGTTCTTTGGAAAATAAACACAAAATTCCAGGGTTGAGTCGTTAATGTGTTTGGTCTTCAAGCCAATGAGCAAAGCCTGAAAGTTTAAAACCCGCTCACTGCAGCAACGACGCAACTGCCAGCGCAAAAAAGTTGATGGATATTAACTGAATTTTCCAAACGGTTAAAGAGTTGAACTGGAAACCAGTAGAGAGTTTCTGGGCTGGATCAAATCCCGCTCACACCAAGCTGCTCCCTCTCCGTGTCAGTCAGTCAGTCGGATCTTTCTTTACGTTCATTTTCTGCCAAACAACATCTTAACTGTCTGGATGCTCACAAACCACTGAAGCTTTATAAACACAGGGGAAACGCTGAGCTTTAAAGACTCAGAGAATAAATCCTACATTTTTCTCTGGCACAAATTAAAACTCAGCAAAAGTTTGATGAGACCACTGAGATTTTGCTAACGTTGAAAAAACACAAATTCATAATTGCCATGTTTCCATTAAGTAAGAAAAATAATTAAAATCTCACACGTATAAGTTTGTTCACACAGGAAGTAATAAAAACCTGCAGCGCCGTCGTCATCCTACCACTTCCTGTCGTCTTCTTCGTCGTTTCCGCCAGTAGTAACGTTCGGCTGTAGTGATTTGAAGTGTTTCCATTTTGATGCAGCCAAAAATCCTAACACAAAAACATTTAATCTGAAAACATTAGTATTAAATGAATTTATGTTTGTAATTTCAGTTTGTGTAACTTTATGATCCATGGAAACCAGCCGGTGTGGGTTTCCTGTTCTGATGCACAAACTGACATGAACCAGAACAGAACTTGGAGAAATGCCAGAGGAACGGATCAAAGATGGCCGACATGACGGGTCCCAAACCTCATGAATTTATATTCTGGTTTTTCTTCAGCCTGCTTGATTTTACTCAACAATGTAACAACTTTAAGGTTCCTGGTGATTCATTGAGTCACCAATAAATCGGCTGCCTGCTGTTGGTTCACCCTCATCATGGAGGAGGGATTGCTGCAAAGCCACGTTCCTTAGAGAAAAAAGAAAATGTTTTATGATTGGAACTGATTATAAGATGGATGGATCTGGAATATTTTCTGTCTGACTGAAGTTACTGGAGGGAATATTTTTCTTCTCTTTTTGAAAGATGATGGAAAAAAGAAGAACCATTAGAAACGTGAAAGGGAGTAAATACTTTTTTACAGCACCGTATGTTTCTAATCATAATTTATGACAGAACTCACTTCCTTTTTATTGTTAATTACAATGAGATAAAATTACAATCAGGTGGAGACGGTTCTGTTTATGTGACTTCTGAAACCAACTGAATGCACTTAAATAGGCAATAAACACAAAAGCAAACCACACTTTTCAGATTTTGATATTTTTAAAATTTGTCATTTTTTCACCTCACAGTTATGCACCAGGTTTGTGTTGGTTTGTGGATATAACAAGTCAAAATATGCATGAAAAATCAGTGAATTATTAACATTCGATAATGTTTTGCTTCTTTTAAGAGAAACAAAACCAGTTTTTCCTTCCTGATGGTATCGGCTCTGTGCGCTCTGACTCGTTTTGTTCAGTTGACTCGGATCATTCAGATAAAATATTATTAGATTGTCTCTGAATGTTCCCGCCGCCTCGGCCGGGTTATAATTTTACCGGCTATGAAAGAAAGAAAAATACTGAGGAATGAGGAAAAGTCTGAAGTTTCGCCAAACATCGATGACTGATGGCTTTATCTGCTCAGCCTCCCTGCTGCTGTTAATCATGACCCTCATCTCACACGTCTGATTTATTTCAGCCCAAACGCCGTTTATCAATCATTAAACCGATCCCACATTTTGAACCCGAGGCAGAACACGGTCAGATAAGAGAGGAAGCAAACACAGAAACAGGAACTGGATGAGAACCATCCAGTTCTCCTACCGACCGAGTAAAAACAGAGCAGAACTTTAGATACTTACAAAAAATGTTTTCTTCCTGATTTCCTGATTAATGCATGTTTCTCTCATTTCAGGGTTGAAAAAATGTGAAAAACAAGTTTTAAAAAAGGAAATCAGAAAAGAGCAAACATGTGGAAGCTCATTTTCACCATCAAGGCAAAACAAAATCTCAACAGGAATTCATAATTATGAGCTTTACAGTCATAATGAAGATTTTTGATGTCATAATTACGACTCTGAGAAAGGAAGTCATGCTGTATGAAGGCTTCCTCCATTATCTCAAAATCATGACCAGATCTCATAATTCAACTTTTTCTCATAAATGTGACTTTGTATCTCATGACTATGATTAATAAAGTTGACATTCTAACTAGTTTATCATTTGAATTTGTATATTATAATTGACTTTCAATCTGGTAATTATGACTTTGAATCTCATATTTGCTCCTTTTAAACTCAAAATTATGACTTCTGGTTTCAGCTTTTATTTTTCCCTTCCTGGCAGTAATGGGCTTCCATACAACTCTTTTTCACACGTGTTTATGTTTCCGTGTCTCAACATGTGGAGCTTTTAGAGATCCGTTAGTTCAGCTGGTGGATGATGAAGTTTGGTTCCAGTTTTATTAATTAAAATCAGACGCAGAAAAAGATCTTCTACTGAGCGATTCTGGACGGGTTCTGGTTGCAGCCGGCAGTGAAACACGTCTCCACACACACACGCCCCCACACACACACACACACACACACGTCTGCCTGATAACTGTCAGAATAAAGCTGGCTTACAGTGGAGCACAATGGAGAAAGGAAAGCTTTTGTCTCTGCTGAATGTTGTTACAAATTTCACTCCGTCGATCGACGCGAATGAACGTTTCAGATAAAAGAGGCAGACAAGCTGCAATTACACAGGACTCATTTCTGTCACATCCACTGGAAAGAGACGCAGAATGCCAAAGTGATTATCTGAATTTAGCTTTCTGCAGCGATTAAAACCCCCGATCACACACCAGGATGTGCTTCTGATACGATTTGAAGCATGAAAGCAGAGAAACGCGGCAGCTTATCAGCAGCATGCAGGCCGGGCGGCGGGTCAGGAGCGGAGTCAAGCATCTCTCATTTCTGGATCTTTGTCTGCCTTTCGTCTCCAGACCCTGAGCGCCATCAGAGACGTTCCAGGACGGAGCATCACACCTCAGAAACCAGAAGATACTTTCTACCAACGGTGCTCTCCCACTTCCTGTCTTATTCTGGTGCTGAACTCATTTTTAACAGTTTTAGATTCATACAGTTGCAACCAGATGTTTACACACACTGAATAAAAAGACACAAAAGATTTTTTTCTCACCATTTGAAGTTAAATCTGACAAAAAATTTCCTGTTTTAGTTTATTTTGAATTATCAAAATTATTTATATTTCATAAAATCCAGGAAACATTTTTTTGTAATTTGAACAGTAACTTTGAAACGGCTCAAAGTTTTTGGTTTTCCTTTCTTAAACTTCTGACACATCCGAGTTTATTTTCAGTCATTTTCAGATGAAATATTTCAGCAGATGAAACTCCAGATGAACAAACATTTGGTTTCCTTTAAAGGTTTTTGGTAATTGAATCAATAAATTATACATAAACTCTTGATCTAAGATAAACAGGATCAGGTTCACCTTCAGAAAGTTTAAATGAAAAATAAACCAAAAAAAATCTGTTCATGTCGTCATAATTTAAAATCTCTTGCAGGCAGAAAGACGTGAATCATAAAATGGCTTAACTGAATAATAATAATAATAAATGAACAGAACAGATATAATTTAGAAAGAGTAGAAATTATGAGTAAAAATTAAACATGTAAATATGTTTAATATGGGAAAAATGTGGATGAGATAAGATTCATTTTCCTTCTCGAGTTGGATATGAAATTATTATTTTTGTTTATTTCTTAATTATTTTATTTTTTCTCTCCGACATTTTATTGTTTGAAACGAGATTTGTTTTCATGTTGGATCATCGCCATGTTACACCGAACGATCGCCTGAGGGCAGTCGCCATGGAAACGAACAGATTCATTCCAAAGAACATAAAGAGATCCAAGATGGCCGACCATCAGTTCCTCACAGCTGCACTTAAAAACCAGCAATAAAACAGGATTTATTTAGACGAGTTACATGAAATAATTTAGTGCAAAGACATGAACAAATGTTTATAATCAACAAATTAATATCTGGTGCATCGTAAAGGAAAAAAGTAGGAAAAATAAATCAAATGTACTTATAAACTGATAAAAACTGAGTTTTATGTGTCAAATTAAAACAGTGGAGCTGAATAAGGTCGTCTGTTTACGACGTTTCCTCTCATTATCTTTCACTGTGACGCGTCTTTCTCTCCAGAAAATTATCCGAATGTCGTCTTCGTCCCACTGATTTTATGAGCCAGACTTTAGCATCATGCATTATTTTATGACAGTGTGAAAAATGATTTTTACAGTGAACTTCCTGCAGCTCAGCGTTCGTCGCAGTCCGCTGGGAAAGCAGAAAACAAACCGCGCTACAGAAATGAGCATTCAGGGTTTTTATCTCCAGCCTCTTCATGGAGCCGGTGAAGCGAAATATTCTCCACTTCCCATGATCCTCCTCGCTCCCTCTGTTCCTGCGTAATCTTACATAATGTTGTGAATATTTAAAGCAGGTTCAGCTGAAGAACGAGGACAATAGTTGGAAACACTCAGGCGGAAAAAAACAGACGTAAAAACACGAGGAGGGAGAAACGTGAGAGATATTAGGAATATTAGAAATATTAAAAGACCAGAAATATCAAAACATCTGAATATTAAACACAAACCTGATGTTTAAACCTGCAGAAATCTGCAAACATGATGGTGGAAGCGGATGTTAAAGTTTGACATTTAAAATGGTTGAAGGAAGCGGCTGAGGATTTATTAACACCAAATGATTTCAATAAATCACATTAAATTCAAAGTGATTTAATAAGGAAATATAATTCGTCTCAACTCAGTTTGAATTTCAGCTCCAGTTGCAACATTTGGATTTTTTTTTATAGGTTTTTAGTTTCTGTGATTGTTGGAGGAGTTTGAAATGTTTCTGGTTGTAGAAAACTGAAGGAATTAAAAGTTTTACTAGTAAAATTCAAAATTAGAATTATGAAAGCGTTTAAAACCCAATAAACTATAACTAACTGAAGACAGAGGTTTTCAGAATGAGATCCTGGTGTAATTAGTTTCACTGACTTTTAAAATATTTACATTAATGTCAGTTTTGACCTCCAACTGTTTAATGTTGACAATGTTCAGTGATTTTCCTTTATGTTATTATTAATAATGACAATAGTAATAGCAAGTCATTTAATATTAATTGAATCTAATTATAGCAAACAAACTGAGTCGTTTTAGTGCAGTAAGATCCTCCTGCGTTTTTAAATGAATCCCTGATTTCATTCATAAATAGAGCGATAATTACTGCCATCAAGTAAAAACTGATTTCATACGTTCACACACAATAAAACCAGATTTAATGAAAATATTTTTATCTTTTAACTCTTTCAGAAACATTTAGAGATGAGCCGAAAGGCGACAAAATAGAAGGAAGAAAGAAAAGATGAGAAATACAGAATTAAAGATCATTTCAGCCAACAACGGCCCAGTCAAAGGAGCGCGAGGGTGTGTGTGTGTATGTGTGTGTGTGTGTGTGTGGGTGTGTGTGGATGAAAATAACTGCAGATACCTGCTTTGATGTCCGGCTCTTCAGAACCCCATTGAGAAATCAGCTGGACCCCGAACCTCAGCGCAGCGCCTGATTGGTCAGGAGTTCTGCTCCTCCAACGCCATTGGCTGCTGAGGCCACTCTGATGCCGAGGTTCGCCTAGCAACAGGCGCCAAAGCATCTACTGCAGAGCGCCCATTTCACACACACACACACACATGCTGAGGTGGGTTTATGTGGGTGAGCAGCTGATGTGAAGACAGTATCCACACACACACACACGCACACACACACACACACGCACACACACACGCACACGCACACACACACACACACACACACACACACACGCGTGCAGTGATTACAGCTCGCTGCGGCTCGTTTAATTCGTCCATAATGAGCAGCTTCAGCCGGCAGGAGCAGCTGGACGGTTTAAAGCTCTTCACTGATCACTGCGCTCGGCTCTGAAACTCTAAATCAGCGTTTAAAAGCAAACATATGCCGACTTTACGGCTTCCACAAACACAGAGAAACATCCGGATAATCTCTTCTTCTGCTTTATTGTTTCCCATTTCTCTTCAAATGCCGTTAAAAATGGTTCCAGCAAACGATGCGACTCAACGCCGAGAAAAACAGACAGGTCAGTTTTTACAGTACAACAGTGAAAGGCTGATCAAAGAGTTAAAAATTAAACCAAATTACACACTAAAATTCAGAATGAAAACTAAACTGTTCGATATGAAACGTTAAAATTCAGGAACATTTCGGTTGTTTTTCTGGGAATTTGACATTTTCATAAACATCAGCGTATTAATGGACTTTATCTGGCAAAACAAAACAAATAATGTTTTATATTCAACAACAATTTTCCTTTTTATCTTCGTTATTTACGGTTTTCAGCAGCAACAATCTGAAAAGTGTGGTGTGTATTTGTATTCAGCCCTCGATTCTAACCTCACCTACTGAGCAGGAAGATGTTTGGATCTGAATGACTCCATCACGCCGCCATCATCCTGACCTTTCACCCCTCTGCAGCTTGTCCCTCCTCGGGGCGCCATGTCTGCCGTGTCAATCCACATCTGGACACTCACTGCATCGCTTTCTCAGGTACTTGGACTACACCGCTCTCTATCTCGGCTCATTTCTGTTCTTATTGCAAACTGGACGAATCAAACAGGAGATTTGACTTTAAAGAGGTAAAATTCCCCGTCAGTCGTGGATAAAACTGGTTTTATATCTGATGCAGAACCTCAGAGTCGCCTTACATCACCTGCAATCTGTTCCTGGAATGATCTGAGTTCTTCCTCCTACCTAACTTTCTCACCTGTGTTTGAAACATTCACAGTGAAACTTCAGTGTGTTCTGCTGGGCTTTCATGTGACAGACCCACAGGAAGTAATGCCCTGTTAGGAAATAAAGAAAAGTACAAATTATTTCTAAAAAGGTTTTAGAAATAATCTATTTGTGAAATAATATTTCTGTCATTTCCAGATGAAAGTTTTTTGGGGGACTTGATCATTTTTTCTATTGTAAAAACTGAAATTTTTACTCATTTTCTTCGCAAATTAGCTCAAGTTAAATCAGATTGGACACATTTAAGTGTGACTTTGACTAGGCCACTCAGCAATTCAAAAAGCGAGGTGAACCTGAGCTTCAGTCTAAACTGGTTTTCTGTCCGTTTCTTTCAGATTTTCTCTCCAGTTGATCGTTTTTCCATTTGATCGGCTTCCCCGCAGCATCATGCTGCCACCAGCTTCACACTCAGATAGTTTTTTATTAATCTAGAAAAAAAGAGGAACATTTCTGAGTTTGGAAAGTTAAAAATTCAAAATATTGAGATTAATCTCTGAAAATGTCTAGGAAAAAAAACTGGAAATTTCTGATTTTCCATAGTTGAACATTTTTGATTTTTGAAACTCAAACTCAAAAGTTTTTCCTAGAAAATTTCTATGATTTATCTAAAACTGTGCAGCTCTTTCTTCCTACAAAGCCCCTGATTCACAGCTGTATTTCTAAGACTGTTTCTCTTCGTTCAGGTGAAAACTGGGCGCAGCTCTTGCTGGTTTTTTCTTCATTATGTCGTGTTTTTAACTGGTTTCAGGCTCGGCGCTGTTTGCTCCACTTACCAGTATTTTTAGCTGCTTTTGTCTCTTAAAACAGAGACTTCTGGGAAATCTGGACTTAATAAGTCCAGTAATTTCTCCGATGCTCTTCTTTGCTCTCACTGTGCTAAAATTAGTCAGAAGCAACTTCAGGCCGTCAGTTCCAGTCGTCTGATCGCGGCCAGAGCGCCGGACGCTGTGGGAACGTCTGAGGCTCGACCTCTGACCCCTCAGAGTCCAATAAATCACGGTTATTTTCAGTGAGTCTCGCCGCAGGAAGCACACAGATTACAGCACCTTCTCACTCTGCTTCATTATTTTTTCATGAGTGTAGCGGTTGCTAAGAAACTACAGCGGCGTTTCTGAGTCTGAGGCGCGCTGACGGGAACGATGGCGGAGGAGGAGGAGGAGAAAACGGGTTTGATGGTTTTTTTTTGCTCAGCTTGTCAGGAGCTGAAAACTCGAAGCATGAAGGTGAAGAATGTTTTATTAGTGAACAAAGCTGGATCAAAGTTAAGCTAATAATAGCAGCTGCTTGTGTCGTCATGGAGCCGACAGCTGAGCGCGTACACACACACACACACACCCCTACACACACACACACACAAACACACACACAGACTTATTATCAGTTTATCCTGCAAAATCAACTAAAATCTTTTGTATCTGTGAAGTATTGTATCAGTAATAAAATAAGTGAAAAACCACCGAGCCTGAAGGTAAATGTGATTCTTATTAATTATTTGATTTGCTGTTTGAGAAAATACAGAAAATGAAAATACTGTTAAAGCATCGAATGTTGATTATTTCTACATTGAAGGTGAGTTCAGGTTCTCGTCTGAGAAGTCAGGAAACCTTCACAGCTTCGCTCACACAGCAGAAATAATCACATTTCTGCTGAAATCTGATTATTTTACGTTGATTATTCTACTAACTAAATGCAACTGTAATCAGATTTGAGTGTGAAAGGTTTCTGACTCCGGAGCGACCTGCATACGCAGAAGAAGAACGTAAACGTCACCCAGCAGCGCGTTAAGATGGCCGCCGCCGCCGGCGTCTGGGGATGGATTCATGTTTCTCAGACATCGTTTACGTCCAGATTTATCGTCTGGATTCTTTATGACGCACGTCTCACATCGGTGACATAAAAGTCGGATGAAATGCAACATGATCGTTTGGACACTTTAAAAACTATCAGATATGATTTAGTTCCACGTTTTGGAGGTAAAACGATCAGGATCAGTTCAGACTGCAGTTACAAATTCACAGGACCAGCAGTATGAATGTAACGCTGCATCAGCAGAAATCCATCAACAGACTCTGGAGATCATTTCACTGCATTTACACCTGGTGCAGGATTTGTAACTTTCAGAAATCTGTCAGGTTCGGCTCTTTATTCATCTTTTGTTTAAATCGGTTCCACAGACTTTCAATAATCAATTCATTTGTATATTTTCTACAGCCAATCAGGCAGATCCATTAAATACCTTCATCAGAGCAGCTTCACATGTACAGTTAGTTATTTAAAGGGACCAGTGATCAACAACATGGAACAAAATGGTTCCAACTAGTCAACTAGTTCCAGGCCTGTTGACTTGTGCAATAATAAAACTAGTCAATAAGTAAATATTTTGAGCTCTAATGAGAGTCTAGATCACTATGAGGCTCAAATGGCTTTAATTAATTAACAAGAGCTCATTTTACTCTTTGCATTAACTAATAAGAAACATTATAAATCTACTAGTGGGACTCAATCGTGATTTTTTGTTACTTTATTCATTTTTTAAATCCTTTTTTTACTCACCAGCTCTCCTTGTTCTAACTGCGATGGTGAAGCTCAGTGATTGCTGCAGATTGCTGCAGATTGCTGCAGATTGCCGTCGTCAGTCAACCAGAACGCCATCGACTGTCCCAGATTCGCCGAGTCTCCCTCGACTTCGTCTCCTGGGACGGACAGACAGCGCTCGTCCCCCTGCGTCTGCTGAAGAGGTTTAAGACTCAGGCGACACGAAAAACAGCAAAACTATTTTCAGCTTTTCAGCTCGACCTCCGGGACGCGAGGCTGCTGTCAGAAAATCTTAAGAGGAATTTATTTTTAGTGTAAAATTAGTGAGGATGTTGCTCTGTTTTTGTCTCACTGCAAGTTGGAGGAGAAAAACTTCCGATCCAAAGAAACGACGGAACAAAGAAAGTAAAAATAGTCAAATGAGTGAAAAATCTGCTGCCAGACGCTTGCAGAGGTAATATTCTGATCGCAGCGCTGTTCACACAAACTGATTAAAATAAAGCACAGCCGCCATCTTGTTTCTGGAACAAACCTCGGCCTTAAAGTCCAAAAACATCCAGAGGACCAGCAGCCTGGAGCAAAACTGATCATCTTAATTCATTCATAAAACCCTTTATTAATCTGAATCAGCTCATCTTAAACTTGGCCAAAGCCTGGACCGTCCGTCCATAACGTCCAGATTTCTGAGTCTCTTTCTGTTAGAAGGAGTTTTGCTATAAAACATATAAATTTATCTCAAACAAGTACAAACTTTTAACTTGTCACTTCTAGCAAATTTCAACCAACAACAGAAACAAAAAACAAACTTTACTTCCAATTTGTGATACATTTCAAGTAACAGACAACAAATCAATTAAGCTTATTTCTAAAATGTAACGTTACTTTTTAGAACATATAATGAAGTAAATATGTAATAAAACAAGTCAATATTGTTATCAATAAGCTGTTATTTATAGCAACAAGTTATAATCAACAACTGAAACCGTTTCAAGCTACAAATAAATCATTTGTTGCCATAACCAGTTACAGTTTTGAGTGAAACCAGTTGCTGATTTTATCAACTAGTCAGACGTTGTTGCAACCAGAGAAAAACAGTTTAGAATAAGAAATGAATCAAACTGAAATGTTTCGGGTCTTTCTGAAGACATTTCACATGTTTCTGGGAAGAACATGCTAACACGCTAACATGCTAACACACTAACATGCTAACACGCTAACAGGCTAACATGCTAACACGCTAACATTCTTCAGTGTTGATGTTCTGATCAGGTTTTGGTTTCATTATTGCTACTTCTGTCTTGCCCTATTCAGCTGCTCACTATTTTATTTATGTCTTGCCATATCTAGTTGATATCTAACATTCATACAGGATTACATCCTGCCTCAGTCATGTTGGTATTTATTTCACTGCTTTTGTGAAATTTCATATAATGAGAACAGATTATATTAATCAAACTTTGACTTTAAAAGTTTTCAGCTCCTATTTGTCTCATCATGTTCTCGTGTGATTGTGATGCACCAGAACAGGAAGATGAAACCTGATCTCACTGCAGGACTTCCTGTTGAGTCTCATAACCAGAATAATTAGTTTTGGCCTCTAATGCTAAATATTGATGTGAACTCAGAGACTCTGCACTTGTTATCTGGACTTCATCATTTTTCTCATTTTGTCAGCAAAACATGAAGTCATTTAATTCAGAACTTTGTGCAAAATTCAATTAAATCATGAATGAGTCGGTTCTGTCCAGAACCTGCACACTCAGCCTTTAAACATTTTTATTTTAACAGAAAATGTTTGTTCATGTGGCAGTAAATCTTTCTGAAGTCTCAACTGTTGGATTTTAAACTGAAAGCTTTCTGAATCAGAAGCTCATCATTCAGTTTGTGCATCTCGTTTTGCTGCAGTGATGCTGCACTTGAATGTTCTGAGTCTCCTTTAATAGCCCGGCTCTGCCTGGTTCTGTTGCCGCCGCCGTTCGGACCGCCGGCGCTGAGCTCAGACCGGCTCCGGAGACTCTTCGCTCCGGGTTTCTTTTTTCTTCTTCCTCTGCCGTTTGTCTCGTTTCTTTTGTCCTCGCTGACCCATTTGAAGTCTTTCAGGTACCGCCGCGGCCCAGCGAGACTCCATGATGGGGCTCCGGGGCTTGTTGCCTAGCAACAGCGTGTGTGGCAGCGCCGGCTTTATGTAACAGAGAGTTGATGGCTGAATGTAGGGCGACCAGCCTTCAGGGGCGGAGAGACGGGATGCTACTGTCTGTGTCCGCGACACACACACCTCACACACACACACACACACTGAACCAACACACACACACACTGAACCAACACACACACACTGAACCAACACACACACACACTGAACCAACACACACACACACTGAACCAACACACACACACACTGAACCAACACACACACACTGAACCAACACACACACACACTGAACCAACACACACACACACTGAACCAACACACACACACACTGAACCAACACACACACACACTGAACCAACACACACACACACTGAACCAACACACACACACTGAACCAACACACACACACACTGAACCAACACACACACACACTGAACCAACACACACACACACACACACACACACACACACACCACCTTCTGTGTCCCTGAACAACTAGAAACAAAACTCAACACAAAATATATAAAAATACCAAAATGTGTAAAATTGTCATTAAAGAGTTAAATTCAAACAACCATTGAATTTAATTCTGATAAGAAAAACAAAAAGAAAACCGTTTTAGTATTCCTGTCCCGGAGTCACTGCAGCCTGAGTCAGAACCAGAACCAGAACCAGAACCCTAATGATGCTACACAGATAAGGACGGACAGTGAAGCTTTCAGGTTTTAACTTTTATAATCCTTCGTTTCTTCAGGTCATCAGGCTCTAAAACGACGTTCTCTTAATCTGACGGCTAACATGCTAACAGCTGAGCTTTAGCGCTTTAGCTAGCTTTGGAAACATTTAGCAAACTTATGAATTAATTTTTATTTTAAATCTGGACTAAAGTTTGACGTCAGTTGGAGTTTTTGTTATTGACTGTTGTGGATCTTAAAGTAGTTATACATTTATATTCATGCTCTTATTTTGAAAACTGAATCTGAGTGAAGGTTTTGTCCAGAGAATCAATCCTGAAGGGAGGCCGTACCTGCTGGGTGTGCAGTAACAACACTGGTCCTGGTGATGGCGCTATGCTCTAACAAATGTTCTGTTATTGATGTATGGCGGGAATAAAATGGCTGAATTTACCACGTTAGCATTAGCTTTTGCTAAACACCATGCTGGTGCAGAACTAATGTTTATGATTAGCGCTGCTAGCTTTTTAGTTAGCCGCCACTGTGAACAGCCATTGGTTAATTAAAATAAATAACTAGACGCCCGAATTCAACATTGTAATTAATGGACATTCAATCAGAACCAATTACCACAGAGTTTATGATGCACAGATTATTACACAGGAGATTTCTTCACACGATTACTTGATATGAACCCAGAGTCACAACAGCTAACAGTTAATTATTTCAACAGTAACATAAATAAAACACTTTAAGGACCAATTTAGACAATTTATCTGTAAAACAAACCTGAGGCTTAGTTTCTCTATAAACATTATAACAGCTGTAATCTGAGTAAATTGATTACATCACAGCTGTTCTGCAACAGGAGCTGCAGGAATAAAACCAGAATATTTCTATCTGATCTGATGTGATTTCTGAAGAGTTTATTTGCTGCGTGAGCATCAGGATGTCACAACAAGCTCTGCTGCGAAATGAAAGGTTTGACCCCAGAGGTCAAGAGGAGGACGGAGGGAGGAAGCCGTGTTTGCAAACAGTAACAGAACGAGTTCAGTTTCATTCTGGATCCAATCAGCTGAACGGGTTTTAAACGGCGGGGGCTTAAAAAATAAAACATTAGGACATTTCTGCCAAAAACTCTGAAAGTTTCTACAAAAAAACAGGGAAATTTCTGAAACAGACAAAAATTTGTGAAAAAAAACATCTGAAATTTTGAAATTAATCTCAGAAACATTTCTAAGCTCCAAAAATCAAAAATTAGTGAGAAAGAAACTCAGAACTTTGGAGGTAAATCAGAAATTTTCTAAAAAAAAAACTTGGAAGGTTCTGAGTGTAAAAAGAAAAAAATGCAATAAAAAGTTTTTATTTTGAGATTAATCTCAGAAAAACTATTAATTTTTGGGCTTGAAAAGTCAAAAATTTGCAAGAAAAACTAAGAAATTTAGAAAAATCTTGGAAATGTTCTGGTTTCTAAACAAATTCAATAATTCAAAATACTCATAATATTTGGTGGAAATATTCTACAGTTTCTCTCTACAATGTCTGATTTTATGCTGTTTCTCTCAGTGTACAGGTGTGTGTTTCTCTGTGTGTGTTTTTAGGTGTGTGTGTTTGTGCAGCGCTGTGTGTGTGTGTGTGTGTGTGTGTGTGTCCTCGCCCTGCCGGCCCAGATGGCGGTCGACCCGTTGTGGTCGACTCAGCGGCATCACCGGCGGGAAGGAGACGGTTGCCATGGTGAATGTAACGTCTACTTCATGTTTGGTTGGTTTGACCCTGTGAGTCTGACCAGCTGATGCAGAGAAGCGGCTCTGATCTGATGGTTTTGAGTTTCTCTGATCATTTCCCAGCATGCCCGGCTCTGGATGGGACCAGTTGGTAACCATGACAGCGGGACGCGGCCCGGAGAGCGGCTGCTGCTGTAGCAGTGACTCGGTTTCTCCTTGGCTGTGATCCGGACAGCAGAAGACAACATGAGCTCAGCTGTGGCGCCGCCGGCGGCCGGAGGTTTGTGCGATTCGGAGCCGACCCGCAGCATCAGAAACAAACAGCAACAGCAACAGCCGGCGGCGGCGGCGGCCGACAGGCGTGACAAGAGGAGCTGAATTAACAACGTGAAGTTCATTTAAAAGCATCTCTGACCTTTTCCTGGAACGAGGCGGCAGCGGGAACGGCAGCAGCTCAGCGGGCGGAGGGACGTCCTGCAGCAGAGGACAGACACGGCGCGTCCTCCGGCCAACAATAAACACCGCAGGACCTTCATGTCACGTGTGTTTAAATACGGCTGGAACCAGACAGATACAGACACTCAATTAAAAAATAAAAATGTTTCTACTTGTTAAATGTCAGAATAACGGGAGACATTTTTAGATTATTTATTGAAACTTCAAAGTTTACATGTTTCCTTGAAATTTGGTCAAATTACGTTTTAAGTTTTAGGACTTCTGTCAAATATCTTCAGTTTTCTTCCATAAGAGTCTCACAGTAATCTGATTAAATGTTCCTGGCAGAACCGGGTCAGGTTCAGAAACCATCTTGTTCGTACGTCGTTTCTGATTTCTGCTCTCAAACACTGACTCTACTGTTCGTATGTTTATGTCCATTCAGAAATTAATTTCTGTCTTCCTCTTATTTCCTCCAGATGTAACGTTTGGCCGTCATCAGACCCGGCCTCGCCGTGGCGTCCACCAGGGCTCCGTACTGGGCTGGTTTGTTTCTGCTCTACATTTACTCAGCAGTTCATCATGTCGTCTTTCTGCCTGTTTTTTATTTTATTGCTCCTTTAAAATGTCTCAGGTCCACATTCAGCTCTTTGACTCTCTGTCTCTCACACATAAACTGATGGCTTACATTGCATAATAATATTCCTAACAGTAAGGGAAACTATTGCCTGGTGGTATTCCTCAGGTTTTAAACATAAAAACATAAAAAATCTGGCAGTTATTTTTGATGAAGTTTTCAGAAAAACAAACCAAACAGCTTCTCAAGATCTTCTTGTTGTTCATGTCTAAACAAAACGACCTTCAGATGAAACATAACTGCAGCCAAACTGAACCTCGTCTTCAAATCTCTTCACTCTCTGTAGAATATCACTTTAACTTTTACATCTCAGTTTGACATTCAGAGACAAATCCTGCCAAGAAAATCCAATCTACTGTTGGATTCTACTGATTTTAAGAAGCCATTTAATTTAAACAAACACTTTGGCCTCAGTAGCTGCGTCTCCATTGGTCATAGAAATGCACAAACTGGAATTATACAAGTAAAGTCACTTAATGGAAACAGCAACTAAACTAAAAATGTTTATTGACTAAATGTTTTGGAGACAGGATGAGCTGTTTTCTGGCAGCATTAAAATTGGTGTATTTAGCAAAACTGGACTGGAAATTTCATGATCAGCAACCGAATGTTTCTACAGGTGGAAACGACAAAGAAGATGACAGGAAGTGGTAGAGGATGATGTTTAATGACTTATCATGTGAATAAACGGTATTCACATGTGATCTTAACTTATCTAATGGAAAGATTACAAATGTTAAACAGTTTTTGACATTAGCAGAATATCTGTCATTAGTCATAGAAACAGCTACTTCTACCTGGGCTGCTGTGAACATTATTATATTAAATGTTTTTCCTATGAAGCTCTTTGCAGTCTGAGAAAGGAGCTAAATAAATCAAAGTTGCTCGTTTGCTCACCTCCAGGCATGTGGATGCTGATCCAGGTAGAATCCGTCCTGTGGAGGGAAATAATGCAGCATAAAAACATGCAGACCGAGTTCAGGAAGCGGATAATCTTTGTGCTTCATCTCATAAATGCCAACGGTAACTGAAGATAAAATGAGATTTGCTGCTAACTTTGAAGAAAAGCAGAAATGGCATTGATCTCTGGGAAAACCCACAGCGATGCAAAGCGTACAGCTGGAGTCAAAATGCAGCTTCAAAGTAAACAAATCATTTTATTCCGTCTTAGAAAACGTTTTGTGTAACGAATGAGCGCCAGAGGTGAAGATTTGGCCCCCTGCTGCTGTTAATTAACTTCCTGTCATGATGGCGGTCCTGAACCAACTTCCACTGCTTTCCCTCTTCTGGGTTTCAACCCGTCAGACTGAATTATTTCCGCTCTGTTGCCTCAGCTTCAACATGGGAGGAACATTTCAGATTCACTGGAATTAAAAACTCATAATTTATTAACATTTTAAAGGCGGTACGGAGATTTGTGACTTAATTCTCAACCCAAAACCTTGAAGAATTAATCAATAAATATATTTGTGGTTACTTATAAATTCTGTTTTTCCTTTCAAAGTCAAATTTGTGGTGATTTTTTGTTTAGCGATATGTAAGTTTAAAAATTAATTTGTCTTGGTTTTACGAGGTTTATTAACAGAAATGTTTCTGTTTTAACCCTGAAGCATCAAAAGGCGATTTAGTTTCTAGAAACTTATGATTCGTGACGGGAAAGTAAATGTTTGTCTTTACTTAAACTTTGGTGTAATTTGTCAAACAGAAAAAATATTTCATAGCTTGTTGCATTTTTAGTCTCATTTTGTAATTTAATCTATAGTCCATAACTTAAACTATGTTGGATGATTTATAGAAAAGCTAAAGTCACGTTGTTAATGTTTTACCTGCACAGGTAATGGAGGGAAAATGTTCAGCGTCTCCAACCGACCAGAGATGAACAAAAACCCAAAACAAACAGATAAACGGACAAACCAGAGATTCAATCTTTGGATGTTTTGGCCAAATTTCATTAAAGTCCATCTTTGATAAACACAACAGCTAAAATCTGACGCCTCCATCTTGTTTCCATTCGGTGAAGAAGGAAGTTGCTCTCAGTGTCTTCAGAGGTTTTTGTGTCGTTTCCTTCGGTGATTCTTGGTGCAGCGCCCCCACAGGCCAGGAGGGGAACAGGTTTGTGACTCAGGGCAGTGAGAAATATCAGGAGGGAAAACAGCCAAAAAAAGATCCTGCATGGCAGATTCACACAGTTTTTCTCCACCAAAACCAACATGTCATCATTTCATTGACTTCAATCTATTACAAAAGCATTTCTAAAGTGACTTCATGTTTTAGTTTTTTCTAATGAAGGACAGGACAATTTACAGTTTACTGCCTTTAGCCATCGAGCTTGACATTGTAAAGATTCGTTGTTGGTCCCATTTGTGCCTCAACATCTGAATTCCTGCTTTACAAATGGGTAAAATTCAGTCTTTGAAATTGGGATATTCTTCTCTGACTCCGTCCTCTCGCTGTGATTTCCTGCTGGACAGTGAAATCTGATCCAAAACCGTTTTTCTTTCTCATTAAATCAGTCTCTGTTGCTATTCTATGATCTGCTTTCTGATGTTTAAAGATGCTTCTGCTGTGGATCTCAGTTCATCTCAGATGAAGAAGATCTGGGAAGTCGCTGCAGCCAAACTGAAAGCAGCTAATAAAAAAATCTGTTGTGTGAAAGACAGATGGGGCCTGACAGGAAATGTAATGGCTGCTCCATTTGCACCGAGGCTGTTTTATTGATTTATTTTGGTTTAAGTTTGCAGTTGTTCCAGATTTAAAGTTTGATTTATAAAGTAAATGAAACCACACAGAGGGAGCCGATCTGTTCCAGGAACCGGGCAGAAAACCTGCAGGTCGGCTGACCGGAGGATGTTGGAGGCCAGCGCTTTGCTCCTCGCAGCTGCCAGCAGGAGGTCATTTGTCAAACAGAGAACAACGGCTGGGAGGATTTAATGGGAGGATTTTCACTCTGCAAAGTATCCGAGGTGGAGGATCCACAGCAGAGATTTTCCACTCACTGTGGGAACTTCAAACTGCGGACAAAACATTTCTGATCATCCGATATGAGAGACGGTGGTTTTTAAAGCTCAACTGATGCTTTAAGACTAAAATGGTTTATCCAACGTTTCTCCGTGTTTATCATCATTTTAGATTTTTTTCTCCAGGTTTTGATGCCAGTAATAGTTTGTCTGAATGTTTATATAACAGAATAAAAATGGCTGAAGTTTCTTTATACAGATCATTTAAGATTCAAGACAAACTGATGTGATGCATTTTCTGTTAAATATTTGAGTTTTTTTACAGAAATATTTAACTATATTGTTTAATTCATTCTTAACATATTTATATTTTATTTTTGTTTTATTTTTATTAAAATCTTTATCTCTGTGGGTAACAAGAGCAAAACATGAAGTTAGTCCCATAAATATGAAGAGATAAAAATTAACCCACATGATGACAAACCATCTGTTACTGAGGGTCTGATTTTCACTCTGAGTAAAAACCTTCTGATGTTTTCTGATGTTTACACAGAAAATAAGATGAAAAACAATCAAATGTAAAGATTGCTTAGAAAGGCCACAAAATAATAAATGTAGAGACTGAAAAATCATTTGAATATTTATATTACCACATATTTTCCTTTCAGTTTTGTGTTTGTTGACGTCTCTCTGAGGATCTTTGTATTTTTTATGTGTTTTCTGAATCTCTGACTGCAGGATCTTTATGTGTTGTTGCCTGATTCTAATATTTTTATGTTTGTTTGTTTGTTTGTTTTGACTCGTCTCAGTTATTTTTTTCTCATATTCAGCTCTTTCATGCAGAGTTTTTAAAAATCTTCATCCATTTTCCAGCTGCATTCAGCATCTTTGTGTTTCTCTATGGTTCCTTCACATTGTAATGAAGCTCTGGACAGATCCTGGATCCCTGCCGGATCCCTACCAGATCCCTGCCGGATCCCTGCCGGGTCGGTTGTTGGTGCCGCTCGGCGTCAGGTTCTGATGCTGCTGCACAGATCCAACAGCGTTTTTTTCCCCTCCATTCCAGCATTTATAAAGCCAGTAGTAAAGACACAAACACTGCAGGCTCAACAGGCCGGCGTCACCATGGCAACCCCATCCTCCACATCTGCCTTTCCTGCTGTTTCCTCCTCCTCCTTCTTGTCTAACAGAAAATCCATACAGAGGGGAGGAAAGAGAGGAAGAATCAATTCCTCCTGGAAGAAGCTTTGTGTTTGTCTCTGCTGCGACACTCAGATGCTTTGATTTCCTGATTTACTCGTCACTGATGTTTCTGTTATCGGTCTCAAGAAAAGGAAGTAGAAACCATTGATTTGTAAAAAAGAATAAAATAAAATAAAATAACTTTCCATCTGTTTTCACATTATTACTCGTGTAAACGCGGTGAAATAAGAGCTTAAAGCCTCAGACGCTTCAGCAACATGAACGTTTTCTGGAAACCAGGCGACGCGTTAGCCTGACTGGATATCTGCTGCCCCCTAGTGGATGGATGTACAAACTACAGGCCGCACCTGATTTACAACAGTCACATTAAAAGGTTTTAGCAGGAAGCTAAACTAACCCGGCGATTTTCTTCAAAGAGCAGGAAAAGTTAAAACCTGGACAGAATCACCGTTAAAAGTTAATAAAGTTTATTTGATCTGTCCAGAGTAATAACACAAAAGTTTTAACTTGTTGCTTCAAAAAACTAAAATTTCCTTCAGAATAAAATGTTTCCCGTTTAAACTTCCTGTTTACTTTTTGGTCCTCAAGTTTCTAAAATGAAAGTTTTATGTTGGAGAAACAGCTTGACAGGCGACATCAACACAATTTGTTTTAAACTGTTGGACACATTTAAAACCAAAATAATAATTATAGCGCTGCAGGAATAATTAAAGCATTTTAATGACCTGAACACTGATTATAGTCTTTAAATGTTGCTGCTTGTAAAACTTTTATTTTTGTAAAATAAAGTTGGAAACTCTTCGCTTTTCTCACCTTATTTCCTTCAGATGAATCAAAGTTTATTTTCTCTATTTTTATACGGTTTGAATGAAAGAAGTGAAGAATCAAAACCAGCAGACGTGTTGCTTCTATAAAAAATTAGACCCCTTTTTATTGTGTTCCTTATATAAAAGAAATACAAAAAAGAAACATCGACACACCGGGCAAAGGTCAAAGGGCAGGGGTCAGGTGTGAACGGGTCCGACGCAGGTGAGATAAAAATGGGAAGGACAGCAGGAACGTTGGGGAGAGTCCCGGATAATCAGCCTGGAGGACGGAGGCGGGGCGCCACGTCCAGTCCTCCCAGTCCTCCCAGTAACACATCCGTTGAGTTTCAGTTCTACAAACATTCACAGAAAGCAGAGCTGCTCAGGACGAAGATCAAACCTCATTGGCTGGATTAAACCGAAGTGGGCGGAGCTTGTAGAGAACGTGAACACAGCGGAGGAACGTTCAGTTTTAGACATTCATGATAAAAACTTCAAAATAAAAGTCTCTTCTCCTGGATGTCCAAACCGCCGTTTGCATCAGAAATACTTTAATAAAACTAAACATGATTTACATTCATTTTCAACTGAAAACATGAAATAAAGTCGTGAGGAGAAAGAAAATCTCCAACAGTTTGTTGTAAAAAAGAACAAGTTACAGAACCGACTTCAGCAGCAACAACCTTCAGAGGACTTTAACTGTCTGACTGCAGCAGCTGCAGCTCATGCACACATTTGCTTTGTGAGGTCCTGGACTTTGACTAGGCCGTTACGGCAGATTGATAAGTTTCTTTTTTAGTGAACTTGCTGTGAACAGTCGGCTCATTTCCCTGCTGATGACCCAGTTTGGGTCAAACCGACCTCACCTTTAATTCTCCTGTTACATTGGTACGTAGAGGAGGTCAAAGTTCATTTAATGGCTGACCAGGCCACCAGCAGTCCTCCACCAGCTCCACCTGCTGGACGGTTGGTATGAGTTTTACCAAATGTTGCCACTTTAGGACAAAAGACTAAATATTTTTAAACCTTTCTCAAACTTAGTTCACCGAATGTTTATCATAATTAAGCGATAATCCTGCCGTGTGTTCAGACTGATCCGGTCCGCTCTGATCTAAAATCGTTGATATTCAACATGTTGGATCGTCAGGGCCCGATATCGCAGCGCGTGGCGTTCCCAGAGGTCAAACGAGTTCACAGCCTGCTGAATGTGGCGGCCAGCCAATCAGAGAGCGAGGCGACGGAAACACCGAAGATAAAATATCTGCCATGATGCACCAGAAGGTCCGGCGGACGTCAGAGAGGTTTTATTCTCTGCTAAATATAATCCATAATCTGTCGCCGTTGCTTCTTCCTAGTCGGCCATGTTTGTTTACTCTGAACTCACGTTGGATACGGAGAGGTTTCCAGAAATTTCCCATCTGAATGTTGTCTGTTGCTGGATGAACTGTACGACCAAACCTGTAATACAGTAGATATTTTACTGTCATGTTTTGTCTGTCGGGTTTTGAAAATGTTAAAATCTGGATGTGTGAACCAGGAATTGACCAGTTGCTGCTTTACCCTCTAACGGTTCTGCCTCTGAAGAACAACAGACTCAGAGTTCAGACATCATAACTTCCCAGACTGACGGGCATCAACAACCCAGCATAACATCAACTCACAGAATCAACCAACTGCCAGAGTTGCTGTTTTCTAGATGCATTTCTGCTCATGGTGATCATTAAATGAAAGGAAATGATCAGATTACCTGATCATGTTCATTCGACTCTGATGGAAACTTTCTTTTCTCCTCATGACTCTGAAAAGCCCTAAATCAGCCAAAGTTTAACGTACAATTAGCGCTTTACTGTTTCCAAACATCGGTCCGAGTTGAAGACCGATGATCGGACGCTTCACCCACCAAGGTTTAACTCCACCACAGACGGGATCTGTGCCTTCGGAGAAGTTCTGCCTGTACGGAATCAGCGTGGAGCCAAAACTCTGCGGGCGCCTCAGGACAGATCCGTCTTATCCGGAGCTTCGGCATGATGGCCGCCGCCCACCTCGGCCCCACCGGGCGCCAACAACGTCCTGCGATTGTAGTGGTGGTGGCCTTTCATGATGCCCGAGTTGTTGTTCTCGTTGAGAATCTGCTTCTGCTTCTGCCGGTTGAGCGACTGCACCAGGCCCAGCACCACGGCCGCCAGAGAGTACTGGCCCGTGATTTTGCGCGGCTGCAGGATGAGCGGGTTGGGCTGCACCCGGCCCAGCAGGAAGTGAGTTCGGATTTTGCCCTCCTGCTCGCTGATGCCCTTAACGTAGATCTCGCCGCGGTACTCGAAGGCGAAGCCTCGCTCCTTCAGGATGAGGAAGGTTTCCTCGGGAACCTGGATCTTGCCGCTCACGCCGGTGCTGTCCATCCGGCTGGCCAGGTTCACCGTCTTCCCCCAGATGTCGTACTGCGGTTTCTTGGCGCCGATCACGCCCGCCACCACCGAGCCGTGGGCCATTCCTGAGAGAGAAACAACTCACTGTGGAATCTGGTTTTAAAAACACCAACATTTAAAATAATTAACAAGTTTCACTCCTTCAGTTGTGAAATCAAACCCTATGGAAATCCATTTACAGGTTATTAAAGCAAATAGTCAATCAATTTAGACTTTAAAGGAAGATTTTCCATTTTTCTTAAAGTTTACTCTGCACTCAACACAAATGCTAACATGAAACATGAAACTGCTGAGCAGATTCCTTTAATTTAGAGTAAATTCATGTTACAGATAACAGACATATTATACTATATTAGGTTTAGAGGTGCAAACAATCAACTTAATTGTCTTTTAGCGATTTATTAGATTCAAATTTGTTTCAATTGATTAATGTTGTCCGATTTCGAGTTGTAGTTTGTCCGCCATCCAGCCGAGGGCGCCACCCTTACGCGGAATCAGAGACAAAGATGGCGGAGATATCCCAGAAAGGAGAAGCTAAACGGTCCAAACAAAGTCCGGTGTGAGAGGCTAAATGCATTTTATGCGGTTCTGATTTGAAATATAAAAACTCAACAAATTTCTGAGCTTCACCGCCATCTTTGATTCTGCAGGACAGAGAAACTTTAACTCCTCAACCAAAAGGTACTGATGAAGTTTAACAATCAGAGAAAAAACTCACATTATTATTCAGTCAGTATTTAATGCCTAATTATTAGCACACAATAATGTTAATGTTTTTAATTCAGTGTATTATGAATAATATACCCCTTTATGTTATGGAAATACGCTCTTTTTGATATAAAAGAACTTTTATTTTTAAATGGCCTCCTTATAATTAATCTATAGTCAATCGATAAGATCAATCAACGTTAGAGTAACTCATTAATCCATAACTTCCACCCATAATCAGAACCAGATCTTCTCACCGATCCTCAGCTCGAAGTTGTTGAAGGAATGCTTGTTGATCTCCTGGATGCTCTCGTTCAGGGCGATGGCGAAGTCGGCCAGCGCACACAGGTGACCCCATTTATCTTCACATTGCTGTGGAATCACAGAAAACGGCTGAAAGCTCCAGCTTGTTGTTTCAAAAAAGTTACAAATCCTCCAGAACAGGATCTTTCACTCTGACTTCCTGTTTACTTAAAGGCCTTCAAGTTTCTAAAATAGGATTCAGAGTTTTATGTTGGAGAAACAACCTGACAGGTAACTTTACTGGATTAAAACATTTAGCTGTTTAAACCAGAATGAGTAGAAATAATGACAGCGCTGTGAATAATTGGAGCATTTTAATCCAAACGGCTGGTAAGTTTTGACCTCCACCTGTTTTTCAGGCGACAGACCAGAGACGGCCATGTAGGTGCTGCCGATCGTCTTGATCTTCTCGATGTCCTGGAAACGGTCTTCACCGAGCAGCTGCAACAAAAACAGCGTCCACTTAGCTTTAAAACAATCTGAGACACAAAAACACGTCTGACTGAGTACCTGCTCTCATCTACGGCTCCCGGCCTCAGAGACAAACCCAGACGGTTCTGTTACCTGAACCGTTTCTTAAACATGACCGACTAAAGCAGCAGCTGCATGGCTAAAGAACTGATCTGTCCATCAGGCAGGGATTTATCTCCCAACTAGAAGAAAACTTCCCTCTTCCAGTCATTTCCAGTCTGTGAAAAATCTTTCCTGTATTGATTCCTCTGCAGTATTTCCTCCTCAGATTCTCATCCGTCACAGAGACGGGAAGAGAAACAACGAGAGCAACATTTATCCTGAAGTAGCATCTTTCCTGTGAAGCCAGATCCATCAGAACCACCAGAGACCCTTTAAACCACAGGAGTCAAACTCCAGGCCTCCAGTCGCTGTCCTGCAGGTTTTAGATGAGCCACAGATACAAAACACTGGAATGAAACGTCGTCATTACCTCCTGGTGTAGATCAGGTCTCTGGAGCCTTAAAGGCCTAATTATTCTGTTCAGGTGGTGCAGCAGAGGCTCATCTAAAGGTTTTCTGGCCTTGAGGATGGAGTTTGATACCCCTGCTTTAAACTGAGACAAATGTCCAACACCGACACGCTGCACCTCAGGACAGCCGCTGGACAAACTGCAGATGAGTAAACATTTAAATTCAACCTGATCAGGAGAGAAAGGTTATACATCTAAAACTTGTTTTGAGATTTTTGCTAAACTTTTGCATCTTCAGAGTGGATGTAGAACAGGAAGCAGTGGATCCCTGTGGTGGTTCTTTGCCACCTGCAATAATTAGTTTTTGATTCCCTGCAAACAGAATCTGTCGTTTCTGCAGAGAAATTAATGGCTTTTCTAGTATTTTCTAAAATAGGATGGATGTTTTACTTTTTATCCTGAATGAGTGACGGTGTTTACGTCTTAGAAAGTTTCATTAAGCCAACAGACGGTTTGAACTTCCAGCTCCTCACCTCGTCAAAGTCGGCGATGATTTCGTTGAGCAGCCGCAGACACTCGACTCCCTGGTTGTTCATCTCAGTCTGGGAGTAAAAGTCGGCGAAGCCGGGGATGGAGGCGAACATCACGCCCACCGAGTCGTAGGACTGGGAGTACAGCTCCTGAGGAGACAGCGACACGACGAGGACGTTGAAACACGGCGGGTACAAGACGTTAACCTTCAGAACCACTGAGAACGGATCACCGGTTGAGAACAGATTAATAAATATAAGCAGTGCACGAAAGTATGAAAGTTTTTCTTAAGGTCTCAACATTTCAGTCAGTTTGAGGTCTGGACTTTGTGTGCTTAGGATCATTGTCCTGTTATTGACTTACACAGCCTCCCTATGTCTCCATGTAGTCATCATGTGAACTTTTAAAATCAACGAATCAACCAGGATACAGAGCATGAATTCACCACATGTTGACGCTGCATACGGCTGAAGAAAACTGGAAGCAGAGGTTACAAACTATCACGGAGAAAACATCTCAGAAAAATGGAGCTTTCCTCTCCAAACTGGAGAGTTTGATGCCTCTGGTAAGGCACAAATCAACCACAGGATGAATTTATCCGTTTGTTTCTCCCCTTCAGCGCATTAACTGGTTTTCAGAAAAGCACAAAAGGCCTGAAGCGTAAAAACTTTAACAAACTTCAACATGCTGCGGTCCTGCCGCCACCATGAGGAGTTATAACATGTAGTTATGCAGAAATGTTTGGATTACTGTAAGGTCGAGGCACAGTGCTTGACCTTTGCTATGATGTGTTGTGTTTTCTCCAAGCTGGTGTTCAGAATGACAGAAGAATGTCTCTATGTTGGTCTCTTTACTCCAGAAATCCACTGGTTCATTCAGATCCAACTTCATGATTTGTGCTGCTGTATTCAAACCTCTCAAATAATCCAAACATTTTCACTCCTTTGCAAATTTTCCTGTTTTAACCTTGAAGATGCAGATCTGGGAACATTAGCAGCTTCCCTAAATCTTTTTCCACCTGTGGATAATCCCTCCGCTCAGTGAAACTCAGGTAACCCTTCCCAGGTTGATGAGCAGCAACAATTACCAAACTAGTCATTGCTGATAAGTTTTCACCTGGCCGTTGCTGTGATTCATAATGAAAGCAGTGGTCACACATTTTCCATTTTGTTTTCATTTGTACTCCAGAAATAATGACAGTGTGGTTCTGTTGCACACTTATAATGAGATGTAAATCATTTTAAAAACCAGATGAGCTTCATTATATCCTCACATGAATAAAATAATTTGCTCTGATCAAGCAGAGCAAATTATCCTCAAAACCACTGATTAATAAACGATACAGTGCGGTGCATCCTTTCCTCCACTAGGGGGCAATGTTAGCTCGTACCACGCGCAGCGCAGCAGGTCTGCAGACATGAAGCAGCACATCCTTACATCCCAAATGTCACATTCAGTAATTCATCATGGCCTTATGGTAGTATTGTAATAATGGGGTGATAAACATTAACATCCAGCCACAGTTCAACATTTCAAGTTAATAATTCAGGAGACGCTCCGTCTGTCCGCAGGCTGCTCCCATTCTTAATGAAATTACACAGTTGTGAAAATGGGCCTCTGACCTGAGTGGAGCTTCCTCAGCAGCTTTATTCCGGCTAATGAGCTCAGACAAACGTCCAAACTTCAAACGGAAAACTTGGTTAAAGTTGAACTAATTGAATTTCTTGGTCTTCTGCTGCGTTGCTGCGCAGAACGTCAGGCAGCGTTTTAAGGTTCAGTCGGGGTTCAGTCCTGCTGCTGACGCCTCTTTAACACGTTTAACTCTCTGGGCTTCGCATATTTGGTGGAAAGCATCAGAGGTGGAGGGAGAGACGGAGGAAAACCAGACACCAAATATTTACAGAGTCGCTTTTATGCTCTGCTGTTTATTCCGACTTTAGAGATAAAAGTTATGCATTTTAGTTTCATGGGTACAAAAGCCACTCAGTCTTGTTTTCACCACTAATCACTAACCCTAACCCTAACCCTAACCCTATCATATCAACACACACTAAATGTCACAAGAGAACAACTTATGGGTTGGATCCTGGCTGAAAATAAATGGTTCCATTGATCCGACCAGCAGAGATTTATGAT
Organism: Xiphophorus maculatus; assembly: GCF_002775205.1. Lineage (NCBI taxonomy): Eukaryota > Metazoa > Chordata > Actinopteri > Cyprinodontiformes > Poeciliidae > Xiphophorus > Xiphophorus maculatus. Next base: position 28,156,088 of record NC_036448.1, read on the forward strand.
CAACATCAAATCTATAATCTGCCAATAAATGTTTTTGTCATTTTTATGTCTCTTAAGGAAATATAAATAAACATTGTTCACATATATTTCCTAGGTTTTCCTGCTGTGAGCTGCCATTGTTTCTATTTCGGAGCAGAGGTGACGTCACACTGTGTGTGTTAGAAAGCAGTTTCTGAAAACAAAGTTAATTAGTTTGAAATAATAAAATGACATGAAGAGGGAAAAACTTATCTGTTCAGAGATTCATGTTAGTAATACAGACAGTTAGCATTGCTAACCATAAATAGCAATCTCTCTGCAAAACGTCTCCATGACAACAGCAACAAAAATAAAACTTCAGGTAAAACCTCTGAAGAAATCCAAAGAACAACTTTGAAAGACATTAATAAGGATTTTTAGGACGCGTTAAAAGTTCCCAGGAAGTTTCTCTGCTTGGAAGAAAAGAATAAATAAGTCAGAGTCACAGAAAGTTGAGTAATAATCCAGATCTGACTCAGATTAAGCTGCTTTACTTTGTTGCTACAGCCTGTAACAATGAAACGTCTGCAATCAGCGTTTAGCCAAACTGAAATGTCCTTAATCAGGAGAAGAGAAGCTGAAACTCCAGACGTCTTCAAGACGTTCTGCTGCAGCAGAGCCTGAGTCACAGAACAATGAACAGTCTGATTGATGCTGCAGCAACTGATGAGGAGCCAAACGCTGCAATCCCATCCTTCATACCGAGGAGCAGAGGGAGGCGAGGTCGCCTCTGCTACCTGAACTCACCTGACCACAACGATTCACCTGCCAGAAATCCCTCTGCACAGGTTTCCATCCAACAGAACCAGGCAACTGGGTCTGGATCTGCAGATCATCTGGTTTCCATCCTCCCTCTGCTGATGGAGACGTTTCCCACTAATATTCATCTCAGCTGGCAGCTCATTAAAGGGAAACTATTCAAATGAGATGCTGTAGTTTAATTATCCTCACAAGTCCTATTAACAACAGTTTGGTTTTTTAGCTTTGTTCCAGAATTAAATATTGTAGCTGTAGATTTGTTGGTCATTAGAATCACAAATCACTTCCCATAATTACCTGCATCCCTGGTAAAAACCACAAGAAACCCACGTTGAGGAATAATTTTACATAAAATCATCGGTAACAACGTTGTTGACTGGAAGTGAGACAAAACTTTAATCTCTCCAGCTCAGCTGAAACGTTTTTACAGCATTTATGTCTCAGATAAACATGATTTTGGTGGTTTGGTCACAGAAAGTTTAGTTTTGTTTCACTCCAAACCGATCCTGAGTGTTTGCTGCTCGTCCTCCAACACACAGCTCCAGTTAAGGCCCAGTTAAAGGCCCAGTTAAGGTCCCAGTTAAAGGCCCAGTTAAGGTCCCAGTTAAAGGACCAGTTAAGGTCCCAGTTAAAGGCCCAGTTAAGGTCCCAGTTAAGGTCCCAGTTAAAGGCCCAGTTAAGGTCCCAGTTAAGGTCCCAGTTAAAGGCCCAGTTAAGGTCCCAGTTAAAGGCCCAGTTAAGGTCCCAGTTAAGGTCCCAGTTAAAGGCCCAGTTAAGGTCCCAGTTAAAGGCCCAGTTAAGGTCCCAGTTAAAGGCCCAGTTAAGGTCCCAGTTAAGGTCCCAGTTAAGGTCCCAGTTAAGGTCCCAGTTAAGGTCCCAGTTAAGGTCCCAGTTAAGGTCCCAGTTAAAGGCCCAGTTAAAGGACCAGTTAAGGTCCCAGTTAAGGTCCCAGTTAAAGGCCCAGTTAAAGGACCAGTTAAGGTCCCAGTTAAGGTCCCAGTTAAAGGCCCAGTTAAAGGACCAGTTAAGGTCCCAGTTAAGGTCCCAGTTAAGGTCCCAGTTAAGGTCCCAGTTAAAGGCCCAGTTAAAGGACCAGTTAAGGTCCCAGTTAAAGGACCAGTTAAGGTCCCAGTTAAGGTCCCAGTTAAAGGCCCAGTTAAGGTCCCAGTTAAAGGCCCAGTTAAGGTCCCAGTTAAGGTCCCAGTTAAAGGTCCCAGTTAAAGGCCCAGTTAAAGGACCAGTTAAGGTCCCAGTTAAAGGACCAGTTAAGGTCCCAGTTAAGGTCCCAGTTAAAGGCCCAGTTAAGGTCCCAGTTAAGGTCCCAGTTAAGGTCCCAGTTAAAGGCCCAGTTAAGGTCCCAGTTAAAGGCCCAGTTAAGGTCCCAGTTAAAGGCCCAGTTAAGGTCCCAGTTAAGGTCCCAGTTAAGGTCCCAGTTAAGGTCCCAGTTAAGGTCCCAGTTAAGGTCCCAGTTAAGGTCCCAGTTAAAGGCCCAGTTAAAGGACCAGTTAAGGTCCCAGTTAAAGGACCAGTTAAGGTCCCAGTTAAAGGACCAGTTAAGGTCCCAGTTAAGGTCCCAGTTAAAGGCCCAGTTAAAGGACCAGTTAAGGTCCCAGTTAAGGTCCCAGTTAAGGTCCCAGTTAAAGGACCAGTTAAGGTCCCAGTTAAGGTCCCAGTTAAAGGCCCAGTTAAGGTCCCAGTTAAAGGCCCAGTTAAGGTCCCAGTTAAGGTCCCAGTTAAAGGTCCCAGTTAAAGGCCCAGTTAAAGGACCAGTTAAGGTCCCAGTTAAAGGACCAGTTAAGGTCCCAGTTAAGGTCCCAGTTAAAGGCCCAGTTAAGGTCCCAGTTAAGGTCCCAGTTAAGGTCCCAGTTAAAGGCCCAGTTAAGGTCCCAGTTAAAGGACCAGTTAAGGTCCCAGTTAAGGTCCCAGTTAAGGTCCCAGTTAAGGTCCCAGTTAAAGGACCAGTTAAGGTCCCAGTTAAGGTCCCAGTTAAAGGCCCAGTTAAGGTCCCAGTTAAAGGCCCAGTTAAGGTCCCAGTTAAGGTCCCAGTTAAAGGTCCCAGTTAAAGGACCAGTTAAGGTCCCAGTTAAAGGACCAGTTAAGGTCCCAGTTAAAGGCCCAGTTAAGGTCCCAGTTAAAGGACCAGTTAAGGTCCCAGTTAAGGTCCCAGTTAAGGTCCCAGTTAAGGTCCCAGTTAAAGGACCAGTTAAGGTCCCAGTTAAGGTCCCAGTTAAAGGCCCAGTTAAGGTCCCAGTTAAAGGCCCAGTTAAGGTCCCAGTTAAGGTCCCAGTTAAAGGTCCCAGTTAAAGGCCCAGTTAAAGGACCAGTTAAGGTCCCAGTTAAAGGACCAGTTAAGGTCCCAGTTAAGGTCCCAGTTAAAGGCCCAGTTAAGGTCCCAGTTAAGGTCCCAGTTAAGGTCCCAGTTAAAGGCCCAGTTAAGGTCCCAGTTAAAGGCCCAGTTAAGGTCCCAGTTAAAGGCCCAGTTAAGGTCCCAGTTAAGGTCCCAGTTAAGGTCCCAGTTAAGGTCCCAGTTAAGGTCCCAGTTAAGGTCCCAGTTAAGGTCCCAGTTAAAGGCCCAGTTAAAGGACCAGTTAAGGTCCCAGTTAAAGGACCAGTTAAGGTCCCAGTTAAAGGACCAGTTAAGGTCCCAGTTAAGGTCCCAGTTAAAGGCCCAGTTAAAGGACCAGTTAAGGTCCCAGTTAAGGTCCCAGTTAAAGGCCCAGTTAAAGGACCAGTTAAGGTCCCAGTTAAGGTCCCAGTTAAGGTCCCAGTTAAGGTCCCAGTTAAAGGCCCAGTTAAAGGACCAGTTAAGGTCCCAGTTAAGGTCCCAGTTAAGGTCCCAGTTAAGGTCCCAGTTAAAGGCCCAGTTAAAGGACCAGTTAAGGTCCCAGTTAAAGGACCAGTTAAGGTCCCAGTTAAGGTCCCAGTTAAAGGCCCAGTTAAGGTCCCAGTTAAAGGCCCAGTTAAGGTCCCAGTTAAGGTCCCAGTTAAAGGTCCCAGTTAAAGGCCCAGTTAAAGGACCAGTTAAGGTCCCAGTTAAAGGACCAGTTAAGGTCCCAGTTAAGGTCCCAGTTAAAGGCCCAGTTAAGGTCCCAGTTAAGGTCCCAGTTAAGGTCCCAGTTAAGGTCCCAGTTAAGGTCCCAGTTAAGGTCCCAGTTAAAGGCCCAGTTAAAGGCCCAGTAGTGGTGAGCAGATCCACAGGTTTATGTGTGAGCTGGTGATTCGTGGCCAAGCGTGTTCCTGAGCGGAGCGGGTTTGGTCAGGATGAAAGATGCTCTGTTACAGACTTTATCACTTTGTTGCTACATTTAGTTTTTACTTTTCTGACTTTCTATCAACTTTTATTTTCAGAAAGGCAACAAAAGTAGTTACTTTGTTCTGTTATTTTAGACTTTAATCATCTGAAAACATCAGTTGCTCTGCAGTAACGGCGAGTATCTGACAGACAACCGAGCTGCACCACCTGCAGTTCCACCGTTCAACCCACAGTGGGCAGCAATGAGGCAACTTCAGGCAAAATTCTGCAAAATTAAACAAATTTACATGATAAGGTCATGATTTGCATAGAAACATAAATATAGAACCCTTAAGGACATTTATTCAGCAAAACAAAAAAAGTTAATTTGCAGTTAAATAAGAAATAAAGTGACTTAAGAACTGTATTATGTTTGATCAGGGCCTCCTTGGTTTATGATTTTTAAAGACAAAACAACATTGATAATCAATAGCTTCAATCAGTGACTAACAAGTGACAGAAAGGTTTTATATAATCTAGTCACCGAGATCCAACTGGACCCGAATGGATCCAACCTGCTGCTGATTGGCATCATGTCATTAACATCAAATCAAAAACAAATCAGGCTGAAAACCCAAAGCTCAGCCAATCCAGAGAGCTGGCAGGAAGGAGGCGATCCGAACGCCGGGATTCGTTCAGGAGCAACGAGGCGAGCGAGTCGGCACCTCAGGAAAACGGGACGGGATGTGACCCGGATTCAGTTCAGCTGCTTCAGCTTCATGTTTGGATTAAAACAGGAAAAATCTGTAAAATAAACCTTTCAGTCTAAATAATCCAAATCTGGCCTCAGATGTAGAGAAACACCTGATTCAGCTGTGAGATTATAATTAAACCAGGTTCGACCTGCTGCTTCCAGAGGAACGGAGAGGAAAACTACCAGCCTGATTAACGATCAATCACATTGATTTCCTGATCAGCAGCTCTGAAGGTTAATAACCTTACAGAACCAACAGTTTCTGCTCATCAATCTGGGAAGAGTCAGAAACTGAAAATCATCTCAACAGAAAATATTCCAGCAAATTATCAAAGTCAGGAGCAACGACACAAATAAAACCTGGAGCTCCGATTTAAAATCTACAGACGATCAGATTAAAAATCAAAGTTCAGGACAGAAAAAAGGCCTGAGGGCTTCGTCTCTCCTCAGCAGCTGAAAACATTTCAGCTGAAACGCCTCACACCAAACCCAGCAGCAGATCTACAGGAAAATGACCACATGTTGGAACGGCCCAGTCAAAGTCCAGACTCAACCTGATTCAGATGATGCTGTGAAACTTTCAGAGAGCAAAACTCCAAACAATGAGCTGCAACAGGAGATTTAAGAGAGAAAAGAGGATGAGAGCAGAGAGGAACGCTTCAAACTAAACCAAACTGCTGTCAGTTTGTGCTGCTGTTATTGTAATTATTATAAATAAATGTTTCCAGATTCTCCCTCACATTTACAAAATCAACTAAACATCAGCTGTGCTGCTAAACCTTCTATTTGAAATTGTAAAATTGTGACGGCACAGATTAAATGTTTGCAGCACAAACGTGGCACAAACAGCTGACTGACAAAACGTTCTGTTTGTGGATCGGCTGGTTGACCTTTGGTGACCTCTGGAAATATTTATTAATATCTTTAAACAAAAACGGTTGACACGTTTTGTTGAGAAAATGGAGGACTAAACTCACTCAGGCTGGAAATGTTTGTGACGAATATTAATATTCATATTTCTCTGCTCTTTGTAATGAGGTAGCTGTTACTTTTAAAGATTTAAAAGGAATAAATATTTTTTTTTTAAATTCTTCTTGTAGTGAAATCCAGCCTAGCAGAGGACAGAGACGGGATGTGGCTGAATGTTTCTGGCTGAACCAGGTTTGATGTTTTATTCATCCAGTGTGTCCGTCTGTTTCTGTTTCCGTCTGTTTCTGTTTCTGTCTGTTTCTGTTTCCGTCTGTTTCTGTTTCCGTCTGTTTCTGTTTCTGTCTGTTTCTGTCTCTGTCTTTTTGTTTCCGTCTGTTTCCGTCTGTTTCTGTCTTTTTGTTTCCGTCTGTTTCTGTCTTTTTGTTTCCGTCTGTTTCTGTCTTTTTGTTTCCGTCTGTTTCTGTCTTTTTGTTTCCGTCTGTTTCTGTCTTTTTGTTTCCGTCTGTTTCCGTCTGTTTCTGTCTTTTTGTTTCCGTCTGTTTCCGTCTGTTTCTGTCTTTTTGTTTCTGTCTGTTTCAGTTTCTGTCTTTCTGTTTCTGTCTTTTTGTTTCCGTCTGTTTCTGCCTGTTTCTGTCTTTTTATTTCTGTTTGTGTCTGTTTCTGTTTTTGTCGGACCTCGTTGTCGCGGTCCTTCTCCAGGAAGTGGCGGGCCACGTGGCTGGGCAGGATGTTCCTCAGCATGTTCTCGTTGTGTTCCCGCAGCTCCTTCATCTCGTTGATCTCCTCCTTGGCCTGAACGCGCCACAGGAAGTCCAGCCGGGCCGTGTACTCCAGCTGAAACCACAAACCGAGTCAGAAAACCTGCAGGTCCGATCAGAACAAAACACGAAGCCTCGACGTGACAAACGGCTGGAAAAATGAACCACTCCGCATGGAAAACGATTATTTTTAAGAAATTTGAGCTTTTTTCTACTGTGAATGAATTTCCATAAACTCCAGAGTTTAATCTGCGCATTTAGAGAAGAAACAGTGACAATAAGAAACAGCAGAAAACAGTTTTTAGAAAAAAATCTACAAAAATGTCACTGATGTAATTATTAAAAATCTGTTCAAAATAAAAAAATAAAATAAAAGCTCTATGTTTTGCTTTGGCCCCTCAGACCAGGTCAGCACTGTAAAACAGAGCATGGCTTAACTTAAGTCTGCTGGGTAATTATCTTGGTTTTTAGTCAGAAATCAAATTTTATCAAGTTGATTTAACGAGAGACAAAGATTATTTTAAGTTCTTTAATCTTCATTTCAGTTGTTTTAACTTTTTACTGTAATTAAAATTGAACTGAAAACTGTCCTCACTTATTAAAAAAGCAACATTTTTATATTTTCACTCATATTATCCAGTTGAAATAATGACTTATGTGAAGTTAGAAGCATTAAATTATATTTTAACTCAGCTCAAGCAATCTGAGTAAACATTGTTCTCAACTATTGCAAACTGACAGTTGCCATCAATGCCGAATATTTCAGCTGTTTTCTCATCCAAGTTTATAACTTTTAATTAGTAAAGAATCTTCATGCGAGGCTAATATTAATAATAATAAAGTGATTTCTTCTTTTCAGTGTGCAGATGTTTTACAGGCCGTTAAAAATAAAACTCCAGCTGCTGAAGTTTAGAGAATAAAGTTGGCCTGAGCTTCCTGACGCGTCAGCTGATGAATTTGCTCCATAAAAAGCTGATTAGAAGTGAAGTTCAGGGCAAAGTCTTATATAAATGAGATGATTGAATTCACAGCAACAGGCGGGCAAATTAAAATATTTAATCACCTTTGCAGTTCAGGACTATTCGATCAATCTGCTGTGCAGCTGAAGTATTTTAAGAGGCAACTCAATTAGCTTTTTTGAATGAACAATTAATACAAAGTCATATGAATAAATTAGAGCCAAACAAGCGGTGTGCGCCTGCAGAAGGGAGGGATGAGGAAAGTCATCAGTGAAGCTGAAAAATGATTTCCAGGGCAGGACGATAAGCCTGGAAGGATTTCTGCTCTTCTTCTGAGGCGGCCTGATTAATCAGGGAATCAATTAGTCGCCTAATCAGGAGAGAAACTTCATCCAGTTTTCTGTCCAATTAACGTTCAGCCAGCCTGAGTACAGCAGCGTCCGCCGGAAAGAGAAGCCAACAGCCGACACAAACTCTGCACAGGAAATCAACTTCCACATTTCAGCATCGAGAAATATTTAAATTCAACTTAATCACATTTCAACTGTAAACTATGATGACAAAGTAAACAACAGTTTCGATTCAAAAACTATTTTTGCTGCTAAATTATTGAATAAATAAATATTTGAGCTCAATAACAAAGATATTTATTGTTTTTAATCTGTTATTAAGGTTAGTGGACGGGCGTGCTAATGCTACATGTTTAGCATTGAGATGCTATTTTAGGCTAGCGTAGCTTCACTGACAGGCTAGCTCCTGTTAGCACAACTTGACCACAACATTAGTTTTTTTACAGCATCCAATCAGATCACTGGAAGCAGAAATTAAACTCATGGAGCCGAGAGAAACGATCAAACGTGCGTCAGTTTTACAGGCGCGCCAGAAACAAGTGAATATAAAGGTTCTGGTCCGATCTTCTGTATGTAAAAAAAAATAATTTTCTTTTTAAACATGTTAAAATCTTTATAAAATGATTATTATTCATAAATTAAAGGCTGATGAGGCTCAGCCTTCATGGCCGTCTCAACTGGAACGATATTAGTAAAGAAAAGTCTTTTCCCAAAATGGCTGCTTTATTTCTAAACTCTGTTATTTTGCTGATTAGTGGAGCGATATTCAGAGAGAAAGAAGTCTTGATTTATCATCCAGAATTTTGCTTTTTAATGAAAAATGTAGACAGTGTTTATTAAAGTTACAAATAAACAAGTGTTAAATAAGTGAGTGTGATCGATGGTGTCAGCAGAACCCACTCCCAGCTGGTCACAACCATCTGCTGCGCTGCAGAGACGTTCACCGTCTGACTAACGTCTCTTCATTTAGGACTTCAGATGAAGAGCGAACAGGTTGACGTGTTGGAGACAATCTTTACTGCCAGTTCATTTGCTTGACAAAACACGGAGCCAGACTCCACTTAGCAAAGAGCAGCTGTGCAAAACATTTGAGACGAGGCTTTAAACAATAAATGTTTAAAAATGGGAGTTAGTCAGCTGATTGGGTCTTTATGGATAATAAAGTTACCTGGAGAATCCAGAACGCAAAGAAACATTTAGAAGATGTGGGAAAATCTCAGCTCTTCAATCCGGATTTCCAACATTTCTCCATTTGTTTGCCTCCATCAGAAAGAGGATCAATTTAAAAACATTTCTATGAACAGCAAACAGCCATTTTCCTCAAGACATTACCAGCAAGTCTCACGTTTCTCAAGGAGAAAATCAGAGTTAAGAGTCTGTAAGTGAAGCAGGTTGTGGAGGGAAAGGCTTTAATTGGCTTCTGATCTCCTCACAAACAGAATCACTCGAGTGTCGCTTCAACAAGGCCCTGAGAGGCGGCGCAGCTTTTCCTTCTGCATGCATCTGTTCCACAGTCAGCAGCAGTACGGCGCGTTTCCAGCCACAAAAACACTAAAAACCATCAAATTAATCACAGAGCAGCAGCGATGCTTCTGCAGAGAGCGGTGGTAGACCTGAGCTCGTTTTAATTTAAACAAAATAACATTTACTCCACATTTTCAACAGTGAAACTGAATGAAAATGTCATCATATACAAAATGGAGTCATAAAAGAGTCTTTGATGTTTAGAAAAATCCTTTCTTTATGCAAAATAAGATGCATTATTACTGATTTACTTTTATTTGAATTAACTGTAAATTAATTTCTGATTGGCTGAAAGTCTAATTCTGCATTTCTAAAGAACTCAGATTGGATCCAACTGGATTTATTTCCAGTCAAACGTTTAGTTTGTTGTTAATTTGTTAACTAAATTGACATTTTTCTCAGTCTGAATGGATTTAATTGAATTTTTGGCCGTAAAACCGTGAGATTCATAAATTTCAGATCTTAGGCTGTAGTTTAGCAATAGACGCTAATTAGAGGCTAATCCTAAACTTAGCACCTTGGAAAACATTCATTTGACTCAAAGTTTTAGGAAAGTAACTCTACCTGTGTCTAACAGGTTGATGATCCAACTTCACATTGAGCAAAGAGCTCTGACTGTTATTCAGCCAATATCAGAGAATCCAGCTGGATATTTATGATGAACGCTGACAGAAAAGCTGCAGCTGTTTCTGTTAAAGTCGGTAAAACACAAACGCGTCTTTCCCAGCCTCTGTTAGACAGATATTACTCTAACCGGACCTGTTCATCAGGACTGAAGAGGTTGAACCAGACTCTGCTAACTGAAGCTTCCTGCAGAGAGCCAGGCGTCTCCTCCATGCGCTCCGTTCCTGCCTGATGCGGCGAGTCGCAGGCCAGAGCTGGGAGCTGTCATTGTCTCCGGCTTCCCAAACAAGCGATCGAATTGACCCAGAGAAAATCGATGCTGTATGACTTCAAATGCGGCTGCTTTCTACTTTCATGAGGCCACAAAAGACCTTCAATTACGTCTCCCTGCCCAGCTCTCCAGCCGGCGCCGAGCCGCCCCACTGCATGATCAAAGGTTGCCATAGAGAGAGCATGAAAGCAGCGGGCGACGACAGTTTCCTCACGGCCGCGGAGCCGGACTCCATCAGCGGCAGATTGGTTCATGTAGCGCATCAGGCCGATGAAATGAGCCGGCTTGTTCTGCTCCGGTTCCTGTTTATGGCGTGAAGATAAAAATAATATCCAGAAAGACGTTTCTGTACCTGAACGGTTTACAGACGAACTGCTGCTCAGGGATACGGTTTAATTTACAAAATATGACGTACATCAGTGTACTTACAGCCAGAGGCCAGCAGAAAACCCAAAAACTGGACAGGAGCAAAACTTAAACATGTTTTTACTCAAGTAAAACTAAAACGTAGAAATCGCAAAATCGTGTGCTGTGGTGGCGCAGGGGGTTTAGCACGCCCTGCGTTTGGACGAGGACGTCGCGAGTTCAACTCCCGGTCCCGGCGACCTTTGCCCCATGTCCTCCCCTCTTTCCTGTCTTTCCTACTATTGCAAAAAGTATGAGCCACTAGCCGCAAAAACTCTTCGGAGAAAAAAAAGGAAAAAAAATAAATTGCAAAATGACTCACGTCAGAGTAAAAAAGTATTTGGTGAAAAGTACTGAGATCAAATTATCAATCATTTAACATTTAAAATTACATCAAAAGATGGATGAAAATGACAATAATTCATATAAGTAATAAAAAAATAAAATCAGGCAAAAATCAATAAAGAGAAACTTATGAAACTTTCACCAAACTGCAGGTTTGTGTTTGTCTGGTGAATTTCTGGTTAAAATCTGTTTGTTTTTTATTCAGAATCCACAAATTTTACTAAAAGAAATATTACAAAATAAAATCACAATCATAAAAAAGTAACTGAGTAAATGTAACTGGTTACTGCCCAGATCATGTGATCGATCCAACATGTCTGCTTTGTGGAACTGAACTGAAAACAATTATTATTATTCATAATTATGAAATTATGCTGATGTTAAAAATGTGCTGATTTCTCCCGATCAGAACCAGAACCAGAACCCGTCCTGGCTTCTATTCTGCTGCTGCTTCAGTTTTCCGGGGTGCCACATGGTTCTGCTTTAGGCTCTCTGCTTCCCCAGAACATTTCGGATCATTCTCAACCCGGTCAAATTTCATTTCTCTAAAGATGATTTACGGATTTATTTACCTCTAAACTCAGGATGCAGCGACGCGTAACGTTCTCTCTGCATCCCTGCAGTCACACATAAGCCTGAACGTTGGGCATCCAATGTTTAACAGGAAGTTTGAAGGGAAGTAATCCCTCCCAGGTATTTGTAATCAGAGTACTTGGTAGTTCGGACTGAGCAGATGTTCACCAAGGGAACAGATAAATTAGAAAACAGCATCATTTTTACTGTCAGTATTTAAAACTAGTTGAATTTGAATGACTGCACAAAATGTAACGTCTGTGTTTTAATGGTTGAACTAATTATATAGCAAATAAAATAAATATTTATGCTTTTATTGGCTGTTAGCTGTCATCATTGATTAATGAATTTATTCACCTGATCAGTTTCTCTTTCTGGACTGAATTAATTTATTATTATTTCCTAATCACCTGTAATTATGTAATAATGTTACATGTGTGCAGACTGAACTTTACTGCCACCTGCAGGAGCTCAGAGGAATAAATCATTACTGATGTAACGTCCAAACTTTTAATTGTGAAAAAGTATGTTAGATTACTTTATGCTTTTTAATTTAATGGTCTGGTAGATCTGGTAATTTGTGGCATGATGAAGCTTTTTTCTCTTTCTAATTAGCTGCAGCACAGCAGGAGATGTTTGTCTGAAAGGGAAATGAATCGACTGACTTTAATTTGGTTGGCGGCTGCAGCACCTGGAAGCTGGAGCTGGAATGAAGCAGCGGAGTTCAGAACCACCAGGAACCAAAGGAACCCGATCGAATGAGCAGATGAACTGATTTTCCATCTGCAGCTTCATTAAAGTGTTGCTTAACAAGTCTAATCACTTCTTTAGGCCTCATGCTGAGGGAATGAAGTCTTTAACTGCTTCACTTTATGGTTTCATTTTGTTCCACACTTTAACTTCCACTGGATAATAAAATGAAGTGAATCTTTGTTCCTTAAACTCTGCATGAAGCGTAAACATGATTTCCTCCCTGGTTGGTTTCATTTCCATCGCGGTGAGTCCAGATCGTTCAGGTTGTCCTGATCGGTTTCTGTAGTTCTGCTGCCATCGGCTCCACTCTTTCTTCTCCTACTGCTCTCCGATTTACATTATTAGTTGTTATTTAAACTGCTAACTTTCTGTTTTCTCAGCTTTTTCTCTCCGTAGAAGATGCACCTGATTGGCTGAGGCTCTTCCTGGAAGATGCCATCAGCTGGCCTGTTCTGCTGGAGGTTTCCTCCTGTTTTTCCTCTCCACTGTCGCCACATGCATGTTTGGTGTGAGGGATTTCTGTAAAGTCGACGACTCAACACAGCCGACTGTCTCCTGTCGCTTCGTCAGGAGGAATGAGCCTGCTGGGCTTCCTTAGAAAGAAACCTTTTCATCTGATCTGAATAATAAACTGAACTTATTTAATTGTCTGACTGAAATAAATTGAGATAACTTGTTGTAAATTCCTGTCATAAAAACAAACTCAATTGAAAAAGTGAAATCTGATCTTTAAAGTGAAAATGCAGAGTTTGCTGCAAAGTTTGTGTTTTTGGAAATGATCCGGTTTTACCTGCTGACCGTGGTAAAACACGGCGAGGAGGAACATGGCCATCAGCAGCAGAGACGTCTCTTTGGTTCCCAGGAAGTTTCTGGTGGAAGGAGAAGAAAAAAGTAAGATGATTATTGTGCTTTTCATTACACTCTGCAGGAAACATCAGACAGAAGACATTACAAATGTCACGTCGTAATTTAATCTATTAAAAGATTAAAGTCATGCAACAAAATCCCATCAAAGAAAAACTTTGGTAGAAAAACCAATCACTTCATGTAAAGTTATAAACTGCAGCAGAATGTAAAAGTCAAATCTTATGAAAAAACTTGAGACAACATGTTTGTTTCCAACTGAGGATTATCAGCTCAGATGTAGAAACTCTCAAAATAATAAATGTTTGAAGTGTTTTTACTGGTTCACAGGCTAAAAACAGGAATCAGGTCCGAGACTCTGAGGTTTGAGTTTTCATGCATCGTTGAGTCAGTGGAGGTTTTATTCACCGCAGAATTTCACGATTCAACTGCCAAACAAATGACAAAAAACCGAAAAACATCTGCAAAAACAAAACAACCGAAGCTGATAGAGAGCAGAACGTTCCTCTGGTCCTGGAAACCAGAAAAGAGAAACTCAAGGAATCATTCAAATTAAAGTCAGGAATCCTTCTTTGTGCTTTTTGCTTCAGATATGAAAACATTTCTGCAGAAATCGTCTTCATGTTTCTGCCTGGAGACGTTTTACACATTTAAAGGATATTTAACAGAAATGATTCTGACTCTGGGTTGAAGTGATGAGGACTGGAGGTTAATGAGGAAACTGTTAGTGTGTTTTTATTTAATTGCTTTTATGGTTTTTGATATTTTAAAGTCCTGAGTATTAAGCCACTTTTAATCATGTTATATTTTATAACTATTGTCAAAGTTTCTATCAAATTTTCTGTTTGGCAAGAAATCTGACTCATTTTACTGTAACTAAATCCTAATGGAATAAATAAACCTTTAAATATCAGAAATGTAAAGATCTTAGAGGACATTAATCCAGGCTGCCTTTGTTTTTTCCATTTTCACATAAAAATAATGTCAGACATTTAATCCGGTTCCTGTCAACGCCTGAGTTATCATCAGCCTGGAAACATTTTACTTCAAACTCTGCTGGTTTTTTACATTTCTGCTATAATTTTCTTACAGTAAATATCAAATATGATCAATAACAAACCCTGAGAGATTCATATTTTTGTTCATTTGTAGACTGTGGATCTTTCAGATGGATGTGAAGACAAAATGGAAATTCAGAAACCAAATCAAGTGAGGCATCCAACATGGCCGCCACGACAAACGGTCCGGTCGGAGCTCCAGCTGTGCAGACGACTCACTCCGTGTTGTGGTGCACGGTGTCGTAGCGCACAAACAGCGAGGTGTAGAAGGCTTCGGTCAGCAGGGAGTAGATGGCGATCATCAGCAGCAGCACGGCCAGCTTCAGCACCGAGTTGAGCCGCAGGAACACGGCGCAGGTGACCATGGCCAGGACGCCCGTGAACACGAAGTACTGCGAGACAAACAAACGCGTTTAGATGCACATCCATGATCCCAGCAGGGAGCGGCAACAAAAACATCTGACAAAATCCAGCCAGGATGCAGAGCCACAGCACTGAGGGTCAACAATATGAGTTTTATCTGAAATATAAGAACCGGTGAAGTTAAATGAGTTCCAGATTGTGATTTAATGGTTACTTCATAGTTAATTAAATGTGAATATTAACCAGCTAGCAGCTGGTTTCATATGAATTAGAGACTAAACTAATTGCTATCTAAATAATGACCAGAAATTAAATTCTCCAAAGTCACCAAACAGCCAATTATCAGATTTATTTACATTCTAATTAAGTAGAATAATAAGGAAATAAAACTAACCTGGATTTGCTAAATACTCATAATAATTAAAAATGTATTAATCATGCTTAATAAAGAAGTGTTTGGTTTCAGTCAGTGAGATTATCAGGAACAAAGGAGAATACTAATTAAATATTAAACATATGTTAATAAATAAAGTAAAAAGAACGAGGAAACACCTGAATCTTTTTATAATCACAAACTAAACATGAATCAGAATTAAGGATTATTGGTTTGTTACTCCTCTGAATAAAAATACTAGAAAAATCCAGAATATTTGATTTGATCATTTCAATCACAATATAAATCAGACATGTGTTTAAATGTAGGAGATAAACTTTAAAACATTATGCATGAAATTATGTTACATGATGAGGGAAAAGCAAAAACTGGAGGTGAATTAATGGTTATTTATGAAATGTAGAATCATTATTCTTTACCAAACTATAAACTGTTTACCCTGATAATTAATAACTGTTAATGAGGAATATCTTGCAATTATGAGTAGTTATTAGTTAGCTAATACAAAGTTAAATTATTCCGCCTCGTTTAACGTTTATTACAGCTAATTATACTTTAACAACCAGCTAATAATTAGATCAGCAGGACTAATTAGACAATTAATTATTAACCCAACAACCAACAGTTTATCTAACATCCTGGAAGATCTACTGATAAATTATTTATGAATGATCTGTTGTGTTTCAAATATATCAAAAATAAGGTATCTGTTAATAATCAATGTTTTACTTATGAGAATTTTTCAAAACATATCAATGACCAATAATAACAGAGAACTGGAGAATATTTACAGTTTATCAGCGTGCGGTTGATCAATTATAAAGAGATTTTATTTGTAAATATCTTCTTTTCTCACCTTAAAATAAACCATTTAGTAAGAATTGATTTATAATAGTTAATTAGCTTCTAGTTTCTCTGTTGTTATGCTGTAGCAGGAAACCTGTAATACCACAGACAGCCACTAGGAGTCAAAACAACATTATACAAATAATTCAGATTATTGCTGTGAGAATTAGCTTTTATAACTCTTTTATAATGCAGACACAATTCTCTGGAGGTTTTTGTTTTTTCCTTCAGATTCCTGAACCTAAAATTCAACTGAAGATCATTTTAAACTTTCTGCATATAAACTAAACCTCCCAGTTTGTCTCATAAGTTTTCTGTTATTAATGTGAACTCTGGGCACAAACTAAAATAACTTTCATGAGCTCCTGATGGAATCCCCAGCTCCCCTGGCCACAAAGCACGCCCCCTGCTGAGCCGTAATAAACCAAAACTACTAAACTGCCCTTTATTTGAGAAGTTTCTGCTTTGCCTGCTTATGAAATATTAAATCCAATATCCAGTATTTTTTTTATTTGTCTGCAGCTAAAAACAGACCCAGTGTGTGCACAGAGCAGGTCGGACCTGCGGAGCCTCAGGAGGAAATAAGTTTATGATGTATACATGCAACAACATGAGTCAGCCGAGCCTGCGGCTGTAAAACGAGCCTCGTTATTGGCTCCATCAATCAGCTGCAAACTGTGAGAGCAAAACAACATGATGGATGTTTTCCACGTGACGCCCTGACGGCGCCGTCAGCTGCCGCGTCCGAGGCGAGACCTCCCTCGGCTGCCCGCCATGTTTATTTCATCGCTGACGCAGAGGTGAGAAAGCACAACAGACGGACCGGACCGCAGAACCGACAGCTCATCTCGTTGGTACCTCTGGGTAGAAGCAGATGTCCGGGATGGAGACAGACTCGTTGTACGTCTGGTTCCTGAAGGTGTTGGACTTGTCGAAGTCGCACCACAGCTGGCAGAGACACAAACAGGGCGGATCATTTCAACGAGCAGAATTACTCCGACTCAGATCAGCTGAGAAAGAGGAGAAATACTTTTTATCAACAATCTCAGTCATTGTGTTCATTTTGCTGTTAGAAATATTTACTTGCATTAATGTTTTTGATGCACTGAGGAGATTCATTCACTCGCCTGTAGGTGGAGACATATCAATGGTTTTATTTCCAACCATAAATTTATTTCCACCTCTATCTGCTTAAATCAGGTCTCTGTTTTTGAGTCATGATGGTGTTACTACTTTCCAATGTGAGTCTTGTTTTTGAAAACAGCCCAGGTGGTGAATGTCTACCATTAATGCCTGTTGATGCATATTTAACACATACCAGGAATAACACTGGAATCACTTCCCCATCATCTAGTTTTCAGTAACGAAGCCAATTTAATAAATAATGTATAAACTACCAATGTCGTATGTGGTATTATAGACCAGTTTTGGTTTCCTGATAATTTTTTTTACGGACTTTTGGACTTGTTCTCGTCTCATTCTCAGAAATTGAGGACTCGAGATTTTATTTCATAAATTACCAGAATGTTGCCCAATTTACCTGCTAACATTCTTTCATTAAACATACTGATTTAAATCCCAGCAACATCGTGTTTCAGTTGCCGCTGCCATCCAGCTACATAAATCAGAATATTTTTGTTAAACTTCCAGGAGAAAAAATGTGGCGACTTGTAAATCCTGCAGTCCTTCTCTTTCTGAGACTTTGACTACATCTACATTCCTCAGCAAAAGTTTCCATATCGTTTAAAAATGTCAACTTTTGGCCAAATCTGTATGAATTTAAAATTCATCAATGTTTTAATTAAAACACCAAAAAATGTTGTTTCAAAAAACAAAACAGTTTTTATGTTTAATATTATGCTGAAAAATTTAGAGACATAGAATGGCTTATCTAGGATTGATATTTCTATTAAGAATAGAATAAAGTAACTATCTTTAAACATGAGTTTTATCAGTTGTTTATTAATATGACAGCGTTTGAATGAAAAGTTGCAACCTGCAGACATTTGGCTGCAGAAAACCTTTCAGAACAAAAAACACAATTTATGTCTTATAGGCAAACAGTTGATGGTGGAAATAAAATCATCGTCAGGCGTAGAAAATCTGAAGCCAGAAGAGAAGAAATAAACATTTCCTTTTTCTTTTTAATCACTCTTACAATGTTGATCATTGCAGCGAGGAAGTTGATGAGGATGGAGACGAAGATGATGACGTTTCGCGCTGCGTACGTCTCGTTGATCCAGCAGCAAGCTTTCCTCAGAACCAGAGGCAGACACTTGTAGTCCTCCGCCGTCGTGACCAGAACCAGGCAGGAGTGGAGAACGATGAGGACCGAGAACTGGATCACCATCGTCACCATTCTGCACGCACAAAAAACAGATTTAACAAAAATACTGATTATTAATAACAGTTTGTGACACTTTAAGAGGGTCATATCTGAAGAAACTCTTCTATGTTCAGATTTTAACTTCAGAACATGAGAATCCCTCTGAGGGTCAGAAAAACAGGAAACCATTTTCCAGCATCTCATTCCATTTCCTGTCCTGAGCTGCTGAATGAGCAGCGTTGTTCATAACGAGCTGCTTCACCTGGAAATGATGCAGAAAAATACCTGAAAACTGAAATCAGATTTTCTCTGAGTGAAAACTTCAACGCTTCACCTGAGCTTGAAAAGTTGAAAATTTGCTAAAGATTTTGAGATTAATCTCTGAAATCTTAGACAAAACATTTTTACATTTCTGACTTCCAAAAGTTTAAACTGTTTTACTTTTGAAACTCATAAATTTCCATGATCTTATGGTGGAAATTTACTGTCCCTAATACGTGTTGCAGATTGTACAATGTGTTTAAGATACATTTGACAGTTTTTTGCTTTTTTTTTTATCAGGGTAGGATAATTATCCAGTTAGATTTTTCTCTCTGAGTCTTATCGGTTTCGCCACGCTGGACCATTTGTTGCT